>NC_080188.1:155656935-156281935 GCF_030028045.1 Hippopotamus amphibius kiboko
TGATGTGGGCTGTAAAACTTAATCTGGGAACCTCTAGAAAACAAGATGATAACATCTACCTTTCAGGGTGACGGAAGGGATGGTCTTTTATGTTCCTTTGAAACAAGGCAATTTTTGTGTTTACATTCCGCACTATGGTCACCCTTCTTCTGTCAGATCTTCCAGTTGCCTGTCTTCTGGTTTCCCTGACCAGTCTGACAAACAAATCAGCTTTAACTCTCAAGGAATAGTTGCAAAGCTACCTTCACTGCACTCAATGTTAAAATGAGAACCAACACCTCCAAGAGACATTGGATGCAAAAGAGGAGGCTGGTTTCACCTGCCAAGTGTGAGCCTTTGATGTGGGCATGTCTTAGATTGAGCCACAGAACTGAGGGTGAGGCTCTTCCATTTGTTTTCTGGGAAGCATTTCTGATTTCTCCGATAGTCAAGGTTTCATGGGAAACTTTGGTCTTTTGGAACTCCGCATAACCATGTGATCACTCCTTGCCTGTCTGTTCCTCTCCCCTGCAGGACCGATCTCCTCCTCCAAGTCATTTTTCTAGTCTCTGCTTGACCCACCACAGTACCAACAATGGGGAATTCAGCAGTGGAGGGTCAAGCCAGTTTGGGCACTAAGGCAAAACTTCATGAAGGCAGGGCCATTAGGGGACAGACTCTAAAGAATAGCTTACAATTGCCACTTCCAATTCTAATAATTAAAATGATAGTTGCCGTTTATTAAGTACCTGTCATGTGCCAAGCACTGTACTGGAAACTTCACATGCATTATCTTACTTAATCCTTAAAACAACCCTGTGATGTAGGTTATTATTACCAGTTTGCAAGGGAAAATGTGCTCCCAGATGGTAAGTAATTTGTGCAAGGGCAGAACCAAGCATTGAATCCAGACACCTTGATACCACAGCCCTATATGTTTTCCCACTCTACTGCCTTCTCTCCCAACAGTGGCATCTTGTGTTCAGAAGCTCAGTGAGAAGGAAATAAGTTTGGGCTTCATAGAGACATGAATGAAAATCCTGACTCAGACACTCACTAACTTGGACAAGTGATCTAAGTATCCTTAGTACTATCCTTAGTTTCTTCACTGTAAAGTAGGATTATACTACTTACCACGCTCGGTTGATGTGAAGACTAAACAAGATCATTATATCTAACTTGTACAAGCACATATTAAGTATCGGGTACTGTTCTAAGCGTGTTGCAAGTTCCTGCTTACTTGTTTGCACAAGAGCATGATGAGATAGGTGCCATTGTTATTCCCATTTTACAGGTGAGGAAACTGAAGATCAGGAGGTAAAGTATCTTGTTCAAGTTCACAGCTAATAATTGTGAAGGTAAAATATGAATAAAGTAGGCAGCCTAGAGAACCATGCATTCAACCACCTTGCTTTGCTGGCTGGCTGGAATGCTCAGTATGTAGAGAGCACTTGATCAATAGAGGCTCTGGCTATAGCAGTGATTTTGCCTGGAGAGGAAAGTGATGAGCCTTTCTGCCAAACTGTAGCACTATTAACTTCCTGGTGCAACTAATCTCTATAACATTTGCATTGAACTTTATTTTTCCAAGGAACTGAACCTTGTCTCCTCAACAAGCAGGACAAGTTCCTGGGAAGTGATAGGACTGACCTATCAGTTCTGATTATTCTTAGCATTCAGACCTTGGATTAAGAATCTTAGACCACTCTACTCCTCTGGGCCTCAGTATCTGCTGAGAGATTGCATATAAAAATGAAAAATGGCTAGACCATGTACAAAAGTAGAACTCTGTTCCACAATCTGTAGCAACCAGTCCGTTATGTGCAGTAAGCAGCCTAGGAAGCCAGCCTGCTCTCTGTAAGTCAGACTTGTATGAGATCAGACCACAATCTCCAGCAACCAGCCCAGGAAGCCAAACTATAACTCCTGTAGCCACTGGATCCAGATGGCCAGGACCTGATTAAAAAGTGGCAGCTTCCCTAATTTTTGTCCCCACTTCCAACCTGGCATGAACCAGAAAAAGCCAAATAATACACCCCTAACCAATCACATAGGATGGTCTGCTTCTAGTTAGCCTGCTGATAGCTTCCCCATGCCAACAGCCTCCAATCAAGGCATACCTGTTGGCTTCTTTTTTTTTTTTTCTCCTGTAAAGTTTTCCACTTCTACAAGCCTTTGAATCTCTGCCAAACCATGTAATGGTGGCTGACTCCCCTTCTGTAACAAACTCTGAAAAAATAGACTTTGCCTGTTCTCATTTGGTTGGTCTTCATTTACTCCACACTGCATTTGTAAAATGAAAGAGTTAGGATAGATGGTTTTGAATTCTAGAAACTGGATGTGCTACCTCTGTCTCAGGAGCTCAGATGTAGCTACTGCTGCCTTTATTACCAGAAGGAGTTTGCATGTATCACCAGCTTTGGATTCAGAATTTGAGGTGAGCATATCTGATTGGAAAGACCTAGGTGATGTCAGGGAGACTGGACAAGGCTTCCCTTTGATGGGAGGTAGGCTCAGAAGGAGAAGCATTTCCTAAACCTAGGAATGAGATTCAGTTGCAGGTGACTCAAAAGCATAAAAAATTCTGCTGTCCTATCTCTCATTTCCACCATGTCTTAGGATTGCACCAATTCCCTATTTTCAAGATTCAGGCCTTCTTCAACATGGTCCAGTGTAACTTTGCCTGCCCATTCCTCTTCCATACAGATGCAGAGCAAAGAGACTTTTCCCCTGCTGGACTCTTAAGTTCCTGCAGGACAGGACAGTGCCTTTTCAGCTTTTTAGCCTACCCTAGCTCAGCAAAGTCTAAAACTGCTTTATTATTAAGGACTGAATTCAAAAACAGGAGAATGGAATGTGTTTTAAAAAATTAAAAAAAAAAACTAAATGAAATTGCTTTTTATATGTGTGTGGCCCTCAGCTAATTTTTTCATGAATTAATGGCTTTGGCTTTTGCTAGAAAATAGATAACCCACCCTACAGACTGGGCCTTGTCAACAGGAGGCAGCAGAACAATAATCGGTGAAAGAATGAATTAATAGGGCCGCTCCCCTCATTCACTGGAAGGTTGTTGGCAGGAGAATAGGTGACACTCTCCGGTTCATCCCAACTGTCAGGAGTACAATGAGTCAGTTGCTTGACGGGAAGAGGGTAGGACTCAGAGGCCTGGAGGCAGGAAGCTGTGGATTACAATCAGATTGCTAATACCCTTCAGAGTACATTTTTTGCCTCACTTAACATTAGAGGTGGGCGAGAACTTACAGATCACTTTACAAGGTAACTGGGGTTCAGCGAGGGAAAGTGACTTGTCCAAGGTTACATAGTGAGTTAAGGCATTGAAACTCAGGTCCCTGTACTTCCAGGATCACTAAATCTCAATTCAATTCAAGAAGTAAAAATCGCCCAGATTGGAAATGAAGAAGTAAAACAGTATTCATAGATGACATGCCCATCTAGGGAGAAACATCCAATGGATTTACAAAAAGCTAGTGGAACTAATAAAGCTTTGTTTGTTAGCAGAATTCAAGATCAATATACAAAGATCAATTGTATTTCCATATACCAGCAACACAAAATTGGAACTTGAAATTTAAAATAATGCTATTTACCATAACATAAAAAAATTTGAAATCCTTGGAGACAAATCAAGAATAAAAGATGTAAAAGAGCTCTGCACTGAAAACTGTAAACCATTGCTGACAGAAATGAAAGATTATCTAAATAACGGAGAGACATACCATGTTCACAGGTCTTGATATTATTAAGATGTCAATTCTCCCCAAATTGATCTATAAATTCAATGCAATCACAATATGAATTTCAGTAGCCTTTTTTTAAGGTAGAAAGTGACAAATTCACTTTAAAATTCATATTAAAATGCAGCATACCTGAAATAGCCAAAATAACTTTGAAAAAGGACAGAATTGGAGGATTACAACTACTAAATTTAAAGACATATAAAGCTATGGCCATCAAGACAGTGTGGTACTGGTGTAAAAACAGACAAATAAACCAAAAGAACAGAATGGAAAGTCCAGAAAAAGACCCACACATCTAGGGGTAATTGATTTTCAACAATAGCACACAGGTAATTTAGTGGAGATAGAGTAATCTTTTAAGAAATGGTGCTAAAATAATTGGATATTGTATAGGAAAAAATAAACTTGGATCTATACTTCATATATACACATTAACTCAAAATGGACCATCAATCTAAATGTAAAACCTACAACTATTAAAACTTTTCAAAGAAAATCTGAGGAAAAATCTTTCTGACTTTGAGTTAGCCAAAGATTTCCTATATACGACACCAAAAGAAGAATCCATTAAAAAATCAAATTAAAAAATAAATTGGACTTCACCAAAGTTAAACACTTCTGCTCTTTAAAAGATATCTAAGAAAATGAAAAGACAGCCTATAGCCTGGGAGTAAATATTTGCAAATCCTGTGTATAATAAGAGATGCGGGTCCAGAAAATAGAAAAAATACTCAAAACTCAGTTATAAGAAAACAACCCAATTAAAAAATGGGCAAGAGACTTTGAATGGACACCAAAGAAGATTAAAGAAAAAAATGAATAAAAAAAGAAGCACATGAAAAGATACTCAACATTTTTTGTCATTAAGTAAATGCAAATTAAAACCACAATGACATACCACATCATAACTATTAGGATGGCTAAAATTAAAAAGATTGACCATATGAGGTGCTGGGGGAAGGTGTGGAGGAACTGAAACTCATAAGGGCCGTTGGGAATGTAAAATGATACAACCGCTTTGAAAATAGTTTGGCAATTTCTCAAAAAGTTGAAGAAACAGCTGCCATGTGACCAGTCATTCCATTCCTAGGTATTTATCCAAGAGAAAAGAAAGTGTATGTTCACTAAAAGACTTGTACATGAATGTTCATGGAAAGTTTATTTTTAATAGCCCCAAACTTGAAACAATGTAAATGTCTACCAACAAATGAATGGTTCAGCTGTGATGAATACCTTATCTTGATAACGGTGATGGTTTCCTGTTCCACACATATGCCAAAATTGTCAAATTGTACATTTTAAATGTGTGCAGTTTGTTGCATACCAATTGTATATCAGTAAAGTTCTTTAAAAATAATTCAATTTGAGGTAATTTCTCTTTCTAGGCTTTGTGGAGGTTAGAGGCATATGAAGAGAGTGAAGTTGGTAGGAAAAGTCACTGCCAGCAGTATAAGACTCAATGTAATTAAGGAGAGACCTCCAGGTGGGGAAGTGAGGGCAGGCTTTCCCAAGGAGGGACCCTTGAATTAGACTGTGCAGAATGAGCAAGGATGTTAGCGAGTGACATAAAACAACAAAGAACTCGAAGTCCTGCTACCCCAGGGAAGCGGTTCTCTCCTGTGCTGATGTCAATATTGTCACACATACAGCATATTGCAGTCCAAAATACCTTTATTTAACTTACATTATTTACTGATTCATGCCCCACCTCCTATCAAAGTGATGGAAAGTATATGTTCCTTAAAAGACTTGTACATGAATGTTCAGGGAAAGTTTATTTTTAACAGCCCCAAATTTGAAACAATGTAAATGTCTACCAACAAATGAATGGTTCAGCTGTGATGAATATGTTATCTTGATGATGGTGATGGTTTCCCGTTCTATACATATGCCAAAACTTGTCAAATTGTACATTTTAAATATGTGCAGTTTATTGCATGCCAATTGTATATCAGTAAAGTTCTTTAAAAACAATTTTTTAGACTTATAAGGATACATGCAGCAGGATTTAAGGAAAATACAAGGGTGAGTCGAAAAGTATTTGCACTCTGGCTGTAGAATTTATTGTAATTAACTTTTAGAAAAGACAAATACGTTGTTTTTTGACATAATCTCCTTGCTTTTCAGTACACCTTGTCCATCTGTCAACAAGCTTTCATATTTCCTCTTTAAAAAATGTTTTAGGCTGAGCTGTGAGCCACGAATGCACCGCTGTCTTCACTTCATCAGAAGTGAATCTTCATCCTTGTAGAGCTGCTTTCAGGGGACCAAACAGGTGGAAGTCTGATGGAGCAAGATCAGGTGACCTTCTTTGCGACAAAACACTTTCTCCATACTGTGCACAAAGTCTTCAATAAATAATGACATCAGGTACACCCTCAGACCACCAAAAATGAATCACTGCACCCTGCTCTTCTTCCATGCAAATCACAAGTGGGGCATCCATTTTTGCTCACACTACAGTTACAAAATGAACTGATGTAACACGTTTACACCTGCACAGCAGTGACTGGGGAGACAGTAGCCTTGAACGGAAAGCGCTGATCGGACAGTGTGGCCAAGTCTTAATATAACCAGAATGCAGATAATTTTTAACTCACCCTTATAGGTGAAACACTTGGAACACAGATAATACAATGAAGTTGAGCTAAGGTTGCTCCACAAATGACATGTCATAAGGTTCTGAACAGTAACTTGCTAGAAGGATCAAACTTTGGCTCTGAGCTTTACCGAGGCTGGAACAAAGAGGGAGGCATGGTTATTACAAAACTCACTAAGCACTTTGTCTGGGTTATCTCATTTGATCCTCACAGATGTGCCCAGCAGGTGTGTCTCTCCTGCCAGTGGAAGAAGACAGTGGTGTTTCTGAAGCTGCTGGGGAGCTGGTGAATATGTGGAAGAATCTTCCTCTTCGTTTGTTCTGCCTGCAGGAGGAAACAGCCGCTGGTTCTTAGGTGAGTCTTCTCACTGAGAAGAATTCAAGAAAACCTGGAAAAACCAGGAAAAAAAAAATGAAGGTTTTGAAGAGATAACAAGACAGACATAATTCCAGGGCTGAGATTTGGGAGAGGGAAATCCAGAGAAGTGAGCCCAGCCCTGGGGACTGCTTTTCCCTGAGGAAGGTCATCTGAATTCAGAAAAGTTGATGAAAGGTTGGGAGAGAGAGGATGTGCCCAATTTGCCACCAATTTACAGGATTGGGGAAAAAGCAATAGGTGCTCTGAGCCTGGGGATGAGGGGTCCTAGTAACCTCTGCCAAGCTTCTGGTTGAGGTCCCAAAGTGCTGCCCTCTAGGCGTCATGGTAACCCATGGTAATCCCCTAACAGAGACAGAAAATCAGCTTCCAATCCTCTCATTCTATGATTGGATTAAACTAATGTGGCATTACCAATCCCCTATCCTCTTTTCAGTAGCAACTATAAATCCACCTCAGAGGACAATAATATCCTAAACTTGAAATTATCTTTATAACTTTTTAAATACAATGTCCGGGAATATTCGGAATAGGCAAAACCACAGGGATAGAAAGAAAACCAGTGGTTTCCAGGGACTAAGGGGAGAGTGGAGTGGGGTGTGATGCTAATGGGTATGAGGTTTCTCTTCAGGGTAATGAAAATGTTCTGAAATTAGATAACGGTGCTGCTGACACAATTCTGTGAATATACCAAAACTCACTGAATGGTACACTTTAAAAGGGTGAATTACATTTCAATAAAGCTATTATTTTAAAAATGAAGATGAAATATAAACATTTCAGATCAACAAACTCTAGAGGAAAGTAGAAAGTTAAGGTATAACGATTTTAGGACAGAATGATTTGACTTACTAGGAAATGATATGGTTCTTGTTTACTTTCATTACGATTGCTAATCAAAACAGAGCCCACCCAATGAATTCTGGTCCTGGTGTTTTCATATCATATTCTCATACGACTTCTCTTGGGGCTGGATGATTATTTTTGTTAAGTTTTCTAATTTTTTTCCCTTTTTATTGAAGTATAATTGACGTACACTATTATATTAGATCTAGGTGTACACAGAGGGGTTCAATATTTACGTATGTGTTGAAATGACCCCACAATAAGCCTCGTTGCCTTCTGTCACCACACCAGGCTATTACAATATCGTGGACTGTGTTCCCCATGCTGTACATTACGTTCCCATGACTTACTTGTTTCGTAACTGGAAGGTTGTACCTTAAAATGCATTTCCTCTATTTCTCCCATCTTTCTATTATCATTTCGAAGCAACTTCACAGATTCCCTAAACAGAGTGATAAAAACTGGGATTGGCCATAGTATATTCTGGTATATTCTACTGTCTCCATATGGAATACTACTATGAGCACTTGAAAAATTTTTCCTAAGCAGAAGTTCATGTAGTTGGAGGGTAAATGTTTTTTTGTAGCTGTATCTCAAGCTCTTTTCATGAATAAAAGGCATTAAATGTGTCATGGTAATGTATAAAAATAACATCAACAGTATTTTAATAATAGCTAACTCTTTTTCATGCTTCCTAATGCATCAGACTGTCTTCTATGTACTTTGCATGTATTTTCTCATCTAATCATCACAAATCCCTGTGAGGTGGGTAGTATTGTTATTCTCACTTTACAGAGGAGGAAACGGAAGCGTAGAGGAGTCTAGTGACTTACCCACTGTCACACAGCTACTAAGGCTCAGAGCCAGGGGTCCACACAAGAAGTGTGACTCCACAGCTGCACACTTTCTAGTGCACTGTACTGCCTTCCATACACCCAGGCTTGGAATCAGAGACCTGGGGTCAAGTCTAGGCAGTTCCATTTTCTAGCTCTATGAGCTTAGGCAAATCACTGTTTAGAGAAGTTTTCCTCTTTGCCTTGGCTTCCTAATTGTGAAAATGGACATAAGGATATATGCTCCGTTTCATAGGGTTTTTGTGAATATCAAATTGTGGAAGTATTTAGTAAAGTACTACCAACAGGCTGGCTTATTGGACTGGTGCCGAGACCTACCCCTAACTGTCCCCTGTCAATACCCCTAAGAAATGATGAATTCCCATCCCATGCTACCAGAAGCTGCCCAAATCAATCACTCTGGAAGCATGTGGGCATCCTGGGGCCAAGAAAGTCTCTGAGTGTAAATTGGAAAAGTTGCTTCACTGAACTCTGTAATGCTTTGGGCCCAAACATCCTATTAGGGGTGAATATGACCTTTAGACAATTTTTGGCTAGAGCAAATTGGCGCTGAGAACCTGGTGAGGAGAGTCCCATTCTCATTGTCCCTGGGGTAGCACTTGGAGCTTGCCATCATTGGCTCAGCCAGCTATGATGGTGTGGATGGTTCACGGACAAAGCTATGAGAAACACCCCTTTGGGAATTTTCAAAACACCCTAGAGACTGAAGCTCTACAAGAGCTAGCTTTATATCAGCACTGGGGGCCACAGTGCTCTGAGATGTTTAATTTCTAATTTTTCATCCCAGGTTAGCAAAATGTGGACATTCCGATTCTGCTATTCCAAGTTGGTTTTATTCCTGTTTTATAGTGGGAAAGCAGAATTCACTCAACCAGGATCAAGCGATTGGATCCATTAGATCAACTTTCTTATGTGACCATCTCTCTGGCCTGGGAGGAAAGGTGGTGACTTTTCAAAGCAGGAACTAGGCCACAGAGGGAAACACCCTCTCTTTATTTTCATGAGTAATACGTTTTCCAAGAGAATACTTTTCGGAAGTTAGAGTCTGAGTGGACAGAGCCCTGCCCACTATTGCTGGATGCAGTTTCTACTCTTCACCAGTCCTTTGACTTTTGATAATTCCCTGGATTTGATCATTTACCTGTGGACACAGGCTGGAGATAAGGAGCCCAAAAAAAAAATTAATTTTTGTTTAAGAACCCAAGTAAGTCATTTTGCATTTCCAGTACCATTTGTAAGCCTTTTCAGGGGCACAAGCTCTACTTTCTCACATTCTGGGACAAGATCAGGCCTGCTGGGCCTTAGCCTGCCTTTCCTTGCCAGTTCTGAAATCCATGTAGTAAGTGAATATGTGTGTGGTGTGTGTGTGTGTCTGCTGCCTTGTCCAAAACTATTTCCTGGCATCTGTGAGTAGGAGGGTCCTCTCTACCACTCCTGCCAAGAGCACAGGGCTCTCTCTTGCAGACAAGGACTCAGACTTCCATCCATGCTCCATTCCAGAGCTGTTTCCCCTTTATGTGACTCCTGAATGACGGAGCAGGCAATTCCTGCATCCCAAAGTGGTCAGCATCATGCCATAACCTGACCTCGTCCCACTGAATGAATAGTTTATATTGTGTTCAAGAAGAAAGCAGAATTTTCCATCAAAGAAGAATTTTGAGATTCTCTGTGACTTACAATGAGTTGTCTAAATAGCATGTAGAATAATAGTTTTGCCTATAGCAGAGTCTGCATTCATTTTCCTTTTTTTTGAAACCTAAGAATATATTTTTTAAATATTTATTGGGTCTTTGTTGCTGTGCATGGGCTTTCTTTAGTTGTGGCAAGCAGGGGATTTCTCATTACGGTGGCTTTTCTCGTTGTGGAACACACGCTTCAGGCACGTGGGCTTCAGTTGCAGCACATGGGCTCAGTAGTTGCAGCTAGCAGGCTCTAGAGCACAGGCTCAGTAGGTGTGGCACTCGGGCTTAGTTGCTCCTTGGCATGTGGGATCTTCCTTGGCCAGGGATTGAACCTGTGTCCCCCTGCATTGGCAGGTGGGTTCTTAACCACTGCACCACCAGGGAAGTCCCTACATTCATTTTCTGAGGGTTGAAAGAGACTCTAAAAATGTTTAAACCCATCTCCCCTCTAACATTCCTTCTGTACTAGGTTAGGCTATGTTATGTTGCCGTAGCAGACAATACCTTAATCTTTCTTAGTGGCTTATTATGGCAAACATTATTTCTCACTTATCTTACGTGTATGATACTTGTTAGCCTGGGCAATCTGCTCGTGGTGGTGCTCAGGGACCCAGGTGAAGGAAACACCTCCATCTCCTGATGCTGCCATCCCAACACTAGCAGGATAGGAGACGGCCTGGAGAACAGTGCACTGGGTTTTAAACGCTTCCACCTGAAAGGACACCTGATTCTTCTACGTATATTTCACTGGTCAAAATAGTCACATGGCCATGTCGCGCTTCCATGGGGCAGGAAAGTACAATTCTCCTGTCTTCTAAGAAGAGGGAGACCGTAAATGTGAGGAGCATCTGTAATGTCTACCGTACTTCTCAGTGGATATCCCACCTAGAATGCTTTCGGAGATTTCCAATTCTTTATTCATGTGATGAGATTAACCCACCAAAATGCAGACTCCGAATCATTCTGAATACTTTTCATATCAAGTATCTTACTCACTATTTGTTTATTTCTTTAGTAACCTACTCTGCTGTGCTGAGCAGTGTGAGGAAGAGAGAGGAACATATCTGTTTCTTTGCTCTCCCAAGGTCCTAGACCAGGGGAAGTGGGCGGGGAGACAGAGGCAGAGAGGAAGAGGCAGGAGAAGGGGAGAGGAGAGGGGAAGAGAGAGAAGGACAAGGGAAGGGGAGAGATGAGAGTCAGTGCCGCAAAAGAAATTCAAATCCCTGTGGTGTTCAAGGGTGATAAAAATTCATTGGAGTTTTAGAATAGCTTCAAGGAAGAGACCTTGAAAAACAGGTAAAATTTTAATGCAAATCTCTCTTTCTCTCTCAAATGGTATTTGTTGCGTTCTTTTTACACCAATTATACAAAATAGTTTAAAGATGAAAATAAAACCTCTCTAGCCTGTAATCTTACTCCTTCAAAATAAGTATCATCAGCAGGATATATGTGTGTGTGTACACATTTTATACATGTGTGTATATGCACGTACATGAACACACACATACATATAGATGCAATCTGTTTTTGATGGTCAACAACCTGTCACTGCATCTTTCTATGCTGAGGCAATAGATGGTGGTTAGTGCTTTGTACATGGTAAGGACATCCCTGATTCTGTGAACAGCAGAGCCGAGCCAGGAGGTGGAGGTGAGCAGCCCACTTCGGCTGGCAGCATGATCAGCAGAGGTGTGCGAAAAGAAAAAGCTGGAAAGGTGAGTAGGCCAGGTCTCAGAGAATGTGCACTTCCACACCAGGAATCTCAATAATTTTCAGTGGGCAATGGTGAAACTAATGATTTATTTAAATTTTAAATAACTTTTAAACAGCCTTACACTTGTATTAAACTTATATAAACTTGGGAAATACAGATATGCTCTAGAAAAGGAAAATACCCATTATCTCACCACTCAAAGATAATCCTGTTGACATCTTGATGTTTATATACCTAGATCATTTTCAACACGCACATATGCTCACTGTACTTTTTATAAAAATGGGACCTTACTGCATATTTCATTCTGTAACCTGGTTTTTAAGCCTAAAATGTTATAAAAGGCTTTTTTTTAAAGAATGTAAAGACAAATTATATTTAGTGGTTGAACAGCATCCTATTACATGGACTCTTACCCATAGAAATAACCAGTTGAGAATCACATAAAAGTAAAAATCAATTTAATTTATCCTCCCCCTTAAAAGCATTCCATTTACCTGGTTTTGATATTAAGAACTGATTCAAGAACAAGCTAAGAGGTTGAAGTCTGTGTGGCACTGATGGATACAGAAGTGGGAAAAAGAGCTATGGGCTGGGGGGAGCTTTCCTTACCTGAAACCAAAGATAATTTTAGGGGTTGAGGAGTACAATGATCAGAGTTGTGCATTTCGAAGGATCTTCTGGAGTAGTGTGCATTCTGCTGTAAAGAGGGATGAGACTGGGAGGGTCTATCAGATAGATGAAATAGGGACCATTTCTCCCTTTGGCAGAATGGGGCAGGTGGCACAGAGAAAGCATGTTGAAGGCAGCAGTACGGAAGCTCTAGGATAGGACTAAGAGCTTTCTTTTTCACAGATCCAGGACTCTCTTTTGTGCTGGCCTAATCACAGATTCTGTTTCCTTGGGATTCTACAACCAGATGGATGATTATAGTATACTTTCATGAGTTTTTACTCTCATACTAGGTGCACATGTAAAGCTGGTCCAGGTGTTTAATGAGGCCATGGGATGCAAGGCTGTGTCTCACAACCCAGTGTTTGCTGCCTGAGCAAACTGGCCAACACTTGGCAAAGACCTATGTATAAACAGCCTGGGAGGCTATTTGGCCCTGTATGTAATTAGATGTGGGGATCAGTCATATGAAATGCACTTATTCAACAAATGCTCACTGAGCACCTGCCATGTGCCAGATTCTGAAGGCCATTCTGAGATGGAGAAAATTCTGAGCTGGTGCCTAGGGTGTCCACAGCCTGGTGGACAAGACAACCAGGGCACAGGGAGGGATGACATCAGTGCCATCAAAGAAGAGCACAGGAGTGGACTGCCTGCTGCTGTCTAGGACTCTGAAACATTTCTTGTAGGTCTAGAGAATGAATTTGGATAGGTGGTAGGCAGGGGCACTATTTCCGGATCATTGACGCTGATGAATGCCTGGGGATGGGATATATCTCATTCCTGCTGAAGCTTTTTCCCTCTCTTTCTCCTTTTTTCCCTCCTTCTTTTTCCCTCCCTCCCTTCCTTCCTTTCAAAAAAAAATGTATCTGTTAGAAAAAGCCACCTTGAATATGTGAGACACAGAGTGGTACAAGGGACACGTACCATAATTCATTACCTGGATCTACTCAGGAGACTCTGTAACTATCATTTTCCCCAACCCTGTACACTGCCATGTATTTATTTAAAATATTCTTGCCCTTGGGACTCAAAGTTCATATTCTTCAGGCTGTGGAGGGTATAGGAGCCTGACTTCTGGGAGGTAGTTTCAGTTTTCAAAACTGGATGTCTCTTGTGGTTCTCTTTCTTGTGATTGGCTAAACCTTTTGCTTAGAAAGCTGGGACCCAAGTCCGTCACCCCACTTCTCCGTTCCCGTCTGTAGCTCCCAGGGCTCAGTAACACTAGGTTACCTTACATGCCATGCAGCTGTTTTTAAATTGTTGTTGTCCACTGATCTCCATCAACCATAAGCAAGAGAACAGTTATCCTCCCTCTTCCAGCAACTTTCAGAACCTTCTTCTCCTTGGTCCCCTCCAGCAGCTGTGTGGCCATAGAGTTAGTGGAGGTCACAGGGGTCTTCAGCAGGTGCCCTCCCTTTAGTTTTGCTGGCAAACTCCTACCCAGGCTTCAAGTCTTAGGTCAAATGTCACTTCCACTAGAAAGCTTCTCAGCCCTTTCCAGCACCATCCAAGACATGCCTCACCAAGATTCTGCCTCATCTCAATGTTTTCTGCCTCATCCCATTGGCTCCATCCTGCTGTTAGTGGTGCTAACACATTCCCATGTCTTGGTGTTGCAATTTACCTGTTTGCAAGTGTATCCACTCTACTGACTTATTAGAGCACAAGGACTATGTCTTAATTCTTTTTCTTTGTAACAGCTTTATTGAGATATAATTTACATATGGTAGAGTTCACTGTTTAAAGTGTACAATTCAATGGGTTTCAGTACACTCACAGAGTGCATCACTATAATCTAAGTTTAGAACATTTTTCCTTACCCCTCCCCCAAAGAAACCTTGTACTCACTAGCAGTCACTCCCAATTCCTTCCATCCTCCCAGTCCCCAACTCCAAGCCCTAGGCAGCCAGTACTCTATTTTCTGTCTCTATGGACATTTTATATAAATGTTATCATAGTCATTCATGTTTTGTATAGCCTTTTCTGACACTCAGTAGGTGCTTAGGAAATATTTATTCAGTAAATGTGTGAATACATGCAAGACTGAGAAGTTGATGCAGAGTAGAACAGAGGAAAGAATACCGGATTGAGAGCCAGAAGACCTGCACTCTAGTTCTGATTCTGTCATTTATTTATGTGACTTAGGGAAAATCCTTTGACTTTTCTGACTCTCGGCTTTCTAATCTGCAAAACACAGTTAATGATATCCATCCTCCTTCTCAAGGCATTTTTGCTATGGTGAGTATCAAATGAGGAAGTTCACTTGAAGGTATTTTGTACATCTGAGCATGCTGTACAGATGTAAGAATGATCTATGTTTGTTTTCACTCTCATCCTTTGAAATGCCTGTAATAATAAATCATTTATTACACTAGTGACAGAGGACAAGGTGGAACGGCAGAGCGCCAGTCTAAGGGGGCCAACCATGGACACCCACCTCTCATCTCCACTCCTGGAACCACGGCAGCTGAAACAGGGAAAGGGACTAACACAAGCCCAGAAATCTTACATCTATCAGTGCACGAGTTTCCCAGCCAAGTAAGGAGATAACGATCCATTTTAGACTGAAGATTAAATCAGTTCACTGGAAGAGAAATGGTGATGTAACTTTCTTTTATCTCTTGGCGGTCAAGAAATCCTAATTCACATTCTTATCACTTCTCTCCCACAGGCATTTCCATCAATCAGAGAAGGAGGGGGTATTCAGGTTTAAGAGTGAGTTCTTTACTGCCTCACCCAGGAATGGAGACGGGACCCTTCTCCTTCCTGGTTCAGTCCTTTTCTCTATATATAGGTTTAGGAGAATTTGGAGGGGATGTGGGGTGGGAGTAGAGTAGCTTCTCAAATGTAAAATTCAGACTGCAGACATGATATGATATACATGACATACATACATACACAAATACATATGTGGCAGAAATGGCCTGGGAGTAACAGAATAAACCCCCTCAATCTAATAAAGGGTACGTAGGGAAAAAAGTGGCCTTGTAGATCAAAGTTTATCCTCAGAGGACCTTTGCTCCCATCCAATATTATTGTGAAGGAAATTCTCCAGGTTTCCAGAGAGATTAGAAGAGCCTGTGGTCTTAGTCTGGTCCAGGATGGAGTTTGCAAGAAAAAAACATGGATCTGGACTAAGGGATCAGCTCCACTTTCTCCAACCTCTCAAAGTCTGAGACTTGGAGCTGCCCTGGGAGCGAGGTTGGGGGGAATGGTGGTGCGCTGCTGAGCCAGGACTTGCCCATCTGCTCCCACCCGGGAGACTTTGGGCACTGCCTTCCAAGTTGTCATCTTGTTTTTTCCCCTCTCCTGACCATTTTGTCAGTCCACTACTTCCCCCCATTCCCCAGGAAGGGTACGCTTCCTATCTTTCTATATTCCTATGTCAGCTCTTTCTCCCACAGCTACTACTCCCCTCTGGTCCAGGATTTCTTAGCCTCAGCACTGTTGGCATTTGGGAGTCACAAGATTCTTTGTGGTGAGGGGCTGTCCTGTGCGCTGTAGGATGTCTAGGAGCATCCCATTCCACTCCCCCTCTTCCCCGTTAGGACAACCTAAAATATCTCCAGACATTGTCAAATGTCCCCTGGGGGCAAAACTGCCCCATTGAGAATCACTGCTCCAGTTCCTTCTCCTTCACTGTGTGTTAAGCATTTACCATGTGGAAGATACTGGATGGTCCTTCACGTGTTTTATGTAAATGCTTCTCAATTTTTAATATACATAAGAATCATCTTGAGAGTTTTTAAAATGCACCTTCTGGTTTCGTAGTTTTGGGGGAAGGGTCTGAGATTTTGCATTACTAATGAGCTCTCATATTTTGCTCTTCTGCTGGAGCACAGACTACAATTTGAGTAGCAAAGTTCTATGTCATTGTGCCCTCCTGACCCTATGAGGACTCGGTCTTACAGTTGAGGAAGCTGAGACTCAGAGAGCTCCTAGGGGCTCATCATGTTTTGGACCCAGTTCTGCCTGCACACAAAGCGGGAAAACTCAGCTGATGAGGGGCCAAAGTCCTTGAGTTCTCTCCATGCCCTCCCTTCCCGGGGAATCTTGCTACTATAAGCTCAGCCAAGCGTGAGACTCAGGCACGTGTTTGCCTGGAATGTCTATATTACACATTATTCCTTCCTTAGACAGAAGGAGCTGCTCATGACCCCAGGTGGATATCCTGGAGCCTGCCGAGCTGTCTCCATGACCTCATGCCTCTGCCCTAGCCTGCCCTGCTAACAGCTCATCCCTCCCGCCCTCCTGCCTACCGGTAGACAGTTGTCTAGGATTGCAGCTGCCCTAAGGGCTCACTTTTCCTCTCAACTTCTTCCTGCTTAGCTGTCTAGAGTCTCCAGCCCTCTCCTGCCTCCCTTTGTCTATTGTCCCAATACTCTTAGTTTGTCTTAGTCACTGTCTCATCAATGCCTCTTGGCATCTTCATCCCACAGTAGTTAGGGACTTTTGACCTAGACCCTGAAGGGGAAAAGGGGGTGTGATGTGGGCCCCTGTCTAGGACTAGAGGGCAAGACTCAGGTCTTCTGGGAGCAAAGGACTCAAGTGTGGTCCCTGTAGTGGCAGTGGAAGCTGGCCAGCCTGCTGGCTGGAGATTGCAGCATGTATTTGATTTACTAAAGAAAACAAGAAGCACTGTGAGTGTGATGGAGGGAAGAGGTGCTAGTGCCAGAGAGATTATGGGTCTGTCAACTGGATAGATAGGAAAGGATTGTTCCTCCCAGTGTCCCTTTTTCTTCCTTCCCCATGGGGCTGGAGAAAGTTATCCTGCCCCTCACATCACATTTCTACTCCCATGACTTTGCCTGGACCCAGGTTTAAGGAAACTCTTAGAATGTTCGTGTAAGAAGGTAATTCAGAGCAGAGCTCATCAACCTCTCTCTGCAAAGGGCCAGATAGTAAATATTTTTGACTTTGTGGGCCATGTGGACTCAGTCATAGCTGCATGTGCTTGTCACTATAGCATAAAAGCAGCCCTAGACCACATGTAAACAAATGGGCATGGCTGTATCCCAATAAGAATTTATTTATGGACACTGAAATTTTAATCCACACACTTTTGTGTGTCACAAAACACATATTCTTCTTTTGATTTTTTTTTCAATCATTAAAAAATATAAAAACTAATTGGGAGGGGAAAAAATAATTGCCTATGAAACAACGGACAAAGGATTAACCTCCAAAATATACAAGCAGCTCATGAAGCTTAATACCAAAAAAAGCAAATAACCCAATCCACAAATGGGCAGAAGACCTAAATAGACATTTCTCCAAAGAAGACATACAGATGGCTAACAAACACATGAAAACATGCTCAACATCACTAATCATCAGAGAAATGCAAGTCAAAGCCACAATGAGGTATCACCTCACACCAGTCAGAATGGCCATCATCACAAAATCTGGAAACCACAAATGTTGGAGAGGGTGTGGAGAAAAGGGAACTCTGCTGCACTGTTGGTGGGACTGCAAGTTGGTACAGCCACTATGGAAAACAATTTGGAGGTTCCTTAAAAAACTACAAATAGAACTACCATATGATCCAGTAATCCCACTCCTGGGCATATACCCAAAGAAAACCATAATCCCAAAAGAAACTTGTACCATAATGTTTATTGCAGCACTATTTACAATAGCCAGGACATGGAAGCAACCTAAATGCCCATCAACAAATGAACGGATACAGAAGATGTGGCATATATATACAATGGAATATTACTCAGCTATAAAAAGGGATGAGATGGAGCTATATGTAATGAGGTGGATAGAACTACAATCTGTCATACAGAGTGAAGTAAGTCAGAAAGAGAAGGACAAATATTGTATGCTAACTCACATATACGGAATCTAAAAATGGTACTGATGAACTCAGTGACAAGAACAAGGACGCAGATACAGAGAATGGACTGGAGAACTCGAGGTATGGGAGGGGGCGGGGGGTGAAGGGGAAGCTGAGACGAAGCGAGAGAGTAGCACAGACAGATATATATACTACCAACTGTAAAATAGTCAGTGGGAAGTTGTGGTATAACAAAGGGAGTCCAACTCAAGGATGGAAGATGCCTTAGAGGACTGGGGCAGGGAGGGTGGGGGGGACTCGAGGGCGGGGAGTCAAGGAAGGGAGGGAATATGGGGATATGTGTATAAAAACAGATGATTGAACCTGATATACCCCCCAAAAAAAAATAATAAAAAAAAAAATAAAAAAACAAAACAAAACAAAAAAAACAGATGATTGAACTTGGTGTACCCCCCAAAAAAATAATAATTAAAAAAAAAACTAATTGGGAGACTGGGATACCAAATTGTACTCTCTAAATATATGCAGTTTATTATAAAAAATAAAAAAATAAAAAGTTAAAAAAATATATAAAAACTATCCTTCAGTCACTGGGCTAAGCCATTCTTAGCTTATTCTTGGCTGGTAGTTTGCCAATTCCTCATCTAAAGTCCAGTGTTTCTCCAACTCTGTTTCCCAGGGTCATGGTCAAATACTTGTGGGAAAGGCTGGGTTGACCCATGCTGGGACCCCTGCCACTACAGGGCACTATAGGTTTCCAAGGGGGGCTAGCACATGCCAGGCTTCTCTAATTTACTGACAATTGCATGGAGAGTCTTGCAGACAAGCATTCCTCAGGACTAGATTCAGTGGAACATGCTTTGGGAGCACTGCTCCTTCTACACCCAGAGAACTGAAGGCTGAGCACCTTGCTAGCTGGGCACATGGCCAGGTCTCTTGTTGGCACTGGTGCTCCTGACACAGCCCTGCCGCCTCCCCTGGGTGACCCCAGGCAGAGCAGTACTGCCCAGGCTAGTCCACCAGCACACCAAGGCCCCCAGCTTTCCGGACCTGGCCACACACAGCAGCTTCCTTATTTTTCCTGAACCTAAGAAGGGGCACATGTTGATTATACACCTGGGTGGCTGCATGTCAGGAAACACTCCTAAAACTCTTGTCCCTGACAGATTAAAGGAGAAGTATTTCTTGGCTATCCTTGGCCTCTGGGTTACTGTCGCATCATTAATAGGGCTTCATTATTGAGTGAGTTTTGGCAGTAAGGAGACTAGTGTCCTCTGTACAGTAATGATTGATTGACATGTGTATAGGGATGACAAAGCACCTCTTTGTCGTTTTCGCATTTGCTCTTTACACCTGCCCTCTCGGGGCTGGCGGGATAGTTTTTTGTTTGTTTGCTTGTTTTAATTTTATGCATGCAGAAACTGAGGTGTGAGGTAGCTAGATGACCTGCCCCTGTCCCACTGCCAATGTCACACTGCCAGTGGCAGAGCCAGAATTCAGACCAGGGTCTCACCTCACCTCAGGGGCGCTTTCTCCATTGTCCCATTGTCTCAGAGTGACGGGTGACTAGGCAGTGAAGTAATTCTCTAGGAAAGCATGACCAATTTCCCTTTCTCCACCTCCCTCTTCTTCCTCCGCCCCTCCCCTGCAGCCCCTGTATATATGAAGCTCCACAAAGCCTGGCTTGCCTGCCCACCTTTACTTTTGAAACAGCTTCCCTAGCTGGAACAGAAGCCTTCCATCCACAGTTACACTCCTGATCGGTGAATGGTGGAGGTACCTGCCCAACCTTCTTTCCTTACCTCTATAGGAACCAGCCACCTCCAAACAGCAAACCCTCAAGCATCACTTCTAGGACCTGAGGTGAGTGATGGGAGATTCTTAAGTACTTGGCTTTGAAGCCTTACACTGACCGCTGCCCTATTGGGAACAGGGGCTGGGGAATGGCAGAAGTCAAAGTTTCCAGTGTTTATGTAGGGTGAGAGATACCCCGAGGAGGAGCTGCGTTCTCAGGTTTAACACCAGGAAGAATTCAGGCTGGAGGACAGGAAGGCCAGGAGGATCATGAGGCCCAGAGATGAATCTGCAAAAGAGGCTGCAGAGCCTGTGGAGTTTGAAAGAAGGGAATGGAAAGCCTCTGAGGGAGAGGCTGAAGCAGAGAGCTGCATGACAGGACAATGGGTGCTGGCCCTGGGCCCACTTCTCAGGCCCGTGTGTTGGCAGGCGCTCAGGAGACAGGCCTTCTCTCAGCTTCCTGCTCAGTCTAGGGGTGGAAGCCTGAGCGTCCTCAGGTGTGAGACCAGGGCCAGGAGTAAGAAGGAGGGGAGGGACTGAGCTCTGAGGAAAGAAGGAAGGAAGAGATGCAAAGGGCAAAGAAGTCAGGGAGAAGAAATCTCTGCATACAATTATGACAGACAGACAATGGGGTTCCCTTCCTCTAGCTTGAGGCTCTTCACACAGCCATTCAGCGGAAGATTTTAAAGGTGATTCATCTGGAAATCTGATTCCTCCTCTTGCTCAGTTACCTGAAAAGTTAATTCTTAGAGTCAAGAGTGAGCCAATCAGTTGGGGTGGCAGAGTGAATGTGGGACCGTAACCCCCCAGCTCACCGCCCCTGTGGGCCAGGATTAAACCCACGGCTCCTCGTGACAAGGAGTCAGATCCTGGGGAGGAAAGATAGATCTGCCCATGTGTGCCCGGTCACTTAAGGACAGAACTCAGACAGGCAAATGCCTAGTGAAGCTCTCTGTCCTTCCGAGTTTGGGCTCCCTATACGTGCTCTTTGGCGCATTATAACTCCCCATTTCTTCACTCTTTTTGATTACATTTTGACCAGCAGGTTGTTGGCTAGAGAGGACCGTAAGGGAGCAAGAAAGGAGGTGCAGGGGGTGTGTGTGACACAGATGGGCGTGGGGGGGGGTGGGGGAGGGCAGAGAGTGGGAAAGCCAGATCAGTGGGTGTGAGGCTGAGGGACAAAAGACCCTTGCCCCACCCCAGGGCGCCACAGCTAAGCCACATGTTTGAATTATTCTAACACTGGGAACCCAGCCTAGTTTCAGGTTTCCCATCTGTGTGGCCCCGAGGCTGGCCGAGGAGCATGACTCGGGGCAGAGGGCCTGCCTCAGAGGGATGCCTCCCTTTCTCCCAGCAGCATCCTCCTGGTCCTTCCTTTGCTGCAGATGGGCTCTCCTGTGCACATGGCTGCCCTGCCTTGCCTGAGTCTGATCCTGCTTCTCTGGAGCCCCGGGCCAGGGGTCCAGGGCCGAGAATTCCAATTTGGGCCCTGCCAAGTAGAAGGGGTAATTCTCCAAGAACTGTGGGAGGCCTTCCAGGCCATAAAGGACACTGTGGTGAGTGAAGCGGTGTTCTGGACCTGGTCGTGGGAAGGATTCTGGGTAGAGGGTAATATGAGGGTGAGTCAAAAATGATCCGCACTCGGGCTGCAGAATTTATAGTTCTAATATAACTGGAGTGTGGGTCAATTTTGACTCACCTCATATTTTATGATCATGGAACCCTTGGTAGCTTGCGAATCGTTTTCCTATCTAGGAACTTAGTTAAGTCAGAGGTATCACAAGCCCATATTTCCTCTTGTACTTGAGGAAACTGAGGCTCAGAAAGATGTGCCCAGTCTATAGGAAAAGAAACAGCCCACGAGGAATAGAAAAAGGAACCTGATTCCTTTGATCTTCATCTACGTCCCAGGGGGACGTGAGACTCCACCAATGGGAAGTTATGGGAAAATACTTTGGGACCAGCTAGAGTTTTCACCTACTGCTTTGCCAGCTCCTGCTAGTCTGTTCCCACCTGCTTAGGCCTTGAGTAAAGGTTGAAAGAATGTTTAATGCTGAGTTGGGAAGGAATGGTTAATGCAGTGTGTAACACGTACTCCTTAAAGGTCACTCCAGATGCAAGGCAGAAAGAAGGAACTTGACAAGGCAGCCTGGGGAGAAGGGAGAGTGCTGGGCTAGGACAGGACACCTCTGTGTGATCCTGACCTTGAAACCAACCCATACAGCAAACCCCAACCTCCGCCCCCATCAATTTCCTTATTTGCACAACGAGGAGGTAGGACAAAGGAGCTCTAAAACTCCTCCTCTCAGTGATTCTTTAGCTTGAAATTCAAGATCTGTGATGAGTGGTGGGCTGCCTGGGAAGCTCTGAGGTGCCGGCTCCCCCATTCCCCATGGAATAGGAGGTAACATCCTGCTCCTAGTGGGTCCTAAACCAAACGGGCTTATTTCTTCCTGCCTCACGTGACCAAAGGAATCAAACAGGTCCTTCATCAAAGCTCTAAGAACTCCTGGGATTCCATCTGCCCCGTGGGGTGGGTGGGGCCTGGGGGGAAGATTAGTGGTTTTCTGGGGCTAAAACCTTGTATTCCCATTTCAGGGGCCAGCTCAGCATGGCCCTTCTTGGGTCCTCCTTCTGGCCTCTGAGATCTCACAGACTGGATAGATTTAGGGGTCTCGGGAAGCAGCATGTATTTGCAAGGTTGGTTTCAATGCTGACTCCCAACCTGGAGACATCTGTTCTTTCTGTTCCCAAAGCAAGCTCAGGATAACATCACGAGTGTCCGGCTGCTGCGGAAGGAGGTTCTGCAGAACGTCTCGGTAATCAGACGCTGGGGAAGGACGGTGCCTCCCCTGGGTGGCTGGTCTTCTGTGGGGGAGGCTGAGGGACTGTCTAGTGGAGGCTGAGACGTCGCTTCTGCCCAGGACTGAGCCTGCACAGGACAGGGCTGGGCAGTGAGCTGGAGAAGTAACATCTGGGATCGTCACCTCAGTATCTGGAGTATGTGAATGTAAGATATGAGGAGAGGAGCGAGGACTGACGCTTGTAAACATCTGTCTCCCTTTAACCAGAGGTGCCATCAACCTAGATTTCTCTTCCGCTTTTGTCAGCCCAGTGAGCATCTGCCTAGGCTTCTTCCACGCCGCTACTTTTTTCTCACGTGTTACTCATCACCCATCTAGGCAGTGAGCACAAACGATAAGCCCTCATGCCCGAGAGTCCGTCAGCTTCTCTCTGTGGCACCTCAGGGGGCCAGGGTGCAATTCCTGTGCTCAAGGATACTAGTTTTCTTTTCTCATTTCTTCTCCTTCCAAGCCTTTTCCCTGGCAACTCTCAACCAACCAAGATCTGGTGCTTTTTAAGGCCCATCACCACCCA
Source organism: Hippopotamus amphibius kiboko (assembly GCF_030028045.1). NCBI lineage: Eukaryota > Metazoa > Chordata > Mammalia > Artiodactyla > Hippopotamidae > Hippopotamus > Hippopotamus amphibius. The sequence continues at coordinate 155,680,394 of NC_080188.1, forward strand.
CAGCTATTAGAGAGGCCACATGGTATAGAAGAAAGAATACTAACCAGAAGGGAGTCCTGAGGGCTAGGCCTGTGTCTGCCACTGACCGGCCATGGACCCTCGGCGAGTCTCTCCTTTCTGGATCTGTGGTTCCTCCTGTCAAACAAAGGCGCCTGAAGGCTCCTTAAGATCTAACATTTATCAGCATCTCCTAGAGGATCCCTTCCTCTACTGTGCCTGTCTTGCCTTGCGTGGCGTGTGAAAGGTTCATCGAGGGCTGGGGTGGGCAGAGGCCTCGGCTCCACAGTGACCCCGCCCCTCCCTAGGAGGCCGAAAGCTGCTACCTCATCCAAGCCCTGCTGAAGTTCTACTTGAACACCGTCTTCAAAAACTACCATGATAAGGCAGTTCAATTCAGGATCCTGAAGTCATTCTCTACTCTGGCCAATAACTTTATTGTCATCGGGTCAAAACTGCAACCCAGTGTAAGTAGAACAAAGCTGGGACTGAGGCCCAAGGGAAACGCTGTATTTTCAGAAGACTCTTCTTCCCTCATCTGGTCCTGGCTTATTATCCACAACAGGGAGTTGCAGGTGTTAAGGAAAAGAGCACAGGCTCTGGACACCAGCAGTTTTGGGTTCAAGTCCAGGTCTGCTTCTAACTAACTGGATGTCCATTTGCAAGGTGGTCAACCTCTCTGGGCTTCGGTTTTCTTATCTATAAATGCTGATAATCACCGCATGTGGCAAGACCACTGTGAGAATGAAAGGACACAGTCCCTGCTGCATGGTGGAACTTCAGCATTGGCTACCTTGGGGACGTGGGATTTGAAGCTGTCCTCTTAGGCCTTGGGAACCCCTCTGGCATCAGTAGGAAGGAGTGGGAGAGGGCTTGCCTCTGCTGCTACCTGACACCTGGCACAATTTTTTTTTTCCATTTTCCAGAAGGAAAAGGAGATGTTTTCCATCAGCGAGAGTGCACGCAGGCGGTTTCTGCTGTTCCAGCATGCATTTAAACAGGTAATCAAGGCCAGGAACTGAGAGTTGCCCAACTGGAAGTAGACTAGCCTGAACTGTCATGTGAGGCTGCCTCAGGCACCGAATGCAGAATTCAGTGCCGGTGACTCCACTTGGCTTGTCCCAAAGCCACCTGACTTAGCACAGCTATGGCTGCATCAATTGCCATATACTTTGCATAAACACCACAAATGATGGCCTACTTTTCTGTCAGTTTTCAAGTTAAAATGCTATTTTATTTCCCTACAGGATGATTTCACTACCAGGGACATTCCCAAGGGAGAGCTTAATGGGTATTTGAGGTGGGCTATTGGAGTCAGAAGTGAGGGAGAAGGAAGGGAGAACCCCCAAACCCAACACACAGCTGCAGTGTTTTCCATGATGCTCAAAGGGTCTAGTCTGTGAAAAAGAATTATGGGAATTATGTTGCTTTTTTCTAAATTAAGACAACAAAGAAAAATCCCAATTTCATCCCCAGCTCCCCCCCCACCACAAAACAAATACAATTTTGATCATTTTTTGAGGAACAGATACACCAGCTTATACATAAACTGTGAAGAGCAACACCATACAAGGGAAAGGGGCCACCCGGGCCTCAGTTTCCTCATCTGTGCAGTGGACTCAGGAGGTGGATGGAATTCACCCTGCACTGGGATTCTGATTCTTATTGTCAGGGACTCTGGATGCTTTTCCTTTGCTCCTTATCTGCTGCCACTCACCAACCCATTTGTCCTCACCTCTGAAGCAGATGACACACACTAGATGGGGAACAATTGATGGCTAGATGACTTCATCAGAGGCCATCTCAAAGGGGATGCAGCCCATGACTTGGAGTCACACCAGGTTCAGGGGTCAGAAGGAAACCTATTCTTGTGGCTAACATGACAGATCTTCAACTCTGCTTTCCCTTTAGTTGGACAGAGAAGCAGCTGTGACCAAAGCCTTTGGAGAAGTGGACATTCTCTTGACCTGGATGGAGAAATTCTACCAGCTCTGAAGGCCTAGACCAGGATACCCTCCTCGTTCTCCATGTCATTTCAAATGAGTGGCCCTTCTTGTGATGTTCTCTGGGCGCTTCACACCTTGACCATGAGTCCCATTCTTGGCCCAGGCTTATCCTCAAAGACTTCATTCTTTGAGCGACCCCAACAAGAGTCGTGGAAGGTTCCCTCGGATGCTGTGAATAACCCACAAAGCAGATTCCTATATTTATTACAACTCTATTTAATTCTTATCAGTGACTTAACTGATGTCATATTTATTTGTCAGACTGAAAGTTCTGTGAAGGCAGCAAGGACAGTGCCCTGTCATGCTTCTCTTTTATCCTCCGTGATCCTTGCCACCATGTGGGGTAGTGGATGGGTGCTCAGCAAATGCTTAATAAATTGGATTTTTTTAACCTGTCTTTGAATTGTTGAGGAGCAATGAGGGATGTTGGGATATGAAGGTGAACTTTAGGGCATGGAAATCACATTGTCATGACATCTGCAGGAACAAAGCACTGGGATGAGGGTGAGGGCACTGGTTTGAAATGTAAATGATAAAATACATAATGTAGGGGGGTGCCCAGATCAAAGCAGATTCTCCCTAAACACTGCATTTCTTGCCCACATTCCTCACCCCACTCCCACCATCCCTGCCCGTTGGGTGCTCTCTTTCTTATCCTACTCACTCTTCCATTATCTGCCACTTGGGAGGGTGCAAGTGTCAAGCTGCCATTGCAGATGGTGTCATCATACCTGAATGACAGGTATGATGTTGGTGCAAATATAATTTAGGGTTAGGGTTAGAGTTAGTTGTTATCCCATCTGTGATGACATTCCTGCTCATAAAAGGCAGGGACCTTGGGAACCTTTCTTTTCTATCACTGGTCCAGTGCCCAGATAGGCTGATTGTGTGTCTGGGAAAGGCCTTTTTCCTAAAAGCAAGACTGGGAATTCTCTAGTCTCAAGCTCTAGTTGAACTTTGTCGTTGATTTCAATCCAAAGATATAACGTCTGCCTAACTCTGCCCTTGTTAAGAACACTTAAGAGGATGAATACATGTAGGAGGTGGGATGTCCCTTCTTCCATGTGCGTGCTCTTGCAGAACAACTGGCCTTCCAGGAATCCCGGATCCTTGTCCTTCCCCACCTGGCTATGAGCTACCTGGACTGGCAAGGGGAGCAGGTGCATTTCTGAAAGCAGAGAGATGTAATGGCTTTGGATAGCTCGAAGAGACCAAGACTAAGATAAATGCACACATTTTAGTGCATGGAAGAAGGAAAAACAGATGACAAAATCTATTCTATTTCTCAAAGAGGGGAAATGCTGGAGCCAGGGTACTTATGTGCATCAAGGGAGGAAGACTTAGAGTAAAGAGGTATCCACATATATCACTAGCACGAACAAGCATGGTTCTGAAAATTTACAACACTTCATCACGTCAAAATAAATTGCCCTCACCATAGGACTCCAGACGAATAGAAGATCACTAGTAAGTGCCAGCCTGAAGATCAGGGCAAAGAGGTTGTCAGAGGTTTTTCATCCCAAGGTCCCTTCCTAGCTCAGGGCTGAAGCATGTCCTCACAAAGCAGTCCAGGCACCTTCTACTGGTGGGAAGCCCAAGCCTGAGAAGGGCTTTCAAAGCAACAGCTATGCCTATGCTCCAGTCCAAGGCGATGTAGTCTAGAGCCAGGGCAGCAAAGATCGTGTGATCAAAGACACTCTGCAAATCCCACAGCCTGTTGCATGGCTTGGAAAGGAAGCAGGTGGCATCAACACAAGTGCTCTGCATTCCCAGAGCCCACCTGAAAACCACAGGGGGCTGCAAAAGTGTGCAAGAGGAGCTGGGGGGGGGGGGGGACTGAGCCGTGCTCAGAGCAAACAGAGACGATACTCGAGGTGGGATGTGGGAGGTAATGAGGCTTCTGAAAACAGATGGAGTGGGTGTTGGAAACCAGCAGACAGACAAGACTCATTGGCACCAAGCTCTGGGACCAGGGGGACAGCTGGAGAGCTGAGTCAGGCAGGGAATGTTGACGTAGTCATTGGAATCAGTGTCCTCCATCTTGGCAACAGGCTGGTGGCAGAAGCTCACATATTCACAGCTGATCTTCAGAGATGGGGCATGGAGCCAGGGAGTTTCAGCCACCTGGGAACAACCAAAGAAGCATCACTGGATCTGGGTAGGATGATTATAGTACCCGCAGTAGGCAATGAGGGGGTGGGGGTGGGGAGGATAGGCATGCATGTGTTTGCTGTTTTCTAGAAGGCAAATCACAGAGGTGGTTGAGCTCCATCAGGTGGCTCAGCCCTGGGGATTTTCAGGGGGGCGTCTCACCCTAAATAACTGGAAAACACTTAGGTCTAATGTGGCAGGAAATGCCTTAAATGGGGCTCAGACTAAAATCATGTGATAAGCATGCCGGAGGAGTTTCCCCTCTGGGATGAGATGATATGACTTGTGAAATAAATGTGCATCTTCTCAGGGAGTTATGCAGAAGTAGGATGCATCATCCTTTGCACCGCTGTAGGGCTTTTATTCCATGGAGAGGTTGTGACGTGACATGACGGTGCATTCCAGGAAGGAGTCGGCTGGTGAAGGGGAGGAAGGTGGCAGGCCATGTGGAGCTCCACTTCCCCGGGAAGAAAATTCAGGATCATCTGCCTTCAGGATGGATCACTTCTCAGAGGGCAGGGCTATGCCATGACTCCAACATGGCACAACTATTGTAACATCCACCCAGGAAGGTTGCAGTAGGGAGAGTCACATGTTTTTAATACAAGTGCTGAGAACTAGAAGTTCAGCCCCATGAACACAGCAGGCACTAAGTGCTCACTGAAAGGAGCTGTTTACTTTCTGTACTTTACCAGAGAGGGAATGAACAGCAGCTTGCTTCAAAAATATATCTCCCACTGCCTGTTACAGTTCATCACTTGAGATTTATTTGGCTTAAAAAATTTTGGGGCTTCCTAGGTGGCGCAGTGGTTAAGAATCTGCCTGCCAATGCAGGGGACACAGGTTCGATCCCTGCTCCAGGAAGATCCCACATGCCACGGAGCAACTAAGCCCGTGTGCCAAAAAAAACAAAAACAAAAACAAAAAATTTTTAAAAGTCACTCCCTGTGAAGGCTTAAAATACTTAGTCATTAATCATAGGCGTCTTGTTGTGAACCTGTTCCATCAAGATTTTTATCCCTGATAGCGGGAATGTGAGTTTCAAGGGAGGAAGGGTAAAATTTGAGCAAGGTACAGGCCCAGGTGAGGGCATGTGTGGTCACAGAGCAGTTTCAGAGAAAAGGGCTGAGGTAAGGGTAGAGTGGATAGGCACCGCTGGACCTACCTAAGCTACTGTGAACCTTCTCCAGCAGGGCTAAGTAAGGACAAGCTCAAGAAGCTGGGCATCATGGGGGCAGAGCTGTTGCTTGTTGCCAGGCATCATTCTTCCCTTTTTGGCAAGGCACCCGGTCACTGAGCCAGGGATACATTTCTCAGCCTCCCTTGAAGGCAGGTGTGACCACGTGACTAAACTGTGCCCCCATTGGGATGCTGGTAGAAGTGATGTGTGAAATTTCAGGGTCATGGTCTTAAAGAAAGCAACTTACTCTTTCTCCCTCCCACGCATTGGGATGCAGACATGGTGCTGGTGATTGAGCATCGACCGTGGACGAGGCAAGACTCCAGAGGATGGTGGAGAAATAGGCAGAAGGCATTTGTGTCCCTGGGTGACCCCATGACTCATGTCACCTCTTCCTGGCTCCCTGCCTTTACTTGAGAGGAAAATCAGCTGCCATCTTGTGAGCCCTGTGGTTTAGGGTTTGCTGCATTAGCTTAGCCTACACCTTCATTAAATCAGGGACATTTGCCACACTAGTTTTTCCTGGTTCCTGAAGTAATAATGTTCCTGCTGTTGTGTGCTGCTTTAGCGAATAAAATGTTCTCTTCTTAATTTGGGAAAACAAAGATGAATGGTTTAAAGGTTTTTCACACATCTGCCAATGGCCATCAATAGAAAGACGAGAGAGAAAAAAAAAAAAACCCAAAACAACAACAAAAAAAATGAGTTCCCTACGTCCAAACCTAGATTTCAAGAGGAATCTTCTTCATCCAAAGTGTTGACTTTTATCTATGTCTCTAGGCCAGGCTTAACTGCCTTCAGTGATGGATAATCAACCTCCTTTCATCTTAGAGGGCTTACTAGAAAGTAATTCCTCATATTAAGGTGAAACTGGGTAACTTCCACCCTCTGAAGACCTCCTAGAAATCGAATCTCTTCCACATGAAAGCCCTTCACATATTTGTAGAGCTACCATCTATCATCCTCTACTAAGCTCCCATTTATCCCATGAGAAATGCTTGGCTAAAAGCCATGTAACTAAGTCTACCACAATTGTTGGATAGTGGTCTACTGACACCGTCAAAGGAGGAAACTGATATTTGTTTTCCTACTCATGGCCGGGGAGCTACTGGGAAAGCCGGCGTCCTCCAGCTCCACGGACTGCGCTCGGCTCCACGCCCGGGTCTGGGGCCCCGCGTTCCGGCTGCAGCTGCCAACCGGGGGCGGGGGCGGGGGCGCGGCGGGGAGGAGCTTACCTGAGGCTGGGCGGGGCGGGGGCGGGGACGGGGCGGGGAGGGCGGAGCTTACCTGCGCCAGGGCGGGGGACGCCGTTGCTCTGGAGCCTGGGAGAGGTGCTGCCCCTACACCTAAAGGGAGCGGGGAGGGCCGACGTGAGGGCGGGGCCGAGGGCCCAGCCCCTCCCGCAGCTCTGCCCGAAGCCTTGCGGAGGAGGAGCCGGCCGCGCTGCGCTGGGCTGTCCCGGAGGCGCTGTCCTGGAGGCGGGGTTCTTTCAGCTCACCCTCTCGGCGGTGCAGTTTCGGCTGCTCCAGCTCGCGCGCACGCCCCGCCCGGCTCTCGCCCAACATGCCCGCTTCCCCCTCACCCTCAGCCTCGCCTCTTTCCCCCCCTGCGCCCCCCCCGCCTCGCTCTCCCCCCAACCTGTCCCGCTGTCCCCCCCCACCTGCCCGCCTGCTCACCAGCAGCGTCCACCCCCCGAGGGCGCCGAGGGCAGGCGCTGTAGATGTTGTTTTGGGTGCGTGGCCGCTGCGACACGCGGGGCCGCTGTGAGGCCTCCAGGGCGCGCATCCTCCCGGCCAGTCGGCGGACCCGCCTGGAGAAAGCTTCTCGGTAAAGCCACAGCGAAGGAGAGAGGAAGAAGGCGTCAGAGGCCCATGGCCACCCCCTCCCAGTCTTAGGAAACTAAAGGCTGTCTCTCTCCCCGGTGTTTGGCGATGTCTGACGTGTGGGTGCTCAGAATGTAAGAGGCACAAACTTGCTCTCCACTGAAGACCAAAGGGCCCAGGCCGCGCTCCGCCCTGGCCCCATTTCCAGACCACTGAGCCCCGTCCCATGTTCTCCATAACCCAGGCTGCTCATCTAAAGCTCCTGAGTGTCCCTGGGAGATCAGAGGGATCTGAATGCTCTGGGCTCTTTGGGAAGCTCAGTTCTAGGGAACTGAGCCCCACCTACTCACCTTTTCTCCTTTGAATGACCCTCTTTGCCACCAGCCCCAGAAGTGCCAACAGGAGGAGACCCAGGGTGGTGGGGATCAGGATGTGGAAGCCTTGATCTTCCCGCCCAGGCACAGGGCCTGGGCCATGGTTGAAGGCTCTGAGGAGGGAGGGAGGGGGAAGAGAGAAGGGAGAGGTCAGGAAGGGAGGGGGGTTTAAGGCAGCACCCAAGCGGCCAACCTTTTTGGAGGTGGCTCACAGGTTTGTCCCTTTGTTAACAGAATTCTCAGCCCTGCCCCAGCAGGGCCTGCCTATGGAGTCAAGAAAGCTGGACTGAAATTCAGGTTTGGCTTTGTACTGGCTGTGTGATCTTGAACCAGTTTCGTAAACGTAACTTCTCTGAGCCTCATTTCCCAGTAAATGGTTATAGTAAAACCTGCTTCACAGAAAGGTTTAAGGATGAAACCTTAAAATAGTGGGTATAAAGACTTAAATGTACCTGGCCCAAGCAGCAGTCAACAAATATCAGTTCCAGCTCCAACTTTCTGCACCTCACAAAATTATGGCAAATATTAAATGAGTTAGTTTCTGATAACTATGGAAGAGAGGATATTTTTTCTCATGGTGCTCCCTTTGCCTAGAAAGCCTTCCCTCCATTTTCTCTACATGTTGAAATCTTACTTTCCTTATCCAGTACCTAAGTCCTCTTTTTCTTCTCTAATCATGGTAAACCAGAATCAATTTTTTGTGTCACCACTTCCTCTGTTCATATCAGTTACAACACTTATCACAGTCAGACAGGTATTAGTTAGTAATATAACACCTGGATATCACATGTTTTTTTAAACTTTTTCTAGGTCTTCAGGACATAGCACAGCGTTTAGTGGAGATCTAAGAAAATGTTGGTTAAGTTGACTTAATTCTTCTCCACTGGTAGGCTGGTATAATTTACTGAACTAGGAATCAGAAGTCCTGGTTCTGTTTGAAACTACTCAGCTCTCACGGACTCAGTTTCCTATCTATAAGACCCAAATGATGTCCGAAGTGCCTTTCTTCACTCACGTTTGTCTTTGCTTAGGCAAAAACAATTGCAGTTAGCGTTACTGGGTTTCTTTGGAATCTGCCCTAATGCTGCCCCCTAGTGGTCGATAGCAGCACTTTCCTGGGTTGCCCCCTAGCCTTTAGGCCAGCGCTGTCCAACAGAAAGGTAATGTGAGCCACATATGTAATTTAAAAATTTCTAGTAGCCACGTTGAAAAAGTTAAAGGAAACACGTGAAAGTAATTTTAATGGTCAATGGCTTAGTAGCTAATTTTATAACTCATTTAGTTCTTCCCCGTCAAAACAGAGCTGAATAAATTCTGAGCGACTGAAAGATCTCTGCCTCACTTCTACAAGATCTGTTGGGGCATTGATGAGTGTTTTCTTGTTTCTAGGACTAGTGAGTTAATGTGCTATATTCATAGGTGGTATATTTCACAGTGGCTTCTAGAACAAGGTCAAGAAGGGTCTCTGTTGGTAGACATTTCAGGAAGATTTCAGTGCATCTCCTAACTCTAGACTAATTTACCTGGTTTTATCCCATCCTGGGTGGTGGAGACCTCTTACCTCTGCCTGTGAAGCCTGGTTTGGTGGTTGTAGCTGTCCGTCTGGAGCCTGAGCGGCTCCTCCCGAGCTGAAGTTTTTGAGGCTGTGGTGGATGGCAGAAGGGTGGTGGGCTCGGCAATTGCTAATGGAGACACCCTGTAAACTCGAGGGTGGTGGGTGATTGAGGTTGTAGGGGAGGCATGGTGTGCTGGAGGGGCCTCGGTCCTTTGAGCTGGTGTGGTTACTACAGGAGACAGCAGGAAAAGGTGACCTTCCATATACACACACTCCAGTCTCCAGCAGCCTTGGGTCAACCATTTCTTTCCTGAACACATTCTTCACTTTTACCTAGCCTACCTTTGTTCTTGCAGTCCTCATTGCCTGAAATGCCTTCTGAGCGTGACATCTGAACCTAGTACATTCTGTCTATATTTGCTTCAAACTTCATTTCCTACAGGAAGTCTTCCCTGACTTCCTAGGCAGAAGAGCTTGCCCTCCTCTAAGCATGGACAGAACCTTATTTGTAGTTCATTTCCCACTCTGCCTTGTGTTGTATATGTGTTTGTCTTTTCTCCCTGATCCCACACCTGTGGTCACAACCTCGTGTATGTAATGAACTCAGTTACACTATCCCTATCTCAGTGGCCAGCAGAATTGTCTAGTGTAACAATATTCAATTAATATATCTACCTCACAGGGCAGATATGAGGATATGATGGAAATATTGCATGTCAAAATGCATTTAAGACAGGAAAATGGTATAGAAGTGTAAAAGTATCAGTATAATCATTATTCATCTTTTTATTGCAAAATAGAGCTCTTAAATCACTGTATGCCGGCAAGTGGAAGACAGTCCTATGGGGAGCAGGAGGCAGGAGGACCTCTGATTGGGAAAGCTCTGCCCAGTCTTGATTTCCCACAATTCATTCATAAAAGAGCTAAGTTTTGTGAATGGAACTCAAACTTCGTTATGTGTGGTGCCACCTGGTGGTGATGTGTAACTTCTGCAACTTCTGTCACGTGTACCGGCTGAAGGATGGGCTTGAAAGACTTGGAATACAGATCTCAGGGAGGTATCCTCTCCTAAGGCAGGGAAATACACATCTGAGACTCAGCTCTGCTCTGCCAACCACTCTGTGAACTGAACACCTACCCCTTCCTCCATTTTCACAATGCCATAGAATCTCCCCCACCTCCCCTACCCTACTGTTGGGGAACTGACCTTTGGATATGAGTTCGAAAGAACTGGCATGTGCAGGCATCTGGAACCAAGGAGGCATATGTATTTGTAGAAATCTGTTCAACCATGCTGGAGGCTTAGGCATCGTCTCTTCTTCCCAGAATGGCTCGTAATCTACTGGAGGCAAGAGGAGTCCATTGGTGGTCTCTAGGACAAGACTGAGGCCTGGGGAAGAGACTGCTGGTGTGAGCTGAGGCTGACTCAGCCAGGGAAGATGGCAGTGCAGGGATGAGGGCAGGGTGCCCCCAAGAGGAGCAGAAAAATAACTGGGCTGGGGGCTTCTCTAAAAGAAATCCTCTTTCACCCTAACCCAGTTGGCATTCCCTGCAAAAGCATCAGAGACCGTTGGGAATCTAGATTGTTGAATTAGTTGCTGTGTATGTCTGAGGAAGTCAGTGGAGGAAAGGAAAAAGGAAGGATTTGGGAGAAATAAGAAAAGGATCAGATCATAAAGCAACAAATTTGGCCATCAACTGTGGCTTGAAAAATGATTTTCTTTCCTTTATATTTATCCCTGATGTTTCTCATGGGACAGTTATGGGGGTAATTATGTCCTTTTGCTTCCCATTTCCTCCAGTCTCAGAACCCCCTACTCAATTTCAACACCCCCACCCCCACCCCCGGCCACTTGCCCTGTGTCCTGGGTAGGATGGGTACAATACTATACAAGGAGAGCACCTATCCTGTTTCTTTCATATAGTTTAGATAGAAAATTCAGTGGACCATGAAGTTGATTGACTCTATGAGGTTTCAGCTCTACAGATCCCAATTCCTACTGGACTGGCTAACACGGCAATAGTGTATTAATAATAAGAGTGTGGGGACTGCTTCGGTCCCATGGTTGTACCAGCCTTCCCGAGTGGAAACTTTTTCTGGGTGGCCTGAGCCTCTATTGGGTGGGGCACCTACCGCTGTGAACGGTCAGGGTGACCTGCTGGGTCTTGCCCCGATCTGTGTCTGTGCCCACCCCACAGGCGTAGACCCCGCTGTCACTCTCGATCAGGTTTGTGATCTCCACCAGGAATAGATTCCTGTCTGGACACAGCTCCAAGGTGACTCGGCGCTTGAATTCCTTCTTGATGAAGTTCCTGTTGGACACCACAGTGGTGCATACTCCAGACCCAACAACTGTCCGGCACAGATATATCCTCACTTGCACTTCAGGAAGTGGGCACTGGATGACAACAGATCCTCCCAGCATTCCCTCCACCTTTACTTCTGGAAGGGCCTTCAGGGCTCCAGCTACTGCAGGGAGAGGAAGTTAATGTAGAGGAAGCTCCATTCCCATCAACATCCCCAACTGTAGCCCTGTTTCCAACCCAGGCCCTAGCCCAGCCTCACACTCATCTCTAGATCCAACTCCATCCTCACTAGCAGCCCAAGCCTCAGCCATCCCTGAGCCTCAGCCCTCTCCTGATCTCTAGCCCTAGCTGCATCTTCAGCCTCTTCCCATTCCCATCCCTAGCCCGATGTCTAAAGGTGAGTCTGTCCCGAGCCCAAGCCTAATGTAATCCTCAGCCTCATCACCAAACCGGAACCCATATGGACCCAGACACCAACCCACTGAAAATATAGTCAAAACCACTAGCCCACTCCAGGGAGAGAGAATATGCCACAGTGACCACCCCCCCCAACACACAACCAGCACATGACCCCCGCGTGACTTCAGTGTGGTGTCAGGAGGTATGGTATAATTTGCTCCAACAAGTTTTTCTGTCTAGTTTTGTTTTGCTTGGATCCATGCAACCAAAACAACCAGTCACCTTCAGTTATTATTATTTTTTTTATTTTTTTATTTTTTTTAAATTATTTTTTTGGGGGTACACCAAGTTCAATCATCTGTTTTTATACACATATCCCCGTATTCCCTCCCTTCCTTGACTCCCCCCCTCGTGTCCCCCCCACCCTCCCCGCCCCAGTCCTCTAAGGCATCTTCCATCCTTGAGTTGGACTCCCTTTGTTATACAACAACTTCCCACTGACTATCTATTTTACAGCTGGTAGTATATATATGTCTGTGTTACTCTCTCGCTTCGTCTCAGTTTCAATCATTCAACAGTGTCTATTGAATGCTTCTCATGTGATAAGATAGCTGGCATCCCTCCCTCAAAGAACGAAGCATTTGTTGAGTGATACAAATGGACGGCCACTACATGACAGCAGAGTGTAATAAATCCGATAGTGTAGATACACAGGGCTCCTTGGAGACAACAAGCAGGGGTGCCTGGTCTAGGCTGCTGCAGAGGACGACATAATGTGAGGAAGGCTTTCTGGAAGAAGTGATGTGTATGTTGCGACCTGAAGGACCAGGTGTGGAGGGCAACTGAGAGAATGATGGCTGTCTTCACTGAGGAAGGGAACACAGAAGGAAGCAAGGGTATACTGGAGTGTGTGTGCACTTTGTATGTGCACTGGCGGTGGTGTGGAGCAGGGAGGAGTAAAAGGTGTGGTTCCTGAGTCCCTGACATCAAAAAGCTTATGCTTTGGCTGAGAGAAGGTGGGTCTAAGCTGGAGAAGAGGGTAAGGACAAGTATGATTAATTGTCAACTAAGCGGGTCCCAATAAGTGTCTGTATATTTCTGGGAAGATGATTTGGAGGATGAAGTGTGTGTTGGGGTGGGGCTGGGGGACTGAGGTGGAGGAGAGACCCCTCTAGACAATGAGAACAGCCCCCATAAAGGCTGGGACAGGAGAGAGAACATGGCATGTTCATGAGGAAGGGAGGGATATTCACAAACTTCCTGAAATTCATCCACAGAGCACACATTAAGAGCTCCAAGGTGGGACTTCCCTGGTGGTACAGTGGTTGAGAATCCACCTGCCAATGCAGGGGACACGGGTTTGATCCCTGGTCTGGGAAGATCTCACATGCTGCAGAGCAACTAAGCCCGTGTGCCACAACTATTGAGCCTGTGCTTTAGAGCTCATGAGTCACAACTATTGAGCCCATGTGCCACAACCACTGAAGCCCATGCACCTAGAGCTCATGCTCTGCAACAAGAGAAGCCACCACAATGAGGAGCCCGCGCACCACAATGAAGACTAGCCCCCACTTGCTGCAACTAGAGAAAGCCTACATGCAGCAATGAAGACCCAACACAGCCAATAAGTAAATAAATAAATAAATAGATTTATTATAAAAACAAAAAGAAAAGAATAGCTCCAAGGAGTCAGATGAGAGCTAAAGAATAGCTCATCTGGGGTCTTCTAGATGAGCAAAGAGAGCTGAGGAGGACGTTCTGGGGAGAGGGAAGAATGTGGACAACCAGAAAGAGGTAGAAACAACCACGGGAGCATGAGATGGGGGTAGAGGAGGCAAGAGAAGGGCTAGTTGAGGAGCATTTACAGGAGCACATTAAGATCGGAAAGCGTAGCTGGTTAGCTTGACGGGGAGAAGAAGAGGGGCCTGCCAGACACATATGATCTGACATGGAAACTCAACACTGCTTTAAACCCCATGGAAACTGAGACCTGTGAGGGAGCCCTGTGACTGGAACGTGCCAGTGGGAGGGTGATCCATTCAAAGGACAAAGACTCACCCAAGGGGGTAGGGGAATCCCTCTTATGTCCAGAGGGACCACATCTGTGTATAAAGCCCAGCACCTGAGAGACAGCATGCAAACGATTTTGGACCAACCCAGCCAGAAGGGGGCATGCCTGCTGCGTTCTCATGGGTGAGATGCTATAAAATGGGCAGCAGGCAAGACAGAGCAGAGAGGGGTCATGACCTGTGCAGACGCCTCCCGTGGCCTCACTCCACTCAGCGATGAGCTGATATGGACTGTATGTTTGTATCTGCCCAAAATTCATGTGTTGAAGCTCCAACCGCCAAAGTGATGGTATTACCAGGCGGGGTCTTTGGAAGGTTAGTAGGATTAGATGAGGTCATGAGGGTGCAGCCTTCATAATGGGATTAGTGTCCTTATTCTCTCCATGAGCACACAAGAAGATGGTTGCAAACCTGGAAGAGAGCCCTCACGGAGAACCATATCTGCTAGCACCTTGATCTAGGACTTCTAGTTTCCTGAACTGTGAAAAATAAATGTCTGTTATTTAAGCCACACAGTCTATGGTATTTTGCTACAGCAGCTGGAGCTAAGACAGACTCTTTGTGCAAACTTTGGTTGGATGAAGCACAAGAAAAGCTACCAGGTGTGCTGAGCTCTGGGCCCAAGGAAGCACTAATGGGCTAGATGAAAATGACCAGATCCCACTCTCCTTGGAGTTCATAGTAGCTTTTAACCAAAAGCAGATTTCCCAAATAGAAAAAAAAGATAGATGTAACCTCCAAGTTTAGAACTTAGGCATAGTGTGCGTAAGACTCCTGTGGGGGAACTTGCTAGAATACAGATAACGTGGTCCTGCCCTTAGACAAGGCAATTATATCTGCTTAGGATGGGACCTACGGATCTGCATTCTTAGATAAGCATCCCAAGTGCCCTTGAAATTTTGCAATTCTGAGCCTTATAACTACATTTCCAAATGATTCCAGGGAAGAAAGGAAGGGGTGGAAGAAGGTATCTAAAGGAACCAACATTTGGACTTCCCTGGTGGCGCAGTGGTGAAGAATCTGCCTGCCAACTCATGGGACATAGGTTCGAGCCCTGGTCCGGGAAGATCCCACATGCCGTGGAGAAACTATGCCTGCATGCCACAACTACTAAGCCTGTGCTCTAGAGCCTGTGAGCCACAACTATTGAGCCCACACCTACTCACCACAACTAGAGAAAGCATGCACACAGCAAGGAAGACCCAATGTAGTCAAAAATAAAATAAAATAAAATATTTAAAAAAAACATTAAAAAAAAATAAAGGAACCAACCTGTTTAATATTGATATTTTAGAGAGGCTGCTAAGTAAGTGTTATTCATCTCCAAGTTGGTAATTTGATTTTCAGTGGTGATGGTAGGGGAAAGGGATATATGTGGTTCAAGAAGTCACTTTCAACATACAATTGGATATAAATATATGTTTGGAATGTGGACAAAAATCTTGTTTTCATAATGCAAAATAAGCTAAATTTCCCCAAGGCCTTGGCTGGTGGCAGTGCTCTGGGGATAGACTTTGGATTCTGTGTAGCAGTGATTTTCTAGGTGGGAGAAGTGATGTGGACCCTATAGACTCAAGTCACAGCACAATTTCTGGAAGAAGGGAGCTGCCCTGAGAGTTTTATGGTTATCAAACGGAGCATAGATTTTTTAAAAAGGGTGCAAAACATCCTATTCTCCTTCCTGCTTCTGCCCACACTAACCTGTGCGTGTCCAGACCCACTGTCTGCCCTAGGCCCTGTTGCTGTGAATGGAGTGTTCCCCTTGTCTCAAAAGCCAGTCCTTTCACCTTTATCCTGAGTCCATCCTGTCACCTTCTTTAGAGCATGTCTTCTGGGATGACCCCTTTTCTCTGCCTGCCTCACTGGCTCTTCTCCTCCAGCACTGCCATGGCTCTTATACATGTCCTGATATTGTCCTTATTGGAAAACCCCTCAGTCGACGTCTCCCCTCCCCTTCAGCTGCCACCCTTCTTCTGTTCACTTTCTCAAAATTACTGAATCCAGTCCTCCATCTCCCAATTCCTCTTTCACCTACATCTGTCAGAATTTTGTCTCCAGTATTCCACTGAAACTGCTCCAGTCAAGGTCACCACAACTTTCCCTGTTGCCATGTTGGGTGGTCACTTCTTTATCTTCTTTTTTCTTGCCCTCCTGGCAGTGTTTGGTGGAATTGAGGCTTCCTGTCTTGAAATGCTTTCCTCTCCTGGCTTCCTCGACATTACACTCCCAGGGGCTGTTCCTTTCCAATCTCCTTACTTACCTCTCCTTACTGTTCACTTACTTCGCCTCCGCCTTCCTTCCTTCCTTCTTCTCTATCAGTGTTGGGCCGCCCCAGGGCCAAGCGCTGGGCCTGTTCCTTCTCTTTCCTCCTTGCTCCTCACACACTAGCTCATTTACTCCCATGGCTTTTTTTTTTTTTTTAAATCTTTATTGGAGTATAATTGTTTTACAGTATTGTGTCAGTGTCTGCTGTACAACAAAGTGAATCAACCACATGTATATTTATATCCCCATGTCCCCTCCCTCTTAAGCCTCCCTCCCAACCTCCCTATCCCACCCCTTTAGGTCTTCACAAAGCATCAAGCCGATCCCTGTGCTCTGTAGTGCCTTCCCACTAGCCATTTATTTTACATTTGGTAGTGTGTATATGTCAATACTACTCCCTCACTACGTCCCAGCTTCCCCTACCCCTGGTGTCCTCAAATCCATTCTCTACATCTGTATCTCTATTTAATACCAGCTCTCTACATAGATCTCACCACAGCATGGATCTCCAGTCTCGTCTTTACCTCTGAGCTCCAGACTTGCCTTTCTGACACCTCCTCTTGCACTTCACTCAAACATCTAAGATATTTTTCAAACTTACAATGGCCAAAGGAAAAAAAAAGGAACTCTTGATTTCTCTTTCATTCTCTTTCAAAACCTATTCCTTCACAAACTCTTCCCATCTCCGAAAATAGCACAAACATCCTTCCAAGTGCTGAATCCCCAAAGTCATTCCCGTATTAAAGAATCAAGAATCAATTTTATGTGTGTGTATTTGTACTGGGCCACAGCATCAAGTGTTTGTATTATTATTATTATGGGTCAAGGTTAAAAAGGTTTGAAAACCTACGCCCTCTGCTACCACCTTGCTTTATGACAGAATTCCACCTAGTGCCCCAGGCAATGTGGCCTATAGTTTGTGCCTCATGCCCTGGGCTCTGGGACCAAGACCACCCCCACATTTGTAGGACCTGGGGCAGGAATATAAATAAGACCCAAATATCATATGTCTAGAGATTTCAAAGTTAATAATCAGCCGAATAAATTGTTGAATAAAGTATGTTCTATCTCCCTATCTTGACAAATTTACACACTCCTTGGATGTCCACTCTACTACATGGCTGTGCAGGAAAAATGCCCCCAAGTTTGCTGCCTCCAGCTTCTGGACTCTTTGCCTTCTGTTCTCATCCCTGGCTCCTGCCCACTCCACTGCCATGCCCTGGTATATACATGGTGGATGACCCAGCTTGCATGTACAAGCTCCATCCACCTCCTTCCCAAACAGCCACTGTAGCCACCCTTTTATAGGCCAAGGGGTAACCCTAGCATAGAAGACCCAGGATAGAATCTCACACAGTCATTGAAGGTGGATCCCGGGACATTTGGACCAGGAATGTGAGGTGTAGAAGAGGGGGTGCGGGTGAGGGCTTGGAGTGGGCACATCCTTTTGGGCCTTGAACTCCTCACCCTTTGGGGATGGGCACCAGTGGAGAAGGACCAGGCCCAGAGCCAGGACCCCTCTGGCTAGAATGGTCATATCGCTCAGGACAGGCTGCAGGGGTACAGTTTAGGTACCCTTCAGTCCCAGACATTTTCCACGTCTACCCAATCCCTCTTCTCTCTCAGGCCTGAGTTTAGTTAACCATCCACTGTGCTCACCTATGTCCTATACGACCCCTCACAGAGTCCATTTCATTAAAGCTTCATTCTCTTGTGCTTTTAGGAATTTCCAATATTTAACTCAAACATTTGACTTTCTTCCAAACTCCAGCTAATACAAGAAAGCAAGTATGAATAATAAACAACTTTGACCCTCAAGAAGCTCACCATTGAATCAATAAAATAAAGTGGACACACCTTGAGCTACAATACAAGGTAGAATGAGGTCATCTATCGGGGTTCAGAAGAGGGGGCTCTGGAAAGTTTACAAGAAGGAGGTGGAGGTTGACATGGGCTTTGAAGGACCCATAAATGGTGGAGGTGAGCAGAGGATATTCCTGGTAGAAGGAATGGCATGAACAAGAGAGCATGGTGGCAGGAAAGTCTAGCACATGTTCAAGGAGGAGTCCTGTTGGCTGGAGGTTAGGAAAGTACAGGGGAGTGTGATAAGCTCAGAGTGTAAAAGCAGAGGCCAAGGGAGGAGTCTGGTTCAGTAGGCAGTGGGAGCCATGGAAGATTGTTGGAAAGGATGATCCTATAATCACAGTCAAGATGAAGGAAGGTTGATCTGGAGCTACAGGCTGGTCGGGTTGGAGGAAGTGAGAGAGACAGTTCAGAGGTGATCCTGTGTTTTTCATTTCCATTCCCTCTGCTACATCTGCCATGGCTTCTCATCCTGGTAAATGTGAATCTAGAAACTACATAGACTGGCCATTGATTAGGTCAAAGTCTGGTTGGGGATAAATGAGAAGAGGTGGTAAAAAGCTATTTTGGCATTTTGCAGCTGATATCAGAGATAGTTAAGACAGATAGGGTAGCTGATTTGGGTGGTGACCAGTAAGGAGTTTGAGGTTAGGTATTAGGCCTGTTGCATTTCTGATCTTGATGGGATATGGAAGTGGGGGTGCCCAGGAGACAGTTGTAAACTGAGATGTGGAGCTCAGGAAATGGATTAGGGCTACCAAATGGGTTAGGGAGTCTTCATTTAGACTGGAGCTTTGAAAATTCAGGAGTTAAAGAGATCCAAAGAAAGAGAATGTAGAAGTAAGAAAGAACTTTGAAGGCACTTGCTTTGAGATTCCATATTAACAGGCTGATATGTCTGGGAGAGGTGGCAACTTCAGCCCTTACAAGTCAACACCTGAGCCAGCAGGAGATGTGTTTGGAGTGGAGGGAGGGAGGCTTACTAACTGGGAGTGGGGAGGGCCTCCATCCTTGTCCTACCCTAGGTGCCCGTTTACAGCTAAATCTATCCAGAAACTTCAGAGTGGAAGATGCCCAGCAACTCCCCTACCTGTGGCCAGTTCAACCCTCATAAGACATCCAAAGTGTTTCCCCACAGCACTTACCTGGCAGGAAGTAAAGTGACCAAAGCCAGAGGTCCATGGCTTCTTCCAGAGCAAGGTCCCATCCAAGAGCCCCTGGAGAGGGGGACAGAGACCCACTGGTCACCCAGGAACCCTTTGCTGTTTGATGTTTGAAAGAGATTTCTGGCCCCCAGGAGGAGTAAGGCTTGAAAATGAGGAAATGACAACCTATCTTGTTTGCCTGCTAGTTTTAGACAAAAAAAGAAAATACCGCAGCGGAAGTCAGGAACTGAGAAAACATGTTGTGTTGAGTGACAATGGGTCACCAGGGTTCAGAGTGCCTCAGGGCAGCTTCTAAAGACTATTAGAAACTATGAGGCCTGCTATGTCTTTGCTTGGGAGGGTCCTCCTATGCTTTATGTGCTTTATGTGGGCCAGAGTCATTCATTTTATGCCTGTCTTCAGGATAAAAGAGCATCCTTACCAATTTTCTCCATCTGAGGGTGGCTGTAGGGACAGAAGCTCAGGCTTGATGTCAGAAGGTGCTGGTTGTGGCCCTTGAACTCATTTGACAAATGCTTTGGGGGACCTACTGTGTGGGAATACTAACTGTGGATTTTGAGCAGTTCACTACCTTTCCCTGAACCTCCATTTCTTTATCTAGAAAATGAAGGTGGGACTAAATGATTCCTGACATTCTCTCCCACAGAACATCATTGCTGGGGTCTTAACTGCATCTCACCCCCCACTCGGATCAGCCACCGCTCATCTTCTCTGACTGTCTCCCCAAGGTGCTGCCCTCTCGCAGGGGCCCAGGCACAGGCCAGTGACCACAGGGGCAATGCCCAGAGAGGGTGTGACAGGTCACACAGCAACTCTGCCTAAAGTCACAGCACCCTGGCTGAGCTACCCTTCAGGACCCTGATGGTCCGAGGGCGAGGGCCACTGGCTGGTTCGCTGAGGCCGTCAGCCAAGAGACATCCTGGAAGGAGCTTTGGGCTCCAGTCAGAACCCTGGGTTCTGGTCCTGGCTTGGCACTTTCTAGCGAGGGCCTCAGTTCTCTCATGGGTCAAATGGGATGGCTCCTGCCCTGCCTCCCTCCCATGGCGTTCCTGAGGCCCCACAGAAGCCATGGTCATGCAGGTGTTTTTAGAGTCCCGCACACGGAGGCATGGAGGACGCTACTGACTGGAGGAATCAGCATTCATTCCTTGATGCTGTCCATAGGTCGGTCCCCAGGGCTCTCACCTCCAGGCACTGCAGCCTCCTGTGCCCACAGGGGACTCAGGCTGTCCCCACACCTTTCCAGGAGGTTCCTCCACCCGCCCATTAGCCCCCATACCCCAGGTCTGTCACACGCTCTCTAAAACGCAAAAGACAACATCCGCAGTGGAAGTGGAGTGTGGGGCTCAGGGCAGGTGCAGAGGAAGCGCGGGTGGCAGGGTTCCAGGCACCCACCAGCCCGGAGCAGCTATAGTGGTGATTTCCTGCACCCTCCCCCAGCAAAGGTGCTGAGAGCAGCCTCAGGGCTCTGGTTCAAGTGGGTGACTGTAGGGGGTCTCCCATCAGCCTCCACTCTTCCCTGCTTAGAAGCCTCTTCCCAACCCTACAGCTGTTGCACAGCTGGGCTCTGGCATTTGCTGGACTCAAGGCCTGGGATGCGCTGGAGGGAGAGAGAATAAATGAATGAATGAAATGTGTGTGTGTGTGACTGTGGGTGTGACAGTGTGAGGTGTGTGATGTGTGAGCATGAGTGGTATATGACTGGAATGTGTGAGTGTGTGACAGTGTGAGGAGTGGTGTGGGAGTATGTTACATGTGATGTTAGTGTGTGAGCGTGTGATGTGCGGAGTAATGTGTGTGTGATGTGTGAATGTGTGTATGGTTGTGAGTGTGTGATACGTGTTTGGGAGCGTGTAGTTGAGTGTGTGGTATGTGGTTGTGAGTGTGTGAGTGTGTGGGTGAGTGGTTGTGAGTGTGAACATGCTGTGTGCGTGTGAATGTGTGTGTCCCATGAAGACGAAGTGTCGGCTGGGCTGTGGCTGGGCCTGCCAGGCAGTGCGGGGATGTGTGGGATGAGAGTGTGTAGGAGAGATTTTCACATCATGTGTGGCCCAAACAAAACCCTTGACAACAACAAAGCCTAATACTTGTTAAGAGCAAGTATTAAGAATCTGAGGAGGGCCAGGGAGGAAGTGAATGTCTGGAGTCTGAGGGATTGAAGCTCGTAGACCTGGGCCATCCAGTCGCTACATTCAGATGTTGCCCCAGGGTCTTGGGGGGTTGGGCCCCCAGGGGAAGGCTGACCCCTGGCTAAATTGCCAAGTGGGAAAAGTTAACCGTCCTCACTCTCTTCTCCCTCTCTTTTTTTGCCCATCGGCACTTTAGTTCTCCTTTCTGACAGATGGGGCACCAGGATTGCCATGGTGTTCCCACTCCCAGGAGAAGCTCTGAGGGGCTGCAGCGCCCCAGCAGGCAGGGGACTCCGTGGCCTCATGTCCTCATGCCTCTTGGCCAGAAGGGATGAACCCGATGGAAAAAATTCAGAGCCTGATGACTGGCAGGTGGAGGGAATAAATAATTCCAGGTAGATCAGGAACGGTGCTAAGTCCTTAGGTAAATTCATTTACTTTCCATAATAGCCGATGTTTTATTATGCTCCCTCTGTTGCAGATGGGGTGAGAAGAACATTCCTTAGAAAGTTCTTGTGAGCGTTGCGCGAGGCAGGCATTACCTAGGGCTGGAATATAGTGTGAATGCCCAGGAGACCAGCCCTTGTCAGCAAAGGGCAGGTTGTCCCTATGGTTCTGCCTGGTTAGTGCATCACCTGGCTTTGTCCTTCACATGATCAGGCTCTGAAGAGCCGCCTCCTGACCTTTCCAGACCGACGGCTGAGATCCTCAGGTGGCCCTCACTGTGACCCAGCACTGCTCTCCCCAAAGACAGACCGTGAGAATCTCCTGCCTCCTGGACTCACCCGGGAGGCCGCCCAGGTAGAGGCACCTGGCTCAGGCATCCTGCAGTTCCCTCCTTCTGGGAATTTGGACCACAGACTTGCCGACCCCAGAGGGAGTTGCTCCCTAGGAATAGGCCTTTGGGAAGATTAACTTTTACAGTAAACAGACTCATGACTTTCAGCTACAAGAAATGGTGGAGTTTGGGTAAAATTTCTTTCCTGAATATGGTCACGTTCCTGCTGGCGTTCTGAGGTTAGAAGCCAAATATGTGGAAATTTTGGATGAATTTTAGTGGGATTTGTCAGCAAAGACTTAGATTTTAGAATATTCAGATTCACACACTTAAACAAAGACTTTTGGCTCTAGTGAGGGTTGATTGGCCGCCCATTTCTTTATCAGCCTTAGGAGAGGTTTACAAGCTTCTAGATCTCCTTGAATTCTACAGCTCAACTATCTTCCTTCCTTTTCCCCTTCAGCTTCCTGGCCACCTGGGGGCTGTTGGTCTCAGTCTTTTATCTTCTCTCTCAGTGTGCTCCTGTCTACTTAGATGTGTAGTCTTTCTGAGATGATCTCATTATTTTTATTATACAGGCTCCATAGTAGAGTTATTTCAGAGAAGCTTGGGGACAGGGCAACCCTACTGGTATTTCTCTGCCTTGGGGACCAGTTTCACAGACCGTGTTATAGTAGGTCCTCTCTGCTTGTCTGCTGTTCTTAGGAGAGAGGCCTGGTCCTAAGTCTTGGGAAAGTCTTGGACAAATTATGTATGTATTTAGCTTTACAAACAAAAGTCAATGGCTAGAAACAGATTCTCAACCACTATTGGGTCTTAGTAATGCGTAATCATTATTACATCATGGATTTTTTAAAAGAAAAAAAATCAAGATAATTCAACAACTTGAGAAAGATGCTTGCCGTCAGAAATATTGGAGTGGTTCTCTGAGTGGTTTCTGGATGCTAATCCTTGTTATTTGGTTGATGGTGATAAACCAAGTGTGGGTTTATTATCAAACCCACAGCTGATTGTTACTCCCCTGTATTGGGCTGAATAGTGTCGCTCCAAAATTCGTGTCCACCTGGAACCTCAGAATATGACCTTATTTAAAAACAGGAACTTTGCAGATGTAATTTGTTAAGATGAGGTCAAAGTGAATGACAGTGGGCCCTCAACTCAATGACTGGTGTGTTTATAAGAAGGCATGTGAAGGCACAGGGCGGTACACAGGGAGAAGGCCATGCAATGATGGAGGCAGAGATTGGAGTGATGCCTCTATAAGCCAGGCTTGCTGGCAGTCACCAGAAGCCAGGAGAGAGCCAGGAACAGATTCTCCTTCAGAGCCTCCAGAAGGACCTGACCCTGCTGACACCTTAATTTCAGACATTGGGACTTCCTAGGTGACACAGTTGTTAGGAATCCACCTGTCAATGCAGGGGACATGGATTCAGTCCCTGCTCCAGGAAGATCCCACGTGCCATGAAGCAACTAAGCCCGTACGCCACAACTATTGAGCCTGCGCTTTAGAGCCTGTGAGCCACAACTATTGAGCCTGTGAACCACAACTACTGAAGCCCATGCACCTAGAGCCTGTGCTCCACAAACAAGAGAAGCCACTGCAATGAGGAGCCCATGCACCACAATGAAGAGTAGCCCCTGCTTGCTGCAACTAAAGAAAGTCCGTGTGCAGCATCAAAGACCCAATGCAGCCAATGAATAAATAAATAAATAAATAAATAAATAAATAAATAAATAAATAAATAAATGAAACAAATTACAGTCATTTTAAGCCACCCAGTTCATGGTACTTCCTAGAGTAGCCCTAGGAAATTAATTTCCGCCTCCAAATTGGTGACTTTTTCACTTATTAGAGACCCCATTTAGGCTATAGACCAACTTCCTCCTTTATAGAAGCATTTCTCTGTCCAACATGCTGTGTGGGGAGCAGGTGGATTTGGGATAGGACATATTATTAAACTTACTATCACCTAGTGACAGTGTCAGTTAAAAATAACATAAGATCGCTACTTTAGTGACATTTCTTGGCCTTTGATTCTAGGCACTGGAATAGACTGCCTGAACTTAGGACTCGCATGTAGGTTATTGCGTAGACACAGAAGCTGTATCTTTTTTTTTTTTTTTTTTTGTGGCACACGGGCTTAGTTGCTCCGCGGCATGTGGGATCTTCCTGGAGCTGGGATCGAACCCGTGACCTCTGCATTGGCAGGCGGATTCTTAACCACTGTGCCACCTAGGAAGCCCCCAGAAGCTGTATCTTAATCCTTCTGCCCCAGGCATGACTCTTTGATGGGTCAGAGAGCAGCTTCCTGAGGATAAAACAGTGATAGACTGTAGTTTTGGTTTTCCTGGAATGCTTTGCTATCCAGACTGGGGAAGCACACAGCATGGAGAGCATTATATTCAAGGCCCAGATAGAAGCACGTGTTCTGCCCCGCATTAGGCGGGATAGAAGGCCAGTAAGAACTCTCTCCAAGCGGGAACTCTCCACACAGACACCCTGAGCAAGAGTCTAGGGGAGGCATGGGGGCTCATAGGCTAGGACAAGGTTTAGTGCCAGAACCTAGGAAAGGCCTTAGGCGACGAGGGGGTCCTTTATCTAATCATTGTCCCCTATGAGGCTTTGGGTCAACTATTCTAAAACCCAACTCATCATCTAACTAGCCTCCAGTCTATGGAGGGAGTTTATTTATTTGGTTATTTGAGTTTTGATTAATAGCGTCTTAATCTCAGAGGATACCCCAGGGAGCTATGAGATTTAAGGTCAGGGGTCCACGGATGCTGTACCAAGATCTTTTTTAATGCCTACAAGGAGCACAGGTTATATCTGCTTTCAGGTTATTCCATCATAGAGAGTCTTAATTATGTTCTATAACACAGAACTTTGGGGTCTTGACCAACGCTATAGACCCCAAACTATTCTTTTATTGAAGATAATCTTGGCTCCACTTGCAAGCCTTCTCCTAGCCCCCCTCAGCCCAGTGTTGGAGGTGGGGGAAACGCTGGTTTAGACGCATGTGCTTGGGTGCCTGAAAGCGGGACCACAGCAAATTGCTGTGAAAAGGTTACCTGGGAAACAGATGGTACAGGGGACAAACACAGTCTGAGCCTCTTTGGTGGCAATCACGGTCTTTAATTATTAATTAATTTACATTTCTGATTTGTTAGCAAGTGCCAGCTCGTAGGTGCTAGTTGAAGTACAGAGCTTAGAGCGAAAAAGACCTTATACCTTAGCTCTTTGGAGATCAGCCCCTCCCTGGCACCATCAAACCCCTTCTTTTCTCCCCTTTCACTCAGAACTCTTCAAATATAGGGGTTATGAGTGTTTGACCACTTTCTTACCCTATTAGGTCTCTGTGAGTGACAGAAAGGGAAAGGGGTGTCTTCCCTGAGGTGGGGCCTGTGAAAGACCAGTCTCTATTTACATATTTCTCCTCTTCCTTCTTCTCCTTACTGTAGAATTCTGTCTCCATCAGGAGAACTGGGGCTCTTATATGGACACAGGAGATGCCAAAGCTAGCTTTGATGCTAAGGTATCTCACTTGCTGCCCTTGAGCAAACCTCCTCACCTCTTAGGACCTCGATTTTCTCACCTATAAAATGGTAAGAATGTGTTTTTGATTCCTTATAATTATGTCCATGTTACATAATCCCTAAGGCCTCAGGACCCCAGACCTTTTATGCTTTCTCCCAATACAGGCAGAGGAGAGGAAACCTGATGAGGGTTTTAGTCAGTGTAAACACACAGAGATGCTGTGGCTTCCGGGGATGCCGGGATGTTTTCAGAAAGGTTGCTAGCCGGGTTTGTGGCCTATCTGTCCTGGTGTCTAGCAGAGCACCTGGAATCTAGTGAGTATCCAAATGCATGTTTTTAAGGAGGGAAAGAAGAAGAGAAGATGGAAGGGAGTGGAAGATGGGGAGAGGCAGGGATGGCGTGGAGGGGAGAATCCCACTGACATCCCCAAGCAAGGGTGCAGAGAAGCCCTGAGTGGCTCTCCTTTCTGAAACTGTCTCCCCACCCACGGTGGTCCTTTTTCTTTCTGAGAG
Organism: Hippopotamus amphibius kiboko; assembly: GCF_030028045.1. Lineage (NCBI taxonomy): Eukaryota > Metazoa > Chordata > Mammalia > Artiodactyla > Hippopotamidae > Hippopotamus > Hippopotamus amphibius. The sequence goes on from NC_080188.1 coordinate 155,706,503, forward strand.
GCCCCTCTGAGATCTTAATTCTCCTTCCACACCTTAGTTCTCTCTGTAGGAATAAGCCGCAGGTGGGAACGCCTCACATCACCTCACCCCCAACAGGAACACGTAAGCCAGGCTTGGATGCCACCGCGAAGGGACCCACATACCCTCTGAGGACAGGTAGGAAAAGCCTAGGCGGGGTGTGGGTGCAGGCCGTGGAGCCCCCGGGGCTGAGGGCCCTGAGAATCAACGTGATTCTGAACGTGATTGCCATGTGCGGAGGGAGGGGAGCAGCCAGGCCTCTGTCTAGGCTTCTTGGGGGCCGTTCTGGGCGGCGGCAGCCAGGTTGTTGGCCTGGAGCAGGAAGGTGGTGAAGGCCATGTCGGCTTCCTCCTTGGATGACTAGGGGGCAACAGGAGAGGAGTCAGTGTCTGGGGCGTTGGCCCAGGCAGTGGGGGTCAGAGGGGAGGGTCGCGCTAAAGTATCCTAAACTTATAATCGCGGCCTCAGCAGCCCAAGCCTGTGTTGACCCACCTTCTCATTCCACTGTGCTCACCAAGGGGGACTAATTTTGAGAAATGGAAAGTTGCAGCTTCTAAAAATATCTCCCTCTGTCTCACTACCTCCTTCCAACACATGGAGTGGAACCACCTCTGTTGCCTGGGCCTGTCCCCGGAAGCCCTGCCCACGGTCACGACCAAGGTGGCCTAGGCTGGCGTCAGCCACGACGTTTACATTTTTCTTTCTCTACCCGCTCAGAGACACACCATCGGGCTGGGGGGGAAGGCTGTTTCCAGGACTGACTCATTCCCTTAATTGTTCCCAATGCTGGGGGCTCTGCCGGTGCCAGCGAGAGTAGATGTGATAACACGCGTTAGTGCCTTGGGATCAGGGATGCACGAGGAGGGGCTCACATGTGACCCAGAGGATGTCAAGGAACGTGGCCCTGGGCCGGGGTGGGAAGGGGCCTCCTGTGGCCACCATCGCCTGCCACAAGCAAATGTCTTCCAGGCCCAGGGAAAATGCAGGTCCCTGCAAACCCTCAAGCAAGGGTGGTGACCTGAGTCCATGGGTCTCACGGCCTGGGAAAAGCACCCGCCTAATCGCCAGGGTATGACATTTGACCCGCCCATCCTGTGGCCGAATCTTTAAGGCATTTGCCTTCCTCATCCCCTGCCAAACCCACCCCTCCTACGCCGTCTCCCTCCCTCCTGCCTGTTTACAGCCTATAAACGCAGCTCACCTCCTGCCTGGGCCTCAGCCACATCAACGCCACAGCCAGAAAGATGCATCTCCCGAATACCGTCTACCCCGCCTTCCCTACTCTGGCACCAGCCCCCCTCTGAAGTGGTCTTCCCTGATGTCTAACTGCGGGCCCTCAGGCTGTGTTTCCTCATCACCCATGTGAGGCTGTCTTCTCCCTCCTTGCCCTCACCCTTTTCGCCTTCTTGGGTTCCTCTCTCTCCACGGCGTTCTCGGTGGTGGTGGCGAACTCTGTGTGAAGAGCAGGGAAGGGTGGATCAGCCCTCCCTGGCCTCCTATTCCCACCCCAGATGCAGAGTCAGAGCTAATTTTTGTTCCCCGGGGACTGGGCATTCCCTTGAGTGAGAAATGTACCGTCTTTTCCTCCAAGAGCAGTCTCCTGTGTGTCTGGAGAGGCTCCCATGTTGTCATGGGCTCCAAAATCCCTGGAGTTCTCAAAGTCCGACATGCTAATGTCCGTCCTGTAGCTTCTGAGTGAAATCCGGTCTGTCAGGGAGAAAGAGGAGTTGGTGTAGAGGTGGGGCCAGGAGAGTCCCTGAGGGAGCCCCACAGGAGAGCTGAAGCGGGGCAAGGTCTCTGCTGCTTGTCTCTGACTAGGACCCAAGGCTGAATGGAAATGACCTGAGTCTCCTCCCCAGTCCCCTTTCACAGAAAATCTAGATTCCACAGTCCCTGACCTTTGTTCATCACTCTGTGAACTTTCAATGCGCAAGACCTTATTTTGTCCTCACATCAGTCCTTAGAGATGGTTACTCTTATCCCTGTGTTAAGTGCTGAGAAAACTGTAGGTATGAAATGGGGACACCCCGAGTGACACAGCTGACTGGCCCTCACACCAGGCTGGAAGCCCAGGTCTCCCAGCACCCTGTCTTCCTCTTCCCGGCAGCCCTGCCTCTGAACTTAGACCCCCAGCAATTGAACATGGACTTCCAGAGACGGCGTTTGGATAGCAGCACTTAATGTAAGTTTTGGGCATGTGTGGGTTTCCTGTTTCCCACCTCGCTTTCCTGGACCCTTCCTTTGAACTGATGAAAGAGAATGGACCACGGCAACTCCTCTCAGGGCTGCAGAGCCAGGACTGAAGGCTCGGGGTTGGAGGCAGGGGGCAGGGAGCAGGGAGCATCTTGGGGACTCACCGACGTTCTTCCTGTGCCGGGCTCTGACCACCCCGATCACCACAGCCCCTGCAGCCAGCACCAGGGCTAGGGGCACCAGGGTGGAGATCAGAGCTCTGGAGCTCCCACCTTGTGCTGCGGAGCTGGAGGAAGGATTAATGTAGTTAGTCCCTGCGAGGGAAACTGGGGCTCCCGGGGGTGCCGGCAGGTTGGCTCCAGCCAGTTCTTCCTCCACTGCCTGCTCCTGATACAGCCCCTCGAGCTCTGTTCTTCTAAGAAGCCATCCCAGACAGGACAATGTCAAGGACCGGGCCTTCCCTGCATCCCAGGACTGGGAAATTGAACTGAATGGTAGGCACTGCCCTGGCCGCAGGAGAAGGGCAGAGAGCACAAGCTGAGGCTGTGAGGGCTGCCGCCACTGTCAAGAGGCGGACAGGCTCTCCTTCTTGAACCTGGTGGCCCAGCCTCAGGTCCTTGGTCTCTAGAATGGTGCCCAGGTGGGGAGCCCCAAATCCCTCCTCACCTGCCGGGATCTGCAGGTGCTCCACTCCCACCAGCCGGGTCTTCAATAGCCTTCACTGCTATTTCCTCTGCAAAAAGGCTGGGACCCAGAATGACTTTGCTCTCAATCTTCCTGGCCCTTGGCTCTATCACCTCCCCACCAGGGGCAGCTTGTCTGGCATCTTGGGACCCTGGAGAGAGCAGAGGGGCCTGGATTACGGTTCTTTCTGTCCCTGAGTTTAGGGCGTCTGAGGAGTGGAACTTCATTAGGCATCCCAGGGTCAGGGTGAGATTTCAAGGCTGTTAGGGTAGGGTCTCGGAGGACACTGGAAACAGGAGTGATGGTCTTCTCTGACTTGTCACAGATGATCTCTGTCCCATTCATATCAAATTCACTTCCATCTACAAGGCTCCGTGTCGTTAGATACAGTTAATGAGGACTGACCCATCATTTGGGGACAGGGAGATTTTTCACAGATTTGAAACCCTGCCCAGGGCCTCTTGACTACAGGGCTGGGTGCCATAGTGCTGCCCCCTGGTGGTAGCATGGCTAGGGTTCCCTCAGTGAGCCTGACCAACTAGATGCAGACCTAATCTGATTTCTGGAGGGACTAAAAATACCTTCATTAAGGATAAACCATTTCAAGCGATATTTTAAAAAGAGGCTTGAAATGCAAACTTATTAGAAGATGTTGCCCCGACTCTCTTTATCAGACCTTGTAAATGAAGGCTAACTGGCCCTCTTTTGAGCTGACTTTGGCAGAGTATGACGCATAGAACAGTGACTTTGACATTTCCACATAGAGAAGAAGATCTCTCTATATAGAAAGGGCTTTAAAGTGGCCTGAAGGAGCAACTATGGGAATTGTCTTGAAACTGAGATTAAATGGCAAATCTATTTTTGATTAGGTTGTATAGTTATTTGGGATGCCCCTTTGGGAAGGAGACCAGGTGGGGGCATAATCTCCCTCCGCCCCCTCCTCTTATAGCCAAACCTAGGGGCCACCCCTGTTGGAGATGTTCTTAGGCAGCTTTCTCTGGGGTCCCGGGGCACGTGGGCTTGGCCCTCAGAGACTCACCCTTCACCTTCTCCTCCACTGCCACGTAGACAGCCGCGGTCTCTCCATATCGGTGGCCCTCCTTCACTCCGCACCAGTACCAGCCTTCGTCCTTCTTGGTGACGGAGTTCAGGTTCAGGGAGATGACCTGGCTCTTCTGGTTGCAGTTCACAAAGGCCTCGCTGGGCCCTTCGTCCTGGGTGGGCAGGGCCCTGCAACCTGTGTTGCTCCACTTACACCAGTATTTCTCGTAGGAGTAGAATTTGCAGGGAAAGTGGCAGGAGAGACTGAAGGGCTCTCCCAGCCAAGCCGTGACACTCTTGGGTACCTTGAGGCTTGGTTCTCCTGGAGCAAGGAGGGAGAAATAGGCACAGAAGTCAGCATTGGTGATGCTGCAGGGAAGTGAATGGGGGTCTGGAGGGGGTGCTTTGTCTACAGCCTGTTTCTTCTTTGGACAACATGTTAAATAAATACACTATACTGAATACAAAAGCATTTGCAATTATGTGCCTATGTAATAGGTTATTGGTGACCATCGTGAGTCAGTCTAGTCCACCACAGACCATAGACCTTGCCAATGACTTCAGTTTGTTTTCCTTGCTGTTATCTGCTCTCCTACACTCAATGCAAAGAACCATACTCTACTCCATGCTCTTGATCACAGGAGGTGTTACATGTGGTAGTTTGAAGAGTGTGGGGCAGCAAAGGGTATTTGTTACAGGTATGAACAGGTGGGGGAAGGGTACTTGATACAGGTGTGAGCAGGTGGGCTCTCTCCATCGCCATGGAGGTGGGGGTGATGGAAGCAGAGTGGTTGGGGGGTGATGCTGCTGCTGACTGGAGGGGTCCTGGGGCTGCCTCCCTTCCCTCTTGCCCCAGTTCAGAAATTACCTTCAACAATCTTGAGCTGCACCGTGGACCTCCAGCGAGCATCGCCATTGGTCAAACACCAGTAGAAGCCGGCGTCCTGGTTGGTGAGCTGGTTGAGGATGACGGTGTAGGTGCCGTTGCCTGGCTCCTCGGACAGCACGAGCCTGCCCTCGTACTCCTCCTTAACCAGGCCCTGGCTCTCCACCAGCTGTGGGCAGCGGCCGTTTTGAGTGGCTTCCCAGCGACACCAGTACTTCAGGGTGTTTGTTTCCTTCGGGTTGTAGGGGCAGGACACGGCCACGGAGCCTCCCACCACGCCTTTCACCACAGAGGGACTTGGGGGAATTGCGGTTTCTAGAAGCACAGACAGGGATGGGATGGAAGAACATGGTGTGGTCTGGGCAGCCTCTTCCCTTTGGGCTCAGCCAGGGTGGAGAGTGAGGTTTAGACCAATCACCTCGCCTGCCTCAGAAAGTGAAAAAGACTTTCCTAATGTCACAGAACCCAGCACCGGAGCCTTTACCCAGCCTCCAGGGACCTTCCCCACTAGTCTGGCCACCTTGATCTCTTTACCACCTTATTCTGAGCAGAGAATGGAAGGCGTTTAAAGAGAGACTATCAGCCTTTCTCCTTGGGCTTCTTAAAAATCTCCCTCTAAGTAAGTTTTTGTCTGTTTATTAGCTTGTCCCACAAAATGGCCAGATGTTTTTTTCCCCCAAATTAAGAAAATGTATTTAGAACAGTATAATTTAAAATACATACTATGTAGCTCAGGTAAGTTTAATTGTTGAGGACCCTGACTGAGGGCCACGTCCAAGAGAAGCATGGCCTTTCTCCAAGAAGCTAAAGCTGGGGTTCCGTGAGAACCGTGGGTGACTGAAGATGCTGTGGTGAGGACAGAGCTGGATGGAGAAATGATATACAGGGAATGCAAGCCCCTTACAAGGACGTCACAAGGGCAGTGACTATGAACTTCAAGTACTGGTTCACTGTTTCTCATGAGGGGTAACTCTATGCAGAGTGCTCCAGGGTGAGACGGAGCAGGGGTTTAAGCTGCTGAATAACAAATAACCCTAAGAGATGTTGGAGGGGAGATTTTAGAAGCTGGGGCATTGCCTTCCCGGGAAAGCTTTGAGGCCAACGTAAGCCCAGCCTTCTTCCATCTGAGTATGAAGGATGAGGTGTCATCATGCTCCAGGTCAGGGAGACTCCGTGTTAAGTCCTCACCATGGCTCTCTGAAACCCAGACAACCCTGTAGGTCTGGTCTCAATCAGGAGCTTCACTCCCCTCATTCCTTTGATAAGACATGGCCATCAAAGGCCTTTGATAACAGAGAAGAGCAGTCAGGAGATCACACAAGGCAGTGGCTATGTCTCATAGCTCTCGTGTAGAGCTGCCCACAGAACATCTGGTCCAGGGCTCATCAGGGAGCAGATATTGTCAACTGACTAACAGATACTACATAGATTCACAGGGAGCGAGAGAGGCTCTCACCTGCCAGACTGCCCACCTCTTCCCTCTTCCCCTCTCAGGTCTCACCTTCATTGACGAAGAGTTGCCAAGCCTGGATGGGCCAACCTTCCTTAGGCTCGCCGTCAGGGTTGGCTCCACACAGGTAGCGCCCCGCATCCTCTTTCCTCAGGCTGGTGACGTGCACACTGAAGAAGCCATTATCCTTGGGAGTGAACAGGATCCTGCCCTCAAAGTCCTGAGACTTCTTCCCCCGAGAATTGATAATCACATTGCAAGCTTTCCCATTTTTTAGCTGGCACAGAAACTGGGGAACATTTGTCATCTCGGGACCCAGGGCACAGTCAAAGGTCACTGAGCCCCTCAGGTCTCCATAAATCAGCTCAGGCTCGGGCTTCAGCACTTGGAGGTCAGCATTGCTCTTATCGGCGCTGTTACCATCCCCAGCCTGGCAGACATACATCCCAGCATCGCTGAGCTGGATTCGGTTGATGGTAAAGCTGAACATTAATTGGCTGGTACCCTGAATACTGATACGTGCTCTGCCGGTATAGCCACTGTCCACATACCCACTGGAGTCGGTGATTAGGAAGGTGGCCTGGCCATTTTTCTTGTACACATATTTCTTCTTGTCAGAATTCACATTCCTGAAAGGGCAGTTGATGGTCACTGTTCTGCCCAGGTCTGCTGTGTAGACGTGGACGTTACTTATCTTCTTCGGATCTGCAGGATAAGGGGTGGGGGCAAGTTGTGATTTTGCTTTCTTGCAAAACTGCTCAATGTTCCCAGTGAAGGGCTGGGTGTGCCTGTCACCTGGAGTGTCCTCTTTTCCAGAGGGACACGGTCAGAATGTCTTCCAAGGCCCAGCCTTACTGCCACCTCCTCCATGAAGCCTTCCCAAGCTGGCACTAATCTCTCCCTCCTCGCTTCTGTCTTGATCCCTACACCTATATTACTTATTACATCCAATCCTGTGGTCTTTGGGCAAGAACTGATCATTTAATTTATGCTGAGAATTTTGATGGATTAACGGATCTCAGGTAGGAAAATAAATTTTAAAAGAAGCCTTCTGGTGCCCCAAGGTCTTGCTCTGAAGGGTGCTCTGATAGCAGGGATTTAAGGATCCCTGTGAAGCTCTCCCTGCTCACGGACCTCTTGTCCCACCTGCAACAAATACGATGAGAGAAGTTGTCCTCCTCACGCTCTTCTAAGCTAGACCCTTAGTAAAACCTGAAATGTTTCAGGCCCCGAAGACCTGGAAAAGTGCCTCCTCTCCCCAAGTAGGTCCCATCTGTCTTGTTTCCATGTTCTATTATGCAAAGTCCTTCCCTCCGGATGGACCCATAGCCTTCCCCATGCCGTCTCAGCAGATCCTTCCTCATGCCTTCCTGTTGCTCCTGGGATGATTCCCTCTCACTTTCCCCCAGAAGCCCAAGGTGCCTGGATCCTTACCTTGACTGACCTCCAGGCTCACATCAAAGGACAGGCCTCGGCTGCTGATGCCCAGACCACACTTGTAGACCCCCGAGTCATCGCTCGTGAGATGGCTGATGTTCATCACAAACATGCCACTCTCCGGGAAATTGATGAGGCTGGCTCTGCCCTCGTAGGCCTTGGAGATGTAGCCCTCTGAGCTGATGAGGGTTGTGCAGTGGCCCTTGGCTCCCTGCCGGCACCAGTACTTCCGGCTATGCCGGTTGACGGAGGTGGCCGGGTAGTAGCACTTGATGGACACTGAGCTGCCTTCCACGCTGCTCACCTCCTGGGGACCAAATATGGGACTCTTCATGGAGACCGCTGTGGGGACAGAGACAGAGGCTTTCTGAGGCTGCAGGAGGTGAAGCCTGCTGAGAGGATCCAGACAGCCCACACTGAGGACATGAACTTGTCCTCCTAAGACATGTGCCTTTCTAAGGATTAATTACCATGTGCTACAGCTAGGCAATTGCTAACTTGCAAAATTATTAAACAATTCCTAAGTTTTAATTGTAATTCATTAATGATAACCATTTTAAGGAAAACAGCACTGCAAACTTATTTAGTGATAGCCTCTGTATGTATATGTATGTCTGTATATATATACATATATATATTTTAAAAAAACGCCCTTGTGGGCTGCTACATTATTTCATTTGTTATCTGTTATTTCCTTATATTTCTAAAAATGCCTTATAGATTACTTTCTTTTTTTCCAGATAAAAATGTTAAGAGCCACAGGATGTCATTTCCCCAAAACCCCAAAGCAACTCATAGCGATGCTTGGTTCAAGGTCAAGGTCTTGTTTTCTTTATTCCCAGTGAAGACCCTTCACCAGGCCCCTGGCCTTGAAATAAGGAAGTACCATTTCTGTTCCCGATCCCCAGTGCTGGCTCACAAATCCATTTTCAGAGGTGGCCTCTCTGCATTGTCTGTGTGGTTACTCCTCAAGGGAGTGCAAGCTTTGTGAGGGATATTCTTGGGAAAGGGCCTGATTTCAAGGCCCCCCAGCTGGGTGTGGGATGGGAGTGGGCTAGGACCTGGCCGACGCACCTGGGAAGACAGCCAACAGGCAGATGAAGAAGAAGTGCGACATCGCTGGTGGCTCCCGTGGGCTGTGCCACCCAGGCCACCTTCTTGCGTGGTTGCTGAAAGACAGTAGCACGAGGTGATGAAACGCCTTTGTCTTCCAAGACTAGTTGACCTTCGAGCTCCTGTAACACCTGTTTGATTTTGTATCTCCAGTAACGGACATAAAACCTCTTGAGGAATGAATGGCTCCACCTTTCCCATTACAGCTCAAAGTCCCATCCTCCCACAATGCTTTTTGTTCCTTAGTAGGTATAAGTAGATTTTCATCTTCTCAACTAAGCTGCAAGTTCCTTTGGGAAAGGGACACGCACGTGTCATTTCCTCTGTAACCTTATCTTGGGGGCAAGGTCTTGGGCAAGATCCGTTACAGCTCAGGAACAGCTTGCCGGATAATAGGTTACTACCAAGAAGTGGTTCCACCTCTCTGTTCTGACTGCCCTCCCTACATCCCTGGGAGGTGGAGCGGGGCTGGCATATTTTATGGCGTGTCCTATGAGCAAATAGAGATGCATAGAGGCGACCTACCAAGGATTAATGTGATGAGGATGGTTGTAGCCACCATCAATTGTCCTTGTCCCACGTTCTGGGCACTGTGTTAAATAATGTACCTGTATTATCTCATTTAAACATCTCATATCACCCCAGGAGGTGGGTATTCTGTTGTTGTTGTTGTTGTTGAGGAGGTGGGCATTCTGATACACATTTTACATAGGAGGAAATGAAAGCTGAAAAGTTAAGTGTTTCCTCAGGGTCAAACAGGGATTAAATGTGGGGATAGGTAGAGTGGGGTGGAGGAGGTGGGCAAGACCTGAACCCTGCTTTGTCTGACGCCCAGAGTCTAATCTCCGAGCCTCTTTCACTGCACCGTATTGCACCTCAAATAGAGTGGGATGCTTATCCCTCATGCTTATTCCTGTTACTTGCAGAGCCCGCCTTTGCATATCGAAGCATTGTCATGTACACTATTTCACTGGAGCTCTACAAGTTCCCTTTAAATAAGACAGAGCAGATATAATTACAAGCATTTCATGGATAAGAAAATCAAGATCTTGAGATGCTGAGTGATATGCCCATGATTTCCCAGAGCCTCAGTTATGGGGTCAGGGTTAAAAAAGTAGGTGTGATGGCCTCTGTTATCCTGCCTGGTGAGGCCGGGCAGACGAAGATGGAGAATCCAAGGTAAGGCCACTCAGAGGTGCAGCACATGTGGACCTTGTCACATCTGTGGACATAGCCCAGGGCTGCAGACGGTCGAGGGCCCCATGGCCCAGGCTGACCAGAGCTGTCCTCTGGACCTAGACTGCAGCCTAGAGGAAGAGAGAGGCAAAGAGGGGAGTCCCCACTTTCCCATGGACCTTGACAGGCTTTCAACTTTGGAATGGACTTGATGATGAGAGTGTGAAAGGAGAACTGTATTAACAAGTGCTGGGCAGTAACCAGCACCCATAAAGATAAGGAAGCTCTAAGCAGCAGGGAGGGTGGGGAAGCATCTCCCAGGCTCCCTTTACTGCCTTGGCCCTGTTCCTGCTCCCAGAGACGCCCTCTGCAGCTGAAGCCAAAGGCAATAGAGCTGTTTATCTTGGTTATTTCTTTTCCGTGAGGGAATTCCCCAGCAAGGCACCTTTTTATTTCCTTGTGGAGATAAAGGTATTCTGTTTCTCCAGTTCTTTGGAAGAGTAGGGGGAGTGGGTTAGGGGAGGTGGGGACAGATATGGGTGTCAGGTGGTAGCTCGAGGCTCTCTTGATTCCGGTTAATTGCCCTGGACTTTTCATACCGGGCCAATGATTAACCTCTGGAGTGGGGTGTTAGCCAAATGCCAGCGTCTCCCCAGCCCGGATGTGCTCAGGCAGCGCTGGTGGCAGGACCACCTGAGCGGGCACTGTGGTAGCCATGGGATTGACTCCCAGGTGGGAGCAGGTGTCAGAGGACTGAGAAGTCTCTCTCCTCTGGAACACTTGGGATAGGCTCACTGCGGAGTCCCAAGGACTCTGCCACCTGCCATTTGTGCTGGCCTTGGGTGCAGTGGCCATTGGGAGGACACAGTGCCTCGTGCTTTGAGGAGCCCAAACCAATAGCGGCTCTCTGGTTCTGGTTCCTGTTCTCACCTGAAATCAGCAAGCTTCCTAGTATTTCTGTTAGTGGGTCTTCCCACAGGCTGAGCTGGGGGATGCAGACCCTCTTCTGGGTTGGTAAAAGCGATTTTCCCTGGATTACAGAGAGTCAAATGCCAGAATTTCTAAAGCGGGAGTCCCGACTTCCAGCCCAGGCTCGTCTCATTTGTGACATGCTTGGGTAGCTGTGAAGGTCCACGTCGGGGGAGGATGCTCACACGTGCCCATTACCCTTTGCATAGCCTCACCCCAGGGATGAGGTCATCAAGCATGTGCAGCTGGAGGGCAAATCTGGTAGAAGCTGACCTTGGTGAGGAAGAACACAGTTCAGTCCCCAGGGAGAATGGACTCTCCCTGTGCACCTATGCTCTCAAGAGCAGGAAATCTTTGCTCAAAGGTAAACTTGAAGTACAATTTCTCTGCTCACAGCTGAAAGGACCCCGGGCTTTGCAAATTGTTAGAAATCCCTTTCTCTCAAAACCAGACTTTGTCCAAAACCTGGGAGATTCAGGTCTCAGGGAGGCCCCAGTTCCACGGTGGCTGGGGCTGGAGTCAAAGGATTTGCTTTGGAAGGAAAGAAAGAGCATAATATTTATTGGACACCTAGTATGCACCAGATGCTTTGCTACCTTCTTTTCTTATATGACTTCACCCATCATCACAGCAACCCAAGGGATAAACAATACTTCATGTGCAGGTGGGAAACCTAAGCATTAGAGAGATTCTTGGCCCCAAGACTCACAGCAGAGTGGGACCGAATCACTACCCTATTGTCACTACTTGGCTGCCTCAGAGGGGCCTGTTCTTTTGGCGTGTACATATCATGCACAAAGGCACCTTTTCCAGCTCTTAAAATAGGAGCTGTATTTTCATTAGTCAGGCTGGGATATTCTAGCTCATTCTCATTTTACCAAGTTACTGACCCTGACATATTCATAATATATGTCTACACAGTTGTGGGTGGGGACAGGGTGTAGGCCCTACTGAAGACTAGAGTCTATCTCCTTATAGAATTAATCTAGCTAACTGATCTTCAGCTCTTCTGGCTTGGAGTCAGATCTTTGTCCACCTAATCGTAGGTTTTCTCCTTTTTCAGAGGGAGCGGGCTCTCCTGGACCAGGTCCTGGCTTGGCTGCTGGTGAGCACAGGCCCGCAGCAGCTCTGGGTCCTTCACCTGGTTGGTACAGAGCAGAGGGTCAGTTGGGGCTCTCACTGTCCCCAGGGCTTTAGAGGGAACCGAGAGCAGTCACTGTGGGGACTTGAAGCCAACTTGGCAGTTTCTGACTTTCTGTGATTGTGAACTTGGGGGAGCAGGAAGCTTGGGGCTCAGAGGAGCGGGGAGTGGCTGGTCTGGCTAGGGAAAGGGCTTTCCTTCGCCTGGACTGAATGGCCAGGAGAGGCAATGACTGGGTCCTTGTGGGACTATCGCTCTCATCTCCCAAGGCTACAGAGGGCGAGCACAGACTAGAGTGAGCATGGAAATCACTAGAGGAGGGGGGGCAGTCTATGTAGTTCGAAAGGGCCTCAGACTTGCAATGACAGGTGGGAGCGTAGGAGAGGTGAGGTAGTTTATGTAAGCCCTGGGGTGTGGGAGAGTCTCCAAGTAAAGGCAATGTTGGAGAAAAGGAATTGGAGCTCCAAAGGGCAGGGAGATGGAGATGGAGCAGCCACAGGGTTGAAAGAATATGTGAGCTGGAAAGATCCAAGACTTTCTGGTCTCATTTCTGTCAAAAGTAGGGATGCAAGACTTACAGCAGAAATTGAGCGTTTGGGATACAAACTCCATGAAACTCTGGGAATAAGCCTTGTGGATTTTCAGATGGCCTTTCAACAAAGACTGAGAATCCCTGTTATTGACTCCATCCCTTTCCTACCTTGATGTGTAGGTGTTTATCTCATGCACTTTACCAGATGGCAAGCTCCTGGAAGGCAGGGCCAACTGAAATTCAATCTCCCCGTCTCCAGAGGGTCTTGCTGTCTAGAGAGTGCCTGGCAAAGACCAGCTGTTCAGCAAAGACTAATTGAATTGGGAATGGTTACGTCCTCATTCCCTCTCTGAGAAGGGCACAGTTAGAGTTGATTTCTTTTGCTTTGCCCAATGCCTTCTTCGTTCTGAGCACTCAAGGAAGAGTCATGTGAAGAGGAGCCTGGAGGATGCAAGAGAACCCAGAGGTCCAGAGTCCTGCGCTGTCACAGGCTGCCAGAAGAGCTCTACCCCTTGAACAAAATATGCTGGCCCAACTTTCCCATCTGTAAAATGGGCATCACGATCCCTGACGCTTCTAGTTGAAGGGCTACTGTGGGATGGGGGACTATGGAATGGAATAATGGGTGAATATATATGGAAGCACTCTGGAGAGTGTAAAGTGTTCTTCCACTGTAAGAGGTTGCAATTACTTGTTTGCACAGGAGGTTGAGAGTCTGTGCACTTAACTTCCATGGTTGCTGCGCACTTGGTGAGTAGTACAGAGCATGGACTCCTCAGCTTGGCTATCGGCTCTCTCACTTGGGGGTTGTGTGATTTGGGGCAGGCTATTTAAACTCACTGAGCCCCAAGTCATCAAACTGGAGATAATTGTACCTAGTATAGTGAGTTGCTATAAAGATTAAATGAAGCAACATATGTAAAGTCCTAAGTAGAGTGTTGGGCTTAAAAAAAAAATAGCTTCGTGCACATATCCTCTCTAAAATCAACAGTCTTCTCTTTTTCCTGTCTTAGAGTGAGAGAACAGAAGTCTGTTTGCTGACTATCCTTTGAAGACTTGGGGGAGCTGCTCAGATTAGACCAGCATGGCCAGAAAGAGGAGATGCCTGCCATGGACTAGGTTAGGAGTAAGGGATCATAATTACAGCTAGTACATACTGAGTCATTTCTGAATGCTTTACATGTGTTAACTCATTTAATCTTCACAGTCACCCTAGAATGTAGGATAAAATGGGCAAACCCATTTCACAGATGAGACAGTTGAGGCTCAGAGAAGTAAAACATTTGTCCAAAGTTACACGGCACATAAGTGACTGGGATGGGATTCAAATTCAGGCACTCTGGATCAAGAGTACAAGATTTTAGTCACTATGCTATACTGCAGAGGGTCTTAAAGTTGAGAGGGAGCAGTCAGGAGGGGATGGAACAGGAAATCCAATTTTAGAGGAGAAGTTAGTCCAGTTCTCGCCTCTCTGCTTTTCACAGGAAAGGTAGTTCCTGTGAAGAGATTCTATTTGAACCTAGAGGTAGGTGCCAACAGAGAAATTTCTTCCTGAAAAATAAGAATGGCTGCATTTATTTAGCACTTACCATGTGTACGACATGTTACAGTCGTTTCCTGTAACCAGACACATTGTCTTCAAAGTTTCTTTCTACTCCATCACACTGTGTCAATGCCAGGGACTTTGGGATCCCAGCTCCAGCCCACCCAGAGAGGGGGCAAGACATAGATGAGGGGATCTCTACTGAACACTTGCATGAATAATGCTACTTTTTTAAAAAGTTGGGTATTGTGTTTTTTAGGTGATGTCAAAATGTCCCCATGACCGTATCAAAATGACTGTACCAAAATGTCATCATTTGTACTTGCTGGGTGACCTTACACTATTCACATTAATTCACAGTCTCAGTTTCCTCAGCTGTAAAATGGGATTATGATACCTACCGTGCCTACCCAGGTTGGTTTCAGGTGGGAAGGAGGTGAAACTGTGAAAGCCAATGGTAAGTGTGTTTACTACCTGGAAGCTGCTGCTATCACACTGTAAAATAAAGCAACAGAGTCTAGAAGCACTAAGAGACAGGCAATGATTACAGAGTTAGCTGCTCTCCTGGCTCCTGGTTCATTGCTCTTCCTGCTATATCACCATACCCGAGGCCAGGGAGACGGATGGATGGAGCGTTTCAGAGCTGGCTGTGGGCAGACCAGATAGCCGCCTTCTACCCTAACCCATGAACTGGCACATCCCGTCTCCAGATGTTCAGGCACCTGTAATTCCCCTAGTGAAAGGGGAGAGTGATGATGAAGGCTGTGGTGCAAAACAGCACCAACAGCTTAGGTGGCCTGGGGCAGTTGCACAAAGGGAAGAGGAGGTGGTGGGAGATGGAGCTTGCATAGAGGCTGCCCTTGTGCCGGAGGGTCCCTTGGTGATGCTGTCAGGATGGACCAGGCGAAAGCCTATGTCTGAGCCATCCTGACTACAAAGCCAGGAGGAGCATCAGGACTGGGGAATGCTGCCTGTGCCTAGGAGGGGGCTCTGCCTGCCTCACTCATTTTCCCAGGAAGGACCTCACTTTTCCCACCTTAGCAGGTGCAGGATAATACAGTGATACACATTATACCTTGGTGTGGCAGGAATCTGCGAGAGCAAAGCTGGGTTGAAATTGGAAAGGATCTTAGAGGCTCTTCGAAGCCCAGAAAAAGGGGCTGCATGTGCCCTCCCCAGAAAGCTGAAGGTGGAAGGCTTCAAGGACTAGAAGAGAACCTGCCTCGCACCAGGCACTGCAGAAGCATTATTCTACCTGGGTCTTTCTGGTGCTCAATAGTCTTGGAATAACTGAACCGAACTGAAAAACACCAAACAACTGTCATTTCGCTCTAGAGTTTTCAAAGCAATTTCACACATATTTTCTCATTTGAGTCTCACATCAACCCTAAGTGATCTGCGTTATTTGTATCCCCATATTACACATTAGGAAACTGAGGTTGAGAGAGCAATTAGGTGACTTGCCTAAGATCACAGTTAAATTATAAAGGAGTTAGTAGGGAATTCAGAGACCGAACTTGGAGCAGAACTACACGTGCCAACCCCAGACGTCCCTTATCCCACCTGCTGAGCTTTCACCTGTGCGTCCTTACTCATCTTTTGGGGATGCGCTCACATCACAACATGCTCGGGCGCACAGGCGGTGGCCATGTCCTCCTCACCCCACTCTCTGTAGGCTGGGAGTCGTGCACGCAGAGGGCACTGCCTAAGTCACCATCCCGGGCCCTTCCCTGATGGCATCCCTTCGGGGATCCCAGAGCAGTCACACTTACTTTCAGTCACTTCCTTCTATCCCGTCAGCTTCAGGGGTGCAGCCTGCTGACAAGTCGGCGAACCCTGCCTTTCTAGAAGCCTCTGGCAGGACACTGGATACTGCTGCCAAAACTGAAACTGTGTGCAGTGCTTGACCCACACCTGGGCTCTTAAAGGGACACTCTCCCATGGGCATGGCGGCTGGCCAGTGGCACGTGACTCCCGCAGATCCCTTGCTTTCCTTTCCTTTCCACTTTTTTGGCTGGCTCCACTTGCTTCTCCTTGACCTTGAGGAGACTCTGTTAATTAGGAATCCTCCATCATTACAGCTGCAGGATGTGAGACAGGGTATCAAGCATGAAGAGCCTGTTCTATTGCTTTCTAGCTGCAAGATCCTAGGCAAGTCACCTTCATATTACTTTTCAGCTGGAAAATAGGGAGAGTAATACTAAACCTAGAGGTTGAGGATATAACCAGATATTAGATGTGAAACGCCTGGCTCAGGGCATGGTGTGGAATCGAATGGGGTATAGGCGGCAGGAACAGCCTCACATCCTTGGCCTCACATCTCCACTCACCCGGGAACATGCCCCCCTTCCCTGGGCTGCTCAGCTTGGATTAAGTCCACTCTTTACGCTTCTCCTGCAGAGCCCCTCTTGCCAGCCCCAGAGCTCCCAGGACCCGGGGGACCGTGCTCTTCCTTCCTCACTTGCTAGAGGAATTGGAGACTCTGTTTGCTCCTGAGCTCCCCAGGGAATGGCGGACCGCAGAGTCTTGTTGGGACCTGGGCTTGGCGCCTCAGCAAAGTGGGCTCTGACCGGCTGAGCTGGGGTAGAAACCTCCTTCCCTGACTCAGTTAGTCCTTGGTGGTCTCCCTGACCTGACCTGGTTAGGACTCCCAGTAGTTCCCCAAATGATCTTAGTCCCAAGTCACACAAGTGAAGCCCACTCCCCAACACACATGTGTGTCTCCCATCCCTCATCATGCCCACCCCTCATCACGCCCACCCCCTGAATTCTCCTCCATCCTACCTGCGCAGGGCTGGCCCAGGCTCTCCCTACAGCGTTCTACAGGCCAAACCCCAAAAGGGGAAGGAGGAAAGGGGAAATAGAGTCCCGGAAAAACACAAGACATTCAGAGCCCGGGTCTTATTTCAGCTAACCACTCAGTCACGGCAGGCTATCAACCCACGGTCACGGGTTTGGATGGCAAGAAAAGAAGCCATGTTTTCTATTATGGAGCTTAATTTCAGGCCCTAAACCCACAATCTGATGGATGTAAGAAAAAAGTTACCTAGTCACTTCTGGGCAAAGTTGGTTCAGTTTAACAACATCTCGGTCACTTTACTCCCGATTTAAAACTCAGTCTCGTTCTGGATTTTCTTAGCTTTTTGTCTCCCCTCTGGTGTTTATGTGAAGCCTGGAGAAGTGGGCATGGGTGAGGGGGTGGCTTGTGCCAGTATAACTGTTGAGGCAGTGAAAAGGAGGGCCCCATCACGTTAGCCTTGCTTTGTCACGGTTCTATGTTGGTCTCATGCTCCAGAAGGAAATCGTCCCATCCTCTGAGGTAGAATGTGTCCTGCTGGGTGGTGGCCTTTATTCTGGCCCATCCTGAGAGGTCTGTTGTCCACTCTGTGTTCTCCTTGTCCCTGGGCTCCTTTGGGCAGGACCTCCAGGCCCCCTCAGCCCTTCCTCACCCTTCTTGTGTGTGCAGGGCAAGTGTGGCTCATCTGCATTTTTCTGGGGCCTTTGGGAGATCCTTGCAGCAGAGCCACGTTCTCCTCAACATCCCAACATAGAAGGCAATCGTTCGCCTTCCCTACTCACTTGTCCCCGTGTAACTGGGGCTGCAGTGGACACTGGCAAGATGCTGACCACCAAAGTTCCACACAGGACAAGCAAGGCGCAGGCCCCCTTGGCTCTGGCATCTCCAAACCCTTCTGGATCTCTCCATCATTGTCAATCTCCTCTCCTGACTGCAACCCTGGACTAAGCCCACGGTGGTGGGTGGGAGGGCACGAAGACCTATCAATAGCTAAGCCATCTTTCTTCCCCCTCAGCAGTCGTTCTTCCTCCCACTTCCAGGGTCAATGTGAAGTGGGAGGATGTGAGGGGAGGTGGAGATGTTTTGGGGACAATGAGGGGAACATGCTGGTTCTGCCAGATTATACTCCTTTCAAAAGTTTTCCTTCTTATCTCCCTCGCCTTTGGAACTCAACTGTTAAGATATTTGTTTTCTTATTCTCATTAATCCATTTCCTCCAGAGCAGGGACACCTTGTGTCTAGCTATCCAGGCTGGAGTCGGGGTTAAGGGAGGCCCACTAAGCACTAGGACAGAACCTGGATGAGTGTAGGGAGAGCGAGGGAATCCCATTCATGAAACCGTTGCTTCTCATGCTGCCTTGGGGGCTCCAGATTCCTTCTCCCATTCTCGTGGTCTGTGATGGTGGGTGGTTTCCTAGATCACGTCCTGGCGTGTTCCCAGGAGTCCCCCCACCCCCACCCCCAGCCCACCACGTATCCCACACCCGCCTAGCCTAGTGATCTAGCTTCGGGAAAGAAGAAAGTGAGAAGCAGAACCCAGGAAAGAGCCATGTAGTCAAGACCCTGCATCCTATTCTGGGCTCAGCCACATGCTAGTGGTGTGATTGGAGTTCCCCAGCTTCCCTTCTTCCACGGTGGTTTCCCCACCTGGAACCCACTGGCCCCAAGACATAGGCCCTGCATCCCAGTCCTGAGAGAGGAGAGACTGGCCAGGAGGGTTCAACTGCCCAACTCAGCAGTGGTGATGATAACAGTGGAATTATAACTGCCATCACTTCATCTGCTTAAACGCTCCCCCCTCTTAAAATAATAATGTGAGAAGAATGTAATAATGAGAATGGCTTCTCATTTGACTTTCACAACTCTGGGACTCGGCGTGAGTCAGTGTGAGGAAGTGCAGAGCCCAGGTCTCAGGTCAGAACACCTGCATACCACCTCTATCCTGGCTCTGCTCTGCTTCGAACTTACTGAGTGACCTTTGCCAAATCACTTCCTCCTTTAGGGCTGCAGTGGTTTCATCTGTTAAATGGGAGGTCCCCAAGGCTTTTCCAGTTCTAGGATTCTGTGTTTTGATTGCGTACCACGTTAGTTTCTTGTGGCTGCTGTAACAAATTACCACAACCTGGGTGGCTTAAAACAACTGAAATGTACTCTCTCTGCTTTCTGGAGGCTAAGAGTCTGAAATCAAGGTGTGGGTGCTGTGCTCCCTCTGGAAGTTCTGGGGAAGAACCCGATGCTTGCCTCTTCCAGCTGCTGGCGGCTGCTGTCATTCCTTGGCATTCTTTGGCTTGTAGCTGCATCACTCCAATCTCTGCTCTTGCGCTCACGTTGTCTTCTCTGTGTGTCTCAGATGTTTCTCTGCCTCTCTTACAAGCACACTTGTGATGGCATTTGGGGTCCACCTGGCTAATCCAGGATGATCTCCTCATCTCAAGGTCCTGAACTGAATTACATCTGCAAAGACCTTTTTCTCAAACAAGGTAACATTTACAGATTCTAGGGATCAGGAGGCGTACATGTCTTTTGGAGGCCATTTTTCAGTCTACCACAAACATCTACTATGCCCATGACCAATTCAATCAGTCTACCACAAAACTACGCCCACAACAAGTTTGCGGTCCAGGGAGATTTGAGACATGCAGGGGTATGTATCTACGTTCCTCAAGGGCTTATCGTCTAATTGAGGAGTAATCACCCCCACACACCACTGCCGAGGAGCAACAGCAGTCAGGCAGTACAGCCTTGTGGAAAGCTCCCAGGCTTCAGATCCAGGATGCCCTGGGTTCTTGTTCAAGCCCTGCCACTTACCAGCAGAGGTGACCCTTGACAGGTTATTCAGTGTCCCTGGACCTTGGTATTCTCATTTATAAAATGGGGCTAATTACACTTACCCCATAAGTATGGTACAAAGTTTAAGTGTAATATGGACAGTGGCTGGCATCTAAAAGGTGCTTATGTTTCAGCTTTCAGATGAAAGGGACAGCATTGGCTTTTGGAACAGAGTGATTCCCCACTGACCCATGAGGAACCAAGGGCAGAGAAGTGGAATGATTTGCCTAGGTTTGCATGGTGAGTTGATGGCATGGGTGAGTTGAGA
Organism: Hippopotamus amphibius kiboko; assembly: GCF_030028045.1. Taxonomy (NCBI): domain Eukaryota; kingdom Metazoa; phylum Chordata; class Mammalia; order Artiodactyla; family Hippopotamidae; genus Hippopotamus; species Hippopotamus amphibius. Next base: position 155,726,580 of record NC_080188.1, read on the forward strand.
ACTGAGGTCTCCCAGCATTGGCACTTTCTTCTGCTTCCCAAAGCCTTTACTCCCCCAGATGAGTCTTTTGAATTCTGTTTCCCCAGGCAGCAAAGCGCTCCCATTTGCACCGTGAACTGATCCAGGGAAGACTAGAGAGGGCCAGGTCCACGGGCCTCTGCAGGTCCAGCCCTCTAGGTTGGTACCACTAGCATGTTGCTCCTAGACCCGGGGCTGACCCAGCCACCAACAGAGAAGGGGAGGCCGATGCCATCCAGTCCTTCCCCACATCTCCACTGCCCTTCTGGCATCGCTTACTGTGGACGGTCCTCATGAATGTGGCTTTGCTGGACAAGTGGGATAAGAGTGGACGGATGAAATGCCTATCACTGCTGTTTACTGCCAGCTCTCTGCTCACATGTGCAGAACTTTAGCTGAGTCAATGTTTAACCCTTGTCTGAAGTCAATGTTTAATCCCAGGCCAGCCAGCCCTGAAATTTAGCATTCCTTGGTAAGCCGATAATATACACATTTTAGTATTAATCACTGGAAAATAGAACTGTGACAGTGAATCCACCAAAGCTAAATACCAAGCCCCCTTCTCCCTTTTTTAAAGGATGTTGATTGTTGGAGATTATTTATGCCCCAAGCAGCCTGCTCTCACCATCAGCAAATAATGACCTAGTATTTCCTGGTCCCAGCTGTCATCTACTGACCGGAGCACAGCATTGGCTCTTCCTGGTCTAATTTCACCTCTGGGGCTTGGGAGAGGGCATGGGATGGGGGTGACCGCCCTTTGGCTCAGCTGAGCTTCCCTGCCTGGCAACATGGTCCCTAGTGGGATTCACTGCCTGGAATCCCAGACTGGTACAGGCCAGCTGGCTGGGCTTGCTCAGGCAAGATTTTGGGGGAGTTTCTGAGCCCAGACTTATGTTCAGAGGCTTCCTGCTGAATCTCCCCATTAGAAAGTAGGTAGAAGGAAACTTCATTACAAACGTTCTGTGTTTGCCTGGCTATTGGGTGACTTCATAGGGGCTCCCCAGGGCCCTTCTTAAGGAGCTTGGAACATAGCATCTATGATCTGGCAGCATCGTGTCCATGCCAGGAACAGCCCCAGTGAGGGAAAAGCTGGATGGCAAGCTGGATGGCGGGCAAGTGGGGAGTGTGAAAGAAGGGGAGAGGGCTGTGACCAGATTAACGGTTCAGGTCACTGGATGTGTTGGAGAGGGTGACTTACTGGCCAAGTGTGTGCACCTGAGCCTCAAATCTTTTCTTTTTTCTACATGAACTCATTGAGTCATCTCCTTCTCCCTGACTACTTGCCTTCCTGTGTCACTGCCCAGATATCCAATCCTTCATCTGTTTTCCTAGCTCTGTTGGCTCCCAATCAGAGACTGAAAACAACATTTCTTCTAGGCCTTCTGGGGTGGTGTGTGTGTGGGGGGGGGTGTCTGTACTCTGTTATTGTGGCTGGTGGGGGTGTGAGGGCAGAGACTGTGGTGGGTGCCCCCGAGCCTGTGTCTTGCCTGGAGGAGGCTAGGAGTGATGAAGCTGAACGTGAAAGGGCCTGGAAATGGAAAGTTGGCCTTGGTCCCAAGGCTCCCTCAACTTCCCCTAGGCCAGTCCCAAAGAGCTTTTATTCTCTGCTTTTGAGAGGCAGGAACAAATGAGCAAACCTTTTCTGAGGTTACCAAACCACTCTTTTGCCCTCTACTACCTCCATCCCCTGGCCAGGGAGGGACGGAAGAAGGAAGGTTTTCACAGTAGACATCCAAAGTCAACAGGTAGAGTGTCAGGTGACAGGGCCCAGCCCCTCTCATAAGCCACTGGGGTCCTCTTGAAGACTTGCTGTTTCCTTGTTCCTGGTCTGAGCCTGGGCTTTAGCCCAAGGTTTGCCTGGCAGGCAGCCATTGGAAAAATATCCCCTGTGATCCCCTGCAGCCTGTGCCCATCCGAGCCTCAACATTCCCATCTGTACAATGGTTTCAGTTGTCTGCACTACACGGGTAGAGGAGAGTGCTGGCAAAATGAAGAGTTTAGACGAGTTGCATTTCCTAATCAGTCTGCCTTTCCCATGCCAGGCTCTAAAGCAGTGAACACCCCGATGCCCTTTTCCTGAACTCCTGTCTGAAGTGAAGTGCAACATCTTCATATTAGGGGACAACTTGGAAAACACCTTTGGTTGTGGTCATTCTGGCTCTCTTCCTCCTGTCTAAGATACTTAGGGCTGGGGAGCCAGGACTCTGTGACATTAGGAGAAGAAGTGGCCGTGGTTGATTGACCTCCTACACTCAGAGCAGCACTGGTAGATCTAGGTCAAGGCAGCAAACAGGCAAAGGGTGGAAACTTGGCCAGAGGTTGGAAGAGGCAGAACACAGAAGACTCCAGATGCTAATCAGGGAATGTATGTCTTCAATGAAACGGGACCAGGAGGCAAATGGTGGCCTCCTGACCCCCTCAGGGCCTCAGTGCTCGTGATTTCTACGGGTCTCCAGGAGTGAGGCATAGAGCCCTTTCCTGCAGCTGGCACCTCTCTGCTGCCCGTCTGGTTTCAACTGACCCCTTGGAGAGCAGGCCATGGGGTGACAGCTCATCCCCTTGCTGATAGTGAAGGGACAGTGTGGTCTGGGAGGGCCAGTGCCTGCAAGCCAAGCTGTGTCATTTCAAGAAACATGGAGGGCTTGGTGGCACTGGACCTTGCATGCAGGGCCACCCACAGAGAGTGCGTTTCCTTTTGTGTAGAGTCTCCATTCTCTATTCAATGTTTGTCAAGCTCTTAGCCCTGGATTATCTGCACCAATGGAAAATAATCACAAAATCCATGTGTACTTGGTTGAAGTGAAGTATAAGTCTCTTTGTGGAAATACTTCCCTCTTTATATCTGACTGCAGCTGTTACTAATCTGAATCTGTTTTTCAGACCCCACTGGCTCCTGGAGGAGAGGAAGAAACCCCCGAAGTCTTAGTGGAGAGCGTGGGAAGTCGGCTGCGGAGTGAAGCGTTTGCCCCGAGTTACCTGTGACAGATGGACACCCGTGCAGGCGATTAAGATGTGAGCTCAATTTGTACAAATGCCGATAAGGACCTCGGGGACTGTGCGTGAATTTTTAGCTCTTAGCTCCAGCAACCTGAACTTTTCCACTTCACTTAGCCAGGACAAGAGTAAGTCAGCCAGGTGACTGAAGAGAACAAATTACTGGAAATGGTTATGAAACTTTTTACACATGGGCCCAAAAGTGGAAAACAAGGAATTCTCTAGAACTTTAAACAAGGAAGGCCTGACTGGATATTCAGGCCGTAAGGCCAAGTACGGAGGTGCAGCACCATGATCGAGGATTTGCTTTGCGTTCAGTGCCCAGGCCTGTAGCTACTTCCTGTCTCCAGCTTCAGTCGTCTCATCTGTAAAATGGGAATTGTCTTGCCCACCTTACAGAAATGTTGCATCAAATGAATACAGAATGTGAAAATACCTAGGTGGATGCCTGCTGTGTAGAGATACTTAATGAGCCGTGGCAGCATTAATAAGTAGTGGGGTGAGATTGGGAAGGTTGCACCCTAACCTGCAGAACATGCTTGATCCTAGGAAGGTCAGTGCCTCCCTGTGTCTTAGATTAGAAATCTCCATGGACACTTCCCTGATTCCACCTTCAGAGATGGAGTGTCTCCCTGCCCTTCATCCCAGGGATGTGAGTACCATGCTAGCTGGGGATATGAGATTAAAAAACCAAAACACTGACAATACCCAGCAGTAGTCATGGCCTGCTTAGCCTACTTTGCTTCTGGCCCTTTAAGTCCAGGCTCCTGCCCCACTGCAGGTATCCGTCCGTTAGCCCATAAAGGAGCACTGTAAGCCTTTGGGGCTACCCCACTTCCTTCCTGGCCAAGATTTCACTCAGATCTTATCACTGCTCAGCTCTAAAGACTTTGATCTTGGCTCTGCTCCATCCCTTTGAACTTGTACTGGCTCCTCCCGCTGGTAGACCTCATTTTTCCCTGGAACACTCTGATTTGGCAGCCTTTCCTACTTCTGGAAGCTGCCCCTGACTCCAGCCCTTCGGCCAACATCCTTGCTGGCTGGTGCCCTCCTTCCCCCAGGTAGGTGATCAGGCAGGATGCCCTAATTGCCGAATCCCAGGCAGAAGGATTGCAAGAGCTCAGAAGGAGGAGGAGGCCAGGAAAGGTGTGGTCAAGGGAAACTATTGAGGAGGAGTGGGCTCTGATCCTTCATATCAGAGTAGGAACAGGAGAGTCACAGTTGGCTTTATGGTTTAATGCAGGGTTTGGCAAATTATGGCTCTTCAGCCAGATCCAGCCCACGACCTGCTTCTGTAAATAGTTTTGTTGGAACATAACCAAAGTCATTCACTTACGGATTATCTTTGGCTGCTTCTGTGCTGCCAGGGCAGAACTGAGTAGTTGCGACAGGGGCTGCATGGCCTGCAAAGTCTGAAGTATTTGCTATCTGGCCCTTTACAAAAAAGGTTGGCCAACCCCTGGTTTAGCGCAACAAGTTTCCCCAAACAAAGAGTGATTTGAAGAACCCAGTGCTGTGAGGTGGCTTCACCAAAGTACAATAGTCCAAAACCTGGGGAATCACGCACAATGTCCCCACCCCCCAGGGCTCTTCACAATGCACCTTAGTGTATTAAAGTCTTCCAGAAATCCTGCATGAAATCTATTTTTGGTTTAACCCACATTTCCCAAACTTCTTTGGCCTACCAAACCTTTTTCTCAGAATACCTCTTAATGGTCCTCAGAAGCTAGCATTCTGTGGAGGCCTCTGGAAAACACTATTAGGTGGAATGGTCCTATAAAGCCTGGGTTCTTCCCCATCCCAGCCTCTAATGAGCTGAGTGACCATGGTTAAACTACATACCCCCCAGCGCCTGCTTCCTCATTGGTTGGATGGGATAACAGTGGCTCTCCTATCTCTCTTATAAGTGTTTTAGTCAGGTCCCTGAGATTGTGTGCATGAAAATGGTCTGGAGCTAGGGCTGTGGCGTCACTGATTTTTGATGATGAGTTTTGCTGTGATACATTGCTTAGCAAAGGTGAGGTGGCGATGGCACAAGGTCAAGGTCATGAGTTCCCTCTTCCAGTCCTCACTCTGCTATTCCTAACTGGGTTAACTGAGTGACTTTCAACAAATTACTTCTTCCCATGGGGTCTCAGTTATCTCACCCTGGGTAATAGGTTTTGGACTGGTTAATTGCTCAGGACCTATTAGCTCTGAAATTCTGTGATTCCATTTGGTTAGGTGCAGGCAACCTCCCAGCTATCCAAAGCAGTGAGTCTTTCTCTTACATATCATGGAAACTGCATCGTATTGCTTTTCTCTGGACAGTGTCTGGGTTCAGCCCTAGCTATGAGGAGGTAGCAAGGCAAGATTTCTGGTGCTGCTGGCAGCTTAGGAGGCAGGGCTGAGCCTTCTGGGAATGTCTACCTGACAATTCTTGACTTGATACTGGAGCCTTTCTTTCCCTTCTCTTCCATTGGTCGAGGGCTGGTCTGTCCAAACATGAAGTTCAGACAGCTTGTTGACAGATCTGGCAAAATAAAAGAGCAGATGTGACTCCTGCAAAGACAGTCGGCCCAAGAGTGGAGCAAAATCCCCCAACAGGCATGAGATAAAGTGATTGTAAAGCAGAATCCACATAAAATTCCTCTTGGCTACCTTCTCTCTTATCCATCCCTCCTACCGTAACCATTTCCCAGCTTCATCATCAGTCCTTGATATCAAGGATTTATAAGCAGTTGAATAAGAGGAGCTTTATGAAGAAAATGAGAATCTACTAAAAAAATACCCTCTTCCTTCATAAACTTAGGAAAATCCCAGACAATCTTGACTGGGTCAAAAGGTCTACAGCATAATGAGTATGGGCCCAAATGCGGAGGGATGAATTGGGAACAAGGGTTCATCCTTTCAGTCCCTATGTAAGGACCTATGAAATCATCTAGGGGACTCCCAGATGAAGGGGGATTCAGAGCATCTGGGCAGGGTCCCCAGAGGGCACAGAGCCCATGCCCCTTCAGTCAGCCATTCAGTCACAAATATTTATTGAGGGGCCTACTGAGTTGAAGTCTTTTGGGGACATAGTGAGATGGATAAAACACAATTACTGCCCTAAGAGCGTAGGAGCTGCTTGAAAAGAATATAATTAAATGTGTGCAACAGGCTGAGGGCTAACAGATGTCAGAAAAGGGGGCACCTACCAAGGGCTAGGAGTGATGCTTGAAATTTTGTTAATTCTCCACTCTGATTGGAAGCCTCTCATATTTTCAGACCTCCAGGAATGGAAATTCCACACTTTTTCCAAGCCCACTGACCCCCACCAGTAATTAATAGATCCTTTCTTGCAGCCTTCTTTGAGTCACACTGTCACCTTTGGCCATGGAAAATGCTTGACCTTCCTTGGACCAGTGACCGTGAGCCCTTGCTTCCCCAGATGGAGTCCCAGCTCCCCCAGCTTCCCTTCATACAGGCGGAGGAAGGAAGAGAAGAGGGTGGGGCTATGGTATTCGATCCTGGTTCTTCTTCCACGGACATGAGCGGCTTATCCTTCCATTCGTTGGGGTCCGGGCTCCCTCTCCGGGATAGTCAGGCTGGCATGGAGAGGAGGAGAGTCACCCTGGAGTATCTTCCTTTCCACCTGGGGTAGCTGGTCTGGCTGGAGGCTCAGCTCTGGAACTGCGTCATCTGAATCAAGGTGACCCCTGATGACCTTTCTGTCTCCTGAGCTGCACAGACACAGAGCACACTGTGAGGGTCCTGGGTACAAAATTTGATTCCCTGAGAACCACCCTCACCCACCGCAAGCCTCAAGGACTTCCTGACACAGAGGATTTGCAGTTGAGCCCTTGGATTGGCAGAGATTGGGCCCGGCCTTTGGGGTGCTGGGTCTGAGAGTCTCAGCCCCTTTCAGTTGCTCCCAGAGCATCTCACCCTTTCTTCGCCAGATCTAAACACCACAGAGCAGCCCCTTTAAGAGTGTTTAAACCTGGGCCTGGTGCTGTAGGAGACTTTCAGCTGGACTGTGCAGAGGGCACAAATGTAGTCTGGTTCCACATTTGGGCCCTGCACTCCTGTCTGCTGCCAGGATCATTCATGTGGTTCATATGCTTACAGTTAGCAACTGTCTTGCCATCTTCTGAAGAGCTTCTTCTTAAGCTCTGGGATGCCACTGAGACATAAATACACAGACTACTTTCCCATTTGATTGGTAAAGAAACCAAAGCCAAGCTTGGTTAAATAGCTCAGACTAGAATTTAGCATTTCTACGTCCAGAAGTCCTGACCCCCATGCAGTCCTAAGAGTGTCAGGTGGGAACAAGCACTTCCCTCCCCAGCCTTGGGGAGACTTAAATTCCACTCACAGCTCTTCTTTCTCCGGAGCTTCCTTTGCACAAGAACAACAGCCATCAGCATAAGCGGACACAGCACTGAGGAGACTGGAGTCACAATCCGAGAGATGCTTCTGTCTTCCAGAGCAGCACTGGAGTGGAAGAAACAAGGGTGGGGTGAAAAAGCACAGGAGAGGGGAGGTTGGAGCTGGGTAGGAGAATGAAGACCCTCTGGCCCTTGCCCCTTATTTTACAGGTGAGAAGCCAAGGCTGAGGCAGGCTTGCTGCTCTCATTCCCATGGCGGGTTAGATGCTGGGCTGAGACCAGGTCCCCTGCCTTCCGGTTCCCAAGCCCTGAGTCCTTTCCCTCCTCCACTGCCTGTGTGATGGCCCTGCCAACATGCCACAGTGGGCAAGAGACCTGAGTGAGGGTCAGGGAATCTACGCTTGGGCTTTGGCTTTGCCACAGTTTTTTCTTTGTGGCTTCCGTGAGTCATGTCCCCTCGCGTGAGATTTGTTTCCTCATCTTTAAAAAAAGAAAAGTGCCAACAGTCCAACATAAATATTCCATTATTCTATTATTAAGACTTTTGCTTGAAAGTCACATGAAGATACTCAGATAGCATTTTCCCAGCAAGGACCCTTGAAGGAGGGAGGGTTCTGAGGTTACAAAGGCAGAGGAGTGAGCAGACGGAGAGGGGCACAGAGGTTGGCTCACTGGGATGTAGCGGATGTGGAGCCCCAACGGAGAGGAGGGCCTGGGGATTTACCTCTTCATGGGCGAGTCCTTGGCCGGGGGCCTTGCTGCCATGGCGAGACTTGGCGTCACTTGGGGACCACTGTCTCCAGCAGGTGTGTCTAGGTCTCCTTCACTGCTTCCCTCCGCAGATGCCATCTCTGTGCTGGTCAGCTCAAAGGTCCACACAACTGTAGCTGGGGTGGTTCCTTCAATGGAGCCCAACACTTGTGGCTTAGAAACCGGAGTTCCTTCTTGGAGGGTTTCCCACATCCATTTTTCTGAGACCAGAGTTGATGGCCTATTGGTCCCTATGACCTTCTCAGCTGGGTCCGTGGCTATTCTGACCCTCTCTGTTTCCTCTCTTTGGCTATCAGCCCCAGTAGTTGTTTCCCTCTCTCTTTCACTGGCCCTTGTCCTGTTTGCTTCTGAACTTCTGGTGCCCCACACTGGACCACCTTCTGTTGTACTGGACATGCCTCTGATTGTTGAAGCTGGACTCTGCGGAGTAGGGATGGTTGCCCAAATGGAACCCTCTACTTGGCTGCCTGTCCCTGGAGCTACTACCCTAGTTGCTCCTGGGGTTTGCCTTCCCTTAGCTGAAGCTGTGGTTTTGCTGGTTCCTGGAGTCAGAACAACTCTGTTACATTCTGTCCCTTGTCTTTCTATAGTCTGAATGGTTCCTGGTATCCGTCTGTTGGCCGCTGGTGATGCTCTCACGAAAGATCCTGTGATGAGTTCACCAGCAGCCAGAGTGGCTGTGGGGATGGTTCTGGGAAGACCTGTGTGAACAGCAGAAGGAGACCAAATGAGGAGGCTGTCCAGGCTGGTTACAGGGTTTAGCAAAGGACACCAGGCTTGAAGTGTTTGCTGCATGGAATGCAACCTCACTAGGCAATGCAGTCTTTGGTCATTATGTTGGATAAAATAAAAAATTGGGAAAACCAGATGTATTCTCCAGTCTGTTGCAAATATTGACATTTTATGTCCCTATCTCCTTCTTTGATGCCCACATATTCTCTATCCAGCTGCCCCAGGATCCAGTGCTGTCCTCTTTTCCAGAGGCCCACAGCCCTCCATGTACTGCTCTTCAAATAAGAAAAAAAGAAAAACTCCAGTCATAGCAGAGCAGCCAATGTCAGCAGATGGTTAGATAGCAACATCTAATCAAACAAGTCCACTCTCTGGACTCCTGCCTGCCTGCGCCATCTCTCCGATTGACCAACCTTTCACAGCCTGGGTGCCCTTTCTCAGACTCTGGGTACCTGACTTGAGATCAACCCTCCAGAACCAGCCACACAGGGCATCAGCCTGGTAGCTGTCAGATGTCTTCTGAGAGGCTTGGTCTTAGGAAGAGCTCAGTCTCCATTCCTCTGTTTTGCCCATCTTACCTGCTCTGCATGTCTAAACAGTGACATCATGACTGTAAGAAGCCGTATTCCCCAATTCACCAGCTTCATGGAACTCTCTTCAAATATATGTGCCATAATATTCGATGGAAATTGGGCGGGAAAGCTTATGGGGATTCAGTTGGGATGTTTTCCCTAGTATCTACTTTTCCTCTGAAAGTGGTCTCCATCTGAAATGAAAGCCTGTATCTTAAAGTCTTTGCCTGACCCCAGCTTTACATCATTACTCCCCTTGCGCTTAAAGCCCTCTTGGACCTCTGGGTCTTCTGCTGCCCCTTCCCCTTCGTAGCATTCACGTCATCAAACTTGACCCGCCAGCCACCAGGCCATGCATACCTGTAGAGACGGTCAGGTTCATGCTGAAGAACAGCATGTTGTTTGAGTTTCCAATGCCACAGCGGTAGTGCCCCACATCCTCTGGGGACAGCTGGCACAGGCTCACCACAAACATGCCTTTTTTGGGGAAGTCTGTTAGGGCCACACGGCCACGGTAGCGAAAGTGAGTGTAGTGGTTGGTGGACACGATGGTGTGGCAGATCCACGTCCGGGGGCTTAGGCGGCACCAGTACTTCCTCTGGTGGCTGTTGATGGGCAAGGCGGGGTAATGACACTGGATGGTGACAGCTCCCCCAGGCTCCCCAGACACCAGCCTTGGGCCCTTCAATGCATTTGCAGCTGCAGGCAGAGAAAAAAAAGCCCAAGGAGAAAGAGTGCTGAATTTGTCACTGTTTGGGGACCTATGAGCTCCAAGCTCTGCCAGAATTAGGGAACAGTTCAGAAAATGCCTCCGTGAAAGTGAAGCTAAAAAGAATCAATATAGAAATGGCAGAGCTTAGCCACTAGGTCAGCAGTAGCCCCAAGGTATGAAATGGAGCTGTGTCCAAGGCCCCACTGAGAGACAAAAATGCAAGAATAATCTTACCACTATTTAGCTAACCACTATTGAGCTTATCATGTGCCAGGTGATCTTGTACATGTCTGTCCAAAGCCTGGGTTCATGTCACTGTGCTCCAATGCAGATGTTTAAAAAAAAATGCAGATATTTAAGAAGCCGCCATCTAAGCACCTGTAAGAGGGCCAAGGCAACAGCTGACAGAAGGGCTGTGGTTTATTTGCATGGCATGTAAAAGAGATGTTAAAATAACAAGGTCCTACTGTATGGCACAGGGAACTATATTCAGTATCCTGTGATAAACCATAATGGAAAAGAATATGAAAAAGAATATATATATATATGTATAACTGAATCACTTTGCTATACAGCAGAAATTAACACATTGTAAATCAACTACACGTCAATAAAAATTTTTTGAAAAAGAAAGATGTTAAGTAATAAAAACAGATGTGTGTGCTTTCTGCTGAAAGGAGAGGGTGCTGGAAGCACAGCAGCCCTGCTCTGCTCGGTGGGTACCTCCCCAGACCATCGGGTTCAAAAACATTCATACTGCTCCCTTTTCTCTAGAAATGGAAACAACAAAGTGCCACTGTCAAAGCACAGCAGAGATGTGACTATGTCTGCTTTGACGGTAGGCATGAGTCACAATTGGAGCACAGTCTATGGTCCTTTAACTGACTGACAAATGTGATCAGGTGCAAGCAGAAACAAAGTTTATTCTTTCTCTCACTGCCTCTTCATACTCTCTCTGGGATATCTCTGCTCCTTGATGAAATCTCAGACATAGTTTCAAGTACAGTAGCTTTCATAGTCTCGCTTGGATAAGAAAAAGTCCAGCCCAATGACTCTTGCAACTCCAGTCTCTTATCCAATTGAAGCCTTCCCTTTCTTCCAGCTACGCTTGGAGGCCTGATAGGGGAGGGGGACAAGTCAGGGTCTCTTGCATTGCTCGTTGCTCGACCTCTTGCTCTGCCAGAACTGCTGTTGGGGCCCCTCTGAGATTGGGCATGGAGAGGAGAAAGGAGAGGTGAATGGGAAGTCGTGGTCTGCTGGTGGTGCCCTCTGGGCATAGCAGATGTGCAGAGCTGCGTCCTTCCCTTTTGCCTCCCAGATCACCTGTCCGTGGCCTCTGGCTGCAGTTCCCTCCTGGTAAGAACTGCCTCCCCTCCTGCTGGCCTTTTATGACCCCTCCACCACCAAGCCCATGACTTCTGGCCATGTGCTCCTCCTGTTGTGGTCACAATCCCCTCTGCATGGCCCTCTTGGTGGAGGCCCCGGGGCAGCTGCTTTCTGTGTGACCTACAGTTGGTCTCAGGAAGCACACCTTTGTCCTGCTGTCAGGAGAAATCTGGGACATACAGCAAGCTTGTTGAGTGGCTTCCTAGCAGTTCCTTCTCTTACTTGGCTTAAAGTGAGGAGGAGGTGATCCCTCTTGTCCCCCAGGGGCAGGTGGTAGACAGCACAACACACTGTCTCTCTCCAAACAGCTTCTACTGTGAGCGCTTCCCTTCTACCTCTGATGATTCTTAAGGTGCCTACACGGTGGGCTCTTTCTGGAATAGCCAGCTTTGCCATCTGTCTCCATAGTCCTGCCCAGGTGGTTCAACATCTTGCTCTAGGATGTGGGTGCCTGGTGTCTATCAATTTGTTCTGTCTTTAGCACCTCTGAACCCAAGAAATTTTAATCCTGTTGCCAAGACTGGCCACATCATTTGCAGGGTCCAGTGCAGAATAAAAACAGAGGACTGCCTGGTCAAAAGTTACTGAGGATTTCAGTAGGGTAGTCGTAGAGCATTAAGCCAAGCACCTTCTGAACGGGGCCCTGTGTGACTGCACAGGGCCTATGCCCATAAAGCTGGCCCTGCCTGTTGCAGATGTCTTGAGGTCTCATTATAGGAAGAGTCAAGGCCATAAATGTTAGGGATAAATCAATACTCACTGTAGGTTTAATTCAGTGACACACTACAGCTCTGCCGCTGCTGATAAAGTTAAATAGCAACTTATCATTAAAAAGCAAGAATCTTGGTAATTACAAACAAGGACCATCTCAGGACAATAGTGATGGTGCTCTGATAAAGTGTTCACACCTCTCAGGAATCTGCATGTCATCTACATGCGGCGCGGACAAAAGGATCAATGAGCCCCATTAATCCGCAGGATGGGGTGCTCTGACTTCTCAGTTGAGAGCTGGTTAGGAATCCTTAATCAACTTTTGCAATAAACATCTTTTTCTTTTATTAATACCAAATTTCACTTACCTTTAAGAACTTATTCAGTGGATGACTAATAGCTCTTGGTTATATATAATAAAGGATTTGGGAATTTTGTACTAGATGCCTGTGAGAATTAAAGAAAGGGCTAGCATTTCAGAATCAATGTGGTGCCTCCTAGGGGTCCCTTCCGTGGAGGTGGTGCCCCTGCTCTCATTCACCCGTCATCTTCCAGTAATCGTCCATTGTCTGGCTTTAGTCAGGGATGGGCGAGTGAGGCCTGCAGTTGGAGGCCATGGACTGGAGCTTGACTTGGTCTGAGGAAATGCAAAGGGCCTGTGGCAGGTGCAGGGGGAGCAGGGATTGTGCCTGGGATGGATCACCCCTCCCCCCAGCAAAGGGGTGAGAAAGGTGTGAGTGTTTCCTTGGCCCAGAAGTGGGCCCTGGAGGGCAGAGAGCCGGCCCACAGCCATCTGAGATGGGGTCTTCTGTGTGGAGTAGCCAAAGGGAGGAGATGGGCCCTTGAAGTATCCACAAAGGCATCCGCAAGAGGAAGAGCGAGCTCTAGAGCCCTGCCAGGCCCGAGAGTTCCAGGCCCTCCTATCGAGTAAGAGCTGCCTGCCTCCTGCCTCTCCTCCTCCTGTGACCCCTGCTGAGGTCCCACTTGGGACCAGCTGCCTCGGTGGGAAGGAGAAGGAGCCGGGGAAGGGAGAAGGCAGCCCCCACCACCACCAACCACCCCCCCCCCCCCCGCCTTACTGACAGCAGGCCCTGGGTGATGAGGGGGCAAATCTTTGAATGAAGATTAAATTGCTGACCAAAATATTTAAATGGACACTTGCAGTGATCAAATTAGAACAATTTGAGACTTAAAGGAATTAGGTTAGGACTATTACATGTTAGAAGAAAAATCATGGGGCCGCCTGAGTTTTCACCTGGGGGCGGGGGAAGCCTGCTTCTAAAGAAAAATTTTAAAGGGGGCAGGGAAAGATGAAAATAAAGAGGTGGTGTGATTACATCACAGGGTTCTTGCTCAAATATTAGCTACTTTTGATTTACTAAAATTCTGATTTGTTTATAAGCCAAACACAGTTGTTAACCCTTTTTTTTTGTATTAGCAGAGCATTTATTTATTCATTTATTCTTTCAACAATTATTTGTTAAGCATCTACTTGGGTACCAGACACTCTAAGCACATACTCACTACATTCCTTAATGGCTCCCCACTACCATCAAAATATAACCAGGCACCACAGCAGCGAGACAGGACCATTGGTCATCTGAGCCTGATCACCACACCAGCCTGCCAGGACCTATGGGGCAGGAATCCTGTCTTTCATCCATGTGGCCCTAGTGCCTGGCACATGGTAGGCCCTCCATAAGTGTGCATTGACTAAATAAGTAAACGCATAGAGGTAGTTTGTATTTACCCATCTGGTTTCTTTGTAGACTCTGCATTTTTTGGAGTAGGTCAGGGTCTTTATGTCCCTAGTGCTGGGCCTGGCACTTGCGTGTTTTTAGAACGCGTGGTAATAGAACAGGGCTACCTCTGGCTTTTGTACTCCCTGGACCCACATCTTGCAAATGCAGCTGACTTTCAGTCATCAACTTGAATGGAGGAGAGCAGAGACAGATCAAAACTGTGAATGTTGCAGCAATCATCCAGTCAGACATGTGCCCTCTCATGTGAGCTCTCCTCCCTCATTCCCCTTCAGGCCCAGATCTGACCACTCCCTCGATCCAAAGCCACGGGGATGCCTGAACGAGGGTGGGGGTACTGAATGCCACCACCAGGCATGTTTGCAGCCCGGAAGCCTCTGGTCTGGGTGTGCAAGCTCTGAACCCGGGCTGTTTGGGACTCACCCTGCAGCAGGCACAGGATGAGGAGGACGGGCATTTTCCATCCTGCCCTCTGGTTGGTGACCTGCAAAAGAAAAAAAAAAAAAACAAAAAAAACCACTGTAGATGAAGAGGCCCGAGAGGAGGCAAATGAGAAGCTGGGTGAGCAGCCCTGGGACCTGGACGAGCACTTTCTCCCTCTGGGATGTTGGTTTGCTCAGCGCTGGGGCTGGATCAACTCCATCTAAGAGCAGGATGTAACTGTCCTCTAAGAGAAGCACAGCTCCATTGTTATGGCCCTAAACATGCACATTTGGCCTGCGTCACTGCCACCAAGACTAAAAAAACTCCCTCTGTGGGATTCCAGCCCCATCACCCACTTGCCAATGTGGAGCTCTGGATTTGGGGGGCATTGTGTAGTGGAAAGACTCCAAGCTAGAAGTGTAAACCTTAGCTGGAACTGTGGGACCCTGGTCTTGGGGATCAGCTTCGTCTTCAGGGGTATGAGAATCTGTACCAGGCTGTTATACCACTTAAATGAGATTGTGTTAGAGGGCCAACAGCTGGCCTGGTACCAAGTCACTTGCTTCCCTCACTCTTTCGCAGAGGGAGAATTGCTTCCTTCAAGAGAAATTTTCTATCTCACTGGTAGTGTGCTTCCAGTTCATAATAGGAGTTAAAAATTAACTCTCAGGTCAAGTGGTTATCTGGCCGAGGGTCCTATTCTGTTTCTTCTCTACAGTTTCTAGAAAGCCTTCCCTGGTTCCCCAGTCCACAGTGATCTTCACCTGCTCTGGTCTCTCCCACTGGCCTGGGGAGCTCCTTGAGGGCAGGACTTTGAAACAAGTTCCCCCAGGCTCCGAAACAAGATCTAGCCCAGTGTAGGTGCCCAGCTATTGTGAACAAGAACCTTCCACTCTTTTTGATAGACACCATACTGATCACCACTCAATGGCTTTTTATTGCTTGTTGATTAAAAAGGCAGGGATTGTATATTATACTTTTTTTGTAGTTTCCATAGGGTTTTCATGGATGTTTTCTGAGTGACTAAAAATCTCTTCTTTGAGTCTGTTTACTGCCTACAGTTCCTGGGACCTATGGGTTTTTTTTTTTCCTAAAGAAAGCAAAATTAGCCATTGTTTTCTCTTTCCTATGCTAATACCTGTCTCTCTATAATGTTAAGAACACACTCTGACAGTCAATGGTCTGGTCCCCTTGCCCCACCCCCTGTACAACTAGACAAAGCCACACAAGGCCCCTGACCAGTCTGGGCTGTGGGCTAAGGGAGGAAAAAAGGGAATGAAGCGAGGGGGAGCGGGGGAAGGCAGAGGAAGTAGGAGAAGGGGAAAGGAAAGGTAAGGTGGGAGGTGAAAGAAAGAAGGGAGAGAGGAGAGAAGGAGATAGAGTCTGTGGTTGGCCCTGTAATGCAAGTTGTAGCCTTAGTGTAGCTCTGCCCGCCTATCTCCACTAAAGCCTCTGCCTGCTCTGTGCAGGTAGGGCCCCCAGAGTGTCAGATCTGGAAAAGTCCACAGGCTCTTTCTGCCTTCTGTTTCCTTCCCTCACCCTTAGAATCTCCTGGGTCTTGCGCACCATCATGGCAGCCTCAGGCCCTCCCTGCCCTTCAGAGCTGCTGGTTTCCGGCCAGCACCTGGAGGCTCTCCCAGGTGTGACTGCACCTAATCTGTTGTTTGATTAATATTCACCAGGTCCAGGCTTATTCTGAGGCTGGTGTCCAGGTTCTCCCAGGCGAGTTTTTCTGAAGTGCTAAGTGCTGATGCAGCACAAGCCGGGGCCAAAGTCTGCACTGCCCTGCCCAGTTTCTCTGAAGTCTGCACGGGTGGGTGCAGCTATCTCGGCTTTAGGAGTAAAAGTCGCCTCTGAGGGGCAATGAGGAAGCACAGGGTATGAGATAAAATACCTCCAAGGTGTTATCAGCCTTGATTGGAGGCTGCAAGGATAACATTCAACGGAAAGTCTCCAAGTAATCCTGCTGATGACCTTCAGAAAACCTCTCTCCAGGAGACAGGGAGCCCCAACTCCTTAGTTTGGGGCCACAGGCCTCTGTGATTGTGCACAGCACTTTAAGGGACAAGGGCACATTGGGGAATTCTCTTTTCTCTCAGTCCTGCTGGGAAGGGATCTACCCCATCTTTAGCATAGGCTAGTGTATAACTTCCCAAATCCCTTGAGCCCCACTTCTCTCCTATGCCCCCAACCCTGTGGCACCAGACATGAAAGGAAGGAGGCAGATGTAGAGGGAGGAGCACAGAACCAGGACTCAGGAGGTTCCTGCATTGCCGGTGGCAATGACCTTGAGCAATGCTTTCTTTCATCAATGCAATCTTTCATCTGCACTGCAACAAGAGAGCTTTGACTGCAAGAGCTCCATACTTCCTTCTCTTTCTTAACGTTAGTTGGTTCTAAATCACTTGGGGGCCGTAAGGAGTCATGCACTCTGGTGGGAAGGAGAGTGGGGGTGAGCAGAAGAGTAGGGAGGTAGGAGGGAGATGCTGGCCTGAACTCCAGAATCCTCTCCTGGCCCCTGGGAGCAAGGCCAGGCTGCTCTGGGATGGCCGCTGCTGCAACTCACACCCCACATCTGGAGACAAGCCCCCAACCTCTGGGGGAAAGCCTCACCTCACCTTTTGTTCTCCAGGCTTAGCTGCAGATTCTCCACCCATCTCAGTTCAGAAATAAAATCCGCTTGGACTTTTCTTCTATTTTTGATATGCTTGTGAGTGGATGCCTTCTAGTTTCTTTTCTTTAAAACTTGAGGCTGAGTTGGCTGTCTGATGTGCCGGGAGGCAGCTTGGAGTTAGCACTGGAAGATGGAGGGATGAGGTGTAGCCCTGCCACTCACCTCTCCACACTCCCATCAAGTCACTTCACGCTGGACCTTGTTTTTTATTTCTTATAAGAGGGAGACAGTCCAGATCCCTTGTTGTTCTCACTGTAACTTATTCCTGCAGAACTTTTCCAGGGACGACGACAGTAGCTTCAAGGAAAACACACTGACTCACATCCTTCTACCTCTCATTTCCCCTCCAGTCCAGGGTCCCAGACTTTTTAGGATGCCCCAGATCAGCCAGCCCATTCAGGCCTCTCCTGGGTAAGTGATGCAACAACCTGGCAAAAAAGAAAATTCAGGAGAGGAATTCCCCTGTTGTCTGGCTGGCAGCTGTTGCCTCCTAGCAGACCAGGTCCCTTCAACTCCCTGACTCGAGTTCAAGTGCCTGTCTGGTAGTTACCAACTTATGCCCTGGACAATGCACACTACAGTAAATGAGATGATCTCCATGGAGAGAGAACACTGACAAGTGTGGTTTATCCAGATGGATGACACACACACAAAATACTGCAATACTTCCCTTTGGAAGACATCTCATGGATGGGTTTTTTTCCTTGCAGAAGATGTCATTTGCCTGCTTCTGTTGGTTTTAAACTGACATTAAAATGGCAGGCATAGCCCAAGCACTCAACAATGAAGGGGCTCCAGGGGATACAAGTTTTGCAGACTACAATTAAAGGCTCTTACCAGGACCCCGATAGACTAGGTAGCATCCTTGAGCCAATTAGAAATGGCACTTCTTCCTTAAGAAAAATAAATTTAATTGGTATATTGTTGCATAACTTGGATGACCATTGGGGCAGCATATATTACCTATGCTTTCTCCCTTCCAGGTTTACAGAGAGGGTAGGGGTTGGAACTGAGCCACTGAAAGCAATAGGAGAGGAAAAGAAACACCTCCACGGAATGCCTGGCGTGTGGCTGTGACAAGACCGTCTTGTGCATTCATGTGACAGTGTGCTTGTGCACAGCGGTGTGAGCTGTGTGTGCTGCTGTCCCAGGACTTGGTCATGAGCTCCAGATCTTCACAAATACCTAGAGCCTTCCGTGTAAGTTTGAACACATCTATCGTGTGGATGGCATGCTCTTAGCTGTGGCATGCTTGAACAGTGTACCACCTGAAAAACTGTACAGGTGGTCTTGCCTTCAGAGGCTTATCCCCAGATCTGAATGATCCCTGAGGATCACAGAGGGTTGATGCCTGGCTAGATTCTCCCCTCCCAGCTCCTCAGAGAGCAGTATAGCCTCGTGGTTGATCACATAGACTTTGAAGTCAGACTCCCTCCAAATAATATCCCAGTCCTACTTTTTACTGGGAAAGTGATATGGGTCAGATTACTTATCTTCTTTAAAGTTCATTTTCCTAATCTGTGAAACAGGAGAATAATAGCACCTACCTCATAAAGTTTTTACAATGCAAATTAAGTGTGATAATCCATGTAACTTGAAGTCCCAACAGGCAGTAAACTCTCATTAAATATCAGCTGATAGTATTCATAGCTTAGCTTACAGCAACAGGGAACAAGTGTCATATAATGATCAAACCCTTTCCCAAAAGTCCTTTTTGAAGGTTTTCATCGATTCAGAGTTCTGCTACTTTTTCTTTCTCTCTTTTTTTCTTTTGCCATTTGAAAGATTAAAGAGAAATCAATCCAACTCAGGATATGTCTGGAATGATCTTGTATTTGAAATTAAATATTTGTCAAATTTTCCTTATTTTATAAACTATGCAGTCATTTTACATCCTTAGGGGGAATCTTTTTTTAAAAAAATTGTCTACTTTTGAACGTCTTAAAGATATTTTGATTAGTAAAGACATGTTATAAAGTCCAGTTAGTTTGGAAAGCATGGGTCATTTTTCAGAGCACTGGTCCAGAGCCAAGCTGGTCCCCTCTTTGAAGCTTTATGGAAGTGAAATCTGTACTGACTACTTCTCTTGGTAGCATAACTGAATTCTCTTGCCTAGCACAAAGCCACAGGTGGCCTCTTTACATAGGTTTATGACACTGTGACCTTCTGATTACAGGGCCTAGACTCCAGAAAAAGGCGAAATGATACTTAGACCAAATGTCAGATCTGGGAAGAGCTTTATCCACTCCTTGACCCCCACCTCCAACTCCCAATCCCTTGTAGCAAAAGATTTTATTTGTTCAATAGACATACCAGAATGAAAATCAACAAACAGAATGCTAACCAATGCAAGGAAAACCATTTGTGCTGAAACAATCCGTATTGATCTCTTTCCTCTCCAAAACGTGTTTTCTAATGAATAATTAAGTGTGATATATAGAGATGTTTTATGCTTCCACGTTGCTGGTGGTCAAGAATTACAGTCCTCCTTATACATCATTCAAAATTTTCTACTTACTCTACCCAGACATGTAAGCTTTTTTCTATCCTAGCTATTTGCAGGAGAGGCACATCCCTCCTCCTCCTCCTCCCTCACCCACGTTCTGGTCAGAATACCAAAGGCTGAAGAAAACATTGTTGAAAAACACTTGCGTTCCTACCTTTGGACTATATTATGACAGAGGGCAGGGGGCTTATTAACATTGCCTTGGCACAAAATTGTAAATCTATGTTGTTATTCACCCATATAAATGCAAATGGTTTCTAATCCTCTCCTCTGAAGGGAATAGCAAAGAATGCATTCACCAAACCAAGGCTTCATACTACTTGCCCCAGGCTATGTCAAATCTGCTGGGGTAGATAAACAGATATGATGGCTGGAGTTGGGACTAATATCTGGTTGAGATTGCAGTAGTGTTATCTTCATCCTCCAGGGTCCACTAGGTTTCTGTAGGGGCCAACTAGGGAATTGAATAGTGACATTATGGGAACTGTCATTCTGCATCCTTTAGATCCTTAAGGGTGGTACAAATGTCAACAGTTCCTCCCTACCCTGCAATATTGTTTTGTATTTCTTATCTTGGCTGGGGATGAGGAATTTTCACAAGCTTCCTTGTGGCTTTCCCCACTATGATAGCTCCTACCCACAAGCCTGAGACTCAGTGATTCAACTAACAAGCAGGTCAACCCCAGTTACACATTCAGGGACTGGAGAAATTACCACTGGGTATATCTGCAGGCCCAGTGGGCACACTGTAAACCAGCCATTACCCATATGCCCCACTAGTTAGGACATGGGGCCATGATGATGCTTTGGTTCTATGGGTACCATGTCAACTCAGACTCTGTGTCCAATAGTCCTCAGAATATTTGGGGGTCTCCTTCCCCCAGTTACCCAATCAAACAGCTGTGGGTCTCTTTGGGAAGGACTTATGGAATCATGATTCTGTATTTTGCTGTGGTGTTGTAGGTTTTTTTTTTACTCTTCAGGACCCGGCTGAGTCTGAGTCTGTTATTTTATTGGGGGTGCTGCCCTTGGACTCCTTATCATCCATCCTTGACTTCTTCTAATGGTACAAGCTAAGAAACACCCTTGTTGGTTGAGTGTCTATTTTGCCTCTAAGGACACCATATTCTTTTAATTATCTCCATAACTCTGGGGTCATGCACCTTGGCTGCCACTCCAGCCCTTTTACTCATCACCATAACTGCAACCACCTGGCCTCTTTGGTTCTGGACATCTCATCACCAGTGGTAACACGGAGCCACATTCTTCACCTACCTCTCCTACCAGCAGCCTGGCTTACAGAGGAGAGCCCACACTGATCTTTTCGGTGAAGCTGCTGTTCTTCTCACTAGCTCATTTCTTTTAGCTTTTGTGAATGTGTATTCCCCGGCCTTCTCATGGAACAGAATTATCTGGTATGTCTTTCAGCCTTATAGAGTATCCACTCTAGCATGATCCCTTCCTGGACCTTTTCATCTCTTCCTCTACTGCCTGCTGGGGCAGATCTGGCATTTCAGCTGCATCTAGCTTGGGCTATCAATTTTTCCATGCTTCCAGGAGCCTTTGGAACAGTGAGGAGTTCCTGAAGTCCTGGCCAGGGTGTTAAATCTTGTATCCCTGGAGAACGCTCCCCAAACAATAAACTCTTCCCTATCCTATCTTATGTTTCAGCCCCCTTAGTTCAGCACCTTCTGAATCCAGTCCCACGTGAACTCTTCTGATTTTGCTGGTTCATGCTGGCTATGACTTGCAGCTCATTTGAGGCCTATTCCCTTTCTTCCTTTATCAGGCCCAGCATATCCCGGCTGGGTTATGCTGGGACTTACCTCTAGTGATAGCCTAGTTACTAGGAGGGTAGATGGTGGGAAGAGGTCTCTGTAGTGTCTTCAAGCAAGGTGGGAATGGTGGGGTTCGGGGGGTAGAGAGAATGGTGCTAGATCTTAATAGGGAGAAGTGGACCAATTTTGTAGGCTCTGAGAGTTTAGAAGAAGCTGTAACTTAAAAATTTGGAGCGGATCTTCCACCAGCAGTCCCATCCCAAGCTCCAGGGTCCCATCTCCTCTGCAAATGTCTCCATTCTCTTTGGACTCAAGCCTGTATATCTGTAGGAAACAGAAAGGACAGGTTCAACTTTCCTTTACAGAAAGAATGTTGTATTACTTGCCCAACTTGCTGAAACCCCACAGAAGCTGATAATAGGAGGTTCTCAAGGGCCATTTCCCCACCAAATATTGAAAAAGCAGATGGATGCATTTAGCCTCCAGATTTGTGACAATGGGACAGGCTCCATAATGATAGGACATTTCATTCAGTTTTAAGTTCTAAATAAAGCCTATTTGTTCATCATCTTTTAAGCTCTGTGGTAACAAAACATCTTAATTTGAGAAGGCAGATTATCTTCAGGGAGATCATTACCCTTAATCTTCCATTCACCTTTTTACAATCTTTTAATTTTTTGTGGCTTCCACAAAGATGCCTAAGGAAATGCTAAAGCTTCATTCTGCATTTCAACAGCTGATGCCTAGGATCCTCTAAGTTCCTGGGGTTATCTCCCTCCTAACAGTTCAAGTTCTGAAGCTGAAGTTTATCTTGAATGAGAGAAGGAGCTGGAATCCTGCAGCTGCACCAACCTGGGCCTGGGAGCTTCACTCTCTAAAAGCAAGACTGGGCTGGATCCTCCCTTCCTCCCTGACCACTTTTTTTTTTCTTTCCCATTATGGTTTATTACAGGATATTGAACATAGTTCCCTGTGCTATAAAATAGGACCTTGTTTTTTATCCATTCTATATACAATAGTTTGCAACTGTTAACCCCCAACTCCCAGTCCAATTCTCCCTGACCACTATATATTGAGAACCCAGTAACTATCTGGAACAATGCTGGGTGCCTTAGGGAGGGGGTAATAAAGCGTAAATGTAAAATATGGTCCTCAAAAAATTTACAACCTAATTGGAATGAACATCGAAACTCAAATATCAATTCAAACTTATATATTCAAAAAAATAAGACCTCAAAAGAGTGAGAGAATTCAATGAACCAAAGAAGTTAGGAAAGAATTCTCTCAGAATCACAAATTATCACAGAATCATGAAGTGTAAGGGACCTTAGAAGTGACCTAATCAAATCTCTACTTGATGCACAATACCTTCAAAGATTTCTTTTATTATTTATTTATTTATTTAATTTATTTATTTTTGATCTTTATATTCTTTTAAAAAATTTTATACAATTTTTACAGGTTACTTTCCATCTATAATTATTATAAAGTATTGGTTATATTCCCTGTGTTGTATAATACATCCTTGAGCCTGTCTTATACCCAGTAGTTTGTACTTCTCAATCTCCCACCCCTATACTACCTTCCCCAACTGATAACCACTAGTCTGTTCTCTATATCTGTCAGTCTGCTTCTTTTTTGTTATATTCACTAGTTTGTTTTATTTTTCAGATTCTGCATATAAATGATATCATATGGTATTTGTCCTTCTCTTTCTGACTTACTTAACTTAGTATGCTAATCTCTACGTCCATCCATGTTGCTGCAAATGGCATTATTTCATTTTTTTTAATGGCTGAGTAGTGTTCCATTGTTTATATGTACCACATCTTCTTTATTCATTCATCTGTTGATGGACATTTAGGTTGTTTCCATATCTTGGCAATTGTAAATAGTGCTGCTATGAACACTGGGGTGCATGTATCTTTTCAAATTAGTGTTTTTGTTTTTTTCAGGTATATACTCTGGAGTGAAATTGCTGGGTCACCTGGTAGTTCTACTTTTAGTTGTTTGAGAAACCTCCATACTGTTTTCCATAGTGACTACACCAATTTACATTCCCACCAAAGTGTAAAAGAGTTTCCTTTTATCCACATCCTCGCCAAACATTTATTATTTGTGTTCTTTTAGATGGTAGCCATTTCGACAGGTATGAGGTGACAGCTCATTGTGGTTTTGATTTGCATTTCCCTGATGATTAGTGATATTGAGCGTCTTTTCATATGTCAGTTGGCCATCTGTTTCCTCTTTGAAAAAATATCTATTCAGTTTCAAAGACTTCTTTTAAAAGGAGGCATTCCACCTTAGTTTGATTACCTCCAGTGACAGGAAACTCGCACAAAGCCATCACATTTTCAAACATCTTTAATTTTAGGAAATCCTAGCTGATAAAAATCTGACTACTTTTTTTTTTTGAGGTACACCAAGGTGAATCAGCTGTATTTTATACATATATTCATATATTCCCATATCCCCTCCATCCCGTAATTCCCTCCCACCCTCCCTGTCCTGGCCCTCTGAAGCATCACCCAACTCGAGTTGATCTCCCTTTGTTATACAGCAACTTCCCGCTAGCTATCTATTTTACAGTTGGTAGTGTATTTATGTCTATGCTACTCTCTGACTCCGTCCCAGCTTCCCCTTCACCACCCCCCCACCCCATGTCCTCAAGTCCATTCTCTACATCTGCATCTTTTAATTCCTACCTATTGGTAATGCTTATACCTTCTGGAAATAGGAATATAAGATTAAATCTACTTCCTTTTCCCTCAGTAACCTTTGAACTAGTCCACTGTAGTCTTCTGTTTGCTCACCTGAACAGTTCCCCTTCCTTTGAACTAAAATCATAGAATATTATCAATGCAAAAATGCATCCTTTATTAAATGTCTATTTTTTGCCACTCCACATGCGTGCCATGATCTCATTTAAGCACTGCAATGACCCCTAGGTAGTATTACTATCCCTACTACATAGATAAAAACTTTTAGGCTCAGGTAAGTTCAACATCCCCCCACCACGCCCCAGCCCCACTATCTATACTGCTCCTTTCTAGATAAATTTGTTAGTATGTCTTGAAAGCAATTGGAAATTGAACCTATGGATAATGGTCTTTTGAGCAGGGTAGAGGAGTGGACAAAATGTATTGGAGAGCAAACATTTGGAAAAATGAAAACCTGGAAATTCTGACAATGACAAAAGGCGATGATGTTGGGGTGCTAGTGATGAGTCATGTGGGGTGAGGTTGATGTTCAGTGGTGTGGGGGGAGGTGGGCGGGGGGGTATGAGGAGAGACAGAGGGATTAATTTAATGAGTCTTTAATCAAAAATAAATATACCAGGCACTATACTGGGGGCTGGAAATGGATAGTGAACAAAACAGGTGTGTCCCTCCCTTCATGGAGCTGAGTCTGAGGAAGAGGGGGGCATGATACCCATCAGAATAGAGGCAAGTATGTAATTACAAATGTTAATGACTGGGCTTCCTAGGTGGCGCAGTGGTTGGGAGTCTGCCTGCCAATGCGGAGGACATGAGTTCGATCCCTGCTCCAGGAAGATCCCACATGCCGTGGAGCAACTAAGCCCGTGTGCCAAAAAAATAAATAAATAAACAAATGTTAATGACTATTAAGGAGGAGAAGAACAGGGTTCTAAGAAAATGGTCCAGGACAGGTCTGGAGAGGAATGGATGCCAGCGACACTTAGGTTCACTGGCTGTTCTGGTGGGTGAGAAGCCCATATCCTTGTTCAAAGTGTTACGCTCCAAGGTCAAGTTCTGCCACCTGCCCAGCATCTGCCAGTTGCCAACTGGACTGAGTGAGAATCTGAACTGGAGATTTGGATGGTGGCAGTCATGAAGCACCCTCTAGTGTCAAGGAAAGGAAGAGAGAAGGAGCTGGGGAAGAAAGAAAGAATTTAAGTGAAGACTTGTTTTGGGGATGGGTGGTCCAGTCCTTTTCCTAGGCCAAGGAAAAATTCCCAGGGGCTTGTGCTGACACGTTGAGGATAACATTAAAGTGAATACCACCTTGGCTCCCTAGAGCTCATACCTGCATCCCAGCCAGTAAAACAGATAATGAACCTAGAACCAGTCCACTGCTCTGCATGTTTATTTATTTACTTGTCACCAAAGCCTTAGGAGTAGAGCCCTATTTTACAGCTGTGGAAACTGAGGCACAGAGGTTATGTAATTTGCCCAAGGTCACACAGCTTGTAAGTGGCATAGAGCAGAATCAATTTTCAGAATTACTATCCAAGTGGCCTTGTCAGATCTCTTGATCCCAGCACAGGTTCTGGATGCTTCAGATGTGCTTGGCTCAGCTTCTCTTTGCAACATTTTTCCTGGGGACTGATAAAGAAACCCAAATGAAGGCGATCAGGAAGGTACTTATTGCTATCTGATGCAATAGACAAATTCCAAAATCTAAGGAGCTTAATACAGTGAAGCTTATTTCTCAGTCAAGCGATATCCCATGTGGGTTGGCAAGGGCTCTGCCCCAAGGAGAGCCACCTCTCAGGAACCAAGTTTCTCCCATGTTTTGGCACCACCCTCTCACTACTTGGCCTCCAAGCTTGCTGAGTCAGGGAAAAAAGGGATAGAGGAGGCACACTGGCTTTGAATTTCTATATCTAAGAGTGGCACACCAAACAGTGGCCTGCACTGGTCACATGGCCTCAGCCTAACTGCAAAGGAAGATGGAGAGAGCATAGGGACATGGACCATTGAGAGAGTGCTGTCCCTGCCATAAAGTGGGACTGACCCCATGCCCAGCAGAAGGCAAGGCAGAAGTGAGTGAGCAGTGCTCATTCATCCTCAAAGAAGGATAATACCCACTCAATTCTGGGACAACACAGCCTATCCTTTCCTCAGACCAGCCTGTTTTCAGCTTCCACTCTCTGTCTATCCCAGGATTTAAGGACCTCCTTCTGTGCCATGTCCAATTGGCAGCAGAGAGAAAGTAGGAAGTGTAAGAAGGGAGTCACCCCACAGACCAGTGAGAAATTGCTTTCAATTTGGGGGTGGGGAGGAAAAATCACTTTATTGTTTGGATATGTGGAGAGATAGGGACTAAGAAGAACTATAGAGACTTGTGCCTCTGGAAGTTCAGCCTGGAAATTTAATCTCCAGGTAATTTGTTGTCCACCCTCCTTATAGAGTGTGGCCCCCATGATCCCTGCCTCCTGGTGTTCATGACTTTTTCTTAAATGCATGTGTGGTCTGTGACCCACTGTAAACCAATAGCATAGGTGATGAGAGGTCACTTTTATGATTAAGATGCATAAGATTGTGAGGAGAATTTTTCCTTCACTGCTATGTTTTGAGCTGCTTTGAGGAAAGGGCCACAGGGCAAGGAAATGAGGGCAGCCCTTGGCCTCCAGCCAGCAAGAAACTGAGACTCTTAGTCCAACATCCTGCAAAGATCTGAATTCTACCAATAGTCATGCAAACGTGGAACTGGATTCTTCCCCAAGTGAACTCCCAGATGAGAATACAGCCTTGGCTGACACCTTGATTGCAGCCTTGCAAAGAACTCAGCTAAGCTGTGCTGGGACTTTTGGCCCAAAGAAACCATGAGAAAATAAATGTGTATTGTTTTATCTGCTAACTGTATAGTAGTATGGTTATGCAGCAAATCACCAGGATCAGTAAGTGAAAAAAATTTCCTAAGACTGATGTAAAGTACCACTCAGCCACAAGCCTAGTGACTGCAGACAACAGAAAATTATTCTCTCACAGTTATGGAGGCTAGAAGTGCAAACTCAAGTTGTTGGCAGGGCCACGATCCCTCTGAAGCCTCTAGGAAATGATTCTTCCTTACCTCTTCCAAACCAGGCATTTCCTGACCTGTGGCAGCATATCACTCCAATCCATACCTCTTCTCTTCTTATACAGACACCACTCATATTGGATTAAGGGTCCTCTCTACTCTGTACGGCCTCATTTTAATGAATTGAATCTACAATGACTTTATTTTCAAGAGGTCCTGGGGGTTAGGACTTTAGCCTATCCTTTAGGAGGAAAGAATTCAGCCCAAAAACAAGAATAAAAAAGAAGAGAACTTACAGTTGAAGGATCACCTGGAAAACCTTCTTCACAGGCCAGTTGAACATATCTAAGCACTGTGCACTTTCAGCACAAGGAGTATTATCTTTGTAAGTCTGGATCTCAGAAACTGCTGGTGGACATGACCCTTCCCTGGGTACCAGACAGGAGATGCTTGAACCAAGGTCTAACTTCACACACTAAGAGAATCCCCACCCTGAGGACAGCTTCTCTCATAGCTGCCAGGTCTGGGGGATGGACAAGATGACCCCTTTACAAGTCCTTGCATTCTAAGATACCCTCATTTCTTTGGTATGGTACTGTATTTCCAGCCCAGTCCTGGGGTAAGGAAGGGGCTACTTTCTTGATACTGGAACCATCCACAACCTGCAGTGCTTTTTTAACCATGGGCAGACGCTGCCACCTGTTGGCAAAAAGGCTTCATGGCTAGGGTGACCATGTCCTTTATTACTCAGACTAGGACATTTTTAAAGTGAAAGGGGGGGATTGGCTCAAGATGGCAGAGTAGAAGGACATGTGCTCACTCCCTACTGCGAGAGCACTGGAATCACAACTAACTGTTGAACAATCATCGACAGGAAGACACTGAAACTCACCAAAAAAGATACACCACATCCAAAGACAAAGGAGAAGCTGCAATGAGATGGTAGAAGGGGCACAATCGAGATTAAATCAAATCCCATAACCTTTGGGTGGGCAACTCACAAACCAGAGAACAATTATACCACAGAAGTCCACCAACTGGAGTGAAGGTTCTGAGCCCCATGTCAGGCTTCCAAACCTGGGGGTCCAGCAACAGGAGGAGGAATTCCTAGAGAATCAGACTTTGAAGGCCAGTAGGATTTGATTGAAAGACTTCCACAGGACTGGGGGAAACAGAGACTCCACTCTTGGATGGCACTCACAAAGTAGCATGCACACCAGGACCCAGGGGGATGGAGCAGTGACCCCATAGGATACTGAACCAGACCTACCTGCTAGTGCTGTAGGGTTTCCTGCAGAGGCAGGGGGCAGCTTTGGTCATTGTGAGGACAAAGACACTGGCAGCAGAAGCTCTGGGAAGTACTTATTGGCGTGAGCCCTCCTGGAGTCCACCATTAGTCCTGCCAAAGAACCTGTAAGCTCTAGTGCTGAGTCTCCTCAGGCCAAACAACCAACAGGGAGGGAACTCAGACCCACCTATCAGTAGACAAGCAGAATATTGTTTTACTGTTCTCTGCCCACCAGAGCAACACCCAGCTCTACCCACCAGCAGTACCTCCCATCAGGAAGTGTGTACAAGCCCCTTAGATAGCCTCATCCACCAGAGGGCAGACAGCAGTAGCAAGAAGAACTATAATCCTGCAGCCTGCAGAACCAAAACCACAACCACTGAAAGATAGACAAAATAAAAAGGCAGAGGACTTTTTACCAGATGAAGGAACAAGATAAAAACCCAGAAAAACAACTAAATGAAGTGGACATAGGCAATCTTCCAGAAAAAGAATTCAGAATAATGATAGTGGAGATGATTTAGGACCTTGGAAAAAGAATGGAGAAGATGCAAGAAATGTTTAACAAAGACCTAGAAGAATTAAAGAACAAACAGAGATGAACAATACAATTACTGAAATGAAAAATACACTAGAAGGAATCAATAGCAGAATAACTGAGGCAGAAGAACAGATAAGTGATCTGGAAAGCAGAATGGTGGAAATTACTGCCACACAACAAAATAAAGAAAAAAGAATGAAAAGAAATGAAGACAGCCTAAGAGACCTCTGGGACATTAAGCACACCAGCATTCACATTATAGGGGTTCCAGAAGGAGAAGAGAGAGAAAAAGGACCCGAGAAAATATTTGGAGAGATTATAGTTAAAAATTTCCCTAACATGGGAAAGGAAATAGCCACCCAAATCCAGGAAGCACAGAGAGTCCCAGGCAGGATAAACCCAAGAAGAAACATGCCAAGACACATAGCAATCAAGTTGAAAAATATTTAAGACAAAGAAAATTATTAAAAGCAACAAGGGAAAAATGACAAATAACATACAAGGGAACTCCCATAAGGTCAACAGCTGATTTCTCATCAGAAACTCTGCAAGCCAGAAGGGAGTGGCATGATATATTTAAAGTGATGAAAGGGAAGAACCTACAACCAAGAATACTCTGCCCAGCAAGGATCTCATTCAGATTTGATGGAGAAATCAAAAGCTTTACAGACAAGCAACAGCTAAGAGAATTCAGCACCACCAAACCAAACCCTACAACAAATGCTAAAGGAACTTCTCTCAGTGGGAAACACAAGAGAAGAAAGGACCTACAAAAACAAACCCAAAACAATTAAGAAAATGGTAAAAGGAACATACATATCAATAATGACCTTGAATGTAAATGGACTAAATGCACCAACCAAAAGACACAGACTGGCTGAATGGATACAAAATCAAGACCCATATATGTGCTGTCTACAAGAGACCCACTTCAGATTTAGGGACACATACAGATTGAAAGTGAGGGGATGGAGAAAGATATTCTATGTAAATGGAAATCAACAGAAAGCTGGAGTAGCAATACTCATGTCAGACAAAATAGACTTTAAAATAAAGAATGTTGCAAGAGACAAAAAAGGACACTGCATAATGATCAAGGGATCAATCCAAGAAGGAGATATAACAACTGTAAATATATATGCACCCAATATAGGAGTACCTCAATACATAAGGCAAATACTAACAGCCATAAAAGCAGAAATTGACAGTAACACAATAATAGTAGGGGACTTTAACACCCCACTTACACCAATGGACAGAAAATTAATAAGAAAAGCAGGCTTTAAATGACACAATAGACCAGATAGATTTAATTGACATTTATAGGACATTCCATCTGAAAACAGATTATACTTTCTTCTCAAGTGCACATGAAACATTCTCCAGGATAG
This sequence comes from Hippopotamus amphibius kiboko, assembly GCF_030028045.1. Lineage (NCBI taxonomy): Eukaryota > Metazoa > Chordata > Mammalia > Artiodactyla > Hippopotamidae > Hippopotamus > Hippopotamus amphibius. The sequence goes on from NC_080188.1 coordinate 155,756,955, forward strand.
ATCACATCTTGGGTCACTAATCAAGCCTCAGTAAATTTAAGAAAATTGAAATCATATCAAGCATCTTTTCTGACCATAATGCTATGAGATTAGAAATCTATTACAGGGAAAAAACTGTAAAAAACACAAACACATGGAGGCTAAACAATATGCTACTAAATAACCAACAGATCACTGAAGAAATCAAAGAGGAAATCAAAAAGTATCTAGAGACAAATGACAATGAAAACACACCAATGCAAAACCAATGGGATGCAGCAAAAGCAGTTCTAAGAGGGAAGTTTATAGCAATACAATCTTACCTCAAGAAACAAGAAAAATCCCAAATAAACAGTCTAACCTTACACCTAAAGAAACTAGAGAAAGGGGAACAAAAACAAAACTCAAAGTTAGAAGAAGGAAAGAAATCATAAAGATCAGAGCAGAAATAAATGAAATAGAAACAAAGGAAACAATAGCAAAGATCAATAAAACTAAATGCTTGTTCTTTGAGAAGATAAGCAAAATTGATAAACCTTTAGCCAGACCCATTAAGAAAAAGAGGGCAAGGACTGAAATCAATAAAGTTTGAAATGAAACAGGAGAAGTTACAATGGACACTGCAGAAATAAAAAGCATCATAAGAGACTATAAGCAACTATATGCCAAAAAAATGGACAACCTGGAAGAAATGGACAAATTCTTAGAAAGGTGTAAACTTCCAAGACTGAATCAGTAAGAAATAGAAAATATGAACAGACCAATCATGAGCAATGAAATTGAAACTGTGATTAAAAATCTCCCAACAAACAAAAGTCCAGGACCAGATGGCTTCACAGGTGAATTCTATCAAACATTTAGAGAAGAGCTAACATCCATCCTTCTCAAAGTCTTCCAAAAAATTGCAGAGGAAGGAACACTCCTAAACTCATTCCATGAGCCCACCATCATCTTGACAGCAAAACTAGACAAAGATACTACAAAAAAAAGAAAATTACAGGCCAATATCACTGATGAATTTAGATGCAAAAATCCTCAGCAAAATACTAGCAGATGGAACCCAACAACACATTAAAAGGATCATACACCATGATCAAGTGGGATTTATCCCAGGGATGCAAGGATTCTTTGATATATGCAAATCAATCAATGTAACACATCATATTAACAAATTGAAGAATAAAAACCATATGATCACCTAAATAGATGCAGGAAAAGCTCTTGACAAAATTCAACATGCATTTATGGTAAAAACTCTGTAGAAAGTTGGCATAGAGAGAACCTACCTCAACATAATAAAGGCCATATATGACAAACCCACAGCAAACATCATTCTCAATGGTGAAAAACTGAAAAGCATTCCCTCCAAGATAAGGAACAAGACAAGGATGTCCACTCTCGCCACTACTATTCAACATAGTTTTGGAAGTCCTTGACAGAGCAATCAGAAAAGAAAAAGAAATAAAAGGAATCCAAATTGGAAAAGAAGAAGTAAAACTGTCATTGTTTGCAGATGACATGATACTATACATAGAAAATCCTAAAGATGCCACCAGAAAACTACTAGAGCTCATCAATGAATTTGGTAAAGTTGCAGGATACAAAATTAACACACAGAAATCTCTTGCATTTCTATACACTAACAACAAAGGATCAGAAAGAGAGATTAAGGAAACAATCCCATTCACCATTGCAACAAAAAGAATAAAACACCTAGAAATAAACCTACCCAAGGAGGTAAAAGACTTGTACTCAGAAAACTATAAGACACTGGTGAAAAAAAATCAAAGACAACACAAACAAATGGAGAGACAGGCCATGTTCTTGGATTAGAAGAATCATTATGAAAATGACTATACTACCCAAAGTAATCTGCAGTTTCAATGCAATCCCCATTAAATTACCAATGGAATTTTTAACAGAACTAGAACAAAAAATCCTCAAATTTGTATGGAGATACAAAGACCCCGAATAGCCAATACAATCTTGAGAAAAAAAAAAGAAAAAGAAAAAAAAAAAAAGAAAACAAACAGGAATCAGTCTCCCTGACTGCAGACTATACTACAAAGCTACAGTAATTAAGGCAATATATTACTGGCAAAAAAACAGAAATACAGATCAATGGAACAAGATAGAAAGCCCAGAGATAAACCCATTCACCGATGGTCAACTAATCTATGACAAAGGAGACAAGAATATACAATGAAGAAAAGACAGTCTCTTCAATAAGTGGTGCTGGAAAAAAAGGGGCAGCTGCATGTAAAAGAAGGAAATTAGAACACTCCCTAAAACCATACACAAAAATAAACTCAAAATGGATTAAAGACCTAACTGTAAAGTCAGACATTATAAAACACTTAGAGGAAAACATAGGCAGAACACTCTTTGACATAAATCACCTCAAGATCTTTTTTGACCCACCTCCTAGAGTAATGGAAATAAAAACAAAAATAAACAAATGGGACCTAATGAAACAAAAGCTTTTGTACAGCAAAGGAAGCTATAGGTAAGACAAAAAGACAACCCTCAGAATGGGAGAAAATATTTGCAAATGAATCAACAGACAAAGGATTAATCTCCAAAATATATAAACAGTTCATCCAGCTCAATATCAAAAAAACAAACAACTCAATCAAAAAATGGGCAGAAGACCTAAAAAGGCACTTCTCTAAAGAAGACATACAGGTGGCTGAGGCACATGAAAAGCTGCTCAACATCACTAATTATTAGGGAAATGCAAATCAAAACTACAGTGAGGTACCACCTCACATCAGTTAGAATGGGCAACATTAGAAAATCTACAAACAATAAATGCTGTGGAGGGTGTGGAGAAAAGGGAACCTTCTTGCACTGTTGGTGGGAAAGTAAATTGATATAGCCACTGTGGAGAACAGTATGGAGGTTCCTTAAAAAACTAAAAATGGAATTACCATATGACCCAGCAATCCCACTACTGGGCATATACCCAGAGAAAACCATGATTCAAAAAGACACATGCACCCCAGTGTTCACTGCAGCTCTATTTACAATAGCCAGGTCATGGAAGCAATCTAAATGTCCATCAACAGATGAATAGATAAAGAAGGTATGTTACATATACACAATGGAAGATAGTAAAATAAAATGGAACAGCCATAAAATGGAACAAAATTGGGACATTTGTAGAGACATGGATGGACCTAGATACTGCCCTATGAGTGAAGTAAGTCAGAAAGAGAAAAACAAGTATTGTATATTAACACATATATGTGGAATATAGAAAAATGGTACAGATCAACTGGTTTGCAAGGCAGAAATAGAGACACAGATGTAGAGAGCGAACATATGGACACCAAGGGGGGAAAGCGGGGTGGGGTGTTGAGTTGGGATGAAATGGGAGATTGGGATTGCCATATATACATTACTAATTACAAAAAAATATCAAATTGTACATTTTAAATATAGGCAGTTTATTGTACGTCAATTATATCTCAATAAAATTCTTTAAAAAAAAGTGAAAGGGAGCTTTTAATCATTCTGCTGGGACAGCAGGTGCAAACTGAGACTATGCAAGGCAAACTGTGACAGGAAATGTGGGGGAACAGGTGAACGTGCTGGGATTCTTCTAGAGGCAATTCTGGCAGCATTTTCCAAATTGTCCCACTCTCCTCTGTTTACTCCCAGCAGGAAGAATCCTACAACTCTTATGCTGGTCATCACCCACCTCATTCAAGGTTAACAATACATGAAAGATGTTTGAGGTCCTCTGACACAAAATATAAGGAAATCCTAACTACATCTATTAAAAGAGAAGAAAGAAAAGATACTTTTCTACATTGCCTATGGACACAAAGTGCCCCAAGCACATTTAAAGTTTAGTTCTGACTTTAAAGATACATTTTACATCAATAAAAGAACAAAAAGCCCAGAAAGGGCCTCAAGTGTGTGTGTGTGTGTGTGTGTGTGTGTGTGTTTGTGTGTTTGGTGGTGGTAGTTTCAAAATTTGTATGTTACTCACAAATATAAAAGTAAAAGTTTTATTTTACAATTGCACTTTATTCTGGATGCTAACTTCTGTTGACAGTAGGGATGAGGTGGCATTGGCAAGATACTTCACCTGATGATTTAACTGTAACATAACCTCTTTCATTTTCAGACCTCTTTTAGATAAAGCAATCAATTCAAAGCCCAGACTCCTAACAGCTTGAAGGGGTCCTTCTGCACCTTCTTAGGATGATGTCTGTGTACAATGACATTGCTCAGATATCTGCTTGTTCTCCCCAGTCTCCGTTGAGATACCCTCATCCTGCTTGATACCTTTTAGAAAGCAATTTGTCAATGTGATCTCACTAGTTGGAATTTATCCTACGGAAATAGTTTTAATGAAGACTCAAGTTATAAACACTTTTTATAATCCCATTCATACTACACTGTGATGACCTTTTACACATTGGACTCTCCCACCAGCCAATGAGAGACTGTGTTCTTTTCACCCTCAAATTCCTGATGCTTGGTCCACAGTCTGGCATATTGTAGGTGGCAAATAAACGTTGCAGAATAAATTTTTCAAACATATTTTATTGTGGTAACATTGGTTTATAACACTATATGTTTCATACATACAACCTTATATTTCTCTTTCTGCATACCCTATAGCATGCTCACCACCAAAAATTTAGTTTCCATTTGTCACTATACAGTTGATCCCCTTTGCCCATTTCAACCCCCTTCCCCCTTCCCCTCTGGTAACCACTACTCTGTTCTCTGTATCTACATTCTTGTTTTTGTTTGGTTTGGTTTGTTCATTTATTTTGTTTGTTTATTTTTTAAATTCCACTTATGAATAAAATATATGGTATTTGTCTTCTCTACCTGACTTAATTCCCTTGATTTAAAACCCTCAAGGTCCATCCATGTTGGCACAAATGGCAAAGTTTCATCTTTTTATGGTTGAGTAGTATTCCGTTGTATTATATACCACATCTTTACTCATCTGCTGATGGGCATTTGGTTTGTTTCCATATCTTGGCTATTGTAAAAAATGCTTCAATGAACATATATCTTTTCAAATTAGTGTTTTTGTATTCTTTGGATAAATCACCAGAAGTGGGAAAGCTGGATTGTATTCTTGTTCCATTCTTAAATTTTTTTGAGGAATCTCCATACAGTTTTCCATAGTGACTGCACCAATTTGCATTCCAATTGACAGTGTATAAGGGTTCCCTTTTCTTTATATCCTTGCCAATACTTGTTATTTCTTGCCTTTTTGACAATAGCTATTCTAACAGGTGTTAGGTGATATCTCACTGTAGTTTTTTCTTGAATTTTTTAAAAAATTTATTTATTTATTGGCTGTGTTGGGTCTTCAGTGCTGCACATGGGCTTTCTCTAGTTGTGGCGAGTGGGGGTTACTCTTTATTGTGGTGTGCAGGCTCCTCATTGTGGTGGCTTCTCTTGTTGTGGAACATGGACTCTAGGCATGTGGGCTTCAGCAGTTGTAGAACACAGGCTCAATAGTTGTGGCTCATGGTCTCTAGAGTGCAGGCTCAATAGTTGTGGCGCACTGGCTTAGTTGCTCAGTGGCATGTGGAATCTTCCTGGAGCAGGGATCAAACCTGTATCCCCTGCATTGGCAGGTGGATTCTTAACCACTGCACCACCTAGGAAGTCCCTCATTGAAGTTTTGATTTGCATTTCCCTGATGATTAGTGATGTTGAAATCTTTTCCTGTGCCTGTTGACCATCTGTATGTATTCTTTGAAAAAATGAAGGCCCTCTACCCATTTGTTAATTTGTTTTGTTTTGTTTTGTTTGTTTGTTTTGGTTATTGCTGCTGAGTTGTTTGAGTTCTTTAATAATTTGGATATTGGCCTCTTATTGGATATATGATTTGTGAACATCTTCTCCCATTTGGTAGGTTGTCTTTTTGTTTTGTTGATAGTTTCCCTTGTGCTACAGAAGCTTTTTAGTTTCATGTAACACCATTTGTTTATTTTTGCTTTTGTTTCCCTTGCCTGAGGATACATATATAGAAAGATATTGCCAAGATCCATGTTAAAGAGCATACTGCTTATGTTTTCTTCTAGCAGTTTTATGGTTTCAGGGCTGACATTCAAGTCTTTAATCTATTTTGAGTTGATTTTTGTGTGTGCGTAATGTGAGATAGTGGTTTAGTTTCAGTTTTTTGCATGTGGCTGCTCAGTTTTCCAAACACCATTTAATGAAAAGACTATATTTTCTCTATTGTATGTTCTTTGCTCTTTTGTTGTAAATTAATTGTCCATATATGTGTGGGTTTTTTTCTGGGCTCTCAATTCTCTTCCATTGAGTCACATATCTGTTTTTCTGCCAATAGCATGCTGTTTTGATTACTATGATTTTGCAATATAGTTTGAAATCATGGCGTTTGTTATCTCCAACTTTTTTCTTTTCTTTTCTTTCCATTTTCTCTCAAGATTGCTTTGGCTATTTGAAGTCTTTTGTGGTTCCACATAAATTTCAGAATTTTTTTCTATTTCTGTAAAAAATGTCCTTGTGATTTTTATAGGAATTACATTGAATCTGTAGATTGATTTAGGTTACATAGATATTTTTGACAATGTTAATTCTTTCAATCCCTGAGCAGAAGATATCTTTTCATTTATTTGTGTTTTCTTCAATTTCTTTCAACAATGTTTTATAGTTTTCAGTGTACAGGTCTTTCACCTCCTTGGTTAAATTTATCCCTAGGTATTTTATTCTTTTTGTTGTAATTGTAGATAGGATTGCTTTCTTATTTCTCTTTCTGTTAGCTCATTGTTAGCATATAGAAATGCAACTAATTTTGTATTTTGATCTTGTACCTTGCCACTTTATTGTATTTATTATTATTTATAATAATTTCTGGGAGTCTTTAGGGTTTTCTATATATAAAATCATGTCATCCACAAATAGTGAGCTGTTTACTTCTTCCTTTCCAATTTAGGTGCCTTTTATTTCTTTTTCTTGCTTAATTGCTCTGGTTAGGACTTCCAAAACTATGTTGAATAAGAAAACCACAATAAATTTTAAACTCATTGATTAATGTATGAAAATGCTAGCCCACCACAAAATACTAAAACAAGTAAACAAAACCCCAAAATTGCATGTATGACTTCATTATAATTGTGTGAACATTATCTATGTATATATGTAATACAAACACTGTAATGGAACAGGGAAAATATTAAGCTAATTGATGAGGAGAGTACAGTTGATTTTTTCTTTAACACATTGCTTCATATTTGTTACTTGTAAATACCAGTCATGTTTATGAAAAAAATTAACTAATTTTACCTCCAATAATACAAAGCCTTCCCAGTTTCTACATTTCCCATTTGGTCTGCAATCAATCTTTGATACGGCTTCTTCACTTCAGTAAAGTCAGTCTCTGTACCCACAATCTGCTCATGCCAGCTTCTACATCTTTACTTAGGCCAGTGGTTCTCAAAGTTTAGCTATGTCAGAATCCCCTGGAAGGCTTGTTAAAACACAGATTGCTGGGCTCCACACCCCATAGTTGCTGATTCAGCACATCTGAATGAGGCCTGAGTATTTGCATTTCTTACAAGTTCCAGGTGATGTTGATGTTGCTGGTCTAGGGACCACAATTTGAGAACCACTTGCTTAGCCATACCTCCCACTTAAAATGTCTCTTCTTTTTTCTCCCTCTCTCCTTCTCTCCTTCCCTTCTTTCTCTCTTTTCTCTCTTTCTCTTTTTTCTTTCTTTTTTCTTTCCTTGCTTCCTTCCTCTCTCTCTCTTTCTTTCTTTCTTTTGCTTTTTTCTTTTTCTTTCTTTCTTTCTTTCTTTCTCTTTCTTTCTTCTTTCTTTCCCTTTCTTTCTTTCTTTCTTTCTTTCTTCCTTTCCTTCTTTCTTCCTTTCCTTCTTTCTTTCTTTCTTTCTTTCTTTCTTTCTTTCTTTCTTTCTTTCTTGCTTTCTTTCTTTCTTTCTTTCTTTCTTTTTCTTTCTTTCTTTCCTTCTTTCTTTTTCTTTCTGTCTGTCTTTCTTTCTTTCTTTCTTTCTTTCTTTCTTTCTTTCTTTCTTTCTTTCTTTCTTCCTTTCCTTCTTTCTTCCTTTCCTTCCTTCCTTCTTTCTTTCTTTCTTTCTTTCTTTCTTTCTTTCTTTCTTTCTCTCTCTCTCTCTCTCTTTCTTTCTTTCTTTCTTTCTTTCTTTCTTTCTTTCTTTCTTTCTTTTTCTTTCTTTCCTTCTTTCCTCCTTCCAAAACACTTAATGAGAACCTAATTGCACACCAGGCATGAGATACTCCTTAAGGAATTTTTGCACTGGAACCAATCTATTCATCCATGTATTTCACCTATTCTTTCTCAACAAATTCTCCAAACTCTAATTATTTACTCTGCACCACCCCTACCATTGTCTGTATCATTGTATATATACCAGCTAATATATCAAAATAGTTCTATATTATTTTAGACATATTACTGCATACCTTTGTAATCGTTTCATACATTTTTTTTCTCTCCTTAACCAGCCCTTTGAAGCTCAAACAGAATATTCTCTTTCTTCTCCTTCATGGGTACAGAACCAATGTTTGCTGATTGAGGCCTCCTGAGGAGCAAGCATACCATCTATTAGTAGAGCACTGGCTACAGAAAACCTGTCTGATCAAGCTGCTTTTCCCACCCCAACTAGTCATGATGTGGAATTTGTCTCGCCCTGTCCCTGCTGGGTATTTTCCACATTCCTGCTCTCCTTTTACAATGAGACCGCCTCCCAGGACCATTTCCAACAGGCTCCACTTAATCAAAATCAATTCCCAAAGACAACTGTGCTGAGGAGATGGGAAAAACCTATTTACTATTTTAAAGGTGGATTTTATTATAAAGGTTGTAATACAATTTCATAGTTTTATATTAAAAATACAGAAAAGCCAAAGAAGAAAATTAAAATTTACCCATAACCCCACCCCATAAAAATATCCAATTTTAACATCTGAATGTTTCTCTCTCATATGTATTTTCTCACAAAATTATGCTGCAAATACTGTTTTTCAAGTCATGTTTTTTCATTTGTCAACATATCCAGACTTCTTTGCTGATGTCATTTAATCTTCCATAACATCATTTTAGAGGGTTACAAAGCATTACATTCTATACAGAGATCATAAGTTATTTAACCAATCCTTTATTGGTTAGTAATCAATCACTTTTGTTAATATAAATGTTGATTCAATGAATATCCTTATTCATTCATCTTTGTACACCTGCCGCGATTTCATCAAACATACATTTTAAAGACTTTGATGCATATTGAAAAATTGCCATCCAAAATATTCTCATTCCCCAGCAGTGTATAAAAGGCTTGTGCAGTCCCTTGCAGGGTGTTATTAAACTTTAGGGCCTTCCTCATCTCATCAGTGAAGACGGCATCTTGTTTTAATTTGAATATACTCAAGAAAGCCTGTGTGCAGCAATGAGGACCCAACACAGACAATAAAATAAATTAATTAATTAACTAAAAAAATAAAAACACTCAGATGAGAAGTTAAATTCCATTTTGTATTAGAAAAACCTGTAGGCTTCCTATGTGTCCCCTTTACTTTTACACAGAACATTTTACTTCTGACAATTCTGGTCACCAAATGTGTGTGGGATTTCCCCGCACCAAGCAATTTTGTGACACCAGCTGGGTACCCTACAATTTAACTCAATTCAGATACTATTTACCTGGAGATAACATCAGATTCCATAGGTAAGGGCTCAGTCTCAGGTCTGTGCCACTTCCCACCCCCCACCCCCAGATGCCAATTGCAAGCCTAGGTTGTTACCCGTGCTTCTGGCCAATCAGCTGTAAATCAGAGGTTCCTACAGCCTTTTCCTTGTATCTGATTAATTTGATAGAAAGGCTCATGGGACTCAGGAAAACAGGTTACTTACTGGTTACCAGTTTATTATAAAAGAATATGATAAAGGATACAGATGAACATCCAGATGGAAAAGATGACAGGCCAGCTATGTGGGAAGGGGCATGGAACTTCCAGGGCCTCTCTGGGTATGTTACTCTCCCAGCACCTCTAAGTGCTCACCAATCCAGAAGCCCTCCAAACCCTGTACTTCTGGGATTTTTATGGTGGTTTCCTTAAGTAGGCATGATCAATTATTAACTCCATTTCTAGCCCCTCTGCCCTCTCTGGAGATTAGGGGTGGGGTGGGGCTGAAAATTTCAAGCTTCTAATCATGGCTTGCTCTTTCTGGTGACCAGCCCTATCCAGGAGCCATTCAGGAGCCCACCTAGAGTCACCTCATTAGAACGAAAGATGGTGCTAGTTCTCTTATCACTTAGGAATTTACAAGGATTTAAGAGCTCTGTGCCAGGAATGGGGACATAGACCAAATACATATTTATTACAAATCACATTTCCTCCTCCAAACGTTCAGTTTATCCCATCTGCAAATAAGTGAATAAATGGTATATTGGTTTGCTAGGGCTGCTATAACAAAGTACCACAAACTGGGTTGCTTAAACAATGCACATTTCATGTTTTATGGTTCTGCAGGCTGGAACTCCAAAATCAAGGTGTTGCATTGGTCTTGTTTCCTTTAAAGACCAGGGAAGGATCTGTTGCAGGCCTTCCTCTTAGCTTCTGGTAGTTTCTTGGTTTGTGGTAGCATAACTCCAATCTTGACGTGGTATTTACCCTCTGGGCATATCTATCTCTTCAGGTGAAGTTTTGGGTTTTTTTGTTTTTGTTTATATAAGGACACCAGTCATGTTAGATAAGGAATCCACCCTGTTCCGGTATGATCTCTTCGTAACTGGACCTTGTTACCAAACCAGCTTCATTTTGCTGGATGCACAATAAGCCAAAATGCGGAGACACTGAGGTTTGCAGCAAAGAGAGGGTTTATTCGCAAGGCAGCCAAGCAAGGAGACCAGAGAACAGATCTCAAATCTGCCTCCTCAAAGCCGAGGGGCTTGAGATATTTATGCGATAAAGAAGCAGGGTGATATTAGGTATGGGGAAAGGTGATTGGAAGGAGTGTAGACAAATCTGAGTTACATGCTTCTTCATGGGATGTGCATTAAAAAATAAAGATGCTTAGCACAATCTAAGGGTGGAGTTTTTGGCCTCTTGATGTCAAAATTTTAGGGTTGGTGGTCCCAGTCAGTCTTAGCAGGCTCAACCTGGAACTAGACACTACTGACTCCAAGTTCCTGGAAAACAAGTGGGGCAAACATCTTATTGCTTAGCTTACGTGAAGCTTGGAGGGTGTACAATTTGCAATAAAATAATTAAGGCAAGCTTGCTGAGTGGAGGCAAGCTACAGGAGGAGAGGTTTTTAGCAAGCTGTAAGATAAACTCAAGAATTTCTATTAGTCACCAATTTCTGTTAATCCTATGAGGCAAGGCTTCAACCTCATCTGGAGTGACCCTATTTCCAAATAAGGTTACATTCTGAGGTATTGGGGGTTAGGACTCCAACATATGAAGGAGGGGTGTGTGTGGACACAATTCAACCCATAATAAGCAACAACAATGAAAGCTGTAAAAGGAACATTGGGCTAAGGAATGTAAGTGGGCTATGGAATGCTGAAGCCAATGGAAAAGAGCATGTGCTCTGGAGACTAACGCTTGGGTTGGAAATCTGGGCTCATGAATTATTATGTGCCTTGAAGCAAGCTGCTTGACTTCTTTGAGCTTGTTTTCTCACCTGTACAATAAGAAAAATAGTATTCATCTTGAAAGCTTGCTTTGAGGATTAACTAAAAGAATCAATCAGAAGCATCCTGCATAGCACCCGGCACACAATAGTTTCAATTCTGTGCAGTAATAGTTGCTATCATTGTTATTTTATCTGATTTTGGGAGGGTATCTAAGTGCCTCTCCCCTACATTGTTGTTGTTTATCAGGGGTCTCCCAGTAATTATAATTATCTGCCTCATCAGCTAACATATCTGAGTATGCGTGCACTTCATGTGTATTTGTATGTATGTGTATACACATGCGTACATATACATTTCCTACTTTGCTAATTTATTATGTACATTAGAATAAATACACACACTGAAGGAATAAAAAGAGCGCTAAAGAGAAGTTTGAATAGTTTCTCCTATCACTCCAATGGAGCTTCCTATGTACCCCAGGTGGGTTCACTTTAGAGATTTAAGACCACCTTTGTTGAGGTTAGAGAGGCCAGTATTTATTTGTGTGATCTCTGCTCCAGTTACAGAGCAATGACTGTTAGTCAGCTTTCCCACAGTCCACACATTCTCTACCTGCTCCAGTCCATGGGAGCAAACCCAAGCAGCCTTGACATTGTGCTCTGGATATCCCGATCAACTCCCAGTCCCCAGCTCTAATGGACTCTGGTTTTGGCATATCAGTGGACGTTCCCATCTCGAGGATGGTGTTACACATCTTTTTTTTTTAAAGGACTTTTATTGAGATATAATTGACATACAATAAACTGCATAGATTTAAAGTGTACAATATGATTTTTTTTCTTATTAGTAATGTATATATGGCAATCCCAATCTCCCAATTGTTACGCCTTTCCAATCATGCTGAACACCTTCCTCCTGGAGCCCTTGGATATCCTGCTCCACAGTGGGTATTGTTTGCTCACAAGACCTGTGGCACAGCTGTCCTGGGGTGTCAAAGCTTTCCTGAGTGAGAACCACTGTTTCTGGGGTCCCATGTTTTCCTCTGTCTTAGCTGACTCCCATACTTGCTGAAGCATGTTGTTAATCATTTACTAACAAAGGCGGTTTGATAGGTAAATTTCTTCAGCATGTCTAAAAATATTATTATGAATAAAACAATTAAAAGTTTGGTCTGATGGACATACATTAAATATGATACTTAATAACTAAAGAAAACAGACTCTAAAAAATATATACAGGACTTCCCTGGTGGAGCAGTGGTTAAGAATCTGCCTGCCAATGCAGGGGGCATGGGTTCGATCCCTGGGCCAGGAAGATCCCATGTGACACAGAGCAACTAAGCCCGTGGGTCATGACTACTGAGCCTGTGCTCTAGAGACTGCAAACCACAACTACTGAGATCATGTGCCAAAACTACTGAAGCCTGCATGCCTAGAGCCTGTTCTCCGCAACAAGAGAAGCCACCACAATGAGAAGCCTGTGCACGGCAACGCAAAGTAGCTTGCCACAACTAGAAAAGGCCACACGCAGCAACAAAGACCCAACACAGCCAATAAATAAATAAATTAATTAAAAAATATATATATACAGAAAATTTTATGAATTGACTGCCATTGTAAATCATAAATCAACTTTCAACAAATTTCAGAATTAGTATCGAACAGATCTTATCATCTGATCACAAAACATTAGTGCTGAAATTCAATGACAAATACAGACTTTTAAAAGCCATATATTTGGAAAAATTTGAATAGATCTTTAAATATCTGATGGGTTAAAATAGAAATGATAATATAAATTAGAAAAATATTTAAATCTAAAAAATAGAAAATACTAACTTTCAAAACTAAAGTAGAAATTTGAGGGAAATTTTAACCTTAAATTGCTTGTTTTAGAAGAGGAGAGAGGCTGAAGATTAAGTAATTACACTGTAGTGGGAACTCTAGGAACTTTAGGACCCAGAGGCCATAATTCAACCAGAGAGAAACAAAGCTGGATCCAGTTGTTATCTATATGTGCCTGCTTACTCTGAACCTCCTCTTGCATGTTTTCTGCATATCTCTGTTACTATGTAGCCCTTGTAACTCTGAAGCTGCCCCAGAGGCCATGAGAGAAGAGTATCCAATCAAGCCACATGCTACCTTCTGTGTTACCTTATTTGGGGCACAAAGAAAGCCTAATGTATAGAAAGTTAACAAAAAGTATAAAAGAAATGGCCCCGCTTTGTTCAGGGCTCACCTCTGGATACGAATCCACTGGGCCTATGCTGGCATAAATAAATGCTGCTTCCTGAATATAGCCTTGGTGTCTTGCGTCACTCTGTAAAATCCTACAACAATACTGTATTAAGTTTCCAACTAAAGGTGTTAGGAAAAGAACCACAGAAGAAAACCAAGTGAAAGTGGGGAGTGAAATGTAAGACAAGAGCAACACATGAAATAGAAACATAAAATAGAGAGCCAACAGAAGCAAAGTAACTAACAAAGCTCTGGAAAGATTAAGTAAAGAAAGCAAAGGCACTCACAAACTATCAGGAATGAAAAAGGAGGTTTCTGGAAGATTAAAGGGAGTATTATAAATTACTCTGCCAATAAACTTGTATTCTTAGGTGAAATGGACAAACTCCTAGAAAAATATAGCTGGTAACAATTGCCTCATATGAAAGAGAAAACTGGAATTGTTTTACAACTGTTAACAAAATTGAATCATAAAGAAAACATGGAGCCCAAACAATTATAAAGGTGAGTTCTATCATGTATTCAAGAGATAAAGGTAAATAACCCAAACTTACTCAAACGCTTACAGAAGGAGAGGCAACACTCCCAACTTCATTTTATGAGACCAAATGGAACCTGATCACCAAACTGCACAAAGACAGTCTGAAAAAGAAAAGTAACAGACCACATTCATTCATTTATTTAGATAGAAAAAAAAAAAGTTAAATATTCCAAACATAATCCAGTCATTAAAAAAATAATATGAGTCTATTTCACAAAGTTGTATAGGAAAATATATTCATATAATTTATCCCATTAAGGATTTAAAGAGATATTCATCTCATCAGGTCTAGAAAGCATATTAGATGACATTCAACATTTATTCATTGTTAAAAAAAAATAAAACCAACCTCTTAATAAAGTAGAAATAGAAGGTAATTTCCTTTACCTGGTCAAGAAAAACTGCTTTTAAAGACTACAACATTAACATCATAAGTCACTGGTGAAAAGTTAAAAGTATTGCTCTTAAATTCAGAAATAAAATAAAGATTGAAGTGAAGATTTTAGCCAGCTCAAGACGAGAAAAAGAAGAGAAAAGATATAAGAATGAAAAAGGATGAAATAAAAGTCTCATTTTGGCCAATAATATGAATATCCACATAGGAAACTCCAAATAATCTAAAATAATCTAACAATAATCTTTACTATTAAAATTATTGACTGTTTAGGGGGCAGAGTCAAGATGGCAGCATGGGAAGATGTTGAGTTCGCATCTCCCCACAAGTGGATCAGTTGCCAGAGGCTGGTGGGGGACCTGAGGCCCAAGGAGACCAGAGGAACCCCTGAGTGACCAGGTAAGACATGGGGGAAGTCAGGGGGTTGGAGAAGCGGTGCCCCTGGGGGGTGGCTGGGTGAGGGGGGAGGTTCCCGCCTGGAGAGACCCTCGGGGTCTAGGGGGATCAGGGACCACATCTGGGTTTCTCCTGCCAAGCTGGCCAGGAGGCCTGCTGGGCTCCCCAGTGGGGTCCTCCACCCTCTGAGGCCCTCTCTGGGCTGCCTGGGTCTTAGGGGTGTAGGAGGGAGGGAGGAGGGGTGAAGAGGTGGAGAGGTGGACTGGTGGGGGGGCCTTTGAGATCGCAGGACCAGGGAGGTTAGAGGGTGTTTCTGTTGCGCACTAGGACAGGGAAGCTGGCTGGGTTCCTGGGCCTGGTCCTTCATTCTCCAGGGCCCCCTCTGGCACATGGGTCCTAGGGGCATGGGAGGGAGGGGGAAGGGGGAAGAGGAAGAGAGGCGAACAGTGGGCGTGGGAAGGGACTTCTCAGGACTGGAAGAATAGGGGAGGCTCCACCAGGTATTCCTTCCAGGCGGGTCCTCCACCTTCCAAGGGCCCCTCTGGGCTGTTGGTCCTAGGGGTGTAGGAGGGAAGTGGTGGGGGGAGAAGAAGAGAGGCAGAAGTGGGGAGAGACCCTCTGGGATCAGAAGGTTGGGGGAGGAATGGAAGGCATTTCCACTGCCCACTGGCCTGGGAAGCCTGCTGGGTTCCCAGGCCTGGTCTCCATCTCTCCAGGGCCCCCTCTGAGATGCATTGGTCCTGGGGGCATAGGAGGGTGGCAGGGGAAGAGGAAGAGAGGCAGACTGGTGGTGGGACATTCCTGGATCAGAGGACCAGGAGAGGTGCAGAAGGCCTTTCCCCTGCCCACTTGGGCCTGGGGGGCCTGCTGGGCTCCTGAGTCTGGTCCCTCATTCTCTGGGGCCCTCTCTGGCTGTGTGGATCCTACAGGTATGGGAGGGAGGGAGGAGAGGGGAAGAGGAAGAGAGGCAGACTGTGGTGGTGGGGACCTTGCAAGACTAGAGAATCAGGGGAGATGCTTCAGGAAATCTCCCTACCCACTTGGCATTGGGAGGCCTGTGGTGCCCCCAGGCCTGGTCTTCGGTCCTCCAGGGGCCCCTCTAGATCTCACTGGTCCTAGGGGTGTAGAAGGAAAGCAGGGGAGAAGAGGAGAGGTGGGTAGGGGAGGGGGCCTTCTGGGATTGGAGGATCAAGGGAGGTGGGGAAGGTATTTCCCCTGCCCACTAGCCCTGGGAATCCTGCTGGGCTCACAGACCTGGTCCATCACATTCCAGGGCCCCCTGCAACCACTTGAGACCTAGGCAAGTGGGAGGGAGTCGGGGGGGGGGTGGGAGAGAAAGAGAGGCAGACAGGGACCCTCTGAGACTAGGAGATCTGGGGAAGTGCTGCAGGCATCTCCCTAGTTCAGTTGGCCCTGGGAAGCCTGTTGGGCATCAGAGTCTGGTCTCCTGCCTTCCAGTGCCCCCTCCAGCCATGGGGGTCCTAGGGGAATAGGAGGGAGGGGGCGGAGAAGAAAAGAGGCCAAGGGGGAGGGACCCTCTGAGATCAGAGGCCTGGAGGAAGTGCCTAGCATTTCTCCCACCAACTCGGGCCCAGGGATCCTGCTGAGTACCTGGACCTGGTCCTTTGCCCCCGGGACCAGAGGCATTCCTAGGTCCCACTGCCTCATTGGGCCTAAACCCCATTCCCTACTGCCCTCAGGGCCTTTTCTAAGCATAGGCCCCGCCCACCACCTAAACCCCACCCTTCCTAAGCCCTGCCCCCACAGCCAAGGCCTTTTCTGGCTTTTTTTTTTTTATTGTTATTTTTTTCTTTTTCCCACTGCCTCACTTTGGCTATTGCAGTTGTTTTACCTTCCAACTGTTGCTCCATCTATTTTTAAAAAATTTTTTTTCTAACACATCTGTTAATTTCCTATTCTTGTTGTATTTTTTATCCTGCTATTGTTCTGCTGTTCTGCTACTTTTTTGTCTTCCTTTTCCTGCTCCACACAGCATGTGGGATCTTGATTCACAAGTCTGGGGTCAGGCCTGAGATCCTGAGGTGCGAGCTCTGAGTCCAAAACATTGGACTAACAGGGAACCACAGGCCCCAGGAAACATTCATCAGAGTGATGTCTCCCAGAGGTTCTCACCTGAGCACCAAAGATCCAACTATACTCAACAGCCTACAAATTCCAGTGCTTGCAACCTCAGGCCAAACACCCAGTGAGAGGAACGCAATCCTACCCATCCAAAGGAGCAAGAAGAATGAGACAACAAAAAATATGTCACAGATGAATGAACAAGGTAAAAACACACAAGACCAAATAAATGAAGAGGAAATAGGCAACTGTGATGAAAAAGAATTCAGAGTAATGATAGTAAAGATGATCCAGAATCTCGGAAATAGAATTGAGAAAATACAAGAAATGTTTAACAAAGATCTAGAAGAACTAAAGAACAAACAATCAGTGATAAACAACACAATAACTGAAATGAAAAATACACTGGAAAGTATCAATAACAGAATAACTGAGGCAGAAGAATGAATAAGTGAGATGGGGGATAGAATGGTGGAAATAAATGCCAAGGAAGAGAATAAAGAAAAAAGAATGAAAAGAATTGAGGACAGTCTTAGAGAACTCTGGGACAACAGTGAATGCACTAACATTTGAATTATAGGGGTCCCAGAAGAAGAAGAGGAAAAGAAAGGGTCTGAGAAAACATTCAAAGAGATTATAGTGGAAAACTTCCCTAACATGGGAAAAGAAATAGTCTCCCAAGTCTGGGATGCACAGAGAGTCCCATACAGGATTAACCCTAGAAGAAACACACCAAGACACATATTAGTCAAATTAACAAAAATTACATTCAATGAAAAATTATTAAAAGCAGAAAAGGAAAAGCAAAAAATAACATACAAAGGAAACCCTATAAGATTATCAGCTGATTTTTATGCAGAAATTCTACAGGCCAGAAGGCAGGGGAAGGATATACTTAAAGTGATGAAAGAGAAAAACCTACAACCAAGATTACTCTACCCAGCAAGGATATCATTCAGGTTTGTTTGATGGAGAAATTAAAAGCTTTACAGACAAGAAACAGCTAAGAGAATTCAGCACCACCAAACCAGCTTTACAACAAATGCTAAAGGATACTCTCTAGGAGGAAAACACAAGAGAGGAAAAAGACCCACAAAAACAAACCCAACAAAATTAAGAAAATGGTAAAAGGAATATACATATTGATAATAACACTGACTGTAAATGGATTAAATGCTCCAACCAAAAGACACAGATTGGATGAATGGATACAAAAACAAGACCCACACATATGTTGTCTACAAGAGCCCCATTTCAGACCTAGGGACACATACAGACTGAAAGTGAAGGGATGGAAAAAGATATTACATGCAAATGTAAATCAAAAGAAAGCTGGAGTAGCAATACTCATACCAGATAAAATAGACTTAAAAATAAAGACTGTTACAAGAGATAAGTAAGGACACTACATAGTGATCAAAGGGTCAACCCAAGAAGAAGATATAACAATTGTAAATATTTATGCACCCAACATAAGAGCACCTCAATATATAAGGCAAATGCTAACAGCCATAAAAGCAGAAATTGACAGTAACACAATAATAGTAGGGGACTTTAACACCCCACATACACCAATGGACAGATCATCCAAACAGAAAATAAACAAGGAAACACAAGCTTTAAATGACACAATAGACCAGATAGATTTAATTGATATTTATAGGACATTCCACCAAAAAGTGGCAGAACACACTTTCTTCTCAAGTGCACATGGAACATTCTGCAGGATAGATCACATCCTGGGTCACAAATCAAGTCTCAGAAAATTCAAAAAAATTGAAATCATATCAAGCATCTTTTCTGACCATGGTGCTGTAAGATTAGAAGTCAACTACAGGAAAAAAACTGTAAAAAGCACAAATACATGGAGGCTAAACAATGCACTACTAAATAACCAAGTGATCACTGAAGAAATCAAAGAAGAAATTAAAAAATACGTAGAAATAAATGACAATGAAAACACGACAACCCAAAACCTATGGGACACAGCAAAAGCAGTTCTAAGAGGGAAGTTTATAGCAATTCAATCTCACCTCAAGAAACACGAAAAATCTCAAGTATGCAATCTAGCCATACACCTGAAACAACTAGGGAAAGAAGAACAAAGAAAACCCAAAATCAGTAGAAGGAAAGAAATCATGAAGATCAGAGCAGAAATAAATGAAATAGAAATGAAGAAAACAATAGCAAAGATCAATAAAAATAAAAGTTGGTTCTTTGAGAAGATAAACAAAACTGATAAAACTTTAGACAGACTCATCAAGAAAAAAAGGGAGAGGACACAAATCAATAAAATTAGAAATAGAAAAGGAGAAATCACAACAGATACCGCAGAAATACAAAAGATTATAAGAGACTACTACAAACAACTATATGCCAATAAAATGGACAATCTGGAAGAAATGGATAAATTCTTGGAAAGGTACAATTTTCCAAGACTGAATCAGGAAGAATTAGAAAATATAAACAGACATATCACAAGTAATGAAATTGAAACTGTAATAAAAAAATCTTCCAACAAACAAAAGCCCAGGACCAGATGGCTTCACAGATGAATTCTATCAAACATTTAAAGAAGAGCTAACACATACTCTTCTCAAAATCTTCCAAAAAATTGCAGAGGGAGGAACACTCCCAAATTTGTTCTACGAGGCCACCATCACCCTGATACCAAAACAAGGCAAAAATATCACAAAAAAAGAAAATTATAGACCAATATCACTGATGAACATAGATGCAAAAACCCTGAACAAAATACTAGCAAACAGAGAATCCAACAACACATTAAAAGGATCATATGCCATGATCAAGTGGGGTTTATCCCTGGAATGCAAGGATTCTTCAATATATGCAAATCAGTCAATGTCATACACAATATTAACAAATTGGAGGATAAAAACTACACGATCATCTCAATAGATGCAGAAAAAGTTTTTGACAAAATTCAACACCCATTTATGATAAAAACTCTCCAGCAAATGGGCATAGAGGGAACCTACCTCCACATAATAAAGGCTATATGTTATAAACCCACAGCAAACATTATTCTCAATGGTGAAAATCTGAAAGCATTTCCACTAAGGCAGGAACAAGACAAGGATGTCCACTCTAGCCACTCTTACTCAACATAGTTTTGGAAGTCCTAGCCATGGCAATCAGAGAAGAAAAAGAAATAAAAGGAATACGAATTGGAAAAGAAGTAAAACTGTCACTGTTTGCAGGTGATATGATACTATACATATAAAATCCTAAAGATGCCACCAGAAATCTACCAGAACTAACCAATGATTTTGGAAAAGTTGCAAGATACAAAATTAATGCACAGAAATCTCCAGCATTCCTATACACAAAAAATGAAAGATCAGAAATAGAAATTAAGGAAACAATCCCCTTTACTGTTGCAACAAAAAGAATAAACTACCTAGGCACAAACCTACCTAAGGATACAAAACATTTGTATTCCGAAAACTATAAAACACTGATGAAAGAAATCAAAGATGACATGAAGAGATGGAAAAATATACTATGTTCTTGGATTGGAAGAATCAATATTGTGAAAATGACTATACTACCCAAAGTAATCTACAGATTCAATGCAATCCTCTATCAAATTACCAGTGGCATTCTTCACAGAATTAGAACAAAAAATTTTTACAATTTGTGTGGAAACACAAAAGACCCCAAATAGCCAAAGCAATCTTGAGAAAGAAAAACGGAGCCAGAGGAATCAGGCCCCCCAATTTCAGACTATACTACAAAACTACAGTAATCAAGACAGTATGGTATTGGCACAAAAACAGAAATATAGATCAATGATATAGGATAGAAAGCCCAGAGATAAACCCACACACATATGGTCACCTAATATATGATGAAGGAGGCAAGAACATACAATGGAGAAAAGACAGCCTCTGTAATAAGTAGTTTTGGGAAAACTGGACAGCTACATGTAAAAGAATGAAACTAGAACACTATTTAACACCATACATAAAAATAAACTCAAAATGGATTCAAGACCTAAATGTAAGGCTAGACACTATAAAACTCTTAGAGGAAAATATAGGCAGAACACTCTATGACATAAATCATAGCAAGATCCTTCTCGACCCACCTCCCAGAATAATGGAAATAAAAACAAAAATAAACAAATGGGACCTAATGACACTTAAAAGCTTTTGCACAGCAAAGGAAACCATAAACAAGACAAAAAGACAACCCTCAGAATGGGAGAAAATATTTGTAAATGAAGCAACTGATAAAGGATTAATTTCCAAAATACACAAGCAGCTCATGCAGCTCAATATCAAAAAAAAAAAAAAAAAAAAAAAACCAAGTCAAAAAATGGGCAGAAGATCTAAATAAACATTTCTCCAAGGAAGACAAGCAGAAGGCCAACAGACACACGAAAAGATGCTCAACATCACTAATTATTAGAGATGCAAATCAAAACCACAATGAGGTATCACCTCACACTTGTCAGAATGGCCATCATCAAAAAATCTAGAAGCAATAAATGCTGGAGAGGGTGTGGAGAAAAGAGAACCCTCCTGCACTGTTGGTGGGAATGTAAATTGATACAGCCACTATGGAAAACAGTATGAAATTTCCTTAAAAAACTAAAAATAGAACTACCATATGAGCCAGCAATCCCACTACTGGACATATACCTAGAGAAAACCATAACTCAAAAATATACATGTACCACAATGTTCATTGCAGCATTATTTACAATAGCCAGGACATGAAAGCAACCTAAATGTCCATTGACAAATGAATGGATAAAGAAGATGTGGCACATATATACAATGGAATATTACTCAGCCATAAAAAGGAATGAAATTGAGCTATTCGTAGTAAGGTGGATGGACCTAGAGACTGTCATACAGAGTGAAGTAAGCCAGAAAGAGAAAAACAAATACTGTATGCTAACACGTATACACGGAATCTAGAAAAATGGTACTGATGAACCTAGTGACAGGGTAGGAATAGAGATGCAGATGTAGAGAATGGACTTGAGGACACTGAGGGGAGGGGAAGCTGGGACATAGTGAGAGAGTAGCATCGACATATACTACCAAATGTAAAATAGATGGCTAGCGGGAAGCTACTGCAGAGCACAGGGAGATCAGCTTGATGCTTTGTGAAGACCTAAAGGGGTGGGTTAGGGAGGTTGGGAGGGAGGCTCAAGAGGAAGGGGATATGGGGATATATGTATACATGTGACTCACTTTGTTGCACAACAGAAACTGACACAATACTGTAAAGCAATTATACTCCAATAAAGATTAAAAAAAATTATTGGCTGTTTAGTAAAGTTGTTAAGTATAAAACCAATATACAAAAACTAACTTCATTTTATACCAGCAATAAACAGAAAATATATTTTCAAATTTCCAATGATAAAAGGAGCAAGAAAAAAAGAAAAAAAGTCTAAAAATGACACTAAAAATGTGTAAATCCTTCCTATAGAAAATAATATGGTTTTTGAAAGATATCATCAAAGACCTAAATAAATAGAAAGACAATATATTTGTGGGGAAGGAAAATCAATTTTGTAAATATTTACATTTTCTCCATCTTGATCTACAGAATTAAAGAAATTCCAATTAAAGGCTTAACATGGTTTTCCCTGGAATATGATGAATTTACTCTAAAGTCTATTTGGAAGAACAAAGGGCCAAGAATATCCAAAGCCCTCCTGGGGAAGCACAAGATTGGTCTTGTGGGTGGGACAGCATGTTCTTTGACATCACAATTTTTTTTAACTAGAATAATTAAAACAGTGTCATATTAGGAGAGGACAGAGATATGAATCAAGGCAACAGAATAAATAAGAAAATCCAGAAACAGTCGAACACAGAGATGAAAGCTTGATATATGAGAAGGGTGGTATTGCTGATTATTTACCTGTGATGAAAAAAAATCAAGCCCCTAATTACATAATACACGAAAATAAATTTCAGATAGATCAAGAACTTAAAAACAAAAAACAAAAAAACTTAAATTTAGAAGATTATAGAAGAATTTCATGACTTCAAGGAAAAGAAGGTTTTTGGGGTTTTTTGTTTGATTTTTTTTTTTTGTAACAACATAAACCAAAGGAAAAGGTGGATACACGTGAATACATTAATATATTGTATATATTTGAGTAGATTGAATACTTTGATACTGTTTATCAAAGTTGTACCATAATGAAAGAGAAGAAAAGCTACAAATTGAGGGAATATATTTGCAACACACATAAATGACAAAAGAATTTCTATCCAGAGTATAGGAGAAACACCCACAAATTATACAAAAAATAAACATAAACCAAGAGGAAGACTGACAAAAGACATCTCACTTTTCACTGGAGAAGAAACCTAAAATGCACCTATGAAGAGATGCTCAGTACAATTAGCCAACAGGAAAATGCCAATTAAAAACCCACAATGAGAGGACATTGCATACTCATCAGATTACCCAAGAGTTGAAAAATCTGATAATGCCAAGAGATGATGTAGAAAAACAGGAACTCTTAACACTGTGGATGGAAGCACTTATGGGAATGAGACCTTGGAAAACAATTTGGGATTATGTAATAAAGTTGCAAATGTGCCTACCTTTTGACCCAGCAATTCCACTTCTGGGCATATACTCTGAAGAAGTTCTTGCACATGTCCACCAGATGACCTGTGGGAAAATGTTCGCAGGAGCGTTGGGTATAACAACAAAAAAAACTGGAAATAACCCAAAGGACTCAACTGCAGAAGGCATAAATTGTGCAATGTACATAAAATGGGTGAACTATAGTCACAGGAATCAACATGACTGGATCTCAAAACATCATCTTAATCATTGTACGTTGCTGGTGGGAATGTAAAATGATGAAGTGACTTTGGGATAAAAGTGTAGCAATCCCTAAAAAATTAAACATAGAGTTATCATATGACCCAACAATTCCACTCCTAGGTATTCTCCAAGAGAATCAAAACATACACCCAATACAATAAAGCATAAAACAAAAAACTGTAGATGAATGTTCATAGCAGCATTATTCATAGTAGTTCAAAAATGGAAACAACCAAAATTGTCCATCAGATGAAGAATGGATAAACAAAATCATAGAATAGCTACACAATGGAGCATTGCTCAGCCATAAAAGGAATGAAGTACTCATACATGCTACAATAAGGATGAACCTTGAGGACAGTATGCTAAGTGAAAGAAGCCAATCACAAAATGTTACATACTGTATGATCCCATTTATATGAAATATCCAGAATTGGCAAGTCTGTAGATATAGAAAGTAGATTAATGCTTTCCAGGGGCTGGGGGAGGGGGAATGGAGAGTGACTTCTATGAAATATATGGTTTATTTTGGGGGTGATGAAAATATTCTGAAGTTAACTGATTGTGATGGTTGCACAACTTTGTGACCTAACTAAAAACTACTGAGTTGTACACTTTAAAAGGGTGAATTTTATCATGTAAATTATATATTAATAAAACTGTTATCTAGAAGCAAATATAATGTTGAGTGGAAAATGTGTCATGAAGAGGGTAGAAAATGGGATTTCATTTATATAAAGGTAAAATAAGGAAAACTAAACAACACATTGCTTAGGGATAGATACATATATGAATAAGGATAAAGAAAAGCAAGGGCATGGTCACCACAAAGTTTGGGCTAGTGATTACCTTGGAGGGAGCAGAGATATGACCAGGGATGGCCTCAGAGATGTCAAAGGAACTGGGACACACTCTTTCTGAAGCTTGGGGGTAGGTATATTAGTGTTCATGGTATCAGTTTAACAGTAAAATTATCCTTCAACTCTCTTTCTTATGTGTGTGTGTGTGTGTGTGTGTGTGTATCTATCTAGATATAGACATACTCATTTATGTGTATATTTCACAATTATACTCCCCTCCACCCATCTCTTTCTCTCTCTCACTGGGAGGCTCTTCTAAGATACCTGGTTGATCTTGTTGTTTGTTCATCCTTTAAAACATCAGATTGGGAGACCCATGTATATGTACATGCTTTGCTTTAGGTTGGTAAAGGGGGGAGCCAGGAGTTACACTGGGGCACACCTAAATGCTTTTCTCTGGGACCATTCAGTTTCTTATCGGAAAAGTCCTTCTTTGTTTTTCATTTGGGGGGGTTGTTTCTGGTTTTTGATTGCTGTTTTGTTGTCCTGGGAAGGTTGGTATATGGCTCCCTGTGCCTTTTGAGCAAGGGCTTTGGGTAGCATTCAACAGCTCTGTGCATAAGATTTCAGCAGATGCCTCCTTTCAAGCCTGTATCTCACTCTTGGCTTCATTCCACCTGGCATTTCCTAGGCCCAAATTTACTGGGTTCTACCGAGCATGGCAGCCCCTCTTCTACTGTCTCTCCTAGGCACTCTTTCCTCTGGGCTCTGGGTTCCTGTTCTCAGCTTCATCTACTGCCACTCCTCCATCTACTTCATGTCTTTTGAGTATTTGTTGATTCTTTCATCTGCTGATAACCTCTCAATTAGTCTTTTCATTGCTCAGATTTTATACAGTTTAATTGCTATACAGAGGGGTCTTTAAAGGGAGAAAAGAAAACGTAGTAGATCTGTAATCTTTAATCAGAAGTTACATTACTTTTAAAATAAAATAATAATGGGAAGAAAAAGAACTAACATTTGTTGAACAGTAACAGGGCCAGACACTTGTCTAAGAACTTCACATGTATTATTTCATTAATTTTTACAACAAGTCTATGAGGCAAGTGCTCTTATTTTGTTCCTACTTTACAGATGAGGAAACTGAGAGAGATGGTAAATAACTTGCCAGAGATCTTAGAGATAAGCAAGTAGTAGAGCCAGGATATGGATACAGGCAGTCTGACTCAAGAAGATGTGTCCCTAACCAGAATGTGACATATATGTACAGATAGATGACAGATAGATTAGATAGATGATAGATAGATAGATAGATATAGATAGGTAGGTAGATAGATAGATAGATAGATAGATAGATAGATAGATAGACAGATAGATAGATGATAGATAGTTGATAGGCATTCAACCCAAAGGTCCTATAACCCAAATCATTTCAGAATGAAAAATAAAAAAGCAGCCCTGCCATTTATCAGGTTGGGCAGACAGACACAGATAAAAACTAGCTGCAAAATTGAGAGAAAGCATTGTTTCTCCCAAAGTCATGCAACAGATGTAAAATGTCATGAAGAATAAAGACCCTCCTCTTTGACTGGCCATCTCTCTCTTCCCGATGATGCTCCCAACTCACGTTGCTCTATGCATCTATTACTGTACTGGGATACCCAGTTGCTAAACGGCCCTCGACTCATGACAACATCCAATCCCTAGCTAAATTCCATGTAGCCTAACTCTGCAACAGAAACAACAAAGTTAGAAATGAATCCCAATTTCCTGAGATTCTCTTCAAAATTCTTTAGCAGGAACCCAATCCTTACAAACAATGCTTCCTGTCTTCCCTGTGGTTGAGGTTCATTCTACAGTTTCTCTGGAATGCCCTCCCTCACTGCCATTGAGTCAATAAATGTGATTTTGTCAGGTTTGTGCCTGGTGGTCTTGGCTGATTAGGCTTCTCTGTAGGTAGGTGTGTTCTTAGAGTCATTCCTTTGGCTTAAACTTCTGAGCTTAATCACAATGCCAGAGGCCCAGGAAGGGTCAGATATGGAAACCTCATGAAAACCTCAGGAAAGGAGGGCATCCTTGGGGGGGAAGAGAGGTTGGGACTTGGAAGGCGTATGTAGCTACTTTATATTTTGTCTTCTGGTTGGCCTTAGTACTCTCCTCTTGTCTAGTCTCTGGGCACTAAATCCTTCCAGGAATAATCTCAATTTTAGAAGTCAGTTTCAATCTTGCCTGGGGCAGTTGCAACTGCCATGTCTGAGCTGATAATTAGCTATACCCCCTTCCCTAGTAAGTATCTACATCAGTCAGATATAGCTTCATGATAAGTGTGGCATGTGAGAGAGCAGGTTGTCTAGATGCTGTGAGCAGTGCTGTGTTGAAGCTTCTCTAACCTAGGAGGGGCTGAGCCCCTGTACCAGCCTTGACTCTGTTGTAGGGAGGGCCAGGAGGACAAATTGGGGGTGGGAAGCCTCAGCCTGTATTGCTGGAGCACTACTTTCAGAGCTCAAGTTCAAGGATTCTCAGTACCTGGACAGCCACACAAAGTCGCCATGGACACATGGTTATTATTATGTTCGTTGTTCACTGATATTGTTATTAACATCTTTTACATGGGTATTGTATTTTTAACTTTTCTAAGTAGCTTCATGGAGGTCTTCTTTCTCCACTGTCAGGTATACACAACATGAGCGATCATTCCCTTATTTTACAGTTGAAGAAACCAAAGCCAAGAGAAGTTGTGTTACCTGCCTATGTTACTGACTGAGCAGAGGCCTAAAACTGAAGTCCCCTGACCCAAGTCAATGGTCACTCCTGTTTCTCACAACAGAGGAGAAGAACACTGAACAGTGAGTGTTGGAGGCTCCACCTGAGCCTGGGCTGTCTGAGCTGTGGATACACCCAAAGTTTAGATCGTTGGGTCTTAGTGGGCAGAACTACCAGGACTAGGAACTGGCTCTTATTTCCACATCCCCAACCTAGAACCTACCTATTAGTCCCACCTCTAGAAGCTACCCGGCCCCAAACAAGAGAATGGAGCAATGCCTCAGGTGACATAAGTGGAGGCTGGGCTGCTGCCAGCTGTCTGCATAGGAAGGGGCCTCCTATTGATGAGTGTGGGCACAAGAATGTGGCGAGGCCACTCTGAACCAGGCCAGGTGGGTCTCTGCCTTGCAGCCAGCTCTGAACCGACAGGTTCAAACCAGTCTGTGGCTTAACCCGCACTTCAGAACGGGGTGGTGGTTACAGTTCTTTTTTCCATCCCCACCCTAAACCAGGCTGTCTCATGGAGAAGGAAGAGCATGCTTAAGACAAGAGGTGGTGGGTTGGGACAAATGTGCATCAGGAAGGAGAGGGCAACTCAGGCCTGGAGGCTGCTGCTGCTCTTCTGAGCACTGGCCCCTGCTGTCAGCTTCCAGGCCCACAGATGCCTTGGGGTCTTTATACGGAGTGTTCCAGGCACCAGTTCTTCTTCTTTAACTCAATTCTGCTCTCCCAAATCCACCCTCACCCTTTCATTTATTCTTCACATACAGCCAGAGTAATCTTACAAAAACACAGCCCTGATCATGTCCCTGCCGTGGCCCAGGACTCCCAATGGTCCCCATCGTGCATCACATCCATATTCCTCAGCATGGCTGCCAAGCTCTCCATGCTGTATAGCAGCCCAGCTTCAGCCTCACCTTGCCCCACTGCTCTCACCAAGCTAAGCTCAAGTTCCTGGAAAGGGTTCTATGCTTGCCTGCCTCAGGACCTTTTCACTTGCCATTCCTCTGCCTGGAATCTCCATTGTCCCCACCTCTAAATCCTTTCCCTTCTCTCTTCCCACTTATACTGTTCAGATTCTTCAGCTGTGAACTCAGTATCTTCTTCAGAGAAGTCTAACCCAATACTGTACCCTACATTAGGTCCCCTTACGTGCTCTCATAATACTCCATATGATATTTGTCCTTATTTATTTAATGTCTATCTTATCCTTTGCTGGATGGAATGCTCCATGAGGACAGGGAACCTGCCTGTTCTACTCAGTACTGCAAGAGGGAGTCAACTGCATCCAGTTCATCGAAGACCTAATACTCAGGTTCAGCAAAGACACACTGAGCATCTACTACTTGTTAGGCATGATGTAACTTCAGATACAATCTTAATTATTTCACATCCATAAACTTTATGCTAGGATTTGAGGT
Source organism: Hippopotamus amphibius kiboko (assembly GCF_030028045.1). Classification (NCBI taxonomy): domain Eukaryota; kingdom Metazoa; phylum Chordata; class Mammalia; order Artiodactyla; family Hippopotamidae; genus Hippopotamus; species Hippopotamus amphibius. The sequence goes on from NC_080188.1 coordinate 155,786,022, forward strand.
TCAAGGAGCTGAGGTTACTGCATTGAGATTATGAGTATTAGATGAGTTCAGTATGTTGAAAAGTATAGGCCTGACACATAGCAAGTGCTCAGTGAATATTTATTCGATGGAAAAACACACTGGAGAAAAGCAACCCACTGCTGAAGAGATTAAATTATTCATTTTATAGCTGAGAAAGACAGATTTCCTAAATCAGACAGCTAGGGATTCCTGGACCTGGGATTTGGACCCAGGCCTGGAGATGTGAGTCCAGAGCTCACCCTGTCTTCCCACTTACCTCTACTGGCCCAGTGGGAACTCAAAGTGGTAAAGACCTTGGTCTGCCCTGGAGGGACAGTAAAATTGATAAGAAAAAGATATAGGCACAGCAAACAATCTGAAGACCTAGGTGCCTCTCTGATTTGGTGCCAAAGCAATGGATACAGACAGGAAGTGAAGCTGGAAATCAGAGGAGGGGGAGATCCACACAGTGGTGAGGGATACCTCCAGGGTTGGAGAGGCAGGGAAGGGCATGGTGGGGTGGGGGGGGGGGTGCGGTGGGGTGAGCCAGCAGAAGCAAAGGCAAAGTGGAACAAGTTAGCATGAGTGGGAGTCGTGCAACCAGACTGAGCCTGTTCCCAAACAGCAGGAGATGAAGCATGGGGAGAAGATGTGAGGGGATGCCAGTGGCTGAGGGTTCTGCATGGCAGACAGAGAGGCGACTGGACCTGGCAATGAGAAGTCAGTTGAGATTCGTGATCCAAGGAGCAGCCTGATGTGAGTGGAGTTTCAGGAAGATCAGTCTGGGAGTGACATGCAAGATGAATTGTAGCAAAGAAGAAAGAAGAAAAGGCAGGGGTGGGGGGGAGTAGGAAGGATGGATAGATGGAGGAAGGAGGGAGAGGTAGCCCTTGCTGAGCACCTAGTAGGCCCTTTGAAAGAGGTATGTCATTTAATCTTGTCAACAACACTTAATAGAGTGTATTATCATCCATGTTTTACAGATAAAAAAACTGGAGTTGAGAGAGGTGAAATAACTTGTCCAGGATTATTTAGCCAGGTAGGAACCAGACTTAGTGCTTGGGTATTTTGTCTCCAAGTCCAGCAACCTTTCCACTGCATCATAAAGTGCATCTGACAGAGAGCCCAGTTAGGAGGTCATAGTGATTCTGAAAACTTGTCCTCTGTTCACCAGTGCTGAATCAAATCTTGGAGAGAGTGTTTTGGGTGAAGTAGAAAAGAATAGCTTTATCATTTTTCCAGGGAAAGGGGGACACAGTGGGCTCATGCCCTCAAAAATTGTGTGTCCCAACTAGGGGGGATTTAGTGGAGTTTTACAGTAATAGTTCAAGGCAGGGTTGCTGATAAGGGGTGTGCATTCCTTTAATCTGGCCCCAGGTGGTCTCCTGATGAGCTTTTGTGGTTCTTGAGATTATAAAACTATGACCTTCTCTCTGGAATGAAGAATGCTTCATCAAGTAGTTAACATCTTCCATTTGTTGGGGGTTTTAGTTTGGCAGAAGAACTCAAAGATATTGTTATGTGTATTCTTTGGGGCAGAACCAGGACACTGCCCCAAGGCTGCTCTGTTATTTCTTTTTTTTTTTTTAATTTACTTTGTTTGTTTGTTTGTTTATCTGTCTGTGTTGGGTCTTCTTTGTGATGAGGAAATTGAAACTCCCTCTCCTCTATCTAGCAAAGGCCTGCTCGCCGCTCTCAGTTAAACAGTAAAATGAATTACTAAGAGTGATCAGATAAGGGAAAACTGTCTCTTGCCTCTCAGGCACCCACCCCAAGCCTTTGTTTGAGACCCTTTGCACATAGACTTGTTAAGTGACCATTAACTTCAACCTGCAACCAATGTGAGAATGCAAATCCCGACCTTAGTCCTGATAGGAATGGAATGTCCGGCTCCTACAAGTTCCTGTTAGGACCCCCTACTATGTGTGTAACCCCTGGCAACTCCCGCGCTCTGTAACTGCCTGTGACCTATAGTAATTTGTAGCCAATCAGTTTGTACCAATTATAGCTGTATGTTTTAACCTATATAAGGAGAAGACTCCCCTGAAACAGGGCCCCAGAATTTTGGAGCGTTAGCTCGTCTGGGTCCGCTGGCTTAATAAACCTGAGTTCTCCAACTCTCTGAGTGTTGTGCTTGGTTTCTCGTGGGATCAGTTTTTTTTTTTCTGCAACAGTTGCTGCACACGGGCTTTCTCTAGTTGCAACGAGTGGGGGCTACTCTTCCTTGTGGGGGCTACTCTTTCTTGTGGTACGTGGCCTTCTCATTGTGGTGGTCTCTCTTGTTGCAAAACATGGGCTCTAGGTGCGTGGGCTTTAGTAGTTGCAGCACATGGGCTCAATAGTTGTGGCTCATGGGCTCTAGTGCGCAGGCTCAATAGTTGTGGTACATGAGCTTAGTTGCTCCGCAGCATGTGGTATCTTCCTGGGGCAGGGATTGAACCCGTGTCCTCTGCACTGGCAGGAAGATTCTTACTCACTGCACCACCTAGGAAGGCCTACTCTGTTATTTCTTGACTGCTCCTCCCTTGTCTTTGCACCTCCTCCCTTCCCTGATTAGCAATTGTTTGAATCTGCCCTTTGGAATTCAGGAAAGGTCATGGAGGCTGGAGCCTATTCCGTATAAACAAGAAATGGGAGACACAGAAAGTCTTCTGTGCCCAGGAGCCCCACAGTGTCCTTATTGGTTTCAATAGGGTGGTGGCTATGGGGACAGTTCTGAGCAAAATAAGTGTGCTTATCTCTGCGACCCAGCTCTAAAAGCACCATGGCAGGCATGCTCTAGCAATTCTATCAGAGGTCAGGAGCAACACAGGTAAGCCCTGGGAGAAGTGTCCCATATGGAGCCACATAAGCAGCTGAATCCAAAGCAAAGTCTCAGGAGATGTAGTTAGAGCCAGGGAGTCAGCCTGGCCTGAGAGTTGGGAAAACTGCGTTCTGGTCCTAGAAGCATCCCTTTGGGACTTTGGATCAGTCACGTAATTTTTTTGAGCCTCAGCTTCCTCATTTGTAAAATAAAATTAAAAATCTAAACTTCCCCATTTTCCATGTTATGAGATCCAAATGAAATTGTCACTATGGGCATGTTTGGATTATTGAGAAATGCTGGGCTGGTTGGAGAGATAGTTGCTGTTATCAGAGGTCATTAGGTGATGGGCAGTGTCAACTTAAAAAAAATGCACTACGTGAGAGTTGCGAGTTGAGTTTATTTGGGGCAAAATTAGGACTGCAACCCGGCAGACAGCATCCCAGACAGCTCTGAGAAACTGTTCCAAAGAGGCAGGGGGGAAGATTGGTATATAGATATTCTTGGTAAAGGAGGAGTACATATAATCAAACACATTTTTTGGTAGGGGGTTTCTGCTAGTCAGGAGGAGCAGACGTCACCATGTAGGGATTTAGTGCTTTTCTAGATATGAGGAGATGCAAGGGTTGGGCTCATAAAATCAGCTCCTGAAAACACTTAACTATCTGAAGACCTGTTCCTCCCATCCTCCAAAGCACAGAGCGCCTCATTCCTGGTCTCCACCCTGAATTCCCCTCAGGGGATGTGGAAGGTTAGTTGCTACAGCAGCACAAAGTGATTTAATTCTTGTACAGGCAGATGGCAAGTTCCAGTTTATAGTTGACAGCAGGTTAACTCAAGGGCCTGAAGGGGGTATTTCCTCACCCAGGACCCAGTGGACACTCTCGTCTAGCTTTGCCCTGCACTGGGTCTTTGTCATCAACCATTCCTCCTTGACCATCACTTCCAATCAAGTCATTGACTATTCATTAAGCACCACTTTGTTTAAACCACTGTCTGGACAAGTCTTGTTCTAATCATCTTACAACTCTTCTTTTATTTTTCCTCTTCACTGTGTATCAAAAGCAAGAGTCAGATAAATTCATTTTGCTATTGGTAAATAGTGAATTACTCATACCCAAATCTTGAGACAGATTAAGAGGGTCCTTTCACATTTTCCTCCAGTTCATCTTCCTTCTCCAATGAATTCACCATCTGTGACATATTCATGTTATAAATGACAGGCATAGCCTATCTGATTCCATTGTAGAAAGAAGAAGAAGGAAAATAATACTTATCAGTTTTCATTGCTGGTTAACTTTAAAACATGATGCCTTTTATATGTGTGGATGAGGGAACCTAGGCCTTGGCCAGCACAATGCCTCACAAGTTTACTTTTCACAGGAAATGCATTTCACAGGCATCACCAGGCTCTCCTATCTTGCATGGGGGATGGCATGACTATGCACAGTCCCCAGCTCAATCTTTCTACTGCACATCCAATTCCATCCTCCTCTGGGCAACTTACCTTGCCCTTCCTCATATACAGCCCTACAAGATGGGGCCAGTCAGATCCTGCTGGGAGCAAGGAGACAAAGCAGCACCCACTTCTGGCCCAGGAAGGGAGAGTACCCAAACTTTTGCAGCCCCTCCTTATCCCCTCTACAGTTCACCTCACTTGCTCTCTTCTCCCTTTCCTTTTCAGTCTGGGAAGAGAATGACAAGAATGCTTCCTCCTAGTTCTACCGGTTCTTCTACTTTCTTCCCCACTCCCTAGAGCCCAGGTCTTATCACCTCTTTTCCAAAGCTCAGCCCCAAGTGTCAGGCCCAGCAAAGTCCTGATTCTTCTGTTTCTGGGGAGGTGGGGCACAGGCATGGCTGGAGCAAAAGGAAGAGGGCTGGTGCTGATACTAAAGGGATAGGGGTTGGGGGGATGTCACATGTATTTGTTCATATACTACTATACTCTCAGAGGGCTGAGAGTTTTTCACAGTGGTGCTCTCATGCCTTGTCCCCAGCAGTTATTCCTCCCAACCCCTCTTGCACACATGTCAACTGAAAACAGCAACAGCAACAACAACAAACACACAAACTAAAAGCTGAGAGTCACATTTTATTCAGGGAACTTACTGAGGATTATAGCCTGGGAATCAGTCTTTTGGATAGCTCTTAAGGAACTGTTCCAAAGAGGTAAGGGAGGAGCCAGGGCACACAGGAGTTTTTGCTAAAAAAAGAAAACAATAAAAACAAACAAAAAACATCTAGTTGAACATCAAAAGATTACTGCTAATCACAAAAAACAGACATCTCAAGTTAATGATTTTAGTGCTTTTCTAAGATGCAAAAGTCTGGGCTCATTGAATTTATTCCTTTGATGTGCATCTTAACTATCCAGGGTCAGTATCTTGTTTTATCTCCATCCTGAATTCCCCTCTGGGCACACCTCAGAGTGGCTACAGTGGCTGTTGGCTTGCTGGTGGGCAATACTCTTTATTTACTGAAATGGTAAAAACATGATTTTGTCCAAACACACATGATTTCAACCCTGTTTTTCTGCACCCAGTTCCAATGTGTATGTTTTTTGGGGGTATGAGTGAAACAGAACAGGACCCTGTGGGGCCCTCCCAGGTACAAATCCTTTCTGTGTCCCCTGATTTATTGTAAGAAATAAGCTTCATTCAGCTTCCTTGACCTCCGCTGAGTTCCAAGGGGCAGATTCAAATAGTTGCTTATCAGGGAAGGAAGGGAAATGCAGCAGAAAATGAGGAGCAATCAAGAAGCAGTAGTGCAGCTATGGGACAAGGTCCTGATTCCTTCTCAAGGAATATACATAACAATACCTTTGAGTTCTTCTGTAGGAACTAAGGCTCCCACCCAGGTGGAAGATGGTAACTTCAGGCTGAGCACAAGATTCCTGGGATGCCACCCTGTTACCTCACCACTAACCAATCAGAACAAAGTCTGCACACAGTGGAAGATAATGAATACTCTGACCCCCTCTCCAAATGATTCTCCCTTTAAAAACTTTCATGGTTTAGAAGAATCTTTGGAGTTGGTTTTGGAAAAAGTTGCCAGTTTCTTGAATAAAGCAACCTTTCCATTCCTACCAGCACTTGTCTCTCAAAAGTACTGGCTTTTAAGAAGTGAGCAGTTAAACCTGAGTTCAGTAACATGGGGGCAGGAGTCCATACAGCACGAGCAATTCGCAGACACCAGCTGGGTTTCCTATAATCAACTCAATTCTGAAACTATCTACCTGGAGATAGCATCAGATTCCACAGGTTAAAGATTCAGTCCTACAAGACTGACCCCATCCCCAGCTGCCACTTCAGATGCCAGTCACAAGTCCAGATCTTTCTGACCCACCAGCTATAAAACTGGAGTTTCCAACGACCCCTTCCTTGAGGTTCCAGCAACCCCTTTCTTGGGTTCTGATTAATTTACTAGAGTGGCTCACAGAATTCAGAGAAACATTTTACTTACTAGATTACCAGTTTATTATAAAAGGATACAACTCAGGAACATCCAGATGGAAGAGATGCATAGGGCAGGGTGTGAGGAAAGGTCATGGGGCATCCATGCCCTTTCTGGGCCACCATTCTCCACTAATTTCCATGAGTTCACTAATGTGGTAGCTCTCCAAACCCCATTTTCTTTAGGGTTTTTATGGAGACTTCATTGCATGGTCCAGATTGATGAGCTCATTGGCCATTGGTGTTTAAACTCAACCTCCAGCCCCTCTTCCCTCTCCAGAGGTTGTGGGGTGGATGAAAGTCCCAACAGTCTAATCACAAGATTGGGTCCCCAGTCAAACAGCTTGAGTCTTTAGGTGACTTAGGAGCATTCCAAAAGTCACATAATTAACATAACAAAAGACACCTTCACCATTCTCCTCAGAAAATCCAAGGGTTTTAGGAAGGAGCTCTGAGCCAAGAACAGAGGTTGGAGTCAGAGACCAAACATATATTTCTTTTCATGAATCATAATGTTGCAAGCCCCTAATTGTTTCTCTCCAATTCTCTTGATAAAATCCAAACGGCCCAAACAGTGGGTGATAATCTGCAAGCATAGTTCCTCCTTCTTCTGAGAACCATTCTTTTTTCTTTTTGGTAGTTGTCTGGGGTTTATTTTATTTTATTTTTTATTTGTATTTTTTTTTAACTTTTTATTTTTTTATTTTTTACAAAAAACTGCATATGTTTAGAGTGTACAGTTTGGTATCCCAATCTCCCAATTCATTCCCCCCCCAACCCTCCCTGCTTTCCCCACTTGGTGTCCATATGTTTGTTCTCTACATCTGCGTCTCTATTTCTGCCTTGCAAACCGGTTGATTCGTACCATTTTTCTATAGTCCACATATATGTGTTAATATACAATATTTGTTTTTCTCTTTCTGACTCACTTCACTCTGTATGACAGTCTCTAGGTCCATCCATGTCTACAAATGTCCCAGTTTCATTGCTTTTTACAGATGAGTAATATTCCATTGTATGTATGTACCACATCTTCTTTATGCATTCATCTGTTGATGGACATTTAGGTTGCTTCCATGTCCTGGCTATTGTAAATAGTGCTGCAATGAACATTGGAGTGCATGTGTCTTTTTGAATTATGGCATTCTCTGGGTATATGCCCAGTAGTAGAATTGCTAGGTCATATGGTAGTTCTATTTTTAGTTTTGCAAGGAACCTCCATACTGTTTTCCATAGTGGCTGTATCAATTTACATTCCCACCAGCAATGCAAGAGCATTCCCTTTTCTCCATACCCTCTCCAGCATTTACTGTTTGCTGATTTTCTGATGATGCCCATTCTAACCAGTGTGAGGTGATACCTCATTGTGGCTTTGATTTACATTTCTCTAATAATTAGTGATGTTGAGCATCTTTTCATGTGCCTCTTGGCCAACCGTATGTCTTCCTTGGAGAAATGCCTATTTAGGTCTTCTGCCCATTTTTTGATTGGGTTGTTTGTTTTTTTGATATTGAGCTGGATAAACTGTTTATATATTTTGGAGATTAATCCTTTGTCTGTTGATTCGTTTGCAAATATTTTTTCCCATTCTGAGGGTTGTCTTTTCATCTTGCTTATAATTTGCTTTGCTGTGCAGAAGCTTTGAAGTTTCATTAGGTCCCACTTATTTATTTTTGTTTTTATTTCCATTATTCTAGGGGGTGGGTCAAAAAAGATCTTGCTGTTATTTATGTCGAAGAGTGTTCTTCCTATGTCTTCCTCCAGGAGTTTTATAGTGTCTGGCCTTACATTTAGGTCTTTTATCCATTTTGAGTTTATTTTTGTGTATGGTGTTAGGAAGTGTTCTAATTTCATTCTTTTACATGTAGCTGTCCAGTTTTCCCAGCACCATTTATTGAAGAGGCTGCCTTTTCTCCATTGCCTCCTATATCCTTGCCTCCTTTGTCATAGATTAGTTGACTGTAGTTTATCTCTGGGCTTTCTATCCTGTTCCATTGATCTATATTTCTTTCATTAGTGTCTTATAGTTTTCTGAGTACAGGACTTTTACCTCCTTGGTTAGGTTTATTTCTAGGTATTTTATTCTTTTTGTTGCAATGGTGAATGGGATTGTTTCCTTAATTTCTCTTTCTGATATTTCATTGTTAGTGTATAGAAATGCAAGAGACTTCTGTGTGTTAATTTTGTATCCTGCAACTTTATCAAATTCATTGATTAGCTCAAGTAGTTTTCTGGTGGCATCTTTAGGATTTTCTATGTAGAGTATCATGTCATCTGCAAACAGTGACAGTTTTACTTCTTTTCCAGTTTGGATTCCTTTTATTTCCTTTCCTTCTCTGATTGCTGTGGCAAGAACTTCCAAAACTATGTTGAATAGTAGTGGTGAGAGTGGACATCCTTGTCTTGGTCCTGATCTTAGAGGGAATGATTTTCAGTTTTTCACCATTGAGAATGATGTTTGCTATGGGTTTGTCGTATATGGCCTTTACTATGTTGAGGTAGGTTCCCTCTATGCCCACCTTCAGGAGAGTTTTTATCATAAATGGGTGTTGAATTTTGTCAAAAACTTTTTCTGCATGTATTGAGATGATCATGTGGTTTTTATCCTTCAGTTTGTTAATGTGGTGTATCACATTGATTGATTTGTGTATAATTGAAGAATCCTTGCATTCCAGGGATAAACTATACTTGATCATGGTGTATGATTCTTTTAATGTGTTGTTAGATTCTGTTGGCTAGTATTTTGTTGAGGATTTTTGCATCTAAATGCATCAGTGATATTGGTCTGTAGTTTTCTTTTTTTGTAGTATCTTTGTCTGGTTTTGGTAGCAGGGTGGTGGTGTTTTCATAAAATGAATGTGGGTGTGTTCCTTCCTCTGCAATCTTTTGAAAGAGTTTGAGAAGGATGAGTGTTAGCTCTTCTCTAAATATGTGATAAAATTCACCTGTGAATCCACCTGGTCCTGGACTTCTGTTTGTTGGGAGATTTTTAATCACAATTTCAATTTCATTCCTTGTGATTGGCCTGTTCATATTTTCTATGTCTTCCTGATTCAGTCTTGGAAGGTTATACCTTTCTAAGACTCTGTCCATTTCATCCAGGTTGTCCATTTTATTGGCACATAGTTGCTTGTAGTAGTCTTTTATGGTGATTTTTATTTCTGTGGTGTCCATTGTAACTTCTCTGGTTTCATTTCTAATTTTATTGATTTGAGTCCTCTCCCTCCTTTTCTTGATGAATCTTACTAGAGGTTTATTGATTTTATTTATCTTCTCAAAGAACCAGCTTGTAGTTTTATTGATTTTTGCTTTTGTTTTCTTTGTCTCTATTTCATTTATTTCTGCTCTGATCTTTATGATTTCTCTGCATCTACTAACTTTGGGTTTTGTTTGCTCTTCTTTCTCTAATTTCTTTAGGTGTAAGGTTAGATTGTTTACTTGGGATTTTTCTTATTTCTTGAGGTAGGATTGTATTGCTATAAACTTCCCTCTTAGAACTGCTTTTGCTGCATCCCATAGGTTTTGGATTATTGTGTTTTCATTGTCATTTGTCTCTAGGTATTTTTTGATTTCCTCTTTGATTTCTTCAGTGATCTGTTGGTTATTTAGTAGCATATTGTTTAGCCTCCATGTGTTTTTGTTTTTTACAGTTTTTTTTCCTGTAATTGATTTCTATTCTCATAGCATTGTGGTCAGAAAAGATGCTTGATATGATTTCAATTTTCTTAAATTTACCAAGGCTTGATTTGTGACCCAAAATATGATCTATCCTGGAGAATATTCCATGTGCACTTGAAAAGATCGTGTAATCTGCTGTTTTTGGATGTAATGTCCTATAGATATCTATTAAATCCAGCTGATTTATTGTGTCCTTTAAAGCTTGTGTTTCCTTATTAATTTTCTGTCTGGATGATCTGTCCATTGGTGTAAGTGGGGTGTTAAAGTCCCCCACTATGATTGTGTTCCTGTCAATTTCCTCTTTCATAGTTGTTAGCATTTGCCTTATGTATTGAGGTACACCTATATTGGGTGCATATGTATTTATAATTGTTATCTCTTCTTCTTGGATTGATCCCTCGATCTTTATGTAGTGTCCTTTCTTGTCTCTTGTAACATTTTTTATTTCGAAGTCTAATTTATCTGATATGAGTATCGCTACTCCAGCTTCCTTTTGACTTCAATTTGCATGGAATATCTTTTCCATCCCCTCACTTTCAGTCTGTATGTGTCCCTAGGTCTGAAGTGGGTCTCTTGTAGACAGCATATATATGGATCTTGTTTTTGTATCCATTCAGCCAGTCTGTGTCTTTTGGTTGGTGCATTTAGTCCATTTACATTCAAGGTAATTATTGATATGTATGTTCCTATTACCATTTCCTTAATTGTTTTGTTTTTGTTTCTGTAGGTCCTTTTCTTCTCTTATGTTTCCCGCTTAGAGAAGTTCCTTTAGCATTTGTTGTAAGGCTGGTTTGGTGGTGCTGAATTCTCTTAGCTGTTGCTTGTCTGTAAAGCTTTTGATTTCTCCATTGAGTCTGAGTGAGATCCTTGCTGGGTAGAGTATTCTTGGTTGTAGGTTCTTCCCTTTCATCACTTTAAATATATCATGCCACTCCCTTCTGGCTTTCAGTTTCTGCTGAGAAATCAGCTATTAACCTGATAGGAGTTCCCTTGTATGTTATTTGTCGTTTTTCCCTTGTTGTTTTTAATAACTTTTCTCTGTCTTTAATTTTTGTCAATTTGACTACTATCTGCCTTGCGGTGTTTCTCCTTGGGTTTATCCTGCCTGGGACTCTCTGTGCTTCCTGGACTTGGGTAGCTATTTCCTTTCCCATGTTAGGGAAGTTTTCAACTATAATCTCTTCCAGTATTTTCTCAGGTCCTTTCTCTCCCTCTTCTCCTTCTGGGACCCCTATAATGCAAATGTTGGTGCGTTTAACATGTCCCAGAGGTCTCTTAGGCTGTCTTCAGTTCTTTTCATTCTTTTTTCTTTATTCTTTTCTGTATCAGTGATTATCACTGTTCTGTATTCCAGGTCACTTATTCGTCCTTCTGCCTCAGTTAATCTGCTATTGGTTCCTTCTAGTGTATTTTTCATTTCAGTTATTGTGTTGCATACCTCTGTTTGTTTGTTCTTTAATTCTTCTAGGTCTTTGGTAAACTTTTCTTGCAACTTTTCTATCTTTGCATCCAATCTTTTTTCAAAGTCCTGGATCATCTTCACCATCATTATCCTGAATTCTTTTTCCGGAAGAGTGCCTATCTCCTCTTCATTTAGTTGTTTTTCTGGTGTTTTATCTTGTCCCTTCATCTGGTACAAAGTCTTTTGCCTTTTCATTTTCTCTGTCTTTCTGTGGCTGTGATTTTCATTTCCACAAGATGAAATACTGCTGATACTGCTTTATTCTGCTCTCTGTCCTCTTGTGGAGGAAGCAGTCTAGGAGGCTTATGGGTGCTTCCTGATGGGAGGGACTTATGGTGGGTTTGGCTGGGTGGGTGGAGCTCAGTAAAACTTTAATCTGTTTTGGTGGGTGGAGCTCAGTGACACTTTAATCTGCTTGTCTGCCAATGGGTGGGGCTGTGTTCCCACCCTGGTGGTCATTTGGCCTGAGGTGACCCACCACTGGAGCTTACAGACTCTTGGGTGGAGCTAATGGTGGACTCTGGGAGGGCTCATGCCAATTAGCACTTCTCAGATGCCCTGCTGCCAGTGCCCCTGTCTCCTCAGTGAACCACAGTTGCCCCCCACCTCTGCAGGCAACCCTCCAACACCAGCACGTAGGTCTGGTTCAGTCTCATATGGTGTCACTGCTCCTTTCCCCTGGGTCCTGGTGAGCACACTTTTTGTGTGCCCTCCAAGAGTGGCATCTCTGTTTCCCCTAGTCCTGTGGGGGTCCTGCAATCAAATCCTGGTGGCTTTCAAAGTCTGATTCTTTGGGGATTCCTCCTCCCATTGCTGGATCCCCAGGTTAGGAAGCCTGACGTGGGGCTCAGAACCCTCAGGACTTCTGTGGTATAACTGTTCTCCAGCTTGTGAGTCACTCACCCAGCATTTATGGGATTTGATTTTAACATGATTGCACCCCTCCTACTGTCTCATTGTGGCTTCTCCTTTGTCTCTGGATGTGGGGTGTTTTTTTTTGGTGAGTTCCAGTGTCTTTCTGTAGATGATTCTTCACCAGTTAGTTGTAATTCTGGTGCTCTTGCAAGAGGGAGTGAGCGCACATCCTCCTACTCTGCCATCTTGATTTTTCCTGAGAATCATTCTTGACCAACTATTCATGAAACTAGCTCAACTTTGGCTGATCCCTCTTGCTGAAGCCCTATAAAACATTCTATTTCCTTTCCCAAGTTAGAAGTGCATAAATTGTCTTCTTCCACAATGAACTCCTTGTGATAAATTGACACAGTCCAGGAAAAGGGTCTTCTATTTACCCCAAGAAAAACTGCCTGGGGGGATGGGGAACTTGAGGATAGAGGAAGAGAAGATAATTGTGAAGCCTGTGGAAGGATTAGAAAGTGTGTGTCAGGGAGGTGATTCTAAAATAGTGGGGTGGCACCACCCCCAGGGGCTGGCCCAGCAGTCATCTCTCAGCTTCCCTAATCACCATATCCCCTCCCCCACCAGCCCCTTGGGTTGTTGGCATCTCATCTTACCCCAGCACATTGGGCCCCACCTCTCAAGGCAACTTCCCTGGCTCAGTACTCCATTTCCATGTAGATTCACACAACTGCTTAGTTTTCTCTTCTATGTTTTGCCTTGGAAAGGTGATTAGCTGCTATAACTGAGGTTGACAAAGGAAGTAGCGCTTCACAGAGGGAGATGAGTCTCTAGAACTGCAAGCTCAGGGTGTCTAACCTGAGGGCTGCTCCTAAACCAGGCATTGTGCTTTAGGACCCCCAGTGTGGACTCATGTCCTGTTCTCTCTCCACACTGTTTCCTGGCCCCAGCCCCATCTTTGTCAGAGCAGGCACAAAATTCCTGGGTGTGAGTAGGACGTTATCAAGGGCATCAGTGGAAACTTGATAGCCAGGCCAGGGTCCAAACTGCACTCTGTGCTACAGCCACATACATCTGCAAGAACAAGAGGTCCCTCACTAACTGCTGCTTCCTGCTCCTGCTTTCCCTGAATAGAATCCAAGCTCATTCATAGCAATGAAGAGTCTGCCAAGGCCAGGGTCTTATCAAAGGGGCTTTTGTCTCCTGAGCTAAACATTGGCTCATTGTTACTTTCCTGCCTGGACCCTTCTAGAAGTGGGAGCCCACCCAGATCCTCTGGTTTCAGTTCGTGGCTCTGAATGCAGTGGAGCAGGAGGAAGAGAGTGGCCCACCTCTGGGAAGAGAAAACCCTGGGTCAGGCTGATGTGATGTACTTGCTCAGGTCTCCCTGTCTGGGCATAACTAGGGTTCAGCTGGGTGACTGGACACACAGTTACCTTTCTTCAGGACAAGGAGTTCTTATAACTTTTACTTTCTCCCTTCTAAACACAAGACTGTTAAAGACTCTTTTTCCCCTTGCTTTTCAGGTTAAGCTCTTCATCCTTCAAAAATGAAGCTCAACGTCCCTTGCTTTCAGTCAGCTTCCTCTGATCAGCTCTGCCATATTCCTCAGTGATGACGTGCCCCATCTGTACTGTGCTCCTCTGCCCTCTTTCTGTGGCAGTGTTCATCTGTGTGCTCTGTCCCTGTTACCTGACAACTGGATTCACCTCTGGTGGGTGTTGAGCCAATAGACACACCCAAGCCAAAGATGGGGTGAAGGAAGGATTTATTACTTGCAGCAAGTGAGGAGAACACCGAGGATCTTTCCCAAAGCAGTGTCTCCCCAAAGAGCAAAATTGGGGAAGTTTTAAGCTAAGGGTATATGCATATTCATGAGGGGGCTTGAGCAGGGGAGAATTGGGGGCCAAGGTTGACAGAGTCCAAGCTTTAGTTGATTAAAGTCAGGAGGGTCAACATCATCTTTCCATCCTCCACCTGGGTGAGGGCCTTAGTTCCTGCAGAACTCAGATATATTATTATGAATATCCATTGAGGAACCAGGACCCTGACCCAAGGCTACACTACTGTTTCTTGACTGCTCCTCTCTTGTTTCTGCATTCCCTCTCTTGTGATCATTAATTACTGAGACCCGTTCAAGGGCAAGCATTGCGGCCAGGCTTAGGTCACAAAATGGCTTACGCCAAAATGGGTTTTCCTATGTTATGTGAGTCATTCCTGGTTCTCTTTCTCTGGGAAACCCCCTAACCTATCTGCTTACGTCTCCCACATTGGAAGGCTTTCTAAGGGCAGAACCCATGGCTCCCTTCTTTCCAACTTGAAGCCTGAATACAACACATCATGTTCTTTAAATGTTTGTTAAATACCAATTCTAGCCACAACTCTCTCAAGGACAGTGTTAGAAAGGTCTGTGTGGAAACAGACTCTCTTTCTGTCTTTCTCTCTCTCTCTGTCTCTCTCTCTCTCTCTGTCTCTCTTTCTCTCTCTCTCAAGATTGGATTTAAGCTGTATGTTATTCCATGTAATCAACAATCCACCCTTCAACAAGTTACTGCCGCTGAAGCTGTGTAATTCTGATTGGAACTTGAACCCAGCCAAAACTCAGATTGGGACTTGAACCCATGGTCTTTTAATTGAGATTACACACCTGATCTCAGGACAGTGAAGCTCAGGTGCTTGATGTTTCATTGCAGAAAGAATTCAGTGAGGGACAAAGTGATAGGTAAGAAGTGGATTTATTTAGAGAGAAACACACTCCACAGAGAGTGTGTAGGCTATCTCAAAAGACAAGAGTGGCACCAGGGTATGGGGTTGTCAGTTTTTATAGGGGTGGGTAATTTCATAGGCTAATGTGTGGGAGGAGTAGTCCAGCTATTCTGGGAAAGGAGTGCGAATTCCCAGGAATTGGGCCACCATCCACTTTTTGACCTTTATGGTCTTCCTTGGAACTGTCTTGGTGCCCACGAGTGTGTCATTTAGCTTGCTGATATGTTACAATGAGTCTATACTGAGAATCAAGGTTTAATGGGAGTTGACTCATCTGCTATCTTGGACCTATTTGGTTCTAATCAGCTTATGTCATGTCCTCAGGCTCTGTTATTCTTTTAAATGTTGTGCCCTGCCCCCTTCCCTCCCGTTTCACCTTGACTATAGTAAATGGTAAAAAATGAGTTTAGTTAGATTCCTCCAAGGCTTGAAGCCCTGTTTCAGCAAGGGGTAAGGGTTATTTGGTTACTCAGCTGACATTCTCAACTCCCGTAACTGAGAAATGAAAACTTCAGAGGGAGGAATTTACTCTCAGCCTGTGTTCTGCTGTACGAGACCCCAGACAATCTTAACCATGATGCCACCAAGGAAGGATTTCAGTGCAGCCTAAATGGAGGCCCCTACACCAGCATTCTAATCAGCATTCTAATCAGCATAAGCCCCACATTCTCTACTGGACACAAAACTCTGACACATCCTCAGTATTTCACAGGCCAATCCTTCTACCGCCTGCTCTAATTGAAGCATGTCTCCCCAGCCCCCTCTCCTGGCCCCCTTATGTCAAGGGGCTGTGATGACGCTGGGTGGCAGCATCAGCCTTCTTGCCCTAGGAGAAGGTATAAAATAGCCATAGTGGTAGGGATGAGAAATGAAGTTCATTTAGAACAATGACAGAAAACAATGTGTGGTGATACCGCAGAAGCTATCAGTACATGAAGGCTGCTTAAAAGAGACTTTAAGACTTACTCTGGAAGTGTTACTGAGTCCAAGCTCACTCTGCTTACCACACAACAGGCCAATGAATCGAAGATGAGGTGTTGAGGCAAGGAATATGACTTTATTTGGAAAGCCGGCAAACCATGAAAATGACAGACTAATGTCTCCTAAAAAACCATCTTATTGGGCATTGGATGCCAGTTTGTTTTATAGAATCAGAGAGGGAGGGGCTGGGAAGTAAAGTAAAAAGGGTTATCAGTCTTGCAAAACATCTCCTGGAATGACTAGCCTCGGGGAAGGGATGTGTTAATTTCACAGATGGGTAGGGTTCCCTGAGGCAGGCCACTGTGTATGATTAAAGCAATGAAAAGCAAAGGTTAAAGTCAAAGAAACAGATCCAACATGGAGTCTGATTTAGCTTTACATGGTAACAGAAGCACTGAGGACTGGTATTATATTGAGGAGGGCAGAAAATGCATGTTCTGGAAATGGTCTGGGGCAAGCTTCTTCAGGTACCATCAGGATGCTGGAGTGATTTTCACAGGTTCTGGGGATGAGCAAGGGTGGATGCACGAGCTGTGGATTTAGCTTAATTGTGTGGAAAATTGAGGTAATTGTTTTTTCATAATTATTGTTTTCTGCTGGGGATGTTTTTAATATGGTAGCTGTATAATAGTGAGTGAGGGGCCTCAGTTGAAGGACCAGGAATGTAGATAAGCCTGTACCTTCTCCAGCCTGAGCTGACCCAATGCCACCTTCCTTTCTCTACATATTTATACTTTACTGAGTGGTTTCTGACCTGGTTTGAACCTGTGGTATCACCACACATTCTTTTCTGTCATTGTTATCAATGAACTTCATTTCTCATCCCTATAGCTATTTTATACCTTCTCCTCTCCTATCAATCTCCTTACCCTGCTCCTGCTTCCTTTGCTTGCAGCAGTTGACATTACTTCCAAATTAAAAGGGAAAATACAATTTTTTGAGGGAAATCCCTCTATTTTCCACCCTCTACCCACAAAGATTTTTGTTTTTTTACATCTATCCATCCTTTCCTTCTTCTTTCTTGATCTGGAGAAAGTGCTGACCCTCTTTCCCAAGAATTCATTCTTATTCACTAGATTCTGTCCCCTCTTCCTTTAAGAATCTTGCTCTATAATGATGACCTTTCCTTGTGTATTTATTTTTTTCCTCTGCTGACTCTTTCCTCCTAGTATATGATCATGCTCAAATCTATTTCATCTTAAAGCAAACAATTAAAAAAAAAACACAACGCTCCTTGACCTTTGATGACCCTTTGTCAATTGCCCTAGCTTTCATTTTTCTTTTACAGCTAAACTTAAATCTACACTGTCTTCCATTCACCTGACAACCTTCTAAAGTTAGGCTTCCACATGCAACTCTCCACTCAAATTGCTGAGACTGTTGGTGACTCTTGGTTTCCAAATCCAGTGGAGGTGTTTTTGTCACTGTCATATTTGATGCATCTGGGGTATTTGAAACTGTTGACCATGTCTCCTTCTAGAAGCTCTTTTTTCTTTTAGCTTCAAAATCTCTTTCTCTCCCCATTCAGCCTCTCTCTTTCTCTGTTTCTCTACTCTGTTTCAGAGAAATTCTTTCATATAGTCATTAAACTAATATTTGTCAAATGCTTACTATGTGCTAAGAATTCTTCAGCAAGATAGGCAAAGTCCTTGCTTTCACAGAGTTTATACTTTCGCTGAGGGAAAGACTAAGCAAATAAAATAAGCAAACAAATAAACAAGAAAATGTTAGCATTGAGTACTATGAGTAGAATTAAAGTGTGGTGCTATTAAAGAAAAGATTGAGCATCATCTTTAGACTGAGCTTTCAGCAAAGGCCTCTCTGAAGATCTTGAAGGAATGAACCAGCTATGTAAAGATAAGGGAAAGAGAATTCTAGCAGAAGAAACAGCCAATACAGAATCCCGGAGCTGGGACAAAATTGATGTGTTTAAATGATTTCTCCTTTGAACATATAGATATACCTGAGCAAGATACTGCCCTGGGGCCCAAGAGGATGAGCTGGCAAAGGCAACTGAGAAGGAGCAGACAGAATCCAGAAGACCAAAAATGAAAGCATTTTAAAAAGAAGGAAGTGGTCAACTGTGTCAAATATTGCCAAGAGATAAAATGAGAGCAAAGAGGACTATTGGATCTGCCAAATGGGTATATTGTGACCTTAACAAGTGCCATTTCAGGGACATGGAGGAGACAGATGCTTGTTTGAAAAGGGTAGAGGAGTGGGTGTGAGGTGAGAAAAGAGAGGCTGTGACTGTTTTGAGGAGCATTTCCAGAAGAAGAGCAGAGAGATGGCCAGAGGTCTAGAGATGCACTGTACAATATGGTAGCCACTAATCACATGTGGCTATTTAAACATTTTAGTTAAAATCAAATAAAATAGAAAATTTAGTTCCTCAGTCACAGTAACCACATTTGAAGTGCTTGATAGCCACATGCAGCTAGTGATTACTCTATTGACCAGAGAAGATATATATATATTTCTTTAATCATTGCAGGAATTTCTATTGAACAACCTTGCATTAGAAGATATGGGGTTCTCTGCTTTGGCTAACTCAGAATTTCTGTCCACATGCAATTTTGGAAAAAATATATATGAGTAAATCGTTCAGTAAATATTGGCTCAATTAGAAAGGAATCTTTATATTTTGCTGTTTCAGATCATCTAATTCTTACATGTTGCACTGTTCTCTGATGTTTTGAAAATATGAATTGTACGCTTCACCTTTTTATTATGCTGTACCTTCTGCAGTGGTTGGCTTTCCAAACTATCCAACATACTACCTAGCAATGAAGATTCATATTTTTGTATTTTTCATATTTCATGTTCTCATTTTTTTAACCAAGATAATTTTTGGAGATTACAAGCTTGGTATTTTATTATTATCAAAACCAATAAATTCAAACAATTAAAAAAAGAAGATGTGGGGTTAAGGAAGGTTTTTTTGATTTTGTTGTTAGTGGTTGGTTGGCTTGCAGTTAATTTTTTAATGTGATGGATACTAGATGCAACAGTGATCACATAGAATTTGGAGGTGCATCTTTCTTCCTGAATTCTCTTTCTTTATCTCCCTTCAGCTGCAAGTGTGCCCTAAAGATCCATCCATGATCCCTGTTCTTCCTATTTAACCATCCTCCTTGACAACCTCATCCATGCTCATGATCACTGATCAATTGTCCCCATTATATCTCCCTCCTGAGCAGCACATCCACAGTCCACCTACCTAGAGACCGTGTCAACTTAGAAGTCCCACAGCAATTTCAAATTCAGTAAGTCCAAAACCTCCACTTCCTCCTGGTCCTACTCCTATAGCACCCTCTTGAAACCCACCCACTTGCCCAGGCCAGCAATGTGGGAATCATTTTGAACGTTTCTTTCTTTTTCATTCTTTACATCTGGTCAGTCACTAAATGGCTAGTTAGATTAGGGAACATGTGTAGAATTGATTCTCTCTGCTCCATCTTCACTGACATTTAAATTCTCACTTGGACTGTTGGGGACATTGTGGATTGGCCAACAGAATACTCATACCCACTCCCTTCTCCTAGGTTAGCCTCTAATAGAGAGGTTGGGGGAAGGGACCCATTCAGTTATAGGAAGCTTGTCTCATGGACCTAAAGTGAAGCCTATTGAAGAGTCTCTGGGATAGATTTTACTTTCTTGATTAAAAAGGACAGGTACAGCTGCTGCCACTTTTTCTTTAACTTCTTCATCCTTTGACTGCTGACACCATGACTGCTACCACCTTGCAATCACTGAAGGAAAGGCAAAGAGAATCTTAGTACCTCCAGCACTGACCAGTGCCAATAGCCATCTACCCCAAGATTTCTCAGTATGGAAAAAAATAAATCTTTATTCAAGCCAGAGTGGATTCTGTTACTTGTAGCCAAAAGCATCCTTAACTGACAGTTTCCTATCTGGTTTCCTTGTTTGAGTCTCACAGCAGTTTTCCATTCTTCACAACCTTGGCCAGAGTAACCTTTATAAAAATGCAAATTTGGTCATGCTACTTCCCTAATAAATCTTCCGCTGGCTCTCCACTGTACAGAATAAAGTTCAGACTCCTTTGCATGGCACACAGACCCTTCACAACCTCCCACTGCCTATTCTTCCAGCCTCATACCTTGGCACTATACATCACAGACAGTTCTCCAAGCAAACCCTGTTCTTTTATGTTTTCCAGGCACATGCTCTTTCTTCTGCCTGAAATACCCTCTTCTCTTCAAGCTTTTCACCTCCCTCTCTTAGAGCTCTATATTCCATGGTTCCATATCCTTACTATCTTTATTACAATCACATTTTGTTGTCTTCTCTTCTCAATAGACTATGAACACTTCTAAGGATTTGTCTTATTCATCTTTGTCTTCCCAATTTTGGGCATGGGGCTGGGACTCAGGTAATTGTGTGTAAAATGAATAAATGAATGAATGAATGAGTGCACTGAACCAGGGGCCTTGATTCTCTCCTTAGTTCTATTTTTTCACAATCCCTTAAGTTCTCTGAAACTCATTTTCTTTGTATGTAAAACAAGGGTAATAATTCTACCTTTGTCTATTTGGAGTCCAAATGAAATTTGAAAAGCTGTTTGTGGCAGCTTTGAATGTCAGAAGCAGCACTGACCTTGGTGACAGGCAGACACAGATTAAAAACCATCTTTCTACTTATGAACTTGAGCAAGTTAGGTGAACTCTCTGAGCCTCAGCTTCCTAATTGGTAGGAGGTTGTGTATAAACCTGTGGCATTGTTATGCAGATTAAGTAAGATACTGGATATGAGAATTTCTGGCTCATAATGGGGGCTTAGTAAATATTAGTTGAAGTAGAGGTGAGGAGAAGAGGTCTTCAGCCTCAGTGGGATTCTGCCTGAGATGCCCAGTTCCGAAAATCAAGCAGGACTCTGTGGGGTTCCTGGGCGAAAAAAGGCTTTCTGTGTCATCTCCCATGAGTTCCAAAGAACAGATTCAAACAGTTGTTAATCAGGGAAGGGAGGGGTTGCAGAGACAAGGGAAGAGCAGTCAAGAGACAATAGTGCAGCCTTGAGGTAGGGTCCTGGTTCCCTGTCAAGCAATATACATAATATCTTTGAGGTCTTCTGCAGAACTAAAACCCCCACCAAATGGAAGATGTTAACTACTTGATGAAGCACTCTTCATTCCAGAGTAGGTCACAGATCACCCATCACCACCTGACGCCAGATGATCTCTGAATTGAAGGAATGCATGCCCTGCACACACCCTGATCCTTATCAGCAACCCTGCCCCTAGACTATGAGCTCCTCACAACCACCCCCACCCAGGTGTGGACATACAGTTTTGAGGGCAAAGCAATAAAGCTATTCTTTTCTACTTCCACCAAAACTGTGTCTCTGAGATTTAACTCAGTGTCAGGGTACAGAGGCTGGATTCATTATCATTCCTAGAACACAGCTGTGGTCCACACGCTGCTGGGCAGCCAAAGCCACAGAACCCTGTCTGCTTCCTTTACCTGTGCAGACAGCATCTGCCAGGCCTGCAACTCCATGCAGAGCTTCTCTGGGTCTCTGTCCCCAGGCTGGCAAACTAAAAAGAGCTATTAACATCTGCACATCACTGAAAAGTTCTCCTGGTGCTTTTATAAATATGCATCTCGTGTAAGTCTCAACAAATCTGTGAATCAGGAAGGTAGCAGAGATGTTAAATGATCTGCTAACGGGCAAACAGCAGGTGACTTGGGGCAAAACTTTTACCCTTTTTATGCCTTAGTTTTTTCTTCTACAAAATGACAATAATACTAGGATTGTTGGGAGGATTAAAAAGAATAATGTGGGTAAAGTGCCTACCTCTGTGTCTTGTATAGATTAACTGCAGTATATGTTACCTATCATTACAGTTCTCAAGATGAGCCCCAGGATCTGATTTCCAGAGTTTGCCATCTTAACCTGTTCTCTGCTACCTCTCAAGGCACATGAGCATGGTCCTGGGGAGTTGAGATGAGGTTCTTCTCTGTTTAGAAAGTTCCCAGTACAATCCAAGCCCTGGGTAGAGGCAATGTCCACACACTTGCTTATCAAGCCTGACTACCAAGAGGACTACTAGGACCACCTGGTTATCTAATACCTGGCAGATCTCAGTATGAATGGGGCATATTTGGAAAAATTAAAAAGGTGTCCAGGGCTTCCTAGGTGGCGCAGTGGTTAAGAATCCGCCTGCCAATGCAGGAGACACAGGTTTGATCTCTGCTCCAGCAAGATCCCACATGCTGAGGAGCAACTAAGCCTGTGTGCTGCAACTACTGAAGCCCACACGCTTAGAGCCTGTGCTCCACAACAAGAGAAGCCATGGCAATGAGAAGCCTGCACACCACAACAAAGAGTAGCCCCCACTTGCCACAACTAAAGAAAGCCTGTGCACAGCAAAAAAGACCTAACCCAGCCAATAAAATAAATAAATAAATAAATAAATAAAATAAATAAATAAATAAATTTATATGAACTGGAGAAATAATAGGCCTTTGTGGCACCCTGCACCCTATTCCATCATCCATTCCTTCATTTATTCAGCAAATACTCATTGAGTGTTCACTGAATGCTTGGAACCATGCAATGTGCAGTGCATACAATGATGACCAAAAAGAGAAGTGGCTAATGGAGGAGCAGATATTAATTAAATAGTTATAAGCAAATGCCCTTTAGGAAAGAGAGTGACTGATTCCATGAACTGAGGGAGTGACTGCAGCTCAGAGAGAGTGCAGGGGAGGCTAGAGGGATGGACTGGGGCTGCCTATGTTGGAACTTGGAGATCTTATAGTCCATGTTTAAGATCTTGATCTGTATCCTAAGAGCAGTGGGGAAGCCAGGTTATGTCTGCTTCAGTTTTCTATTTTGAAAAAAAAAATTCTTTCTTGAAAATTTTTATTTTAAAAGAATTTTGGATTTTAAAAAAGTTGCATAAAGGGTTCCCACATATTCTTCATCTCTCTTCCCCAAATGTTACCATCTTACATAGTACTTATTAAAACCAAATTGAAAAAACAAAACAAAAAAAAACCATAAAAAAACAAATTGAGATGTTTTGCAAGATCCAACCTAGGCTCCCACACTGCATTTATCTGCCGTATCTCTTTTGTCTCCTCCAACGTGTTCTTCAGTCTTTATCTCTCAAGACTACCGTGCTTTTGAAGAGTGCTGGCCAATTATTTTGTAAAATGTCTCTCAATTTGTGTTTGTCTGATATTTCCTCATTTAAGTTCAGGTTGTGCATTTCTGGCAAGAACACCACAGCTGTGGTGTTGCGTCCTTCTCAATACAGTGTAATAGGAGGTAGCTGATGTCAATACGTGTCATAATTGGTGATAATTTTGATCACTCAGTTACTATTTTTCCCTTTTCAATGAATAAGTATTTTCCAGGAGGATACTTCGAGACTATGCAAATATCCTATTTTTTGTCATACTTTCTTCCACTAATTTTAGCATCCATTGATGATTCTTGCCTGCAATAATTATTACTGTGGTGTTTACCAAGTTGTCATTTTTCTATTGCCATCATTCTTTCTACATTTATTGCTTGGAATTCTATTGTAACAAAGAACTGTTTTTTAACCTCCACTTACTTATTCAATTATTTGTTTATATCAGTATGGAATCATGTATACTTATTTTATTCTCTGGATTATAGTCCATGACTATCATTTATTTTGTTGCTAAACTTACTCCATACTTGGCTATTGAGAGACTTTACATTGGTTCTTTTATCCTTTGGACATTTATTAAAAATAAATAAGTGAGGAAGACTAGAATGAACCCTGTGATTTTGGATTGTTATGAGAGGTATTGATCTTGGGTGGCCTCGGACTGCAGCGGCTTGAAGCAGGATTTTGGTTCCCTGGCCAGAGACAGAGGTCGGGCTGCAGAACTGAGAGTGCTGAATCCTAGCCAGTAGACCACCAGGGACCAGTGGCCAGTGACAAGGCCCTGGCCCATCAGCTCTGTGGAAATAAACTTCCACAAAGAAATGGAAAGTAGTGAAACAAGTAAAGTGTTTATTAGGAGGAAAAAGAGTAAATGTGGATTGACACAGGGCAGACTCAGAGAAAGAGTAGCACCATTTCAGTAGTTTGAATCACTTATATGGGGCAATTCTTCTGGGTTTCCTTTGGCCAATCATATTCCTCTGCCTGGTTCTGAGTCCGTGTTTGGTTTACCTCAGGGTCCTCCCCTGTGTGCGGGTGCATCTCCTAGCCAAGATGGATTCAGGGAAGAGGCCTATGGGTAGGTTGACATTACCTATTGTGTGGTGGTGCCCCCTACATTTTTGACCCCTGAGCAGCCCTTCTGTGCATGTGTAGTCAGGAAGGACTCCTTGACCTCGAGATTGAAAAATATGTGGTCTTTTATCTCTTATCTTGGCAGGGCTCAGCTTCTCCTCCCCTCAATATTGTCTTCATCTTGGAGTCTCTGTCCACAGAGGACAAACTCCAGCTGCTCATCCTGGGGCCCATCTGTCTCCTGCCTCTGGATTAGTATGAATGCATGATTTTTAACATATTACAGATAGATGAACGTAGATAAGATATAGATGTGTGTAGATATGTGTATATATTCACACATATATTTTCTAGCTCTTTCTGTTGAGAGGGTCTAGAGGCAATGGGCACATCTAGCACCCAGATCTTAGGTTCCAAACATCATTTCCCAAAATAAGGGTTCATTGATCCTTGGTGAGGAATTCCAAGGTAAAGACAGGGAAAAAACAGATGGGCCTAAAACATTTTGTGATGGCAAAAAAGTAAGGAAGCACTCAAAAAATGGTCAGGGCACGTCAAAAGGACAAAAGAGTCAAAGTAAAGGATAAAATTCCAAGCAGTAAATGTAGAAGGAATGGTATAAAGAGAAAAATGACAATTTGGCAAATAGCACAGTAGTAATTGTTGAAGGCAAGTATCATTAATGGATGATAAAATTAGTGGAGGTATGATGAGAAATAAGATATTTGCATAGTCTCAGAGTATTTGGTTTCCCTCCTTATTTCCCTTTGCTCACAATGAGAAATCTGGTTCTTCTATAAATAATATAGAAGAGATAATATACTTGTTGTTCAGTCCAGTAATGTACATAAAGTAAATTCAGGATGCTCACCCATAAACGTGAAAAACACATTCATCAAGTGGAATCTGTCATTAGCCTTTGACAGCGTATGGTAAAAATACATTTTTTTCAAACTTACTTAGATTAGCTCTTTCCTTCCCCATCCCCTCAGTGTGTTTATGTTACTCATTTTTAATACAGTTAGGTCTACTTTTTACTGTTTGTATTCCATTTTGGATCCTTCCACCCTCCTCCTTCAAACACACACACATTCCGGTTGTTATTTATTTATTATTTAAATATTCATTCTCTGGATATGTGACACATTCCCATGGTTTGAAGATCTGAGCTATACAGAAAAGTATACTCAGCCAAGTTCTCTCCCCATCCTCCACTCCCGACCCTGTTTGCATTCCCCTGTTCTTTCCACAGCATTCCCACCAACCTTCTGTAGGTATCAGTCACACTAGTTTCTAGTTTACCCTTCCTGTATTTCTTTTTGCACAAATGTGCAGATATATGTGCATTTCTTAGGGTTTCTTTTCTCTTCCATGAAAGAAAATGTACTATAAATGGAAAGCCCATTCTGGTTGCTGGGTAGAGAGGGACTGGAGGGAGGCTTGAGTGTGTGTGAAGAGAACACTTGGGAAGCTGCTGCTGTGGACCAGGAGAGAGTCAGGGGCCCTGGTGCAGATCCAGTGGCAGAAAAGAAGAGGACAGGTTTGAATGATGTTTGGGGGTGATATTGTAACCTATTGCTGAGGGTGATGTCATGGATGACGTTTTGGTTTCTGGCTCAACTGATTGGATTCTCTGCTCATTGAGACAGAGAACGCTGTGAAAGGGTCAGCTTTGGTGAGGGGTCCCCCGCATAGGTCTGTATTTGGACATGTTGAATTTGAAGTGGCGATGGGGTGGGCAGCTGAGGCATAAAGCACAGAGGGGGCATCTAAAGTGCAGTTTCTCAAGCGGTGACTTCTGCCCTGCCCTTTGGGTCAGGAAATGAGTGCAGCAGCGTGGGGAGCAGGACCCGGCACCCAATTCCAGTGTGCCACCAGCGGGGTGTCTTACAGTTCAACCTAGTCCTGACACTATCCACCCTGAGAGAGCATCAGATTCCACAGGTTGAGGGCTCAGTCCCACAAGACTGCCCTTTACTTCTGATGCCAATCGCAAGCTCAGGTTGTCACCTGTGATTCTGACTGCCTGGCTATAAATCAGAGGTTCCCATGACCTCCTCTTTAGGTTCAAGTCATTTGCTAGAGTGGCTCACTGAACTCAGGAAACCAGTTCACTCACTAGATTACCAGTTTATTACAAAGGAACTAAGGGATGCGAATCAACAGCCAGATGAAGAGATGCATAGGGCGAAGTTCCAAACAAAGGAGCTTCTGTTCTTGTGGAGTCTGGGGCCTGGCATGGTGGCACATGAAAGCATTCTGGTTTACCAACCCAGAAGTTCTCTGAGCCCCATCCTTTTGAATTTCTATGGAGGCTTCATTGCATAGGCATGACTGATTAAATCAGGGGCCATTGGCAATTTAACTCAGCCTCCCGGAAGAAGACCAAATAGACATTTTCAATTATATATCACAGGGAGATATTCCAGTCCCGTGCAGAAGGACAAAAACATAAACAAAACCTTGGTGGTCTCCCTACCCTCTTCTTGTAGGAGGGTGGTTGCTCAGGGCACAGTGCCCACAGAGGCTATACCTTACTAGTGGGTGAGGTCAGAGGCACAGGGCAATCCCTGCCTCTCAAGGTGGAGGTGGGATGGTGGAAGATTGGGGTTTGAAATTGTGCCTGATTTCAAGTCTCAATGAAAAATTTGCCTGCCATATCAGTAAACAAAGGATGTTGCAGCCATCAAACCATCACATTACAGCCATCCCATTACGTGGTGAGCCCTGAGGAAACTCAAGATGGAAACAGGATGCCCACCACCAAGCAGTCAGTCACTGAGGTCACCGCACAGTGATGCACCCTGAGAAGACCCGGGATTAGAAAGCACAGGATACTGGCCCCAAAGAGCAGAGGTGCCTATCAAAGGAATGATATCAATGAGCCCAGACTCTTGCATCTTCCCATACATAGAAAAGCGCTAAATTCCTTAACTTGAGATGTGATTTTCTTTAATTAACAGTAATCCTTTTTTTTTCTTATTTTTTTGGGGGTACACCAAGTTCAATCAGCTGTTTTTATACACATATCCCCGTATTCCCTCCCTTCCTTGACTCCTCCCACCTCGAGTCCCCCCCCACCCTCCCCGCCCCAGTCCTCTAAGGCATCTTCCATCCTCGCGTTGGACTCCCTTAATTAACAGTAATCTTTTGATGTTCCAAGTACCTGGTCTTTGTTGCAAAAACTCCTATATATCCTAGCTCCTCCTTTACCTCTTCGGAAGAGTTCCTCAGAGCTGTTTGAGAGGTTGCGTCCTGCCTCAAGTCCTCAGTTTTGTCCACCAAATAAAACATACTTCTCAATTTTTTAAGTCAACAAAATCACCCTAAAATGCTAATGATAGCACATTTGAACTCAACTAAACAATATTCCCACAGCCTACAAAACCTACCTGGGGACTTGGCTAACGCAGAAGAGCCCCCACCTGAAAAACTAGGGTGGGGTGTCACTGGAAGAGAGGACCTAACTTCTCCCCTTATCCACAAAGCAGGGAGCTATCTAAGGGAGGCCCTACTGAATCCCTTGGGAAGAATGTAGCAGGGTTGGTGTGAGTGGGAAGCGTAGATGCCACAAGCCATCTTGTGTTGTAGCCTCCCCCCAACTTTCAGGGGTGATGATAAGGAGGTAGAGAACACTGCAGTCTCCAGAGTTCATTTCAACAAGACACCCCTATTCATGGATAAGAAATTTGTTGAAAAGTCTCTTGTGGCATATGCTCAGATCATAAGGGGCCTTGAGTGTGGATGGAGGTGAGAGTTTCCTGGGTGTGCTGTAACACACCAGATGGGACAGAGAGGGAAAAAAGGATGACACAGAGGTGGTGGCAGGCTCAGTGCCTCATGTTAAGTCCCCTGGCATCTCCCACTCAATCTTCAGTTAGAAGCACAGAAAATAACAAAATGCTTCAACTTAATTTCCCTTGGGAATCAGTTAAAGGCCTGGGCTTTGGGGACAGCGAGGGTGGTGTGGGGTGGGCAGGGTGTGGAGTGGAAGGGCGGGCAGGTGTGGGGAGGCCCAGAAACAGCACCACAGATGTAGAAGGAACACAGGAGGATTGATTGTGAGGAGGTTGGCTGCAGGAGGTTCCAGAAACCGGATAAGGGCTTTTGACTATTTCAGGAATTTAGGTGCAGGGTAGGATTAATCCAGTCCTCGAGGGGGACGCATCTGGCATCTGAATTACATACGTATATGATGATAACATTAATAGGGTCCATTTACTGAGCAACGTGCTAAGTGTTTTTTACATGTATTCTCTCACTTGATTCTATGCTGATAACAATTGCAACCAATGAGTATTGCTACTGCTTCTGTGGGGTTCATTCCTGTTACAAGCTCTTTTTTCTTTTTTACTCCATTTTTAAACTAAGTGACTGCAGGACGGCACATAGTTCCCTGACAAAGGAAGTTAAAGGAATCAAAAAAAAAAAAAAAAAGTGAAAAAGAAGCTGAGGTGCAGAGAACCTGACTCCGAAGCCTGTGCTCTTGGCCACTACATGTTCTCAATCCTTTCTTCCCTTTCCTCTCTTTCATCCATCCAACCATCCATCCACCCATCTATCTTTCTGACTATTTATATCCACTTATAGACATAATTTCTCTTTAGGTGGGAGGTTCGATTAGGTAACCTAAAAATTTCCTTCCAGCGCTTAGGTTCTACGAGGTATATTTCAGCTCAGACTATACTGTGATTATTTTTGGCAGGGTGTTATTCTTCCTAATTAAGGTGCTTGGACTGATAGAAACATATACTTCAAGGCTGGCATGGATCAGTCCAGTCCACGCCCCACATTTTATGAATGAGATGAAGTGGCTCACTAGAGGCCCTGAGCTTTTTAAAAAGAATTGTTTCAGATTATTTTGAACGCTGGATACATGGCAAGTGCTGAATAAAGACAATGCTCCAGATAGGCAATGAGCAAGAGGGAATGACGGTTGGGATTTGGCACATCGTCTGTTTTCTCCTCACTTGTATGCTAAGTCACTGATGGTGATGATGGTGGTGGTGGGGATGGTGGTGGTGGTGATGACTCCTGCAATTCATAGGGCCCTCATATCAGAAGGACTGGGAGAGTTCATCCAATATATCTTCTTGCCTCCTGCTAACTAATGCCTGGTCCATTCCTGAAAGATGCCTACCTTATTTTGGAAAATGCCCCAGGAATCTTGAAACCTCTGTCTCTTCCTGATTTTGAGCCAGAGTTCCCTCCTGTTATATGTTTATTCTTTTCCTCCATTTAAGAAATGAGTAACTCTAGAGCAGCATATGATTCCCTGAAACACAGCAAAAAGAAGTTGAAGGAAGCAAACAGAATATATTGTATGGTCATGGACAACAAAAGATTGATGATAAATGGGAATCTGGGTTTGGGGATAGAGAAGCTGGAAATAGCTGGCTGAGCCTTCACCAAGACAGAAACACCATATTCACTCTGATCCCTTTGTTTTCAAATTCAGGGAATCATGGCATGGGTAAAGTTGAGTCACTTGGAGAGCATGCCAAAGCCTACTTTGGACTTTTATTTGCAGCAAGATCTCTCCGATTTCCTCATGGCTGAACTGGGTAAGCTCTTGGCTTGCAACCCTGTCTACATTTGCTCCCTTTGAGAAGAAAAGAATAAGACCCGGAAGGGATAATTCTATCCTTTATCGAATATCTATGCTACGTCAAGCACTAACCTTTAGATTTTTTACATCACTTGTTCATTTCAGCAACCTTGAAAAGCTGGTATTATTATTCCCATTTTACAGATGAGAACTCTGAGGTTCAAAATTTAAGTGTCAGTCCCATGGTTCCCAGATTGGTAAGTGATGAAAGTGAAATGAGCCCAGATCTATACGCTCCATAGTCACTCACATGGAGAAAGGAGCCTGGGAGCCCTGCATTTGCCTTCCTCCTTAGATTCTGATTGAGGTAGATGTGCTTTCTCCTGCCCAGCCCCCTGGTCTCCTCCTTCTCTAGTTTATGAACCTACAGCTTCATATTCTGACAGTATGATCCTTTTCTTCCTACAACATGGTCATGGATTGAGGATGAAGTAGTTCATCTCACCTGCTTACCCATGTTTAAATTCTTCACCTCTAGCTCTAACTCATAACATCAAGTAGGACCTGCTCTCCAGTCTTTCACTTGCTCTTCTTCCATGGAATAAACACTAACTTTTGCACACGTACATACCCCCAGGGTGGCATCTGCCAGACCATACTTCCCACTAAGGAGGGGGCCACCTAGGAGATGACTGGGTCCATCCCTTGACCTCTGTGTAGGATGGCACATGGGCCTGGAGAACGCCCAGGGTGGCATAAGAGTGGTGATTCAGAGGAGTAGCTGCCAACGCATCTGAGGGCACAGACCCCACTGGGCTAGCCTGTAGTTGGTAGGTGGTTTCTTCCCAGCAGCAGCAGCAAGACTGCAGCAGGCAGGGGATAGTGGATAAATAAGGCCATGTGAAAGTAGAGTTGTCACTGTGGTTTTTAAAATCAAATAAACAGCCTTTACAAACTTCTGCCCAAAATCCTTCAAAAAGGGATAAGAGCAACCCTGACTGCACTCTCACCTCTCCCCCAATCAGTTCAAGCTGAATGAAGAGCAATCCTATTTGGTACAAGAAGATGGATAAAATTCGGGATGGGGGACATCCTCACTGCATCCCATTGATCTTCAAAATGAGGACAACCGGGTTTGGATTTATTATCCTATTCTTCAATCTCAAAGACCATTCTTCGAGCAAAACATGCTCTTTGAAGGCCAAGGACATGGGGAAGCACAGTATCTTTAAATAACAAGGGGAGGGAGTATCTCAAATGGGAGATTTGGGGAACTGGGTAGGATGAGAATACAGAGCAGGAGGGCAGGCTGTGTGTAAGTCTGCTTTGTCTGGGAGAGAAATTGCCTTCACCGAGGAGTGGGATTTAACAGGAGGCACCCCTGACCAACCTGTGTTAGTCAGCCTTGTGTTAATGCCAGGGCCCCAGATTCCTACCGAGTCTTACTGTATAGCCAGCCCCAAGTTTCCCTGTTTATCAGGGAAATTAATAAGAAATAAAGTGAGCATTCTTCATGTTGTGTCTTGAGAAGCAGTTCAACCAAATACAGCAGGTCAGATCAGCTTCGTGGGAGGGGCCTTCTTTCTCGGGGTGGGGGGTGTCTGTGATGAGACATGGCTCAGCCAGTCGTGAGTGACCCTGTCAGCTGTGACAGTCCAGGTCCTCACGCAGGGCCAGGAGTAAGGCACCGGGCTTTTGGGTGTGTGTGTGAGAGCGTACACAGAAACTGTCACACCCACACCCCACATGCCATAGCAGGGTGCAGCCATTTGCTGTCCTTCCCTTAACCTTCCCATCATTTTCAGAAATACTGAGCCTTGATGTGCTGGGTCCCTAAGGACACAGCCCAGAAACGCTCAGCAGACCTAAAGGGCGCTTTTTCAACCAGATTCCCTTTATCTGCCCCTCACATCTGGGGATTTTGGACTCCAAACAGGTCACATCTCTGAATAACACGTATTTCCTAAGGGGAAGCAGGAGTCATGTCCGGCCATGTCTGATCTCTAAGCCTGTATTCACAAGCCCATACCACCTACCCACAGTACCCTCTTCCAGCATGTTCTCAAGGTGCACAACTTGGTCAGAGAATTTGGAATTAATAATGAGTTATTACATTGCTACTTTCCCAAGTTAAACAAAAAGTCACAACACTAAATATGATCCTGAACAATATTTAATCTCTGATGTTCCAGAAGACACTTTAGATCTTGAAGAGCTTTAGGGATAGACCTTTGCTGGTGACTGCTGGTCCTCAGGGTGCTGTGTGGATGGACAAAGGCACTTCTGGAGGGGAGGGGCATGCAGCATGGGCGTGGGAATCGGGAGCCCCAGCTGGGATCTCAGTTCTATTACTAAACGGCAGAGTGACCACACTGAGTCACTTCCTTCCCCCCCAGAGTTGGATTAGGGTATCTCTAAGGCCCCTTCCAGTTCTGATGCTCTAATAATTAGCAGAGGATGTATTGTGCTGATTTTCCATAGGAATTGAGGAAATCAAAAAACAACTTGCAATCGTGTGACAAAGGCCTGCAAGAGTTCCTAGGTATTTATAAAGCCTCTGGGCTTGGGCTCCCATCTCACTGTTGGCCCGGTCCTGGGGTCAGTCATGTGTAGACCGAGATCCGGAGCAGGAAGAACAGGAACATCAGAGTCAGGGACCACTGTAGTTTATTACTGAATTTAACAAGCCCACGGACAAGGCCCTTCCCAGTGGAGGTGAGCTGCATGGGCAGTCATCCTGCCTTCTCAGACCAACAAGAGCTCTCCTGGTATCAGTCAACCAAGACAGGGATGTGTCTGATCCTTGGGACCAGGACAGTGAGAAGGCAGCAGATGACTAGATAACAAACCAACCCCTCTTCACTGCAGGCCCCTGTCCACAGGGCCAGAAGTGAGAGGGGAATCCAGTAAGGTCTGAGCCAATCTCCATCCACGGCAGGGATGTCAGGAGACCCACATTTCATGTGACCCTGCATTTGCCTAATGTCACTGGTACATCCATTGTCTCACTTGACTTTTCTTCTCAGGCTTAGCCATCCCTCTCCACTCAGCTCTGGCTCGGCTGAACTCTACCCGATATAAGAAAATTTCCAACAAGAGAGGAATTCTGAGCAATGACTCTATGTCATATAAATAGCTTCAGTGATATATACAGCCTATAATACACACACACACGTGCGCACACACACACCCCCTCCTGGGGAAATCATCTTCAGGATGCTTCATGCAGACACTCATCGGCACAGCCACCCTGAATATAAATGTGTGCTCCAATCTCTCCCTCAGAGGGAAAAGAACATCGGAGAGACGCCAACTCCTGCCCAGCCCCTGAGTTGTGATGTGGGAGGCTAAGTGGAGCCCCGAGTCCCTTCCTGAATGATGGGGTACAGAAAGGGGGTTGTGTGGGTGGTGCTGGTGGCCAGTGCCTACTCCTTCAACAGGCCCAGCTTCTTCAGAGCTTCCCTTCTGTGTTCATCAGACACGCCTTTTGGGGAGATCTTGACACTGACACAGGGTGGTCGAGGCAGCTTGTCACGGCTCTGTCCTTGGTAAGACAGGCGCTTGGAGCTCCGCTCCTGCTCCAGGTCAGCCAATTTGCCCACCTGGATACCCTCGAAGTCCTTCCTGGTGCCCAAGGAGGCCGGGCGAGGCCGGGAATTACGCAAGATGTTGGGTGAGATCTTGTCCAAGAAGGAGCCTTTTCCCAGAGAGGTGCTGGTTTTCGGGCTGGGATCTTTCTCTGCTGAGAGGTAGCTGCTCAGTCCCACACCTGAGCGCTCCAGCGTGTTGGACTTAAAGCTCATCTGTCTCAGGCCAGGGATGCTGCTCTCCTGGAGAATCAGCCCAGAGTCTGGCTTTGGCTGAGTCGGGGGACTCTTTGCCCGTGGGATCTTAGGGATAGGAATTGGCATGGATTTGGCAGCTGGAACTTTCCCTGGAGTAGGTTCCTGGGCAGGAACCAAAACCTTGCCTGGAGAAGACTGCTGAGCTGGAGCCGGAGCTTTCACTGGAGAAGGTCCCCGCATTGGCACAGGAGCCAGAGCCTTTCCTGTTGCTGCTGAGACCTGAGCTGGAACCACCGGCTGAGCCGGAGCTGGAGCCGGAGCTGGAGCCAGATCCAGGACTGGAGCCAGGGATTGGGCCTCAGCATGAGTCTCTTTGAGCTTGATGGAGGGCCTACTTAAGTGGGGGCTGGGCTTATCTTGGTCCTGGGGAAGCCCCAGCTTCTCCAGAGCTTCCCTGCGTGCTCTCCTCTGCTCCTGCAGTGACGATGAGTCAGGGCCCGTGTCTCCAGGGCCAGCCTCCAAGTGGCGGGACAGCCGGTTCTGGGGATCACTGTGGAAACCGCCTCGGCTGCTCTTCAGAACAATATTTGGTGGCAGCTTCCGGGGCTTAGGGGCTGTGAGGGGAGCCAGCCGGGTATTTGGATCCCCCCCTGATGGGACAGGAGCATCTTCAACTCTTGCATTCTGAGAGGACACAGCAGGAGGAGGCTGAGGTTGTCCAGGTCTCCCGGTTGAGCCTTTCTCATTGGCTTTTTGGGACATGGCCTCTGAAGTAGTCTCCCTTTTTTGCTGGGGGCTGAGTGACATGTGGAGCTGGGGCCTGTGGCTCAGCTCCCCTGGCCCTCTGGGCAGGCTGCCTTGCCCACGCTTCTCTGGCTGGGTGTCCCGGAAAGCCTCTGGTGGGGGGATGAACGCCCCGTCCAGGTCAAGGGCAGTGTCCTGGGGGCCCACTGGCGCCTGGCTGGGCTCCCTGCTCTGGCTTACCTGCTCCTTCTCAGGCCCTGAAACGAGCCCCTCGGATCCCCCTGGGGTGTGGCTGTTCGTCTGGGTGGTGCTTTTTCTGAGGTTCTGGTTTCTGCCGATGTGGATATTTCTGGGGAGGCTGTAGGAGCCAGACCTGAGGCCCAGGCTTTGGGGCTCAGGCAGATAAGCTGAGCTGAATGGAGTCACTCTTTTTGGCTCTGGTCCTTGCTGAATGGTCTCCTTTGGATGTCCTGTGAGGGTCAGCAGAACAGGCAAAGAAGAGTGCGAGTGAGAATCCTGCTGCCAGGGGGAAAGAAAGCGCTTCCCAAACTCTGATCTCTGATTAGCAGTGGACGGTTTTTGTTTTTTGTTGTGTTTTTGCTCTTAAAGGGCAGCACTCTTGTTTGGGTGTCATTTAGACTAACAGATCAATATGAGCAGTTTCCCTTCAACCAAGGATTAATGTTTCCTGATGGCTGGGGAAAGGGCAGCCCTAGACAGCTCCATGTTCCTGACTCAGGGTCTTCCTAACCCTCTATAGACCAGGGTTGGCTGGGGTTCAGGACAGTCCCTCTGGCTATGCTGGGGCTCCCAGGTAACTGAGTCCAGTGGGAGGATGGAGCACGAACATGGTCAATAGGTGATTTTCTCTTGCCTGACTAGGCTTCTGCCTTCTTCCGCCTTCACTTTCAATAAGCACCTGGATGATTCCGTAATGGCCACAGCTGTCCCTGCACCACAAAGTGACATGGGCTCTTTCTTTCCAGTGAGTATGCACAAGCATCAGGACCATTGGACCGGGAAATCAGCACCAGGCGGTGGGGGAAACCCCACGTCCCCACTTCCTGCTCTGTCTCCAGGGAGGGTCTAACACACTGTCAATAAATATTTGCTAAATGAATGAATAAGTGATCACAGTCCTGACACCAATGGGACTGTCTTCAGGAGGAAAGTGCCCCCCTTACCCTGGGACATATGGTCCTGAACTCATGGCCACACTTCTGTGCCATCTTGTTCCCTGTCTACTGAGTCTCAACGCCACTCCACACTCTCTCACAAGGCCCTTGAGATGCCACCCACTGACGTTTAGGGAGCCCTTCCCTTTTCTTATCTCTGCAGGCTCGCCCTCTGGGTCACCCAGATTAGCTCCCCAGACGGACTCAGTCTTTCCAGAGCCAACCACCTATCCCTCCTCGATTCTCTCCGCCACCTCTGTGGTCATATGGCTTTAGAATTTCTCCATAAGAGGATGGGTGCTGGTCAAACCCCTTTCCCTCCCAGGCCTCCGATACTTTATAGAAAGATGTAGGAAGCTGGCTTGCTGGCAGCTTCCCTCCAGGGACAAGGCTTTATTCTAGCCACGAGAGTGGAGAGGAGAGCATTTATTCCTTCTTCTGCTTGTAACCTTTAGAGCAGAGGGCAGACAAGATGGAGAGTGGCCAGAGGATGTACTGCTTTTTCGTTTTTTTTATTGTTTTTTTTTTTTGGCCATGTGGCATGTGGGATCTTAGTTCTCCGACCTGGGATCGAACCTGTGCCCCCTGCAGTGGAAGCACAGAGTCTTAACCACTGCGCCTCCAGGGAATTCCCCTGTTTTTGTTTTTTTTAGACAGCTTCTCTTACCCTGGGGGACAGGCTGGGTTGTGGGCAGTGCTCGGGGACCTCGGGGAGTTGTGGCTTGCTCAGACTCGTCAGTGGACAGTCCGCTGTCAGCCTCAGTGTCCAATGAGCCAATGGTTTCCTCCAAGAAGAGCAGACACTCCTTCTCTTCAGCGGACAGGAAGTCGTAGCTGCTGTCACTCTGCAGTGAGGAGAGGGTGAGAGGGTTATGAGAGGCAGCTCCACAGAAACTGGTGGGGCCCGAGAACCACCCTGCATTGGGAAGGAATGCTGAAGAGCTGGAAAACTCTCCACCATGCCACTCTGCAGACCTGTGCTGGAGCTGCTTCCTGAAACTGCAGGCACTGGGGAGGGCAGAGACTGTTGGGCTGTTGTCCCACTAGCACCCAGCTCTGACAGCTGGGCAGGCAGATGGCAGATGACCTTTCTTTTGCTCAATCTTGGGTGGAATGCTTAGGCGTACAGATCAGAAGCAGTCCCAGGTTCTAATCCCACTTCCTCTGTGTGACCTATATCAAGTATCTCATTTCACGTGTCTCCTATGTTGTTCTAAATTATACGGGCAACATAATGATTTGACCTTAAACTTGGATGGTATTGCTTTTAACTTTTCAAAGTACTTCTGCATTCTTGATCTGACATGTCAAGGACAGTATGAGGACAAACAGGAAAGACAGCCAACTACTTGCTGCCAGGCCAATGGGAACAATGGCATGACTAGACACAGATAAATTTACTAAATAATTTATACTTGACTTTGAAATGCATTCCATACAGGATTTTTTCCCCCTTGTGTATTTACTTTTTTGATGGCATTTGGATCTGGCTCACATTCAAAAAAGGGTGCATTTCTTAAGCAAATATTAACTTAAGGGAGGAAGGTGGAGAAACTGGTATGGGGTGAGGGGAAAGCAACTTAGTATTAAATATTAAGTAGAAATTAAATAATTTTCATTATGAGAAAGCACATAGGCATCTTCAGGAAAACAGATGAGGCCACTGCGGATGGTTATTGCCCACGTTCAACAGGGCCAGGAGGAGCTGTGGAATAATCGCTCTCCGAACTCGAAGGCCGAAGGGAGAACAAAGGGCAGGTAGGGACGCAGGAAATGTGGCCCGAGTCTCTTCCTGCCATATCTACCCCTCTTCCTCATATCTGAGACACTTCAGAGTTATCTATTCTCCAGAGCCACTCAGATGGCCAGGGAAGATTTTGAGAAAGTCCTAAAAGTATCTTAGGGGGAGGGGAGGTGGTCATTGGAACAACTTTTCCAGTTCCCCAGGCTCCTTAAAGAGCCATCTGTCAGTTGATTGAGGGAGGCGTACATTGTAAGGGGAAGTTCCAAATATAGTCCTTGGAAGCCTTGATGCAGAGCCCAGAGGTTCCTTGAACAAAATCTTCTTTTCTGCCTTCTTCCTCCTAAAATAGACTTCCGAAACTCCAGCTCTGAATTTCTCCTTTGTGGGTGATTCACTTTGAAAACCTCTAATTCTTATCACATTCTATGTCCAATGGTATGTAACTATTCATGCTGGCCTCTGCCTAACAGAAATAGAAAGCTGTCT
Source organism: Hippopotamus amphibius kiboko (assembly GCF_030028045.1). Lineage (NCBI taxonomy): Eukaryota > Metazoa > Chordata > Mammalia > Artiodactyla > Hippopotamidae > Hippopotamus > Hippopotamus amphibius. The sequence continues at coordinate 155,823,743 of NC_080188.1, forward strand.
CTGTGGCCCCATCACCTAGGGTTAAAACGAAATTATATACGGACCGTCTGCACTTTAGGTTTTTGTGTGTTGTGTGCTGCTTTTTCTAGTCCATTTTTACATATCAAAACTCACTGAGTATATTAAACATCTTCAACATTCAGTAGAGATCATTGCGATCCTGAAATTTCCAAATACCTCTATGTATAGGATACAGAAAAACAAAGTATAAATTCTCAAGGGTCATGATTATGTGATGAGTCCCATAATAAACGAATGCTTACATTTGGATAGAGGGCAGATTTACCCTTTTATACCAACCTTATAAGAATTGAGATTTAAATGCATACCCAGAAAAATTACAGTTTATTACATGTCACTTACAAATAGTTAAATACAATGACTTTGGAAGATTCTCAGTCTCTACTTACAGATAGGCTATTTCTTTTCTACAAAGAGGAATGTGCTTTACATGCATTTTATCTACTCCCCTCAAGAACCCTATGAATTCGGTATTAATATTAAGCCCATCTTAAAACTGAGACTGAAGCTTAGAGAAATTAAGTAATTTGCCCAAAGTTGTAGCGCTTATAGGTAGAGAACCCAGATCTGTTTGGCTCCAGAACCCAGGCTCTTGCTTGCTCTGTGCTCTTTGATCTTTGTAAAAGACGGAAGTAACACTGCTCCTTGTAGAGCACTTCAGGATTCCACGTGCTACAAGGATGTACGTTCTAGTTTCCACCATGAACCTCAGATCACTGATTCACTCTCTCATCTCAATTAAACCTCCCAACCTAATGAATACTGGGACAAAGTCTCATTTGTCCTATTACTCTCTGGGGTTGTCCCACCCTATTCTCTAGAGAACAAGGGGTGACTCAGAGGCAGAATACCAACGGATGTGATTCACTCCCTGACAAGGAAGATGAAAGACAAGAGCACTGAGCAAGGATGGTGGTGGGCAGGGCATGGATGTGGCGAGCAGGCCCGGCTGCAGACAGAGAGTACGTACAGATCCAGAGCGGGTGGAGGGGATGCTCATCGTGCTGTCGCAGCTGCCGCCGCGGGTCACAGGTTCTGAGCCAGGCCCTGCTGGCCACAGGTCTCTCTCCGGCATCGCTTGAAGCAAGGTGCAGGGGTGGTGAAAGGGGCTCCCAGAGGGGAAGCGAAGGGAAGCGAAGAATGTCCCAGGCCGGGCCTGAAAAGAGAAGAATCAAAGCCACGTGTGAGCCGAGCCAGGATCCGGCGAGGCTCTGCCCAGGCCCTGGAGCAGCGTGGCGGCAGGGACACCAAGCAAGCAGAGAGCTGGAAGTGGCCACGCTCAGCCACGACCCAAACCCAAACCCTGGCCTGCACGGGGACACGTAAGCTGGACACATAAAGACACATAAGCTGGCTCACATACATGCAGAAGGACCGACTTAAGTGGTGGAGAAGCAGTCTAGTCAGAAAGGAGATTCCATCATTTCTCTTGGTCGCTTTTTTAATCTGAACCAGGGAGCTTAGCCTACATTTTCATCACTATAGAGTGCTACATATTACAGGCGCTACAACTTGGGTTCTGGAGGTAGCTGGATCTGGGTTCAAATTCCAGTTCCACCATTTTACAGTGATGTGATTTGAGGCAAATTACTCTTTGAGTCTGTTTTTCTTCACTAAATAGGGTTAATAATAAGAGTAAATGAGAACAGTTAACACAGTTTAGTCGGTAGTAAATAAGCAAACACTTAAGGAATAAATGAGTAACTACTACTGCTTTTGTAATAAGAAAAAGACAAGATCCATCTTGGATCAAAGTAGACTGAAGCAAGGGAAATAAAAGTTTTTTAAAAAAAAGAACAGGGCCCGTAACAGTACCTACCTCAAAGGGTTGTGGTGAATTTATAACGAAATACTCCATGTAAAACACTTTGCGCAGGGCTTGGCCCTGTAACTGTCAGCTCCTACCATAGCCACATCACCAACATCACCAGGACGACTCCCACCACAGCCCCCAGCATCTCCCTAGTCTGGGAGGTACGTGCACGGCACCCCAGGGACTGGCACAAACCCAGTCTCCCTCTTGTGTATCGCCCCCCTGATGTTGCACTTATTCCTGATGGGGCTCCCTAACCTGTGTCAAACGAACAAGAGCACTGTCCTGTAGCTTTTCCCAGCCCCAACGCACAGGGAAAGAACAGCTTCAAGTTCATTGTGCCAACAGAAATAGCAGGTAGTGCCATCTTCCTGCAGGAAATCGAAAGGATTTCCATATTCCTGTTTGCGGGGAAAACCTCCACTAGAATTGGAAAAGCCAAAGGTGACACTCCTATGTTACAATGAAATTCTAGAAGAATTAAGATTAAAAGAGTTTCAAAGTCAAGTAGGGACCTGGGGGAAGAGCTAGAATTAGAATATAGTTTGTCTGATTCTGAATCTGTATCTTCCCCACAACACCATGCTTTATTTTCTACCATCTTTCCTACCCTCTGAATACTAGGTAAAATGTCCTGGAAAATTGGGTTTTATTTGAGATCTTGAGACTTGGGGTTTAGATTCCAGGGCAGGTTGCCTTTTTGGCATCTGCCAATAACTGCTTCCAGTGCCAAAGTCAGGTTTGGGCTGTGCTGAGTGAGTCAGCCTGCCAACCACCTAGAGCTGACAAGCACGTGGCCTCATGGAGCTCTGCTCCTGCTTGGGAGCAAGCCCTCAAGTGGGGAAGGGGCAGGACAACGAGGAAGGAAGAGGGAAGATCCCTTATAAGCAAGACATATGTAGTTCATGAGGGTCCAGAGCCTCTCAGGAGAGAGAGAGGGAACCAGAGATACCACAGAAGCCCAGGGATAAATCAACATGGGGTAAGACAACTCCTGGGACTCCTTTGTGAGGTTAGTTCCCCATTATCCAGAACCCCAAAGAAACAGAAACATGGCAAGTCATGTGGAGGAAGTTCAGTCACCTCAGCTAGCCTCTCCATTAATGACTGTCTAGGTTCCAAAAGCACCAACTCATTCCTAACATTCTGACGGGTTGAGACCATTACAACAAAGAGGACCCATCTCTCATCAGCCTCGGCACCCAGAAGGCACTCAAAATGAATAAACGTCATTTGCTCTAGTGTCTACTGAGTTGACACTAGGACTCAGTAGACACTAGAACTAGTTGAACTGTTGAAAGGTCTCATTTTTGGCTTCTACCCTATTACTGTAAGCTCTTTTTTTAATATTTTATTTGCCAGAAAATATATGGCTTAATGGAATTTGGGCAATGCTTTCAGTTATACTAACATTTATGAGCTCTTAACAGGCATGGGGCATGCAAAACTTTATTAAAAATATTGTTTCCAAGAAGTCAGTGTAGATCCAAGGGTCTGTTTTTTTGGCTCTAGTTTTCCTGTGTGTAACATTGGGGCAGTAACTACTAAAAGTGACTCACTGTAATTAATAGAGTGTTCTCTGTGAATGGATGAGCAGATGCTGCCTTTTCCTTTCAGAGAAAAATGACTACCCTTGTTCTTCAAAGCACGCATTGGACTTTACAGTGGTGTGCTAGCCTCTCGTTCCTCCCAGGGCAGCCTAACACATTCTCACTTTGGAACCAAGGATGGCCTGAAACAGCTGGAAAAGATAGAAACAATATGAACAGCCCTGCTTCAAAAAACATAGCAGGGTATAACTTACAAAGTGCTTTCAGATATGCTAATTAGGTTTTAAAAATAACCTGATACCTTAGGCAGGATGTGGCATTTTCTCCATTTGACAGATGAGAAAGCTGGGGCTCTTTCTACCTCCCATTCCTATGGGAAATGGGAAATGATCTGTAACTGCATCTGCAGGGGACCCTGTGGCTCCCAGCCCTTCTAGAGGGCATCATAGAGGCTGTCCAGATGCAAGAGGGCTGTGTATCTAAAGAAGGGCCATTGGCCACCCCTGACTAAACACTGAAAGCCCTAAGATCATCCTTCTCTGATTCAGCTTTACGCATTCAGGCCAGCTTTTTGTGCCCACAATAGATATTTCCAGAGTAAAGAAATGACATCAAATGCCACTGGAGCTCAAGTCATAGGCACAACATGATCACTGCAGAGATTAACCTGAACCTGAAACCAAAGCTGAATGAGCCCTAAAGTGCTCGCACGTCATCTCCACACCTAGTGTTCTGACCCCAAAAGCTTGAACCATAAATATGTCTTCTCTTCTTCCCACCACCCTCTCCTTCCCTCACCAGTCTGACCTGACCTGGATGCTGCATATCCTTCCACCAACTTTATAACCTTGAAACTTGGGGGCTACTTCAGGGCAGCCATCGAAACCTGAGGTATTTCTACTTGATAAGAAGTCTGAACAACAAGCAAAACACTCAAGGTGAGAGCTTGGTATCTTTTAACCCTTGACCTCTTTGCACAGCTTGAGGGTAGGAGGGAATGGGTTAAGAAATGTGCACAGCCTAACTAGGGGCCACCCATGCAAAGGCACATTAAATATTAACTACTCCCTGAAACCAGCCAAGCCTTGGAGGAGAGTAAATAGTGGCATGTAGTATTCTGGCATCTGGAGGCGGTGCAGCAGGGAGAGGGCTCCAGCCCCACTCCTGTTTGGCTTCTCTGTACCATCTGAACAGACCCAAAGCCACCTGTCACCCTTCCCCTGTAAGCCCACTGCTATATTCTCCAAGAGCTCAGCTTTCTCCCCAGTGGTCGAAGAGGTTTCCTGTTTCTCTTAGACCAGGTGTCTCTGCTTTTTGCTGACCATCCAAAATATGCTTTGGGCTGCAGAACATCCTAAGAAAAAGACCAAGAAGACTAAAAGTTGCCCTGTGTGTGCATCCCTCTCCACAAGCACAAGGGCAAGTTTCTCTGTGTGTTTAGGCAATGATAAAATCGCCTCTTTCACCAGTGGGTTTGAGGGAGAGGGTGGGTGGAAATACCCCCTGAGCAGAAGAACTTTGCTTGACACGGCAGCTTCCTTTATTGCCGGCAAGGTCATCATCTATGGCAGCCTTCAGTCAGTGAGCTTGGCAGGCTGGTTCTGTGGTGTGGGCTGAGCTAAAGCCTGCAGCTTCAGTTGCCAGGACGAAACCTGATATATTCACTCGGGGCTTGTGTGCCAGGCCCTGGGATCCTGGCACTGGGTCTTCCCACTTCCCTTTTTCCAGAAGCAGGAGGAAAAGGGGTGAAATTAGGGACCAGAGTGTTAACCCCCACAAGCTGGATGACAGAGAACTGACTTGCTACCCTGATTTGATTTCTACACCCAGCGTCCTTGTGCAGGGAATCCGGCCACACATACTGCCAACTGGGACACCTGAAGGAACGCAAAGCAAATCCATGACACTGGTCTGGTTCTCCTCCTTGGACTCTGCCACACTGCTTTGGCCTGAGCGCCACTTGGAATTCCTACTAGACTCGACATGCTACCATAAAATGTTAATGTGGGTGAGGCCTGGGCACAGTTGAAAGGCTTCCTGTTTGCCAGCCCCTGTGTCTATTAACAGGCAAAGTTGGAAATTTAATGAAGCTGAACTCAAACAGGATTGACTTTGAAATTAGATTATCTGTGGGTTTCCCAAGGATGAGCTGGTAGCCTAAGTTGGAGTTTTCCCAATGTAACCAAATCGCACGCACCCTTACAAACAACCTAGCACAGCTTACACCTTACACACTTGTCCACAAAGAGCTCCATTATCAATCACACTACCATTACTGAACACACACACACTGCACCCTTTATTTAAATAAACATGGACACTGAGTTGATAAGGCCATGAGAAATTTTCCTGTTAGAAATGCAGTGGAAAACCAAAGCACTTTTCTTCCTCTGGGAGATTTTCCATTTTGACTCCCTCTACTCCAACTCTTTTCCAAAATCACAACTCAATTTCAGTTGTTCTGAGATGGAAATTTCTAAAACAAACCCATTTTCTTTTCTTGTGTCTGCACAATATGCTATTCAACCTAAATAGGCAGATGAAAAAAAAAAATGCGTCTCAGCCCCGGTCTCCACTAAAACACCCCAACGTCAAGAAGCTACCAACCTACTCTGATCCCCTACTGGACCCAGAGAGTGGAGGAACACAGAGGAAAGCCCCCAGCTGGGGTATAAAGGGCTACCCTCAATTCTGTAGCTCTGCCTTCCCATGAAGCAGCCCCTCTTGCTGCAGAAGAAGCAACAGTTGGTTAGTAATTCACTCACCTTCACTGGGCGGGGAGCTGAAGAGAGGAAAGGAATACCCTTCTGTTTCAAAGGGCAGAGACGGAGACAGTGACTGCGTCCCCTGCCTCCTACTGTTTTCTTCTTTTGACCTTTTCCAGACTTACCTAGACAGGTAAATGCTTCATCTGCGCTGCCTCACCCCACCCCTGCCACTGACTCTAAGCCAATCCCAGCCCTCCCTCCCTCCCTACTTCTCATTCCAGCTGTTTCTCTAGGGAGGGCGTGGGAGGGGACGGAGCGGGGCGGTGCTGCTCTCACTTAGCCAATCGTCTCTTGCCCGCGCCTCTTCGTTGAGAGCCAATAAAGAGCCTTTAATAATAGAGGAGGGCTGGGAGGAGGGGGCACTGGTTTGGGCTGAGACTGGACGAAGGCAGAGTCATCGTGTTTGTTTTTTTTAAGATCTTGATATAAACACAGTCTACTGGGCAGTATGCTTTTCCGTGTGACTGTTTGAAACTTGATTTTCTATCTATAACTGCCGTCTTCCTCTCGAAGTAGTCCCCTGAATTCTCCAAGTTAAAATCCTTTGTGTCCAGTTTTGCTACTCGCTTTTCTAGCCTTTTAGAGTCACTATCATCCTCAAGCTTTTTCCTAGCAGCTCATAATTCTAGCAGCTCCACTCAGGACCACGGAAGAAGGCGTCTAAGGCGAGGGATGCCGGCTCTGAGACACCGCTGCTCCACAGTTTGTCAACCACTTTCTTGGCTTCATTTATTTCTGGGGGAAATAAAACCATTTTCTCCCCCAAGAGGTCCCTGTTCTGATGAAAAAGTGACTGGACAGCCTCGAGGAAGGGAACATGCCCTTTGTCATTTGGGCTCTGGTCTCTTTTAGCTGTGCGTAGAAGGTTGCAATGACTATTAAGAAATAAAAACAAAAGAAGCTACCAACCAGTTTAACAACTCCTATCTCCTTCCAATGGCAGATTTCTGGCACCTGTAGTCAAAATAACCGGAAAAGAGTAGGTGAAAGAACCCAGTGCTTTCAGGAAGGAATCTTCCTCCAGGAATGGAAGCCACTTTCACCAGATATGCCTTTTGCTTGGAAGCTGGTTTTTCCTGGATATGTTATCCTCAATACCAAAGGGCAGGAAGAAAAATTAAAATCAATGCACATGTTAATTGCCAATATTTATTAAGCTCTTAATATGCACTGGGAATTGTGCTCTGCTAAGTACTTTCATGCATCATTTACTTTTTTTTAAAAAATAAATTTATTGGCTGAGTTGGGTCTTCATTGCTGTGTGCGGGCTTTCTCAAGTTGCAAGGAGTGGGGGCTACTCTTTGTTGTGGTGTACGGGCTTCTCATTGCTGTGGCTTCTCTTGTTGGGGAGCATGGGCTCTAGGCACACGGGCTTCAGTAGTTGTGGCACATGGGCTCAACAGTTGTGGCTTGCAGGCTCTAGAGCATAGGCCCAGTAGTTGTGGTGCACAGGCTTAGTTGCCCTGAGGCATGTGGGATCTTCCTGGACCAGGGTTCGAACCTGTGTCCCCTGCAGTGGCAGGCAGATTCTCAACCACTGAGCCATCAGGGAAGCCCTCATTTACTCTTTATTTGAAGTTCAAAAGGTAGGCACCGTTAATATATAAATTTTACAAAGAGGTTAAATAACTTGCTCAGGAGCATGTAGTTAGGATGTAGTAGAACAGGGATTTCAACTCAGGCAGTATGACACAAAGCTTGCCATGTATCAGTATGATGCCAATCAGCCTCTATTTTGGAGAAAATCCCAAGTAGGAAATATGAAATACACAGATAATGTATAATAATTCTAATAACTAGATTCCTCCTTTCTTGTCTCATTTTTTTTTGTCTTGTAGCTATTCATATCTTTTATAACAAGATGACACATGGCTTTCATCTTTTCTCTATGTGATCTCTGCAATGTGATCATTGCAGAAGTGCAGTGACCATGAGGCTACGGTACAGAAGAGGCAGGGCAGGACTAAATGAGGAGAAAGGAGGTTTGAGGAAGCTTGGAATAACTCAGCACCCTATCAGTGGCATGTGGATAACAGAGCTGACTGAGCATTTAAGGATGATGGCCTCTCTTCCTGATGTGTCATTCAAACATGTTTGATGTCATAATACTAACAAAACAGGAAGTTCCAAATCAGAAGTTCAATGCAACTAGAGTTACACCCATGGATGGAGCCACTGAAGTTGATCCAGCTTCATAGGTGTGTGATTTGAGCATTTGCTAAAAAAATGAATTGACTTCTGAGCATTAATCTCAAAGATGAGGGGAGACACAGTCTTGCTTGTGAACAGTTTTTCAGTTTATAATAAAATTAGAATAATTAGGAAGGGCTCCTATCTTTTCCCAGGTAGAAATAGGGACACAGACAAAATGATCTTTCTGTTGCTCTCTTTCCTTTTTTTAACATCTCCTTTTGAAAATTATGAAATATTTCAGATACCCTGGCATAACAAACACCACTGTACCTAATACCCAGTTCAAGAAATAATACATTAACATTACAGTTGAAGTTGCTTACGAACTTTGCTCCCCACTCTGTCCTGCCTCCTTAAGACAGAAATACACCCCAGTTGAAATAAATCACTTCTGAATTTGGTGTTTTTCATTCTCCATATCTTTATTTTTTTAAGCTCTTTATTGGAATATAATTGCTTTACACTCTTGTACCAGATTTGAGGTACACCAAAGTGAATCAGCTGTATTTATACATATATCCCAATATCCCCTCCCTCCCGTGACTCCCTCCCACCCTCCGTGTCCTGGCCCTCTAAGGCATCACCCATCATCAAGTTGATCTCCCTTTGTTATACAGCAACTTCCCACTAGCTATCTATTTTACAGTTGGTAGTGTATATATGTCTATGCTACTCTCTCACTTAGTCCCAGCTTCCCCTTCCCCCACCCCAACCCCGTGTGCTCCAGTCCATTCTCTGCCTCTGCGTCCTTACTCTTGCCCTATCACCAGGTTCATCAGTACCATTTTTTTAGATTCCGTATATATGAGTTAGCGTATGGTATTTGTTTTTCTCTTTCTGGCTTACTTCGCTCTGTATGACAGTCTCAAGGTCTATCCATCTCATTGCATATAGCTCAATTTCATTCCTTTTTATGGCTGAGTAATATTCCATTGTATATATGTGCCAAATCTTCTTTATCCATTCGTCTGTTGATGGGCATTTAGGTTGCTTCCATGTCCTGGCTATTGTAAATAGTGCTGCAATGAACATTATGGTACATGTTTCTTTTTGGATTATGATTTTCTCTTCATTCTCCATCTCTGTAAATGTTTTCCTTGGAATCTTACTTGGTTTTGCTTTGCTTTATTTTTGGGCTTGGAGAAATACCAAGTCTCTAATTTTCCAAGAGAACTGAGAAGGAGGGGGAAGAGAGGATTTCCAAAGTCAGAAACACCTGAGAGACTAAAGGTTCCCTGGTTGATGTAGATCATCATTTGAGGAGGAGTGTGTGTTGTTGCTCTTTGTATATAAATTCCTATTTGATGACCTGATTGTGGAATCTAATTACAGTCCAGCTCACCTGACTCATCTGTGTCCTCACTCCTTCTCCAACTTTGCATGCTATTGCAGTGCAGTCATCTTTTCAACTATCAGAAACTAGTTTATTTCCTTTCTCAGTACAGCCTCTCCACTGAGGCAACTCACTTCCTCTACACAGACACACAGACACACCCTTAAAACCAAAATATACCACAAATAATCATTGGTCAATCTTGCCTCTTTGGGCCCCTTATAAAGTTGGACTTTCTGCAAAATACAGTGGACCTCCATTCTAACCATTCATGATACTTATTCATTCAAACCACAGTCACATCCTAGCAGTGCCTTTCTTCTCCTTTTCCTCTCCAAAGGAAAAATGAAATTACTTTGAACATGTATTATCACCGGCCCTAAGAAACACTGGGTACCCAGTATGTCCATGGTATAGGGCATGATACTCTGTGTGTGGGGGGGGGGGGGGGCGGGGGGGGTCTCTGAATGTACTTCTATCGGGGAGAGGGAAGGTTTTATTCTTCAAGTAGTAGCAAGAACTTGCTTTAAAGAGAGAACAGTTGGGAAAGGATACAGATGAGGATGATTATAATTTGGCTATAAACTGTGGAATTGATAGGCCACATTAAGAAATCAAATAGATCAGCAAGTTCTCCCCAAAGTGATATTAGTGTTAAGACTAAAATAATTAGATGGGAACTAAAGGGTGTAATTAAGTGGATTTGGATGAAGTTCTGAAATGACTTAATCATTAAGTAGTTGCTGGGAGTGGCTTTTTCTTTCCCCCTTTCTTTTTTGAAAGCAGTGTAGGCCCAACTACTATGAAAACTTAGAGGACTCAGTAGTCCTTTTCTTCCCAGTGCTAATGAAAATTTGAGAGGAGGGCTGAGAACATCTAGTAACATTAGTGAGTTTTGAAAGGAATGCCAAATCTTAACATGTTCAAAATGGAACCTATCTTACCCTTGGCCTCTCTCCTCTATCCCCATGCCAGCTAACGGCATCACCCAGACTCCTTACTTCACAGCAATCCTCCCATAGCTCCTATGAGATCACTCGCATAACTGTCTCTGGCTCTTCATCCTCTCTACTCTGATCAGGACTTCACTGTTTGTAGGATCACAGACCACTAAAGATGGAAGAAACTACAGAAAATCCTTGTTTCACATCTTTCATTTTACAGAGGCACATTTGAATTGTCATTCCTCTCCTTAAAATACTTTGAGGTATTTTCATAGCGTTCAGGATGAAATTCAAAGTCCCTATATGACATAAAAAGACCTTCATAAACTAGGTCTATGTACCTTTCCCACCACAAAATTATCCATACTCTTTACTACAGTCACATCTAATTTTTCTGAAACTGTCATGCTTTCATGCTACGGGGCTGCACCCTTTGCTTGGACCCATTCCCACTTTGTTCTCCTGGCTTGGTCTTAGCCTTCCTTCAAGGTTCAGCCCAAGCACCACCTTTTTGAATAGGATATTAGGTGCTGTTTCATTGTAATCTCTCAACCCAATGAACATATCTCTAGATTTAACCCACTAGGATGTAATTGCCCTCTTTCTCTCCCTGAAAAATTTGAATTCATGCAGGGCACCACATTTTTTAATGTATAATTCTTCTATTATAGTAATTATATATTAATGTCAAAATTAATGATAAACCTTTGGGAAACTGAAGTCCTTTATTTAACAAACTTGCCCTAAAAAATTCATTTTTTGGAGAATGTGTTGGTAGATAATCCATCTACTGCTAGTTTTGCTTATTGTTTTTTTTTCTTAAATATGGTCCCTTGGCATACTATTAAACTGTGCACAGCTCTTAGAAGTAGTAGGCATTGGCTCATTAGGACTTTTTTCAGTTTTTGACTTTCTGATGTTATGAATATACCTATGAGTCTGAGATACTATTAAAGCCCCCAATTGATGATACTTTGCATTGCAGTAATTTAAAACATATCTGGCAATGGGCTGACTGATTTCCATTATCTTTCTTAAAATGCTTCTAACATTCTTTGTGTTCTTTATTATTATGGATATATAGATATTGAAATATTGTTTCATAAATAAGAAATATGAGGTTTAATAGTATTTACAAAGAACTGTAGCTTATAGCAAACATTCAACACTGGAAAATACTAGGGAACATTAATGGATAATATTTGATTCTCCCAGCAAGCTCCTATAATAGCTCTACACAAAATCATTTGTTGAAATTGCCAATGTAAGAATTTATTTTGCTTCTCAAACTTATTTCTTGGAACACTTCATAGAATTTGCATTAAGTATAGTATGAGTATATTATATTAATATATCAATACTTATTTCATTCATTGTTAGCAGTACACAGGACCATGGAATACATACTTATATTAACAGTCATAAGCCAGGCAGATGGTTAGAGTGTAACCACTTCCCTCCTATCTGCTAGCATCTAGGTGCCCAGAAATGTAAACTTTAACCTTCTATTTCACGTTAGAATTTCCTGCTTTTGCTTTTCTTTTTTTTTTTTAATCATTTGATTCCTTCAAATCACTAACATCTCTTGTTGATCACACAACAAGATGATTGGCACCACGGATCAATCAGGATGGCAGAGTAGAAGGATGTGGATCTTACCTCCCCTCATGAACACATCAAGAAAACATATACACGTGGAGCAATTCTCTCTGAAAACTAACTGGAAACTGGAAGAAAGACTTCTGTACAAACAAGGCTGTAAGAAAGAACCATGCATAATCAGATAGGAAGGAAAGAAAAGTGATCAAGTTGGGACCTGTGGCCCTGGAAGGGGACTTAGAGGAAAAGGGAGACTACACAGATAGAGACCCACCTTGGGGAGTAAGTGGTTTGAGCCACAGATTGGGCTCCCCAGTCCTGGGGTCTTGCACAAGGGAGATGAGCCCCCTTGGCTGGTCAGAGGACCACTGAGATTAACAGGAGGGCTGAGGGAAGCCTGGACTTTGCTCCTGAGGAGTGCATGCATGTTGACTTGTCCCCAAAGCAGAGTGGAGAGGTTGGATTGAAGACTGCTCTAGTAGCTGCTGGGTTTCCCCTGACAACCTCAGTGTGTGCCCTAGCCTAAGCAAAGTGAATGATCCACTCCTGTTTACTCCACGTTGTAGCTCGGCACTGGATCTAGGGCTGCCATGACCAGAGAAAAAGTTCAGCCACGGGACACAGAGGCAACAGGGTCCCAGGATGGCATCTGGGTGGGATGGTGGTGGCCATTGTTGGCTTGTGCTCAAGCAGCACCTCAGAAGAGACCCAGAACTCTGATGCTGGCCAGTCCACCACAGCTTACACCATGACACATGCTGAGAATCTATGTGGGCACCAATGGCCCTGCAGTATGGCTTCACAACAGGGTGGGGGCAGTGATCAGCTGTGGGGAAAAAGTGTACTTCACAATAATACAATAATAGTAGGGGACTTTAACATCCCACTTAAATCAATGGACAGATCATCCAGACAGAAAATCAGTAAGGCAAAAGTGGTCTTAAATGACACAGTAGACCAGTTGGTCTTAGTAGATATCTATACGGCATTCCATCCACAAACAGCAGAATACACATTCTTTTCAAATGTACAGGGAACGTTCTCCAGGATACATCACATTCTAGGCCATAAAACAAGTCTCAATACATTTAAGAGAATAGAAATTATATAAAGCATTATTTTTCCAATCACAATGTATAAAACTGGAAATCAATTACAGAAAGAAAAATAGGAAAAGCACAAACACGTGAAGACTAAACAACACGCTGCTTAAAAAACCAGTGGGTCAGGATTCCTAGGTGGTGCAGTGGTTAAGAATCCACCTGCCAATGCAGGGGACACGGGTTTGATCCCTGCTCCAGGAAGATCCCACATGCTGTGTAGCAACTAAGCCTGTGCGCCACAACTATTGAGCCCATGTGCTGCAACTACTGAGGCCCACGCGCCTAGAGCCCGTGCTTCACAACAAGAGAATCCATGCAATGAGGAGCCCACACACCACAAGGAAGAGTAGCCCCTACTCACCGCAACTAAAGAAAGCCCGCGCACAGCAAAAAAGACCCAACACAGCCAATAAAATAAATAAAAAGAAAACACACAACCCCCCCCCCAAAAAAAAAACAGTGGGTCAATGAATATATTGAGGAGAATCAGAAAATTCTTCAAGAAATGAAAGTAGAAACATAGCTTTCCAAAATCTATGGGATGCAGCAAAAGTAGTTTTAAAAGGGAGGTTTATAGTAATACAGGCCTTCCTCAAGAAACAAGGAAAATCTCAAACAACCTAGCCTACCATCTAAAGGAATTAGAAAAAGAAGTAAAAATAAAGCCTAAAGTAAACAGAAGGAAGGAAATAATAAAGATCAGAGAAGAAATAAATAAAATAGAGACCCCCAAAACAATAGAAAAGATCAGTGAAATTAAGAGCTGGGTTTTTTTGAAAAGATAAAATTGATAAACCTCTAGCCAGGCTCACCAAGAAGAAAACAGAGAAGACCCAAATAAAATAAGAAGTGAAAGAGGAGAAATAACAACTGATACCACAGAGATACAAAAAAAGTCATAAGAGAATACTATGAATTGTTATATACTGACAAATTGAACAACCTAGAAAAAATTGACAAATTCTAGAAACATATAACCTGCCAAGACTGAATCAAGAAGAAACAGACAATTTGAACAGTGATCAACAGTAGTAAAATTGAATTTGTAACAACAACAACAACAAAAACCCCCCAAAACCTCCCAGCAAACAAAAATCTAGGACTAGATGGCTTCACAGAGGGAATTCTACCACACATATAAAGAAGAGCTAATACCTATCCTTCTCAACTATTCCAAAAAGTTGAAGAGAATGCAACACTCCCAAATTAATTCTACGAGGCCACCATTACCCTGATACCAAAACTAGGCCAAGACACTACAAAAATGAAAATCACAAGCCAATGTCTCTGATGAATATAGATGCTGAAATCCTCAACAAAATATTTGCAAACCAAATCCAACAATATATAAAAGGATCATACACCACGATCAAGTGGGATTTATTCCAGGGTGACAAGAATGGACAATATTCACAAATCAATCAATGTGACTCACCATATTAACAAAAGAAAGAATAAAAATTACATGATCATCTCAATAGATGCAGAAAAAGCATCTGACAAAATTCAACATCAATTAATGATAAAAACTCTCATCAAAGTTGGTATACAGGAACATATCTCAACATTATAAAGGCCTTTTATAACAAATCCACAGCTAACATCATACTCAACAGTGAAAAGCTGATAGCCTTTCCTCAAAATTCAGGAACAAGACAAAGATGCCCACTCTCACCACTTTTATTGGAAGTCCTAGTCACAGCAAGGAAGAAGAAATAAAAGGAAGAGACAAGACAAGAAAAAGAAATGAAAGGAATCCAAATCAGAAGGGAAGAAGTAAAACTGTCACTATTTGCCAGCAGCAGGATAGTATACATAGAAAACCCTAAACATTCCACAAAAAACAAACAAACAAACAAACAAAAAACTATTAGAATTAACAAATGAATTCAGTAAAATTGCAGGATACAAAATTAATATACAGAAATTTGTTGCATTTTTATATCCTAATAGCAGACTATCAGAAAGAGAAATTAAGAAAACAATCCCATTTACAACTGCATCAAAAAGAATAAAATACCCAGGAATAAATTTAACCAAAGAGGTGAAAGACCTATACTCTGAAAGACATTGATGAAAGAAATTGAAGATACCACAAAGAAATGGAAACATATAATGTGCTCATGGACTGGAAGAATTAATATTGTTTAAATGTCCATACTGCCCAAAGCAACCTACAGATTCAGTGCCATCTCTATCAAGATACCCATAGCATTTTTCACAGAACTAGAACAAATAATCCTAAAATTTGTGTGGAACCACAAAAGACCTCAAATAGTCAAAGTAATCTTGAGAAATAACAAAGCCAAGAGTTATCACACTCCCTAATTTCAAACTATATTACAAAGCTTTAGTAATCAAAACAGTAAAGTACTGGCACAAAAATAGACACATAGATCAATGGAACAGAATAGAGAGCCCAGAAACAAACCCTTATATGGTCAATTATTCTAGAATAAAGGAGGCAAGAGTATACAATGGGGAAAAGACAGATTCTTCAATAAGTGGTGCTGGGAAAACTGGACAGCTACATGCAAAAGAATGAAATTAGAACATTTCCTTACACTATAAACAAAAATAAACTCAAAATGGGTTAAAGACCTAAATGTAAAATCTGAAACCATAAAATTCCTAGAAGAGAAAATATGTAGAACACTCTTGCTATAAATCTCAGCAATTAAAAAAAAATTGTCTCCTAAGGCAAAAGAAATAAAAGCATAAAGAAACAAATGGGACCTAATTAAACTTAAAAGCTTTTTTAAAAATTGAAGTATAGTGATGTACAGTATTATATGTTACAGGTGTACAACATAGTGATTCAGTTTTTAAAGCTTATACTCCACTTATAGTTATTTAAAGATATTGTCTATATTCCCTGTGTTGTACAATATATCCTCATAGCTTATTTATTTTATTTTATACATAAAAGTTTGTACCTCTTAATCCCCTACCCCTTTTACCCCTCTCTCCTTCTCTCTCCCCACTGTTTTCGATATCTGTGAATCTGTTTCTTTTAAACTTAAATGCTTTTGCACTGCAAAGGAAACCATCGCCCAAACGAAAAGACAACCTATGAAATGGGAGAAAATATTTGCAAATGATATGACTGACAAGGGGTTAATATCCAAAATATATAAATAGCTCATACAACTTAATATCAAACATACAAACAACTCAATCAAAAAATGTGCAGAAGACCTGAAAAGACATTTTTCCAAAGAAGACCCAGTGACTAACAGGCACATGAAAAGATGCTCAACATCACTAATTACTAGAGGAATGCAAGTCAAAACAACAGTGAGATACCACCTCACACCTGTCAGAATGGCTATCATCCAAAAGGCCACAAATAACAAATGTTGGTGAGGATGTGGAGAAAAGGGAAACCTGGTACATTGTTGATAAGAATGTAAATTGGTGTAGCCACTATGCGAAAAGGTATGGAGTTTCCTCGAAAAACCAGAAATAGTACTACCATATGATCCAGCCTTTTCTCTCCTGGGTATATATCTGGAAAAAATAAAAACACTAATTTGAAAAGATACATGTACCGCAATGTTCATATGTTCATAGTCATTTACAATAGCCAAAATATGGAAGCAACCCTAGTGTCCATCAACAGACAAATGGATAAAGAAAAAGTGGTATATATATATATATATATATATATATATATATATACACCATATATATATATGGAATTTCATTTTTTCATTCATATATGTAAGTATATATATATCTATATATTACTTATATACTTATATATACTACTCAGCCATGAAAAGGAATGAAATTCTACTTTTGCAGCAACGTGGATGGACCTAGAAAATATTATGCTTAGTAAAAAAAATCAGAGAAAAACAAATGCTGTATGATATCATAAGTGGAATTTAAAAAATAAAATGAATGTAGATAGCAAAACAAAAGCAGACTCACAGATATAAAAAACAAACTTGTGATTACTAGTGGGGAGAAGGAAGAGGGAGAGGTAAGATAGAGGTATGGGTTTAAGAGATACAAACTACTATATATAAAACAAGCAACAAGGATATATTGTACAGCACAGGAAATTATAGCCATTATTTTGTAATAACTTTTAATGGAGTATAATCTATAAAAATACTGAATTCTATGCTGTACACCTGAAACTAATATAATATTGTAAATTATACTTCAATAAAAATATTCAAAGAAAAGAAGGTTGGCACTACTATAAACTCAAGCATAACAACCTTAAACAGGTACTCTATACTCCCAGGCAATTACCACATTTCTCTAGGAAGCTGGATTCCCCCTTTTCCAAGACCATTCTTTCTTCTCACATTTTCCTCAAATTTTCCACTCTTTTGCTTCATTTTCAGATAATGACTTTGCCACAAAATTAGAAAAATTTGGTAAGAAAACAGCAGCCAATAGGCAGGAACTCCATATTTCCATCACCAAACTTACAAACCTACCTTCCTTTGCACCCATTTTCTTCTCTTTTGGTACAACAAAGGAAATGTTTTTCCTACAAAACCAGATCATGTACACGTCCTCTAAATCTCATCTTATGAACTCCATCCCTGTGATTCTCTCTTATATACATCATCATTTTGACCTTTCTACTAAATAATTCCTGCCAGCATTCAAATATGCAATACTATACTATAGTATATCTGGAGCCAAACTGCCTGATTTGCTTCCCTGCTTTTGCATTAAATAAATGCCATTGAGAGTTAATGCTTTGAGATATACTATGTTTTCTCTTCCTTTACTATATATCTTTTTTGTCTATCCGCCCCCACCCATTATGTAAATCTCCTCTCAATACATCCAGATATAATAGTATTCTATCAATTCCATCCTGAAGAAATATTTTCCAGGGCATTCTGATCTAATTCATTTGGATAGGTTTTTCTCCAGCCTGTTGCATGCCTATCATTTTGATATCTGCCTCTATCATCCTACTGGGAAAAATCCTTTCACCTCTTTCTTTTGTTGTATTACCTAGATCTCATATCTTCCTCTTTCTTGAGTTAGCTCTCTCATTTTAGCAAAACATATTCTCCAGTAGCTTCCTGAGAAGGAGTGCATAGGATCTTATATGTCCGAAAATATCTCTATTCTATCTACACATTTGATTGCTAATTTGGCTGAGTATAGTATTTTAGGTTAATGTCTGCTAGCTTTCAGCATTGCTGTTGAAAAGCCCAAAGCATTTATGATTCTAAGTTTAGGGCTTTCTCTTTGTTTCCAGTATTCCCAATTTTTCATGATGATGTGTCTTAGAGTGGCTCCATGTACTGTGCTGGGTACTCAGAAAATCCTTCCAATCTAGAATCTTATGACCTGCAGTTCTGGGATATTTTTTTGAATTATTATTTGTTGAATTTCTTCCCTCCACTTTCTCTGTTCTTTCTTCTTGGAACTTCTATTATTTGGGTGTTGGACCTCCTGGACCTCTATCTCTCTCTTTGCTACTGGGAGCTTTCTTAAAATTTACCTACAGCTTTCTGTTGCATTTTCTTTCTGCTATTGTATCTTTAATTTCTAGGAATTACTGTTTATTTTTGAATTTTTATCATATTTTTCTGTAGTTTGATGGATGCAAAATCTTCTCTTGCTACTTTAAGAATATATATGTAAATACAGTGTTAGTATTTTTCTCTGTCTCCATAGCCTGTTTATTCCAAGTTACTTTTTTCCCCGAGTTTGTTTTCACTTTTGTGTTTCTTATTAAAGAGTATCTTCAGATGTCTGATGATTCTTGACTATCCACTCCAATTTAAGAATCTGGCACAAATTGACTAAGTTTTGTCGTGTGGATGGGGCTGGTTTACTGTGGAATTTACTGTAGTCTGATCATGTAAGGCTTTCTAGTTGGAAAATCTTCGATGTCAATATCATTAGTCTTTTTTGTTGGTATGGTTCCTCAGGTAAGAGGTTTCCAAAATTCTGCCTGAAGGGCATCATTCTGGCAGTTAGCATTCTTGGAGTGTAGTAGCAGAAGAATGTTGTTGGTCTCAACATCCAGCATATAAAAACACTGCTTCATCCTCTTTATTTTAATACCCTCTGTTTTGCCCTCACCTAGAGGGGATGTAGCAAGCTCTTAGTTGCTCAGAGTGAGAGAGGAGATCTGAAAGGTCTATTTCTTAACCAGATTCTCCATTTTCATGACTTTTTTCCCACCCCTGTTTCCAGAGGTATTAACACCAATTCTTGAATTTGAGGGGAGCTCCATGGGAAAAATAGGGTTGCTGTCTTAGGATTCAGCTTTTTCAAGCCTGCTAGGTCAGTTATTACTCACCCAACTCCTGGCTAGCTTCCAAAATTTTGTTGCTATTATTTACTTTACCATCTCTTTGTCCTTGAGAGTTTATGCCTTTTAAAATCCCATAATTATCATTTAATGCAGTTTTGAGAGAGTAGACAATCAATGAATATGTTCAACCTATCTTTAACCAGACATCCTATTTACTGCAACCCACATCATCTAGCTTCTTTCTCTACTCTTTCCCTGAAATAGCTCTTAAGTTCATCAGTGAGCTCTAGGTTGCCAAATTCTACAGACTCTTCTAAGCTTCCTCTAATTTGATCTTTGTATAACATCCAACAAACACCCAACATAGTTCTGTTTCCAAAATAACCATTTTCTCTTGGACTTCATGACATGGAATTCTCAAACACCTCTGATCTCTTCTGAACTCTCAGTTATCCTTGGTGGCTCTTCTTCTTTAACAGACTTCTAAATGTTGGGAGTTTCTCTGTGGTTTAGTCATGAGCCTTCCTCTCTTTACACACTCTTTCTAGTTGATCTCTTCCATTCTTGTATCTTGTAACTTTTTAAAGGTCAAGAAATTGAAAATTCACAAACATCTTAATCCTAACATGTCTAAAGTCTTATTTTCTCTATTTCCTCCAAATATTCTTCCCCTCCATCTTTCATGGGTCATTAAGTGTCACTTTCATCCACCAGATGCTTGAGTGAAAACCCCGAGAGACATTCTAGATGCTTCCCTATTACTCCTCATGTCACCAAGTCCGGAAGATCCTATCCACAAAATAGATCTTAAAATGATCCTCTTCTATCGACATTTACCTAGTCTAAGCTGTTATCCATTTTTAAACTTCTGATCCTTGAAGAAGTTATCAAACCTTTTTAATCCTCAGTAACCTTATCTACAAAATATAGAATGATATCTATCTCATAGAGTTACTGTGAAGATTAAATGAAATAATACATTTATACTGTAAGCACTCAACAAATGCTATCATAATTATTGTCACCGTCATCATCACATATATGTGTTAGTGCAGTAGCTTCCTTCTACCTGGTCCTCCAATTCCACTCTTGCGCCCTTAATCCATTCCTTACAGACCAGTAAAAATAACTTGGAGAAACATAAATCTGATGCCTTCCTTAAAGTGCTTTGTGCTCCCAATGCTCTCGGGATATTCCTTTTTTTTTTCACTGTGAAACATTATTTATCCATTTAATCAAAGTGACAAAGACTTCACAGGCAAAAACAGAAAGTTAAATAGTTGTAAAAAGCCTTACCTATAAATTATAGAATCTTGGTTTTTCTATACAGATTACATTAAAGATAAATAAAACCTTTACTTACAACTCATTAAGACTAGACCAGGGATTTTCCTGGTGGCACAGTGGTTAAAAATCTGCCTGCCAAAGCAGCGGACACGGGTTAGAGCTCTGCTCCAGGAAGATCCCACATGCCACAGAGCTATTAAGCCTGTGCGCAAGAACTGTTGAGCCCGCGTGCCTACTGAAGCCCATGCGCCTAGAGCCTGTGCTCCGCAACCAGAGAAGCCACTGCAATGAGAAGCCTGTCCATCACAATGAAAAGCAGCCCCCTGCTCATCGCAACTAGAGAAAGCCCGTGTGCAGCAACGAAGATCCAACACAGTCAATAAATAAATTAAATTAATTAAAAAAAAGACTGGACCAATAATTTAACGAACTTTTTCCTTTTAACACAGAGAAAAAAATTTTAATTTTGCACCAGCTTACGTTTGATATTAAAACTCACTTAATTAAATTCATTCCAATCTTATCCATTCCTGACCATACATAAAATTCTTTTCCAAAGATTCTTTTTCATAAATCTTTTTACCTAAAACACACATTCTACTTTCCTTGCATATGGAGATTTTTTTTTTCTTTCTTCCTTTCTTTCTTCCTTTTTCTTTCTTCTTTTTTCCCCTTTCTCTCTCTCTCTTTTTCCCTTTCTTTCTTTCTTTTTTTTTCTTTCTTTCTCTTTCTTTTTTCTCTCTCTCTCTCCTTCCTGGATATACCTAAATCACACATTAACATCATTCGTTTATATGTTCGTTCATTTAAATAAATATTGAATGTCTACTATATGTCCAGTACCTTACTAGGTGCTGAGAATAGAATGGTAATAAGAAAGAACTGGTTCCTGCCCTCGTGGACAAATTATTTGGGGACACATATAAAATAAGCAAATAAAATGTGGTAAATGTGAATTAGGGTAAGTGCTTAACATAGATTATAAATGCTGCAAATCTGAATACTTGCTTCTAAAACTTCATCTCATGTTCCTCTTTCCCTGTTTACCACACTATGGTCAGTGGAAAATATTTCGTTTTCCTGGAAATATTTCATTTCCTCCTGCAACATAGTGTTTACAAATGTTATACCCCCTACCTGGAATGCTCTTCTTACCCATCAGCTAACTCCTATTCATGCTTCAGGTTTTAGCTTAAATGTCACTTTCTCAAAAAGGCTTTCCCAGATGAATCACTTTAGATTCTCCCACCCCATTATTCTCTTCATAGCACATGTATTTCTATTTCTTTATAGCATTGTTTCCCCTCCCCCTACCCCATGTATACCCAGCACCTAGGGCAGTTCTTAGAACAACATTAACATTAAAAATGCTTATTGAATGAATGACTATCCTTGTAATCTTGAGGTAATTGTTTATACCATATCATACAAGAAGTAAAATTTTAAAAAACTGCTTAATAATTTATCTGAGATAAATTGACTTTAGCTGTTTCTAGCCAAATTCAAGATCATTTTCTTGACTTCATTGTTAATAGTGTAAGAGTAAAAAAAGTAAGGCCGGATGTTAAAGGAAGAGTCTAATGGGAAGAACCACTTTGGCAGAAGATGAACATAATTCAAAGTCTGTCAGTTTTGTAGGTTTAAAACACTTGATTTGATTAGTTTATTCCATAATATTCAAGGTCCAGAAGAAGTAATTCAATCTAATAAAATTCGTAAGAGAAAGCTTTATCAATCCCAATACAAAGTAGGTAAGTCATGGTAGAAGGAAGTTTGGAATTCTATAGTTGTAAAATTCTGTCCACAATTAGGATGGATAATTTTATGAAACATCCCACGTAATAAACTCTAAAAAAGTGACTCTTACTCTATGATAAAGGACACATTTTTCTTCTTCTATTTAATTCAATATAAATATCCAACAGGATTGAAGTGAACTGTGCTAAACATATTCATGGTTACTTGAAAAAGTACTTCTTCCTTTAAAATAAATACTGACAAATTCTTACTATCCCCCCTCCTTCATTGTTGATGGTAAAATTGTTATTAAATCATTTGTTTCATACCTGATATTTCCATTTCCAACATTATATCTTTTTTATAAAATACATTTTATGGTAGTTTTTTTTTTTTTTTAATCATAAAAAGGTGTTGCTGAGGACTTTCATTTCTAGTAATGTTGGACTAGGTAATTCAGAAAAACCCTTCTTGCTGAAGCAGTGGAGAGCCAAAAACATGGTGAAGAATTTGAAGAATTGCCAGGCCTGTATCAGGATGAGGATAGATGTCAGGTGTGAGGCAAACAACATTTGGGACCACTTTTCTTCCGGAAACATTCCTCTGTTCCAGAATGGGTGGTTGAGATGCTGAGGGATGCCTCCAATAGCTCCGCAGAAGCAAGGGATCAGAGATTGGAGTCCAGGATCCACTAGTGGTTGGGACCTAGTGAACCACACTCGCTGCAGGTTGGGACCTCAAAGAGCACAACCGCAGAGTGAAAAACAGAGCTACAAGTCATTAGGCCCCTGAAAATTTTGTTTCAAATGCTAGTTATGAAATGAATAATTACAGAAAGAACTTCTTCCCTAGGGAAAGAACAGCATTTGGTTTTCTGCTCATACCCCAGGAATGAGCATGAACTCTCCCAACCATGACACCCTGGCACTGGGATGGGGACTAGCTGCAGTGGACTTACTAAGTTATGGTTATGTCTGTACACTCTACTTTATGAGCCAGTTAAGAGGTTATCAGGAATAATTTTGCCTATATTTTGTATTTAACCTCAGCATTGATTTTGAACTTGACTCCTGAGTAAGCTTCAACTCCAAATTAACAGCTCTCAGCCTACTGCAGTTATTCAAGAGGGTCATCATTAGAGTTTTAGACATGGCCAAGTCACTGTGACACCTACTCTAATGATTAACAAGATTAACCAATGAAGTCCTTCAACTGAATACAGAAATATACCATCATAGTAAGATCAGAAAACTCTTCTTGGTGTACAGAAGGAATTTTAGATGGATAGAATGGCAGAGAAGCAGTTATGAGGGAGGTAACTACTAAAGCAAAGATAAAAGCCTATTCTCAAAGCTGCTTCTTCATGAATTCTTGATTTTTTTTTAAACTCACATATATGGAAATCATAAAAGTTTTAGTGAGTTTAGGAAAATATGTTCATGATACCCTGGCACTTGATTTCACCTGATAAATACCCTCAAAATCTGTAAACACAATAGAGACAAAGACAATGCAAGTCAGAACAAATTTTTAAAATAGAAAAGGTATTTGAGATGCTTTTCTATTCTTGAACCTCTCATTTTAGATTTAGAGATATAATGATCATAGTATATACTACTCCCAATTATGGAAGCCCTACTTTGTAGCCTCCACCTTATGACTAAATAAGAGCGCAAGCCACTCCTTTCCAAACACTAACAGGATGGTAAGAGGAGAAAAATAAGAAAAAAAGGAAGGAAGAAAGAAAGAAAACCAAATGCTGTTTTTTCCCTAGGGTAGAAGTTCTTTTCGTAATTATTGATTTCATAACTAGCATACAAAACAAAATTTTCAGGGGCCTAATGACTTGTAGCTCTGTTTTTCACTCTGCAGGAGGTTACATCACAATACTTGACCTTAACACTAAAGCATCTCTTTCTATTTGTGTTAGGTATTTAAGGCACATTTTACTTTGTAATATTCACCTCTTAATGGTCTGAGTTCTTTCCTTCAGAGCCTCAGAGGATGTATGTACTTCATCATTCACACGTTTTCCCAGATTTGAAGTTAGCCATCACATCAGAAACCCCTTTTCTTTTCTACAATTGTCTACAGTTCCTTCAGCTATCACATGACAGTTGTCAAACCTTAGATTTTCATCATGTTTTACATGTTTTACGGGTAAAACCCTCACCCGAACCAATGTAATGTGACTAAAGCAGGATACATTAACACCATTGTTTCCTTTTTTCTAGACCTTTTAACTATCAAAATGGAACTATTTCTGCAACCTGTCATATCACCCTGTTGGGATCAGAATAATAAAGCACTATTGCTATTTCTTTGTCAATTCAACTCTAAAGCCAGGTTTTACTCACGCTGGACTCATGTAATGGGTTGTGTTAGAACTTAAGAGCAGGACTTCACATTTATGAGTGTTCAATCTCAGGATTTCTCAGCCTGTTGAGATTTTTGAATTGTCATCTACTGTACTGTCAGTCCTCTCTGGATTTACATGATCTGTAACTTTAATAACTTTCTAAGTAGTAGATGAAGATGGACTGCATTAGGCTAAGGATGTAGGACTGACATAAGCCATCAGAGGTCTCTGGAAGTTGACATTGATTCATTTAAATAACTGTGGTCATAGTTGTGGTTCTAAAATTTTTATCATCAACAAAATCACTTGGAGGACTAAAACAGATTGTTGGTCTCATTTATTTGTGACTTCTGAGAATTTGCATTTCTAAAAAGTTCCCAGGCAATGCAATGAAAACACTTTGAGAAGCACTGCCTTATGGTACAGTAATTGTTCAACAAGCTACCACTGCATAGCCCAGGAGACTCCTTACAAACCTTTTAATTTGATGTTTGGCTTGACTTATTCTAAGGCTGGATTTATGTTGACCCCCAAAGATACATTTTGTCCCAGTGCACAAATAGATCAGATTGCATTATGGTTCCACTTCCATAATTTTTATGCTTTCAATGAAAAGGAAAGGATAAGTAGTTCAATTTAGTTAGCCAAAACTCTGGCCAATTCTAATAACTCCAGTGCTATTTCAAGTAAATATTTAAATGCTGACATTATCAAAGATTAAAGAAATTCTCCCAAAGAAATGCTGCAGTTTCCAAACAGATCTAAGTTCACATAGACCTCAGTCTGCTGTACATGAAAGGAAACATTCGGCCTTTCCACCTTGACAATTTGTCAGCAACAGAAATTGAATTACAACTTTCAGGAGCTGATTGCATACCAGAAAGTTTGGAGTCAAGGGAAATTTCAAATGCCCTCTGGTGTTAAAAGAAGAAACATCTTAGTTTTCTCTTATTGAAGTACTTAAGCCTCCACCTACAGAGTGAGATTTGGCAGATATTGATACATAAGTCAAAGCAGTGAAGATAAACGTGTAACTTGAGTGTAGCAGCTGTTCACTGCCCCTCTGCCCTCCCCAAAATATGCTCAGACAACGTTTTCACTTCATTTATTCCTTCAAAACAAATCACTTCATACAGCATTTAGGTATTTAAAATGATACACTTCATAAATAAAATCAATGCACCTTAATGACAATGGCAAAATCACATGAGTTGTACAAAATGAAATTAGACATCTCCCAGGTAGCAGCAGTGCATTAACTTTGAAAAAATGCTGGCAAATAGACAAAATATTTTTAAAACAACAAAGCACTGTCCATCTTAAGAAAAAATATTTCCTTATGCCAAAAGAAACAAAACTTTGTTCTGGTTGTCCTTCCCTATACTTTTCAAGTCCTATTTTAAAGCTCTAAATTTGAGTTTTATGGGTTTCTTCTTGCTTTAGGAATTTCAACCTCTACTGCAGGAAATATAGGACTATTGTCATTCTCTATTCCTTTTGACAAACTATATATATTTATTCTGTACTTTAAACTTAACACTTTTTTTAAAGGAAAAAAGTTACCCTTTGCTAAGGGTAACAAATTTCCTGTAAACAGCTTTTTGTGATGAATGGCACCAAGGTGAATTGGAAAACTGACAAGAATTAGGTGCCCTGGTCCTTTTAAGTAACTTATTGGCTACAACTAAACATATCCTATACCAGTTATAGAGTCAGGCTCATGTAATCTTAGTAGAAATTGTAAACCTTTCTTAGGTTAACCTGCTTGCCTACAATGTAACTAAATCATATCTTCACTATCCCTCAACTCTTAGATGTAGATTTGTATTTTTAAAAACAAATATAAAAAGGCATCATAGCAAAATGCTTATAGTCATGGTTTTATATTTTACTGACAAGGCTTTCCATTATGGCCTTGCTATATTCTATGCCAAGAAATGGGGGAGGAGGGTTAAGGTGACACAAAGGCATTGCTTGAAAAAATTTCTGAAAAGCATAATTCAAGACTAGGAATGCATTCATTTGAAGATTTCTTCTGTTTATGTGGCACTTCATCTTCTCGTCCCTTTCTCCTTTTACTCTGAAACAGCATGGGAGGGTTATCAAACTCCTCTAAATTCTATCAACCAAGACCTAAATCAGCACCCCACAATTCAATATCAATGTAATAATTTCTTCAAATTTCTTCAAATACTCAAAGCACTGTAAACAAAATGTTAGCTAATTTTGGAGGAAGGAAAAAAAAATCCTTTTCTACAATCAGGGAGGTTTTATAATCTTTTTACGTTGGATGAAATGTGCTGAAATACAACTCTTAGTAAGAAAACATCTTTAGTTAATAAACTAGCTTATTCAAATCAAGTGTTTCACTTTAGACTTAATCATGTTGCTTATACATGATATTTTTAAGGCCTCTGACTCAAAAATCAGCTCAAAATCATAAGTTTGCTTAGAAACAAATGAAAGGTTTTAAGAATCTAATCTTTTCAAAGTTGCTTTGTGCTACAAGGATAAATTTGAATACTGCATTGTACAATGAATAAAGAACAATTACATTATAGAAATAAGTAACATTTTGAATGCTAGGGCACAGAGCATGCTCCTAATAGTTACTAAAATGCAGTTCTGTTACCAAAACACCAGAATGTTGTACCACTGGATATTCACTGATGGTAACTGTTGATTAAGAAGAGCCGATTGTTGGCAGCTCAAGAATTATATTTTAATGCCTTTGATAAGATCCCTGGAGAGGGCTAATGTAAACTTTTATTTCATATTTTTAAAGTGCTGCAAATAATAACAAATGTATGTTCTCAATACATGAAAGAACATAAAAATCTTAATATATGAAAGTTTAGGAAGGCCACCTGACACATAAAGAAAAAAAAAATCACTCTGCTGCTAATCTTGTATACCCCCCACTCAATTTTTTCAAAAAAGACATAGAAAACCATATGCAGTTAGGGTAACTTGCAACATTCATGTTTTAATGCCTATGTAAGATAGAAAGAATAAGCCAGACATGCAAGTCAGGCATGGGCATTTACAGGCATGTACAGATAAATAATACATTAATTCCTTCCTGATTATGATTTTGCTGGACTTGAACTTCATGGAATAATCAAGTGGTGTGACTATATTAGCTTTGGCAACAGGATCAAGCTGACCAGCCCCCAAACTTTCAAGGGTATCACTTTAGTGGGCCTATTATCCATTCATGGGAAACATCAACCATGAACCATTAACAGATGTATCATACTGACGTCTTCACATGGCTAACACATCACAAAATTCACGAGATATTAATTTTAACTTCTGAAATCACTCTACCTAGAAGTGCATTCATAGGCATACATCTAATCTTTAAATCCAAAGAAAAAGAAGGAAAAGAAGAGTAAGGGAAAGGAGAAATAGGGGATGGGGAAGCACAGTCTTCATTCATTCAGCTACTAATGTAAACTATCCTCATTTGAATTAAAAAAATTCTTGTATGGCAGTCAAAAACTGAATGAATAGGAAGAAGGATTTCACTCTGCTCAAGCGCAAATTTAAGAAAAAGTTTCTTTTAATCTTGTTGCAAGGTTTCAAAATTCTCAAGATAAGAATTTACAAACATTAATAAACTACTTTCAAGAGTATAAGAAGTCCAATTAAAAAAAATCTTTAAGTTCTGCGAGGCTTACAAGCTTGAGTTCAGAGTTAGTACAAGTTTAGGTTTTTAATTCTCAATAATTAAATCAAATGGTCTGCAAATAGTACTTTATCTTGAATTTCCCATGATCAGAACACATTACTTAAAAGTCCTAGTGCTGAATTTCAGCAGCTGATTAATTTAAAGTCATTACTGAGAGTGATCTATCAGTGTCCAACTGAGGAATGCACAACCTAATTAACAGGTAAAAGAATAAAATAAGATCCCCTGAACAAATATTTGACACTTGTTATAAAAGCATAAGCTTAAATATGCAAACAAAAACACTTAAAATAACAGGTTTAATGTTATAAAATATCAGGTTCTATTTCTTTTAAATTAAATTTAAATGTACTGATAAAGGAGACAATTTTAAAGCAACAGAAATTTATGTTGGGAAACATCAAATATGCTTAGTACATTATAAATTACTCAATAAATATTTGTTGCATGAATAGACTTCTCTAAAATTCCAGTAAGCAAATATCAAGTTTGGCCCCTGAAATACTTAAGAAAGGAAGGCAAGGTTTATGAATGATGATGCTTAAAGCTCAATTTTATGGGTGTTACCCAGTGGTATACACTTAACTTACAGCTTTAAATTTAATATTTTCTGGGGGAAATAAGAGATACAAAATCCTTTTAGACCAGATGACAGACAGGTGCAAAGAGATTTTCAATCATATTCATTTGTACGTGTTATGATTGCCAAACATTAAGTTTTACAAACTCACAAGTGCTATTTTTAAGGCTCAGTAAAATAGAAAATTAAACACTTTTGAGCTATACTGACCACAATAACTTATAATGCCTAAAAGACCTATTCACACAAAATGTACTCAAGCAATGTCATCTAATGATTTCAAGCATATTTTGTGAATTGTTCCTTAAAGCTACTTTTCTCCTAAATTGTTTACATATTCCTTAATTTTATATGGCTACCTCTACCAAGTGAAAAGTGCTAAAAGTAAATCTCAATTTTGAAATATTTGTCAAGAAGATATGAAAACAGATATAAGTGCTTTAAAGTATACCATTGGGTCCTCCCCCCAAAACGTGGCTTGTGGGATCTTAGTTCCCCAACCAGGGAGTGAACCCCTGCCCTTAGCAATGAAAGTATGGCATCCTAATCACTGGACTCTCGGAATTCCCATACCATTGGTTTTCTAAGTGAGATGCTTAATCAAAAATAAGACCAAGATAACAAAACTTCACAACATTAAGCCTCTTCACATTATGTAAGATAATGCATAACAAATTATAATTTAGCATCCCTGATCTTCAGAAGAATTAAGAAACGAGGTAGAAAACTTTTATCTGGAAGATCTCATAGTGAAACTAAGTTTTAGAGGGTGTGCCTTGTGGATCAGCCCACCAAGCAAATGGCTACACATCTAATATTAGTAAGAAGCAGAGTTCTGAGAAGGCTGAATAAGGCAAAGATTTAAAAACTGTATAGTTTGGAAGTGAAACAAATTCATTCAATATTATTATCCCAATCACTTTAAAACTCTGCAAAAGTCAAGGTAAAAGATGGTGGATAAACAAAGTGCTAATTTTCAGAAATATGAAATCATTCAAATGAGCATTAGTGGTGGAATAAAGCTTAGCATGAAAACAAATAATGTTTAGGTAGCAGAAGATCTCACAAAAACCAAACCAAAGCACAGAGTTATAATTTTAGATGAAAAATTTTTTTAGGAGTTGGAGGAAGTATTCTTAACAAAAAGCTGAGGAAATTAAATCCCTCCACACAAATCTGTAGGTAAGAGGGCAAAAATTGAGCAAACTTCAAGAAACTTCAATTAAATATCCTGCTTGATTCTAAAGTTTTATCCAATGTGACCAAGTTGAATACATGAGTTGCATTAAAACATGAGGCCAACGGTCTTTTAAAGCTTCATTCAGTAAGCAGCTCAGGCACCTCTCCCTCATACATTCTACTCTTATATACTAGGAATCCTTAACTGGGCACTATTAGTTCTTGTTTCCGGGTAACATTCTCAAGGAGTAGACTCATCCCTGTAAAAATTGTTTGTTATGTACATATAAGTGGTGAAGTACATGTTTATAAAGTCTACCAAATTGCAATATAAAATCATTTTGACAATTCTGAGTATCTTCATTTGAGGAATCAATTCATAATTTAGAAACTATTAACTCACTCGGAGTTTTTAAAACGACTCAATTACCGGAGATGCTGTGGTTTATGTCCAGTGGCCTCACCTGCAGCCTTCCGCATTACCCAAAATATGACGTTGTTTTCTTCTACAAGTTAATGCTGCTGGGTGCTAGTTTATAATACTAAAACTCAGTCTTCAGGCTAGTGTCAGTAGGTGGCAAGGACCACCTATTCTGTCATCCTAGCAGAAAGAGGGCATGTATCACCACTGTAGACACACATCTGTAAACTTGCACACTAATTTTAATCTTAACAAGGAATTCAGTGTCTTAGTGGCTTTAGGTCAAAAGGATGGTTCAAGCATTGTGTCCTTGTGTTCTTTAGGGTTATGAATAGCTTATTGGAAAACCCAGAGCCTTCTGGATCTGTGAGGTAGTAGGCTTCAATCCTCATCATGCAGGGATCACACTTCTCCGAAGCTGGTATGGCCTGTCTCCTTGGCATGGTCCCTTGCTTCTGCTTGTCCAGTTAATCCCATGTGACATACCATACATCTCAGGGTGAAGCGGTTTACATCAGTAAACTGTCTCTTGCTTCTAGCTTCATCTGCTAATTCCAGTGCTTGCACAAGAACAATATCATCATTAGAGGAGAAAATGGTCAGAGGAGGGCTGTCTGGGTCGGGGAAGACACGCTGAAGTGGATCATAGTGGATACCATCATAAATAAGCAGGACTCTTTTGGTATATCCTGCATCTTCCCCAAAACGATCAATTCGTACTGTCTGTGTATCCACCACACATATTTCGCATTGATAAAATTTAGACAAAATGGATATCTCAATAGCTCCACCCCAAGTATCATCCCTTTTGATCCAGTCACAGTACTCTTGATTTGTTTTTCCCAGTATTGCCTCGCTATAGAAGTCTGGATCACTTGCTACAATTTGTGCTATGAGGCGTCTCATCTCAGGGGCACAAGCTGGATTCAAGACTCCTCCTTCAACAACATAGTACACACTAGTAAAGAGGCAGGAGTTGTCTGCTGGGACCGACGTTCTGGTAAGCACAGGCAAAGTTTCCCTGACGTAACTAGGAGCACCATGTTTTGTAAATGCAGGTGACGTTTTGGGCCTGGTTTGGTCTTCTTCAACAATCAGCATGTCGCCTGTCAAAAATAAAACAAACCCAGAACTGCAGAGAAAGGACAGATGAAATTGGATGTTCACTAACCAAGTCTGTAAATTACAAACAGGAGGAGTTAAAGCATAAGCTGGGATTACTAGGGAGAATACAGTTTTGTAAACATGTGATCAGTAACACTTGTTGTTCACTGAATCTTCATAAAGATGAAAACGCAACAAAGAGCAAAACACTGTAGGTTGCACCTCATTTAGTAAAGGGGCCTGAGTTATATACTTTTATACTTACTTAAAAAAAAATACATTTGAAAAAACAAAATTTTCTTATGCTTGCTCTCTGCAGTTTAAAAGCACTTCCAAAAGGTGTTTATCATAGACTCCACCACTAGGGGGTTCTCTCCTTCTTAAAGTTAAACATATCTACCCTGTTTAGGGTTTACAGAATGCTTGATACAACGGCGGAAAGCTTTTAATTACCAATATTGTTGTTCAAGTTTTAATAGGGGACAGAAATAACTGTTGCTGTCTAGAACTTGAAAGGGCCTTTAGTGGGTTTGTCACAGCAAACTCTAAAATGAGTACAACTGTCAAAAGTATATATGAAAGTGATTGCAAAAATGAACCAGAAAAGCAAAAAGTATCCTACATCTTTCAGACCTGCTGTCTTTTTTCAGTGATACAGGGGAAAAGAGCCATCAGGACAGAGAAAATAGGTCCCATTTTTAAAATACTTTTGTGGACGCAGAAGGAAACAAAACGAACGAGACGTTTTCAAGACAGACCAGAAAGCAGACTAAGGAAAGGGGACTCCAAGGCTTTGGGCTTCTCAGAGGTGTCTTGGGCCCTCCCCGTCTCTCTCAACCATTTGTAAAGTCAAAGAGTTGCCAGACATTTGCCCAGGCCTCCGTCTGAGTTCTCTGTTCTTTAATCTTTCCAATCCTCGTCCTCCAAGCCCCCAGCTCAACCCCAGCCACCTCGCCCTGTTTCTGTTCTCCCTTATGCCCCTCTCCGTCCTCCCAGGACTAGCCTGGCCCAGCCTCGATTCCCTTACCTGACTGGATGGGCAAATCCCCCAGAATGGTATCCCCGTTGCTGAGGTCCAGGCACT
This sequence comes from Hippopotamus amphibius kiboko, assembly GCF_030028045.1. NCBI lineage: Eukaryota > Metazoa > Chordata > Mammalia > Artiodactyla > Hippopotamidae > Hippopotamus > Hippopotamus amphibius. The sequence goes on from NC_080188.1 coordinate 155,856,759, forward strand.
CGGGCGGGTATCCGACGAGGATTCGCTGACAGCCCGGGGCGATCCCGGTGATGGCGGTAATTTGGCCCTGGAGTTCCCGCACCCGGGTCCGGCTGGACAACCCCTGCAAAACATGGGTGCCATCCTTGGCCTTGCAGCGGAGCCGCCACATTGCGTCGGTCCGGCCGCCCACAGGCCAGACACCCGTGGGGCCAGCTTTGGTCCCGGCAGCAGGTTGGTAGACGCCGCCGGGGCAACCAGCCGCCGGGTGGACTCCAAAATGGCCACCCTTTGCCGGTCCAAACATCGCGAGAAGTCGTTGGTTGTTACAGTTCCCGCGATACTCTGTGGCTTGTGCTTTAGCACGCTCTTAAAGTCACAACAAATTCCTACTACCTCCCGCTTCAGGAGGCAAGGGATGAAGATTTATCCGTATTCCTAAAGTACTACTGGTCTTGCTACCTGTAGAGCGAGTGAGGTACCCTCCGCGTCGGAAGCATATATGCTCAAGGGATGAGGGCGGGGGAAGGAGTTCCTGAATCGAATACATTGGAATGTAACCTTGCACTTAGGTCGGAAGTTATTAAATTGGGGCTTCCAAACTACGCCGGGAGAAACAGAATCATAGTTCGGAATGCCAACGAATGCCAAGAATGGTCTGTGAGTCAAATGACCAGTCAAAGACAGACAAATTCTCGTGACTAGACTCATGGCTGCAGCAAACATTGACTCATTGAGATTAAGGGGGCCGGACGACTGGCCTTTCCATCTCCATGAGACTGTAACTTGAAAACGTCCATTTGCCACATCAGAAAGCGCAGTATGAGGTCAGCATCAGCGCTGAGGGCAATTGCTTACATTCTGGAAGTGGTGGCAGTATAAGGAGGAGGAATGAAGAAGACCAACGTGCGTCATGTAGATTCCAGTTCAGGCTCTAGGTATACAAATACTAAGACGACTCCATTCCTGCCTTCAAAATGGCAAAGTACTCACGTAATCAGGAGAGAGGGTGGGGTGTAAAGGACACTGAATTTTATAGCAACGTGATAATGCTAGATTATGTGACCTTTTTCAACCTTATATCCCTAGAACAAAGGACTGTGCCTCGCAAATAAGTGCTCAGTAAATACTGAGCTGAATGGATAAAACGTAATTGTATAAGCACAGAGAGGGCAACTATAACATACGGGGAATTGTAAAAAGCTTCAAAAAGGAGGTATTATTTGAGCTGTCTTGAAGGATGAATTTAATCCCCCGGTGAAAGAGGAATAAAAACATCTCTGAATTTACCTCTCTTCCAAGAAATATGTACTTCTTTTTTAGTCCCGGATCCAGAGCAGCAAAGCCTACCCCGAGTAGAGGAGGTTTATCATCACAATCAAGCATCGAATGGGCCTGGGGGCAACTGTGAAAAGTTCACTTGAAATGTGCACACTCACCTCCACTGTAAAAGTCTCTACCTCTGAATAAGTTATATGGAAACTTTGCATCTTTTCAAAACGGTCATGACCCAATTTTGTCCTGGAGCAATTTTCCTCGTTGGTTCTTCAAGGTGGCCATAACTGACGGTACAGCGTGGGTGGTAACCGGGAGAATAAGTAAGGTGGTAAATCCACTGGAGTGTGTGCATTGGTCCAGGGAAGCCCCTTGTTCAGCGATGAGAGTAGTGGATTCTCTTAATTTACAGTGCCTGACCTAAGGTGATATGCAAACACCGTAGGATGTAATCAGCTTAAGTACTTTGGTAGTTTACTCTAGCAAAGCCTCTTCTAAAGCTTGCGTTCCAATTCATGGATCTAACGAGCTCCCGCTGGGATTCAGGGAGGAGAGCGTTAATCTCCGCAAAGTTTTTTCCGGTCACCAAAAAGTCACACCCTCTCAAGACGTCTACTAGTTCACTCTCGCGAGACTATGGAAAAAGTCATGCTTTTTTTATTAACCCCGCCCCCAGCCCTAATAGTTGCCAAGCAACGTTGTAACCAACCGCCACAGTGCTGGGAAACTTACGAGCAGGAGATCTTTCCTCTTCACAGTTCCATCCTTCGCGAGCTAGCGGCAGCGGTTCCAACTTGAGCCCCGCCCCCTGGAGCCTGCGGGCGCTCGATTGGTGGACGATTCTCTCCAGGTGAGGGCCAACGCGGGAGTGGGCGGAGCCAGGCAGGGGCACGTGATTCGCCGGCGGCTGGTGTGCCGGACCCCGGCCACAGTGTCGGCTTCTGTCTGTCGCGTTACCAGGTAGGTGCTGGGGCCACAGCCGGGAGGGATCTTAGGAGGGATCTTAGAGTGAGCGACAGCTGTACAGCACCTTGAAGGGGCTGGGCGAGCGAGAGAAGGGGGTGCTGCGTGCGCCCTGATGAGGTGCGGGAGGATGAAGCCTAGCTGTTTCGGGGAAGTGCGGGCCCCCAGGCAGTGCCCGGAGTGCAGACGTTTAGGGATCCAGAGCCGCAGCTGACGTGTGAATTAGAGGATTTGTGTGGTCAGTGGAAGAACAGTGCAAGGTCCTTGAAGCAGTAGGACCTTCCTTCCTGAAGAGTCCCTTGTCTGGGTTTGCGCAGTGAACTCAGGGCTCTCCCACCCCAGTTCGAGTCGGGACTTACCCCTTATTCAGCAGGTGACCTTGGGTAAGTTATTTACCACCTCTCTTCTCCCCAGTGTTTCTGCCATAGACTGCTTCCCAGGAGATAGATGGGGAGAGGGTGCACACAAGGGCTTGAGAGTAAGAACACCAGAGGAGAAATGGTGACATGCTAGGGCTTTTCCTGGGTCCAGCTACAGTTTTTCCTTCGGGGAACATGTTTGAGATTTTCCCACTTCACTTTTTTTTTTCTGAAGTGAATCCTACCATTGGACTGCAATTACTTTATGATAATGAACTTGATCTATTCCCAACTCACCCCATCCCCAACTGCTGCCACTACTCTCCCCAGATTCGTAAATTGGATTCGGAGGTCAGGAAGGAAATTGGATAAGCCATTTAGTTTGATAAACGTCAGTTTTTCAGTCTGTAAAATGGGGAGAAGTAATAATGGTAGCAAAATCTGTTTTATTACAGGATTGTTGGTAGGATTGAAGGAGATAATTCATGTGAACGTGAAGTCCTAAGTCAGCATTATAAATGTAGGGTTCTGGTGCAGCCCTTCATAGATAAGGAAACAAAGGGCTAGGGACATTCATGACTTATCTTAGGGCATGTAGCTATTAACTGGGAGAAGGAGGGCTGGACTTGACCCTTGGCCCAAGGTTCTTTCACTTATACCTCACTGATCCTCTTTTTAGTGTTTTGAGGGATATTTCCTTCCTTTCCCTCCTTACATCCCCTTTTGTCCCTTCCAGACGTCCCCTGAAGAGCTGCCATGTCTGGGAATTCTGTCTCTTCCTCAGAACAGAACAACAACTATGAAACGAAAACAAATCTACGAATGTCAGAGAAGAAATGTTGTGAGTGTTGGGAAAGAGGAGGGGCTGCTCTCTTCCAGGATTTTATCTTGGAAATATTGTTGTAATTCTAGACTTTGCTGTTTGGTGGCAGTAAGAAATAATTCTTTGACATGTGAATTTAAAACAAAGTCTACCAGGGGAATTTCTTGCCTGAAACAAGTAGACTCAGTGAAATGTCTGTCCTAGACCACTGTTGTAGCCCAGCATTTTCTTCCTGCTTTCTTTAACTGAATCTGTATCTTCCTCACCCTGGGGGTATCTACACAGTCGATTGAAGCGGAAAGTTAGAGCAAGTGTTATTGTACATGTAGTGAGTAACGCAGAGTGGCAGGGTCCAGGAATTCCTTGGGGCTGAACGTGTTAACAGTTTTCCTTTATCTCTTGGGCTAAAGTTTTGCGAGGGTGCTGCTCACAGCAGAAGTTGCAGGTAGGAAACAGTAGCTTATTTCCACAGGCCTAAGGGAAATCGGCCCTGACATTTCACTTCTTGCCATGTCTTGGGCACCTTACCTTCTCACAGGTTTAGTCTTTACACTTTGCAAACTATTTTCCGTGCAGGTTCATTCCTCTGGGGATGGGTTTCACAGGAGCATTTCCATGCCCAATTTTTAGACAGACAGCAAGTGGGTTTGCAGATAGATGAAGTGTCATTTCCTGTCTGCATGCATCTGCATGCCTAAGCATCCTTGTAGACTGTAAGACCAAAAGGTCCTGGGCAGTTGGTCCCCAGATGTTTTGGGGAACCTCAAGGAAAGCTAACTCTTGTCCCTGCTTCCAGGTTCCTTTGAAACCCTGTCAGTCAGTTCTTCTCACTTCAGTGGTTATATATATCAGCAGGTGGAAATAGCCAACCAGCATGAGACCTGGAATCATCTCATGTTCCAAGCTTTCCCCAGAGTCTCAACCTTGATGTCATGCCCTTGTCAGTCTCATGATTAATGATGATCATCTCTTTTCACCTAGCACTGATGAGCTTGTTGGGGTTTGGGCTGTAGCAGAGGCAGCTTGTTTGGGTGTGACACTAGGGTTGGTGCACCTCTGAGATTAGGGTCTTCTTTCTCAGCCAGGGAAGGAAGCCAGGTACTAAGGGCAAACACCTTGTGGAAGATAACTAGTATAGCATGATGTTTGAGTGCAACCTCTGGAGTCAGACTGCCTGAGTTCAAATCTTGGTTCTACTACTTCCTGGCTATGAGCTTTTAACCAAGTTGCTTGTTCGCCCTATGCCTCAGTTTACTTTTTTTTTTTAAAAATAAAGTTATTTATTTATGGCTGCATAGGGTCTTCATTGCTGCATGCTGGCTTTCTCTAGTTGCGGCAAGTGGGGGCTACTCGTCATTGCTGTGTGCGGGCTTCTCATTGTGGTGGCTTCTCTTGTTGCGGAGCACAGGCTTTAGGCACGCAGGCTTCAGTAGTTGTGCCACGCAGGCTCAGTAGCTGTGGTGCATGGGCTTAGCTGCTCCAAGGCATGTGGGATCTTCCCGGACAAGAGCTTGAACTTGAACCCGTGTCCCCTGCATTGGCAGGCAAATTCTTTTTTTTTTATAAATTTATTTATTTAATTTATTTATTGGCTGCATTGGGTCTTCATTGCTGCACACGGGCTTTCTCTAGTTGCTGTGAGCGGGGGCTACTCTTCACTGTGGTGTGCGGGCTCCTCATTGTGGTGGCTTCTCTTGTGGAGCACAGGCTCTAGGTGTGGGCTTCAGTAGTTGTGGCACACAGGCTCAACAGTTGTGGCTCACAGGCTCTAGAGCACAGGCTCAATTGTTGTGGCACACGGGCTTAGTTGCTCCGTGGCATGTGGAATCTTCCCAGGGCAGAGCTCAAACCCGTGTCCCCTGCATTGGCAGGCAGATTCTTTACCACTGCACCACCTAGGAAGTCCAGCAGGCAAATTCTTAACCACTGTGCCACCAGGGAAGTCCCTCAGTTACTTTTTGATAAAATGGGGATACTAGTAGTATCTCTCCCCAGAATGATATGAGAGTTGAATGTATAAATATAGGACAGCAGTTAGAAGAGTGTTGGGCGTGTGGCTAAACTGTGCTATTTTTCACTGGTAACTCTGTTGCATGCTGTGTTTGTTCCTAAAACAGTATACAAGGGTGAGTCAAAAATTATCCGCACTCTGGCTGTAGAATTTATTTTAATTAACCTTTAGGAAAGTTTAATTATCTTTTAGAAAAGACAAATACATCATTTTTTGACATCTTTGCTTTTTAATACACTTTGTCCATCTGTCAACAAGCTTTTGTTTCCCTCAGTAAAAAATGTTTTAGGCTGAGCTGTGAGCCACAAATGCACCGCTGTCTTCATTTCTTCATCAGAAGTGAATCTCTGTCCTCATAGGGCTGCTTTCAGGAGACCAAACAGGTGGAAGTCTGATGGAGCAAGATCAGGGCTATAGGGAGGATGCTTTAACACCTCAAAATGAAGTAATCCATGACAGACTTATGTTTTGAAAAGTTTGTGCAAGATGGGTACTGAAACAACTCACGGAAGAGCATAAACAGAAGCGTTTGGGTATCTGCAAACAAAATTTGGACTGATACTCTAAGGAAGGTGAAAGTTTCTTAAAGAGAATCATTATTGGTGACGAGACATGCTTTCATCACTATGAGCAGAGTATGGAATGGAAACATCCTCAGTCGCTGACCAAGAAAAAGTTCAAAAGTCAACCATCAGCTGGAAAATTGATGCTTACAGTTTTCTGGGATTCTCAAGGGCCAGTGTTGGCACATTATCAGGAAAAAGGTTCAACAATCAGTAGTTCTCATTACAGTGAGATGCTGATTGAAGAGCTGAAGCCTAAACTTCAGGTTAAACACAGAGGACTGTTATCCAAGGGTGTTGTGATCTTGCATGGCAATACACGCCTGCATACTTCTGACCACACTATCGACACTGCAGAAAATTCATTTTGAGGTGTTAAAGCATCCTCTCTATAGTCCTGATCTTGCTCCATTGGACTTTCACCTGTGTGGTCCCCTGAAAGCAACCCTACAAGGACAGAGATTCACTTCTGATGAAGAAGTGAAGACAGCAGTGCATTCGTGGCTCACAGCTCAGCCTAGAACATTTTTTTAATGAGGAAATATGAAAACTTGTTGACGGATGGACAAAGTGTATTGAAAAGCAAGGAGATTATGTCGAAAAATGATGTTTTTGTCTTTCTTAAAAGTTAATTAAAATAAATTCTACAGGCAGAGTGTGGATAATTTTTGACTATCCCTTATATAGATTGAATTATACTCTAAATGCTGTGCTGGGAGCTCACTATTTAAAAGAGCCCCGTGAAGAACTGTATTTTTAGTAAAAAATGTTTTCTCCTCTTGTTTGACAATATGGTAACCCAGATTTGGGGGTATGGAATGTACATCTTAAAGAGAGGTGCCCTTGTGTTAGCAGGACACTTGAGCCCAACGAGACAGGGAACAGGTGGTGGTGGTTGGGGGCGGGGGGAGTTGATAACTGTCGGAATCTCTGACACTACCCAATGCCCAGTGTCAGTCCTTCTGGTTTTGCTTTTCTTTTCACCTGTCTTCCTAACTTTTTTGCAGTGTTTTTTTTTGCCTTGAGGGCTTTTGATTAGTCAAGGAAGCTGTAATCCCAGGTCACTTTCCTTCCTCTAGACTCTTAATTCCTGATCGCTCCTTTCCAAATTCTACCCTCTTCTTCCCCACTGGAGGCGTCTGGTTTATCCTGAAGCCACTGTCATTCATTTACCCTACTCTCTTCTCCTCTCGTGGTTGGACCATGAGACTCTGGCAGTCTATGAGAGTATGTGTTAGTGTATTTCCCTTTTCTCTGTTATTTGTATCTTGGAACAGGCTTCCTGGGCAGCTTAGTGTTCATACCCAGCAGTTGCTTTATTAATAACTCACCCGTTATCCCATTGCTGCTGATTACACCTGTTGTTGGCTGACTTTGGGAAGTGCCTGAACTGGAGGACTGAAGAATGTTTTTAGGGAGCCAAAACCTCCAAAAGAGCAGTACTGGAATTTCAGCTGCTTCAGGGATGAGGGAGAAGGGGAGTGGTGCTGGCTGAGGTGCCCTTAAGGTACTCAGACAACTGGTTTCAGGGCTCAATGAAAACAGGAATTAGGGGCAGCAGGGGAGGTCTACATGCTTTTCTTTCTTTGTTTCTTTTATTCTTTGATATTTTGAATAGGTCTGGAATAGACAAGTTCCCGTATGAACTTTCCCCCAATTATAAAAGCAATACATGTTCATGAAAAATCCAAACAATACAGAAAGTAAAAAGCAAGAAAATCTCACAATTTCTCCTGTCCCTGTTAAGTTTGATTCTTTCCAAAATCTTATTCTGCTGTGTCCTATTAATGAAAATAGGTTCACACTGTACATATTTTGTTCTGTTGCCATTCCCCCTCCCTCACCCCCTTTTTTAAACTGGACATTTTTTTCATGTTGATAAGTTCAAATTTACTTCATTCGACATAGTATTGCCTTATGTGGATATGCCAGCCTCTTCCTGATGGACATTTACGTTGTTTCCAATTTTCCACCGTCACAAACAATGCTGTAGTGAGCATCCTTGCATATACACCTTTCCATGACTGTGCTAGCAGCTTTTCCGACAGAAGTAATAGGAGGAAAGATAGACACCTTTGAAACATTGATCGGCATTCCTTAAAAGTTCTATATTGTTAGTTTTTAATATTTCAAAGTGCGTAGTAGAAACTGGGCATTAAACTATAGCTGCACCAGTTGACTAAAACATCAACTCTCTTAGCGTTTGACTGCAGAACTTGGATATGTTATGCTTATCAGTCAAAAAGCAGGAGATAATTGTCAGTTTTATGACTTCTGATGAGTAAAAAGAAGATATTATTAATGAATCACACTTTAAAGGGCAGCATATTTCAAAATATTGGGGCTGTTTAGAACAAAAAGTGGAAGATGACCTTGGTCATGAGAAAGCTGGGAACAATTGGCCTTCTAGACCACCCTTCAGGTTTAAATTAGAGAGCAGAGTTGTGCTGGCCACATGGCTCTCTTTGTCAGGTGCTGACAAGAATTGGTGACCGAGACTGATCGGGCAGTCATGAAACCAGGAGTCTGGTCAGAGCCCTGACCTTGACTTTCTATTGTGGGACTGTGGGCCAAGCTCTTCTCTTTTCTGGGCTTAAGGTTTTCTGTCTACAGGAGGGAAGTTATCACACCTTCATTTCCAGTAAGTGTGTTCATGAAGGGAAAAATCAGTTTAAGATTGAGAAAGTGAGTGCAACCTTGTGTAAAGAAGGTAGAAGAGAACTTCAGGATTGAAACAGCTTTCCCTTCTTTGTCAAGGGGTATGTTACATTGTCTTGGAAATTAATCAGCGTAAAGTGTCTACTATTCAAATTAAGGTGGTAATGGTTTTGTTTTTTAACTGGCAGGACAGAATGTTCCTAGTTTTGCCGATGTGGCAATTTGAGATAGGAAGTGTGGTTTAGTTTTGTCCTCCAGAAAATGAGCAGCCTTGGTTGCAGCAGGTGTGTGCGGGTGTGTTGTGGACAAAAATGGGAGGTAGGGTGCTGGGGGCCACCGTGGGGAGTCCTTGGTGCCCTGTGTTTTCCTTTGTTCTTAGCACTCTGTCCAGTTTGGTAAACATGGAGCAGCTGGTTCCCTGGTTGGCTTTAGAGCATCTCCCAAGTATCAGTTCATTTTCAGCTTCAGGGAGGGTAACAGGACCTTTGGGGGAAGTGCCTAATGGGCTGGAAGGTGTGGACCAAGCAGTACTAGAAGTGCAGCTAATGAGCCAAGCCCTGAGGATTGAGAAGGGTGCGGTGCTGAACCAGAGAAAGTGAATACTCAGGAGGATTTCACTCCTGAAACCTGAGGCAGCTGATCTGCCTGTTAGGGGTCAGAGATCAGGGATTAACATCAGCTGAGGCTGCAGCATGGCATTTGCTTGCCTTTGTGCTCCCTGTTTGGACAGAGATGAAAATTACTTCTGTTGCTCATTACCTACCTTGGAGGGGATCCTGCTCAGGCCCGGGAATTTTCCATGTGCACAGTGGGTAAAGGACTAAAAACTAACCCTTCTGACCGCCAGGGCATCCACCCCTCCCTCATCACCAGGGCCCTGTTTGGCTTCTGGGTACTTCTTGCTAAACACCCTTAGGAAACTTTCTTCCTTCCGAGGTCTCTTCTCTACCCACACCCCTCTGCCCACTTCTCCATTGAGATCTTTTTACATTCCCTTCTCAAAAAGTGAAAGATGACATTCCCATCCAATACCCCCGTTTTGCTGAATTGTTTCTTAGCCTTACAGGGTCACCTCGTCCCAGGGGAGAGAAGCAGCAACTACTTGTGGGACACCTTCTGGGAAGCAGTGCTAGGAGGACAAATGCAAAAGTGGTTCTTTCCCATCTGTACCCAGATGACCTCAGTTTGGGTCTTGGCCCCAGGAACATGGATGGCAGCTTGCAGGGCAGTCTCCTACCACTCCTCCATGGCAAGATGGGCAGGGAGGAGCCAGCCCCTGTGAGTAAGCTTTTTATGGAGAAAAGCTGCCAAGAAAGCACAGGATCAGGATTCTAGGACCAGCCCTTCCCATGACTCACTGTGTCCTAAGGCAAGTCATCTGGCTTCTGAGCATCTAGTTTGCCCCCACCTGCCCAGTGAGACCTGTCTCTGTAAATGAGCATTCCTGAAATCAGTTGTTGTCTGAGGAAGGGGGGGAACCAATGGCTATTCCTGCTTTTAAACTGTCTTGCTTTTACTTGGGCCTTTGAGGCAAGCTGGCTGTGATGCCCTTGTGGGCCAGCTTTACCACGAAGCTTCCTGAAGTCTAGTCAGAACCTGTGTGAGGCAGGCTTTGACACAGTCTAAATGGTTTAGACGTTCTGGCTTAAACTCGTGGCCTGAGTGCAAAAGCCAAAACAGGTTGAGGCCAGGCTCTTTATTCGGTGTGCAAAGTAACTCTTGCCTGTGGCTCTGAAGGGATAGATGGGGTTCTCAGGATAGAAACCCTGCTGAATCTGTTATAGGAGCCGGCTCAGTGCTGCACGGGTAGACTCTCCAGGCCCAGGACCTTCCTTCATGACCACATCACTCCCGTGCTACTAGCTATTCTCACGCTAAGAGAGGGGCTATGGTTACTGTCTTTCTCATCCTGGCCACTTTTTGTTTTTTCTCTTTCCACCTTGTGTGCCTCTGTGAAGACCTTAGACAAGTAGGAAAGACATATCTTAGTTTGGGTGCTTTCTGGAAGTCTACATGACTCTTTGACTGTCTTTTAGGAGGGTTTACCCGATACCCCTCGGATTGCCTTTCCAGTTCTCCTGGATACCGGCCTCACTGAGGTGTATGAGGATCAAACCAAATTCTTACCGTGAAGTCCCAACCCTGTGCACAAACCTTACTTGACCCCTCGTTATTTAGTACTATTCTGTTCCATTTCCCTCTAGCGTGGGCATCCTACATGACCAATTCCCCGACCCTCATCGTTATGATTGGCTTACCAGCCCGGGGCAAAACCTACGTGTCCAAGAAACTCACACGCTACCTCAACTGGATTGGGGTGCCCACCAAAGGTAGGTGCAACCATGCATTCCTTGGGAAAGGAAGTCATCAGTTCCTGGGCCTCATGGGCCTCTGGGAGACTTATTCTCCCTGGCATCAAGGTTACAGGGTGCTCCTGGCGATGATACTGGTTGCTTCCTGGTTTACTGGATTTATTCCCTGTCCATACACTTGTTCCTCCTAGCCTGGCTGAATTGGTCTAGTTTGGGGACAGTGCCTTTGATAGGATTATTAAGAATTAAATGAGTATAGAGCTTTACATTTCCAAAGCCCTTACATCTACAATATCCAGCAGTATCCAGGTGGAATAGCCAAAGTGGCTGAGGAAATTGAAAGTCAGACAATTTAAGACTTGTCCAAATTCTAGTAAGTCAGAACTTGAACTTAACCTGGTTCTTAATCTGATATCGTTCCCAACATACCATGGTGCTTTTTTTCATCCCCTTGGCCACTCTGACATTAGACCAAGAAGTCCCCTTTGGAACATCTTATTGTTTCATTGCTGAAGGGTATGTGTGTCTTTTGCAGTGTTTAATCTTGGGGTGTATCGGCGTCAAGCGGTCAAGTCCTATAAGTCCTACGACTTCTTCCGGCATGACAATGAAGAGGCCATGAAGATACGCAAGTGAGTCTTCTAGGCCTGGCCTCCAGGCTGGCTCTTTCTTGGCCATGATGAGACTGGATGTGATGGGGCTTGGTTTCCCTTTCAGTAAATATCTTGTGGGGATTTTAGGTGGGAATTATCTGCTGGGCAGGTCACTGTGGGCTTGGGTGGGTAGAACAGGGCTCGGAAAGTTGTGTGTGTGCTTCTAGGCTTAGCCTCCAGAGGGGTAAGATACATGCATAGGGCAGGGGAAGAGCATGGGATGGTAGAAAAATCCCAACGGGGAAGCTGAGAGGTCTAGTTAGGGAAAATTTTTGATCAGGGGAAACTGAACAGGAAGGGACGTGACCCCTATGGCATCCCATCTGTTCATGTCTCTGGCTGTGCCTAAGCTTGGCCTTGGCCCATTCCTCTGGCTGATTTCCTCTGCTCTCTTGGCAGACAGTGTGCTCTGGTGGCACTAGAAGACGTGAAGGCATATCTCACGGAGGACAGTGGGCAGATTGCGGTAAGCCTTACCGGCCTCTTCCCCTGTCTCCACCCTTTCAGCAGCCTGGCTGTGCCGCCCCACCTCGAGTCTGCATTGGTCGGATTTCATTTCATGGTCCCCATTCATCTGTCCCGTGGGCTTTCTTCCCAGGTGTTTGATGCTACCAATACCACTCGAGAGAGGAGGGACTTGATTCTGAACTTTGCCGAGGAGAATTCCTTTAAGGTAGGATCGGCCTCCAAGATGAAGGAGGAGGGGTGAGTGGAGGTGGGAAGTTAGGATGGGTGCGCGGATCTGATTGACTCTGGTGGGTGAGGACAGGACTGGACATCTGATTCTCTCCTCTTGGTGCGTTACCCCTAGTCCTTGAGTGTTTTCTTTCAGGTCCTTTCAGATCCTTAGCCTGTATGTATGAGGCCCTGGGGATGTGGTAAGAGCTATTTTTAAATGAAGAGGGCTTGAAGGCCACTTTCATGAAAAAAAATTCCAGGGGATGTGGTGGCTGGGGTGGGACAAGTATGAGCATGTGCTCTTAATTAACAGCCTGGCCGCTGTTGACTCATTGATCACTGCCTTCCTTTCCTGGCCAGGTATTCTTTGTGGAATCCGTCTGCGATGATCCTGATGTCATTGCTGCCAACATCCTGGTAGGTTACAACCCCACATACCACCACCTCTTTATGCCTTGTGTGTGTGTGTTGGTAGGGTGGGGTAGTGAGTCAGTTCAGTAATGACAGGGAGAAATAGATGTTTAACCATACAGGGTGATCTTTTTCATCTGCCAGAACACCATTTTGTACTTCCGCACTCTTCCCTTGGGAGAAGAAAGAGGCTTTGTGTAAGAAAGTAACAATTAGCTGTTGAACAGAGGCCAAACTTAAACTGTAGGAGCCCTGGCCCTGTGTTCTGGGTATTAGCTAGATGCTGAGACCTAGGTATGTTCTTAGAATAGATCAAGACACTTCATAATCTGTCAGGGCTACCTTACAGGAAGGTCATCTGCCTACCAGTTGTCTAATATTCAGGTCGGCATTCTATGCACTGAGTACCTTGTGCTGTGTGTGGTCACAGCTTTTGCCAGTGCCCATATGATGGTTGTGCTGTGCTGTGCTGAGTGGACATCCATGCATTGTGTCATGGGGGTGCTCTCCCAGCAGTGTGAGAACTTGCTTAAGAGTTGTCTGGTCCTAGTCAGCTGTGCATCAGATCATGCACCCTATTCTAAGTGCCCACAGGGAGAAATTGAATCCCATTCTGTTTTCCCAGGAAGGTACATAAAGGGATTGGGGCCCAAGAACTGCTTCAGCTGTGTGACTGCCTCTGTCCTTCAGCCAGGGGCAGGCACATGACTCCCCAGTTGTCTTTCCCTTCTTGGTTGCCAGGGTCACAGGACAGGGAGGGGGTGCTCAGTGAGTGGGGGTTGCCAGCGCTCCAGTGAAAGGCCACTGCTATGGCCTTCCTTCTCTGTATTTAGCAGTGGCTGTTGGTAGGAGGGCTGTTAAGGGCAGACCTCTGACTAGGCCCTGCTCTTCCTATGATTCCAGGAGGTAAAGGTGTCGAGCCCTGACTACCCTGAAAGGAACAGGGAGAATGTGATGGAGGACTTCCTAAAGAGAATTGAGTGCTACAAAGTCACCTATCAACCCCTTGACCCAGACAACTATGACAAGTAAGGTTTCAGGCCAGGGTTCGAAGGGCCTGAGGCAGGGGTCTCATTTGAGAAAAGAGCCTTTCTCCCCCTGTCCCTAGACTTCCCTCTGACCATCCAGACCTATGTTTGCATCATTCCAGGGAAACAAGGTGTGGATTTGTGGCCTCTAAGGGGATTGAATCTTATACTTGAACACTGGCGTGTTTTTTATCATGAGTTCTTCTGCTCTGTCCTCTAGAGCACGATTTCTTAGCATCAGCACGATTGACATTTTGAACCGGTTGATTCTGTGCTATGGGCGGCTGTCTTGTGCACTGTAGCTGTCTTTAGCAATGTCCCTGAGCTCTGCCCGCTAGATACCAGTAGCACTCCCAAGCTGTGACAATCAAAAAGGTTTCCAGACTTTGCCAAATGTCCCCTGGGGAGCAAAGTCACCTCCTGTTGAGAACCACTGCTCTAGATCAGTAATTTTGAATTAGGGTGTTGTAGGACACCCCTGAAAGGTGTGTCATCTGTTTTTGATCAATTTTTAAGGTTTATTTTGTGTATATGTGTGTACATATGTACATATATAAAAATATATATAGTAATACATATGTATGTATGCACATTACATATGTAAAATAACATAGTATGTAAATTTACTTTGCATAAAATATAATATGTTGTACATGTGTGTGCATATATATATATATATTTATCTGGTTTTTTTATATGTGACTATGGCAGTGCCTATCAGCAGTGTGGCATAGAACACAGCTTAATTTGATGTGTGTGAGCGATAAGAGCTGTAGCAAAGTGCCAAGTGCATGTTGAAGAATGATATGTGCACAGGGAGACCCGTAAGAAGGTGGCCTTTCAAAAAGCATGCCGTCAGAACAACTCCATTCAGATAAGAATACAGCCCTGCAGCCAAGCAAATGGCAAGACAATGTGAAATTGCTTCGGTGGTCTGCTTCGTTTTGAGTCTTTCAGTTCCTTCAAGTGTGTTGCCCTCAATGTTTGTTAGTGTTTGGAGGTGTTTCTCAATACAGAAGTTGAAAACCGCAGCCCTAGATGTGGCACAATAGTATATTCTTAGTTAGCCCAAAGTCCTACATAGAAAAATATTCTAGAATGTGTGTGTCTGTGTGTGTTTATAGATGTTACCTCTGGTGGTAGGGTTATGGGTGAGGTTCGTGGGCTCTAGAGCACAGGCTCAGTAGTTGTGGCACACGGGCTTAGTTGCTCCACGGCATGTGGGATCTTCCCGGACCAGGGCTCAAACCCATGTCCCCTGCATTGGCAGGCGGATTCCCAACCACTGCGCCACCAGGGAAGTCCTCCATCATTCTTTTTTAAAAACATTTTTTTTGGAATAAACACATTATTTTTATAGTGAGAAAAATTCCATGATGGCCACAAAGCAGTCTATGTGAGTGCCTTTGAGAGAAACTTGATTTAGGTAGAGGTGGGAACACACAAAGATCTGTCTGTGGTTCTGCCTACTCCTCTCTCCGCCCCTCCCCACTGGTGGATACCATCCTCTGACTCTGTCTTGACCGCCTCAGGTGGGCTCTGTGCTTCTCGACAAACTTCAGGGTTAGCAAAATCTTCAGGTCATCTAGTCTAGCCCCTGAGCGGAAGCCTGAATTCTGTTCACCACACTTAGCTACTGTGCTGGCACAGTGTAGTTACTGAGGAAATGGTACTGCCTGATGAGAGGTTCATCTTGGGTCTGAGGAGTGATCCAGCTCTTTCCATGTGGTTCCTTCCACATGGGTGGGGTATGGGAGGAGAGGCGGAAGAGCTGCTGGGAGCCTGCAAGTAACTATGCAGATCCTTTCCCCTCCTCCTGTTATCCTCGGATTTTCATACCCAGGGGATTTTTTTCCCCCTCCTTTGTCCCAGGGATCTTTCTTTCATCAAAGTGATAAATGTGGGCCAGCGGTTTCTAGTGAACAAAGTCCAGGACTACATCCAGAGCAAGATCGTCTACTACCTCATGAATATCCATGTCCATCCTCGCACGATTTACCTTTGCCGGCATGGAGAGAGCGAGTTCAATCTCTTGGGGAAGATTGGGGGTGACTCAGGCCTCTCGGTGAGGGGAAAACAGGTGAGTGGCTACCCAGCAGGCTGGATCTCCCAGGCTTAGAGTTAGAAGGGCATGGTGGAGGTCATCTCTTTGATTCCCTTACTTCTTACGGAATCCTATTGGGGCTTAGGCTGTGGTTTCAGATAGTCAAGCAAGTGAAGAGACGTTTTCTTGTTCACCGATTCTAGCTCTGCATTGAAGGGTGCGTAACTTGGAACCATTTCTGCTGTGATGATTCAGCCATCAGATATTTATTGGGCTTAGCTTGTATGCTCAGCACGCTACAGGGTGCTCCGGTTAGAGTTCATGTCCTCCTGGATTTATTATAACTATGTAGCGCCTTTCAGAGTTTGACTGGGGTCATGCACTTGTCCTTTCTAGGCTGAGTTAACAGTCCCTGTGTGTGTGTTTTCTTTCTTTCTTTCTTTTTTTTTTTTTTTTTTGGCCACGTCAGGCATGGCTTGCAGGATCTTAGTTCCCAAACTAGGGATCGAACCCGTGCCCCTTGCAGTGGAGGCGTGGAGTCCTAACCACTGACCGCCAGGGGATTGCTTGTGTATGTTTTCTTTTAAAATTTTTATTTCACACCCCAGTTTGCCCAGGCTCTAAGGAAGTTTCTGGAGGAACAGGAGATAGCAGACCTCAAAGTGTGGACTAGCCAGTTGAAGAGGACTATCCAGACCGCTGAATCTCTGGGGGTGACCTACGAGCAGTGGAAGATTCTGAATGAGATTGATGCTGTGAGTAGGAAGCTCTGATGGCTAAAAAGCTAGTAAGGGTCTTCTATTCAGGCAGGAACTCTCAGAAGTCACCATGTGGGCCGCTGTATCTAGAAAACTAGAACCACCAAGTAGAGACTTGGGGGAGCTGAATCTGTGGCTGGTTTGGGGAAGACGTGGGAACAATTGCACCCCCAATCAGGGCTTCCTGCCTGCTTGACACACCTGCCAATGATGCAATCCGAACCAATTTTTGAGCTATCCCCTGGCACCTGGGGGCAGTGAAGCTTCATTTGGTTCCTTCATATATTTTCCTCCTAGGAAAAAGAAATAGCTGACAACTCACTTAATTTCTGCTTAGGTCACATGGTCAGCTATTCTGGAAATGTCCTTTCCAAATTTGCTCTTGGTTTTCTTGGTCCTTGAGGGCAAAAGTAGGCATTTTTTTTTCTTTCCTTCCTCTGTACCCTTTTATGCCTTCTGCAAGAATTCCCTAGTGCCTTCAGTTTCCCCTCCTTCCCTGCTTTCTTGTTCCTTTTATCCTGCTGACTTTTCTTGAACTCTATGTTCCCCACAGCAGTAGGAGAAAGCAGCAGCTTAAGCTAGAGAGACCATCTTCTCCCGCAGTGGCCCTAACCCTGCCAGTTGGTCAGTTACAGTGCATGAAGGGAGCCGGCCCAGTGCCTGGCACTGATAACTAATATTCTTCAGGGTTGCCTTTTTATCTGGGGGGCTGTGTGGGTCCAGTTCACCTCTTCCAGCCGTGTGGCTCCTGCAGGGCGTGTGTGAGGAGATGACTTACGCGGAGATTGAAGAGCAGTACCCAGACGAGTTTGCGCTTCGAGATGAAGAGAAATATCTGTATCGATATCCTGGAGGGGAGGTGAGATTTTCCTCGTGTGGGGTGACTGCCCACCCTTTGCTGGGGGTCTGGCTTTAATTTTGGGGAAGGATTGAATGTGAGTTTGGGGACCTAGAAAGTACTTAAGGCATCATTTAGTTTCCTGTCCTACCTTTGGGTCCTGCTGTGTTTATTTCAGCTCAGGCAGTTGAATGCCTCATTGATTTGTTAAGATCTCCATAGAAAAGGGTAACAAGATAGCCTCTGTTGTTCAGTATATTTTAGAATCAACACAGTCTTTTTTAAATTCTTTTTTTTATTCCACCCCTACCCAGGCAGGTATAGGCACCAAGTAAATATATGGGATATGAATGGTTTTCCTCTCATCTGCGGTGTTTAACGCTGTTTGCTGGTCTCAGTGGCTTCATAGTCTAGGGATGTGTGAGGCAGAGGTAAATAAAACAAAACAACAGGGGTCTAGGAAATCCCTAGGAGCCTTTGTTGCATTACCCTCTGCCTGTTCTGTGGGGAGGAAAAAAAAACCACAGGCTACATTCAGATTTTCTCTTCTTGACCTGCAGTTTTCTCAGTCTGAATATAGCTCTTGAAGGGTCTGAACATTCTCAAGAGATACCAGGGCTGGCAGTGGGGGGTGGGTTAGCAGGCGACACAAAGTCGCTGAGCCTCCAGGAGGAAAGCCAGCTGCGGAGAAAGGAGAAAGCCTCTTAACTCTGGACGCAGCCACCGACTTGGCTGCCAGCTTGCACCTGGCCTCCTCCCAGCCTGCCCCACTTCCCCCACAGTCGTACCAGGATCTGGTGCAGCGGCTGGAGCCTGTCATCATGGAGCTGGAGCGCCAGGGCAACGTCCTCGTCATCTCCCACCAGGCTGTCATGCGCTGCCTCCTGGCCTACTTCTTGGACAAGGGTGCAGGTGCCATTGGAGGGAAGGGCTGGGGACACATCCACAGGGAGGGGGCTGGACCTGGGGTGGCACCAGGATCCCTGGCAACCAGAGCACCCCCCCTCTTCCACTCAAATCAGAGTACATTCTTCAGGCCGCAGTGTGGGACTCCCAGCAGCCACTGGGCCAACTACTTGCTGAATTTACTCTGCTGGTACAAAAGCCCCCAGTGGAGAGTGGCTGCCGCCAGAGCTCTTGGTCCTGCCTGGCTAAAGGGGCAGCGTTGAGCTAACACTCCTGGCAGCATTAGAAAAGTGGTTGAACATTCCTGGCTTGTTCCTTGGGCTGCAAAGAGAGTGGTATCTTAGAAGCATCTTCATCCTTTGGATTCAGGGTAGACAGTTTCTGGGGAGAGCAGTAAGGAAGTGCTGCTGTCTTCTCTGATACTCCCCTTCCTTCCCTTCCTGATTTACCTGAGCTGCTGGGAAGCCTGCAAGTTGACCTTTGGTATACCCATGGGTGCCCCAGTCTTCCCTTCTGTCGGGCCCTGGCCTTGGCACTTACTCCTGTTTTACCTGCAAGGAAGGATCTGAAGTGGGCTTATTTCCTTGCTTAGCCACTCAGTAGCTTGGGTGGCTTCCTTGGAGGCTATGTTGATAACTGTCTGGGGTTTAGAGGAGGAGTTGTGTAACTCCAGGTCAGGGTAAAGAAAGCTCATGAGCGCCTTAGCTGCTCTCTTCCACTAACTTGACCTTGCTTCATAATACTGAGACTTCCTTCACATGGTCTTTCTGCTTTCAGATGAGCTACCGTACCTGAGGTGCCCTCTCCATACCATCTTCAAACTTACTCCTGTGGCCTATGGTAACTATGAGCCTGGACACTGGGCAGGAGGTGGGGATTAAGGAAGGTCAGGATTTTTGAATTTTATCTGAAGTTTGCCTAGAAGTTCAGCCTCATCACCCCTGTATACCAGGGAAGTTCCATCAGTGCCTTCCATTTTTAAAGGGATGTATATATGTATTTGGGAATATATATATTCTTTTATTACCATGCTGAAACTAAGGACTTTTTCTTTGAGCTTTTTTCCTGAAGGCCTCTCCACTTTCCTCTGTTTTCTCAGGGTGCAAAGTGGAAACAATTAAACTCAACGTGGAGGCTGTAAACACTCACCGTGACAAGCCAACTGTAAGTATTTTCCCATGGCTGACATGCAGGTTCCCAGCCACCTCGAGTTTTTGAAACTTTGACATCGAGAGACTGGGGTTTTTTTTATGAACAAAAGGAAAACAGATCCAGAATTCATGTCCTATGTAGTCTGCTTGCTTCCAAAAGGAAGAGATGTTGGAATTATTATTTTTTAAAATTAGTATCTCTTTCATGAGTCTTAACCTTGAAAACTAGCTCTTGGAAATCTAGTGAAATATGGAAAGTGTTTGGCAGAACTGAAATGCAGATTTGTCCCCCAGAAAGTGCTCCCTTTAGAAACCGGGATCCAGAGGTGCCTGTGAGGTGGGATCAGGAGGTGTAGGTTTGTTCCTAGGTCTGTCCTGGTAATTTGTGTGATCTTAAGCCCCTTCCTTTCTTTGAGCCTCTTTCCTGCTTCGAAGTATGATGCTCAAGGAGCTTCTTCCCCTACAACCCTTTAACTTCCCAGGGCTGGGGGACCAGGCCATGGCCCATGTCTTATGAAACCCTATCTGCAGAGGAGCAGGAGTGGAGGAGGCTGTTGTGGTTACAAGCGTTATTTAACCTTTATGAGTGAGCTTTTGGCTTGGCTTTCATTTGTGTGGTGTCCCTCATTTCCAATCAGAACAACTTCCCCAAGAACCAAACCCCTGTAAGGATGAGAAGGAACAGCTTTACGCCTCTGTCCAGTTCGAATACAATAAGGCGTCCAAGAAATTACAGTGTTGGGAGCCGGCCCCTCAAGCCCCTCAGCCCTCTTCGTGCCCTGGACATGCAAGAAGGGGCCGACCAGCCGAAGACCCAAGTCAGCATTCCGGTGGTGTAACCGTGTGTTTCCCTCCCGTCCTGGCCTCCTGCCCTTGTCACTAATCACCAAGGAGTCATTTAACTTCCAACTCCCACCCCCCTGGCCCCACACCATGAAGCTTAGCAGAGAACGTGAGGTCATGTGTTTCCTGACCAACCTTAGCTAGTCTATGGTGTGAGACTTCTCCCCGTGCAGGGGCAGGTTGGCTAGTTGGATGTTTTCGGACAGGTCCTCAGTTGGGATGGTCTGGAGGAGGAGGAAAAGGGACCCACTCTCCTGGGGTGACTGGCAGAGCTGGGGCTGGGGCTGAGCATGCTGTGGTTCTTGTCCGTCCATGGTGTCGAAACTCACCAATGTCCTTGTGTTGGTAAAGTGGGGGCAGGGTGGGGGGGACACAGAAGCCCGTTTCCCCACCACCTTTGTCTCTTCAAGGTGTGCTTTACTCACAGTCCTTACCTGCCTGCTTTCTTCCCCCTCTCATGTCCCCTTTGGATTGCCCAGTGTGACGCATGGCATTGTTGTTTGTGTGTCTAGGAGGGAAGGGGCGGTGGGCCGGAGAGAAGTCTGGCCTCCGTTGATGTTCTCTGCAGTGGGCCTAGATGCATCTGGACTGGGGGAGCCTTTCTTTTCCCTTCTCCCTTCCTCTCAAGCCAGGTGCTGTGAGGGTGAGCCCAGGCTATAGAAAATCCACAGATGCTCTGGAGCCTGCAGGTAGACATAGGATGAGAGTTCTTGCCTCCTTTCATGAGAAACAATCCTAAAGTCTTCAGTGCCATGTGGAAAGCTGGCTCTCGGTCTGTGTGAAATATCTTGGTTTGTATTTTTCAGACATAAGGTTCTGGGCTGCAGAGGGATAAGGTTTAGGAGAGAGAGTAGGCTGGTCTCTAGCTCTTGCAGGGCCCTTAGAGGGCAGTCCTACCTTTTCTCCAGTGGCTCCCAGCTTCTTTGCCAACTATAGAAACTTTCCTGCCAAAGCCAGTGACCTCTGGGACTGTTCAGAAGGACAGAATTAAATTCAGGAGTCACCACTGAAGCTTCAGTTGTTCAAGGGAAAGGCAGAGAAGTGTTCATTAGAGCTGCTTCTTTTTTTTAAGTTAAAAATTCTTTTGCATGAGCAATTTTTTCCCCCCAAATGTTGGGAAAGCCTGGTGATAAATTAAATCTTCCTCACTAGGGTATTATTTTATCTCATCTTGATGTCCAGAGTAGTCTTGGAATCCTGTGGGGTCTAGCTCTTGAGTGTTTACCTATTTACTTGTATCATTTAATTTTTTTTGCAGGGTTAAACAGGAAATGTTTAGAGTACAGTTTCTTAGCCCCTTGGTGGCCCACGATGGCATACCTCCCCCAATTGGGTATAGAAAATGTATGACTATACATATGTGCATTTTTCTGAGAGGCAAGTCTAGTGTTCTCATGAGATTTTTAAAAGAGAAAGAGGACTCCCCACCTTAAAGTTATCAATCTGTCTCTTAGAGGTGATCAGTGAGAGCAAGTTAACTATTTGCCAAGGATTTTTTTTTTTTTTTTGGTAATAGGAGACCTTTTGCTGTTGTTCTCATCTGGGAGTCTTGCTTAGACCCCCTATAGAAATTTTGAAATATACACATGCCTGGGTCCACTCTAGGCTTAATTCTGACTCAGTCTCAGGGATTAGAGTCTGGACATGCATGTGTTTAAATAGCTTCTCTGATGGTTCTGAATCTTACTCCATACCAGAACTCCACTTTATGATGTTGGGTGGAGAAATAGTAGTTCCTTGGACAAAGCATCAACCTAGGAATTCTGAATTCCTCATGATCCTGAAAGGACAGTTCTCTGGAGTTAGATGTGTGAGCAGATCACAGTATTGAATGAAGTTACCCTCTCATTGTTATTTCAGGCAGCAACCTGTTCCAGCTTTAACCCTTTCATTGCAGGGTGATGTGGAACAAATTACTATATCATAAATGTCCTATGATAATAGCTGAGAATTTTAAGCACTCTAGAGAGAGGTACTGAGATAAAACTTGTGGGATGATAAAGGTTATCATCACAGACATCTGGTTTGTGACCTTGAGTCCTTTATTCATACATCCTGAGTGGGACACCACAGCCAGTTTTCAAAGGCCGCTTGCATAGATTCTGCTCGAAATTGCCTTCCAGAGGTAAGGTAACTTCCTATTCCCGTTTAGCCATTATATAATGTGTATTTAGTGTCCATGTTTATGGGGCTGTGGGTTGGGTAGAGTGGTGGTGGGGAAAGGAGACACAGAAGTAGGAGAAAAGGTCCTTGCCCTGAAAAAGGTTATTTTAGAGAAAGGGCATATAATTTATAATAAATGAACATTTGCAAAAGAGGAACACACTGAGTCTGTAAATGTGGACGTTGAAATGGAGTAGAGATTCCTTCTGACTTTTCTCTTGTCCTATGTCTATGAGACTAAAAGGGTTGGGAGGTGGGAATGTCCCCCAGAATGATGGGGGTGTGTGTGGCACTTTTACAAGCTTGCCTTGTCTAGCTTTGCTTGGCTGGTGGCATCTTTAGCTCAAATGAGCATTCAGTCTTGTCCTTTGCTGTGAGGTGAGAGCGATTCAGAGCTGATGCATGAGAAGGAGCATTTTGATCCAAGACTTTGGCTTTGGGCTGTATGCACTCTTAGCGAGAAGAGAATTCTCTAACAAACTAGCATTGTGTTACCCTTTTATAAACCCCTGCATTAGACACAGGGCACTGGGATGTTTGTTTGGGCTCTCAGCCTGCTGATATTTCACCATTCTCCCCATGTGTTAGTTTGCTTCCCCAAGAAGAGGAGTCTGAGGTGGTCTTCTTATTCTCAGATTTAACTTGAGAAATTAGAGCTTGACAATAGCAAGGATTTTAGCATCATTTGGTTTTTAGAGCAAGATCCCTCCAGAGAACGTTCAGCAGGAAGAGGCCAGGAGAGCATAGAGTTGAATAGAGCTCTTATTCCACATTTTAGACAAGTCCTGTTCCCTATCTTTTCTTTCCTGTCCTCCTCTCCCCTTCTTCCTTGAGTGTATCAGTAGTATATACATGTTACTATGATTATGTCTCTATCACAAATCCTACTAAGAAGCGATGAACTCCAGAGTACCTTTTGCTGAGGCTTTCAGTTGTGTTATGGGATAAATAGGTGAAGGCTTTAGCATTTGATCTATTAATAGAAAATGGAGAAAGGAAAAAATCACTATATATTCGATTGTGTTTTTCCTGCTTTAAAACTGAATAAGGAATTCCGTGACAGATTTGAAGAGGAATCTAAAGTGGATTTAGAGAACTAGCTGCTTTTCCTGTCTCTTACTCCTTAAATTGGAATTTAGCTCTTATTTATTATATCGTATTGTTTTTTGCTTTTGTGTTGTTAAGGAGATTGCTTTGCATTCAATTGGAAAGTAGAATAAGAAAATCTTTCAAAAACATGCATTGTGCTAGGGGTCTGCCCCATCTCCTTGTCTCTGGTTTTTGTTTTTTTGTGTGTTGTTTTGGGCACCCTCCCCCCAACTCCCAAGAAGTTAAGATTAGGAGTACGAGATACCTGTATCCTAGACTGAATGGTTGAGTGTTTCCTGTGAGGTTCTGAGTGTTCCTCTTTGCAACCCACGTTTGATCTTCAGAGGCACTGGCATTTTGAAGAAACATGATATAGCACTTTGGAAATAAATCCGTTTTGTGGTGTCTCTGTGAGAAGGAGATCTGAGTACCAGAGAAACTTACTGATGCTAGGGGTAGCCAAAGGACAAGGGGGATAGTGTCTAATAATCGGGGGAACTCTATCTGGGTTGTATAGTGTTATGCACATTCCACTGTCTTTGTTAAGCCCAGAGGCTGTGTTGTGTCTGTTTTCCAGAAATTTGATAACTTTACGCAGGTTTTCCAGTATACAGTTTGACTTGTGTTTTAAATATTTTAATTTGAATTAAATATTTTAATTTTATTGGAATTAAATATTTTAATTTGAATTTGATTCACAATTGAATCAGGTTGCAACATTGGCACGATTGACCTCTGACTTCCAATCCAGGTGACACAGACGTAAGCGTGTCCAGGAATTTAATTTAGACTCATCGTGTCCAGAACACTGTGTCTAGAAGTATCTATATGCTGGCTGCCTGAAAGACTGTAGCCGGGTCCACATGCTGCCTGACAGATTCTGATAGGGCTCCTATGCTGACTAACCAACAGGCTCTACTAAGGTCTGTAAGCCAACAGTCTGTTTTCTGATTGTACCAGTTGACACTGTATGCTTGTTATTTTGATTCTTTGTCTATTGCACATGTCCTAAAAAGAAAGAAAGTAACCACTTTTCTTTAGGCGGCCGTTCTGTACACTATGATTTTCAATAGACATTTCTTTGAGAGTAGCAGCCAAATGCTAATCATTTTGTAGAAAATGAAGGTTGAACATCACTCGTAAGGTATTTTGTAAACTCAGCTAAGGAAATGCCTGCTCAGAGCCTGACATTGTTACCTCTACTTGAAGTCTTCCTATCCATTCCCCCATTTCTGGGCAGGACTTCACTTTCTGAACTTTCTGTGTCCTCAGCTTCTCTGGCATGGGCTGTAGCATTCCATTGGATAATGCTGCTGTTTTTAGTCCGGCATCTATTTGCCTCTTAATCATAATGTAATCAATAAAAATGCAAAGGAAATTTTGGCAAAAGTATTCTTTTCAGTAAGGCTGTCACTGGGGATCCATGACCTATATTACCTACTCAATGTTTTTTGTATTTGAATTGCTTGTGTACATTTTTTTTTCTTGTGTTGAAGTTACAAGATCAACTCATTCTGATATGGTGATAGTTTTCCTGTGGCAAAAGCAAAGGACTGGCCGCCAGCTGTGCCCTTTGGAGGGGCTGGAAGTGGGCTGAGCACCACTGGGTTAAATGGAATGGACTGAATTGGGAACTGAAGCAACAGAGCTATCCTGGATGTTTCCTAGGCACAGCTGTGTTGAAAGGGGGAATGTTAATGCTTAGCATCCTATTAGTCTAGTGACACTGATATCAAAATACGGCACTCAGATCCACATAAGGTGTAAAACTGTATTTGAAATGTGTTTTTGTGTGTGTGTGTAGAACGGGTAAATAAAATTGCTGAGTAACTTGAATCTATCAGAAGGCTTCTGGGTTTTTTGTTTTGTATTTTGGGCTGTGTTCTCCACCACTCCCCCACCCCCAAAACTTTTTCTCAGGCTGCTTGGCGATTGAGCCTCAGACAAGCAAAAGCCAGTCCACAGAGTGACTAGAGTCCTCCGTGGAGGCATGGGTCTCTTGCACCACCTTCTGGGGAAGTTGGGAAGGACATTATGGAAGGCACCTGACCTTAGTTGTGTGTATGTTTTGGCGCCTCTACAAGAATTAAGAAAAAATTACCTTTGACTACACTGTGCTGTGACTCACACTGGCAACATGGGACTCATTATTTATTGTGGAATAAAAAAAGACAGAAACCAGCTTTGGAGATCTCTTAGAATTTAGTGGGCTGTATCTTCTAAAATATGACCTGCCTATTTCTAAAGAGATTATAGCCAGTGGGATTAAATGGCACTTAACTGCTTCTGGGACAGGAAAAACAGGTGGGACTATGTCGCTTCTCATGCATTATTTCTTGTTACCTTAACAAGGACCCGGAGCTCATTAGACATGCAGGCTCTTGGGTCCCATCCTAGGCTTGCTGAATCAGAATCTTCATTTCAACTGGATGACCAGGCAATTCAGATGCACACTTAACATTTGAGAAACACTGTTCTGGGGGGAAGAATTTCTCACAAGGTCAAATGTTGGATCCCAGTTTATGGGAGGAAGTTGATCTCTGCTCTGATGGCCGATTTCAGGATGGACTGGGATAACTACAGTGGTAGGGACCCTCCTCAGAAGCCAAGTAGCCCCTGCCCTCAGTATCACTTTTTTGGCCTGGTCTTTTGGCTCATGTAGTCTAAATACCCTCCTTTTACCCAAGGGCTCCCTACCACTTCCACTTCCTATCTCAGGTGTGTATCTTAGCTCCAGGTCTGAAAGGAGTGCCCGGTCCGAAGGTCGGTTCCTCAGGGAAAGAAGTCCAGGACTAGGCCATTAGAGTTTGTCTGACTCCCAAGAGTAGAGGGGCGTGTGCTAGCCCACCAGTGTGTCCACTGCTGGATGTGGGGATGTGAGCCTTGGGGAGCACTGGAAGGGTGGGGGAGGGGTTCTGCTCAACCTCCTTCATTAGTTGTTTGGCGGTGGTGTAATGGCTTTGTTTCTCTTCCTCTCTGGCTCCTAGGCAGAGACCTCGCTGGCTGTGCATAGGCTCTCCTCTCCGGCATCCTCCACATTGCTCTCCTGATGATGTGGAGGCTGAGGCCAGACCTCTCCGGGAGACTGGGCCTACTGAAAACCTTGGCATGTCAGCTCCGCAGGGGCTGGAACAGAAAGTTCAGTGGGGATTGGACATTTGGGGCCACCCACACGAGGCCTGGAAAAGCTGCACCACATTTCTTCCCCTCATGCCTAATGGGAATATCAGTGACACTGAAAAACCTGACTTCCCTCTGCCTGAAAACATTTCACAGCCTGGACCGATTCGTTTTGATCATCTCTCTGCCGGGTTTGGCCCAAGTTGGTCAATCCTATTCCGTTTCGGCATTTAACATCCGACCTGTGACTGTATACCTAGCTGGCTATTCTTTGCCTAATGTACAGATGTACCTCTTCACATTTAATTGTTTCCAAGTGAGAGGGCTCAACAACAAACCTTTCCTGTGCTGTAAGAGCTGGTGTCTGCATCTACTCAAGTGCACAGGCTAGAGTACAATATACATAGGTTAGCAATCCCTTTTTTGTCACATTGGAAACGAGACAAATTCACCATGTCAGTGGAGGGTATCTGAGAAATTCAGTCCCTAAAACATCTCTAATGTGGTGACAGAAGAGCAGCGTCAGCAACCTTTTCATTTAGAGAAGTTTTTCTTGTTCCAGGCCCCTTGAGGGCAGGGTTTGACTGCAAGACTCCCCAAAATGGGTACCCTTCTTCTGAGTTCTCTTTTGTAGCTACTGTATTTTCTTACACCTCAGAGCTGAAGAGGTGCTTGGGAATGAGGGCTGGAGAGGAAAGTAGGGTGCCATTTGGATCACATGAAGAAGTAAAAAATTTCCTTAGGAATCAACCCTGCCAGGGAGCTCTTTTGATTTCAAAGCAGGTATAGGGAGACGCCCTTCTGTGGGGTCTGCTACCATGATACGGTCTCTAAGAAAGCTGTGGCTGTGATTTCAAGAGCATCTGGTCTTCTAATCCCTTCCTCTTAGCTAGTTGTCACTATTGTGGTCTCCTGGTCTCTCATGTAGAACCTTGGGGGAATGGGGTCGGCGGGGGGGTGAAAGGTGGGGTGGGGGGTGGGAACCAAGCCTTCAATCATGTGGTTTCCCTTAAAGATAAGCCAGGTGATTATTCCCTAGATCAGTGATTTCCAGATGCACAAATATGTGGTTTTAATATGTCAGTGGTTCTGAAGGAGGGCATGGAAGCTCCCAAAGATACTACATCTTACAAGCAAAATGCTTTTTTTTTCTTTCTTTTTTTTAAGAATAATGTGTTTTTAGCTTTTACAAAAATTTTCCCCTTTTCATTCAGATGCTCACTTGCTGGTCAAGAGGGTGAGTAGCAAGAAAAGTAATGCAATGCAGCTTTTCCTAAATGGTTCTTTTATACTGTGGATGATACAGGACTCTGTTCCCTAAGATGCAGTGCGCTGGGCTGCTGGCAGTTCAGCAACCAGCAACTAGGAGCTTATTTTAATTGCACAAAGCTGCCTTCAGAAAGTCTCCTGACTCTGCTCTGTAGCAGGTTAATTTTCATCTGGCTGCTCATAGCATGTCGTACTGTAATGATTTTGTTCTTGTGGTGCAGGTTTCTTTCTGCATCTAAATACAGTCTTTTGATGATCTGATAATGTTTTTATTTAGTTATTTATTCATCCATGTAAGGTATTTTTAAGTCCCCATATTAATGTCTGCATGTATTTAATCAGAATGTAAGGTAATTTATGTTGTCAGTTTTTTTTTTTTTGGTAGAAATTTAAGTATTTTGAGTATTTAAGTTTTGTTTTGTTTTTTTTTTTTTAGTATTTAAGTTTAATGTCCATAGTATTACCTTAAATTAAAATTTCAGAATGTGTCTGTCTTCTGTAAAAGGATAATAACTATGTTAAGGCAGAGTGGATTTCTTTTGAATATGTTTTTCTCATTGATTTTTATTATAAGTATAAACCAAGAGACATATTTCTCTGGAGAAAAGGTTATTTCCTGGATAAATAAAATCATGCTAAAATTTGTGAGTAATATGTATTGCTTTTGTAATAAGAAATACAATAAAAGTTATCTTTAATTAAACAGGTAGCTAATTTTTAAAATCACACACAGAAGAAGATAATATTTGGTGCATTATACATACACAAAATAGTAACATCACACAAAATGTGTTTGAAGCTAGCTTCTTTAAAATGATTCTCAAATTATTAGATTGTGTATATATTTCCAACTGGTGGTTTTAACTGGCGACTCCTGCCTTTATCAGGTTCTCTTAGCATTTCAGAATGATATCGGTGGGATCATTACTGCCCTGCATGATCAACATTCTAGAGCTTTATTCATTTATTTAATGAATATTTAATGATCACCTGTTGGTTGCTATGCAATGACTAAAACAAAATCTCTGTTCTCTTTCTAGAGTTTATTATTGGAAAGGAAACAGTTAACAGCAGGTCTGTAACCCATCCCTCCCTGCTGGGAATGCTTTCCCCTTATGAATGACCTTGACCAAAACCGTTTTTAGATAACAGTTATGCAAATATTTATAAAGGAACTCAGAACACCGTTGGGCCGTTAGCAATGGAGATAAAATGAAATGTTCATAATAACAGTAAAATGATTATAAATTCTATAAGCCCAAGGGGTCTGATAGCAAGAAAATGATTTATGAATTCTCCCAGTTTGAAACTGAAAGTGCTAAATGTGTTGAGCTTTAGCACTATATCTGAAAGAGTAACAAAAACGGGGGTGTCAAGGGTGTAATTTTCTTGGAAAACTCTCTAATCCCTTTTGGAAGTATTCTCTTATTCAGCAATCAAGCCACTGTTTATGGAAGGCTGGGAGTGTCTGTGATCATTCTCCCTGTTTTATAAGTAGGTGAATGAACACCCTTACCGACTGGCCTCAATACTGATGGAGTTTTTGTCAAATTATAAGACGTGTGATGGTGAGGACCCAATAAACACGTAACATACTACTTTTAAATATAGCTGGAAACTTAAATGATGATTAGGATTAGAAAATGACTGTTTGGAGAGTGCTCCAGTGTTGGATAATTGTCATTATTTGCTTTATTTCTGTAGCCATAATTGTTACATCATGTCTTAAATCTCTCCGAGGTCTTCACTGGGGACTCACCATGGGGAGGGTTAGCCTTTGGTGGTCCTTGTTGGTGACAACCCCACTGGTGCTTCCTCTGGCAGTCTGGCAATAGCCTGTTACCATACTTTATGGTCTCAGAGTATTCTGCACCATCCAACCTACATTCATTGTCTTGAACTCATTTGAGAATTTGATAAAAGCTAAGGAGTCTCTCCCCAGGAAAAGGTACACACACATAAGTTGTATGTACAATTACGGAGGGTCATGACCTCCCAGAACCTATTCCTGGACCTCAAGGTAAGAAACCAAGAGGTAGATGATAATTTACACACATACTCATACATCCCATCTTCCTTTCTTTCCTTTGACATAAAAAATGAAGAGACATCTGTTTGATATTCACTGTTTTAAGCAGAGAAGGGGAATATATGAGATTCTGAAATGTTCAGTTTTTTAAAATTGAACATTGTGGAATAGTTAAGGATTTGAATAGAGTGTAATAACATTGCTGATCATAGAGAGTAATGTTTTCTTAAAAACTTAAGGGAACAAAGTCTGTCTTCTTTTATGCTCATTAAGCCAGCTGCATTATGGACAGCATAACTCCCTTCAGAACTCCCTTCTGAATTCCCAAAGACATTTTAGGGCCGTTTTTGGTTGTATATGTGATACCTCACTTTTGAAAACTAGGTCACATTCTATAGGTGAGTTTCTCCTTGCAATTAAGTGAAATAATTTCAGAAGCTTAGGAACCCTTGGAAGAGCATTCCATATCTAATGGGGCCTCTCATCAAAAAATGTAATGCCCTTCGCCAAGTATCCTGCCTACTTTCAGGGAATAGCTTGTTTATCCGTTGGGTTTTCTTCATTAGTGATCCACCTCTCTTTTTGTTTACATTCAATTTTCACTTCCTAGGTTTCCTTTTTCGTCTGTTGCCTTTTTAGAATTTGTGCGTGGGATGGAAAACAGTCTCTGGGCACAATTTAATAAAGTCTATTAAACATTTTTTTCCCAAATTCAGATTCCTGGGTCCTTTCATGCAAATACCAGTGGACCCTTATTTTCTTGTATTCATCAGCGTTTCAGATTAGAGCTGGCTTTGGCTGAAAGTGTTACCAAATCCAAAATAACAGCACCTTACATATGCAGAAAGTTACTCTTACCTACAGTGTGCTGGATTCTACCTCATAGTACAATATACGCGTAGGTGCTTGAGCTACCAGAGCCATGTTTACATTCCAGTCAGCAAAAAGGGAGCAAAAAAGGTACACCAGCTTCCTTTTACGGTGTTTTCCAAATGTTTCTCACACTACTTATTCTCATAGCTCATGGCTATATGTAATTGCAAGGCAGGCTGAAATGTACCTAAAAAAAGCAAAATTTCCAAGTGACCTTGTGCTGGCTATAATTGGGGTTTAATTACTAAAGAAGAAGGATGGAATGGATTTGGGGAATGACTAGCAATCTGCTTCAGCAGGTAATCTGCTTTGTAGTAAGTCTGAAGGGACATAACAAGGTGAGCAGTAGTTTTTGGAGAGTTATACTGCCATTGCTTAAAGACAAACTGCCATTCATCAAGTCTGATCTTGCTGTAGTGCGTGTCTGTCTCGACTCACAAGCAAAGCTTATTTTACAGTGTTTCACGAACAGTTTGACTTTTTAAAAAATTTATATATTATATTCTCATGTAATCTGCATAAAGGCTACTTTTCTGGCCCAGGTTTTTCTTGGTGAGGCAGTCAAGAAACATCAACTTGATAAATAAAAAATAATTGGAGAAGCAATTTAGATCTTTTCTGGATTGTCTTGACAAAGACCAAAGGGAATCCATTCATAACATACTGTAGAATTTTTAAAAGTCTTTTCCCAATTCTCTTAAAATTTCACACGCACACACACACCACAGGGTGTGCTACCCTCGTTTAACTTCCCACAACTGTTCCCCCAGCCTAGACACTGCAGACTTGTTTATCCTCCTCCACCCTCACCTCCTGATCTCTTCCACTGATTACTGGCCGCCATCCCTTTGTAAAGTAATCAAACCAGTATGAGTACAACTTCTACGCTGATTTATTACCCTAGTTCTCCAGGAAACAATCTGGATTAGATCAAATTGTTCAAAGGCCTAGATGGGTCTGTTAATGCTCATTTATTAGTTTACTCAAAATTGGACTCATAATAAAACATGTAATCCTTTATATGGAATTACAAAATTCAATACACTTTGGAAACACAGTTTTCTTTTAATTTATTTGACCATAAAACCTGACTTGAACTTTGTGAGGATATTTATATCCTCTATATATCCCACTTGGTGTAAATATTTTTGCATTTCATGGAGAATTATTAGGAAGACAGTAACATAAGCAATATAGTTCCTTTCTAAAGTTCTAAAGTCCTAATCATTCTGAATCTGAAATAAGCCATTGAGATCTTCATCTCATTTGCAATCATTTGCAATCATTTCCTATAATAACACCCTGTTTTATACCCATGTTTATGTAGCAATAAACATTTTCTTTCATTTTTTATTATTTATTGTACAAACGTGCATTAGATACTGAGGAACATGTATTCCTCAAGAAATAGGATATGTGGTATGTTAAAAATTACTCAAAACTTGGAACTAGGCAAAAAGATCACTAGAGACATTTTTTTGATGGATTAGTGAATATTCTCTAGCAGACACTCTCTAGGGATTATTAATTCCGTAAGGGTGTATAATTTTGATTGACTTTCTATTAACTAGGCTTTTTTACAAATTTCATAAGAATAGAAGTTAAGCTGCAGAAAATGGATAGGAATGTAAATGATTCTTTTCTGAGAGCAATGCAAGTGATTCCTGATCATAGCAAAGCAAATGAATTTTGTCCAGTGGAGATTCAACTGATTTCCATCAGTTAGAAAAGCTGATTTAAAATATTACACTTCGTTTCCCTGTATATTAACCAGTTTTGCGTCTAGTAGAAAAGTCACTTTAGAATGCCTTTGGCTGACTGAGTATATATTATATATCTCTCTTCCTCAAATTCTTCTTTAAATTTGTTGTAGCATCTTAATGGTTCCCTCATTAATTAATGCGTTGAGTGAAATCTTTGACACATGCTCATTTTATATTTACATGAATGTCATGTTATCAATTTTTTGAAAATTATACTTTAAAAGATGCTTGCCCTATAAAAGCTCACATATTAGTTGACCAAAGACACAGAAAAACCATAAACTCAGTATCTAAGAAATAAGTTATCAGTATGGATTTGAGGGGGCTGCAGTAGGGTTTCTGGGTGACTGTTCTTTCATTTACCCTGCGTTGCTTTCATTTAGCAGATGATTCTATCAATACTTTTCATTATGCAATGCGGAGGAAGGGAATGCAAACGCAGATGAGGCACGATCCCTGTTCTAGAGTTGTTGACATTTGTTAAAGAGAGAACCACAGGTCCCAAGTGATGTCATCTGTGCTAAAGGCCTGACACCAAACCTAGATTTAATGTTAATACTTGACCTAATTGCACTTTTGACCTTCCCCAGGAATATAATCTTAATCGGGCCAGTCTGGAATTTTCTGGTCAGCACGAATGAGATAATCTGCATGATTAGACGCTCATCCTTTCCCCCGAAGAAGGTGACCTATCCTGAAACAACTCTTCCTTTTCTTTTGCTAACAACTTCCTTGCCCCACTCTTCTATAAAAACCATTTTGTACAACTCCTCAGAGTGCCCTTCTATTTACTAAACGGGATGCTGCCTGATTCATGAATTGCTAAATAAAGCCAATTAGATCTTGAAATTTACTCAGTTGAATTTTGTTTTTTTAAACACAGTCTAGTGTGGGAGAAAGACATGAACAAGTCATTAAAAAGTAATAATAATGGGAGAGGATGAGAATAACATTTGAGAACTTACTGTATCTTTATGCTTTATATTTGTTATGATGCTTTATATTTGTTATTTTGTTTAGACCTAAAATTTTGTAGGAATTTTACCCCAAGTTTATAATTGGAGCACAGACAACCAGCTAATGGCTGTAATCATCATGAACAAGAAGCTATGGGAACCCAAAAACAATTTTACATGCTTCATTTCTGAAACCAAAGTGTTCCCCTCATCTCTCTCTTGGTTCATTTGGTTGACTCTGGACTCAGGTCAAGTCCTGCCCAGGAGATCACAGAATGGGAAGCCTGGCGCAGACCTGGCAAATGAGGACATTGTGCTTTGGTGTCCTTCTCAAGTTTGGAATCCACCAGGACCAGCTCCTTTCTGGGAAGACATGGTCTGGAAGTCAGAGACAGGTAAGGTTAGTTGACTTCCTTGAGCTTTCAGTCTTCAGTGCTGCTTACAGTTTTAGGATACCTGGTATTTGAGAAAAGCGGAGGAGGTAGCACCCAGAGTTGGGTTTTACTTGGGAAAGCACTGTCAACTATAAATTGGCACTTGCCATCTACCTCTACTACAGTGATTAAACCACACAGCTACTGACCTTCAACATCCCCTGAAGGGAATTCAGGGTGGAGACCAGGAATGAGGCACTCCGTGCTTTGGAAAACTGGGCCGGATGGAACAAGTCTTCAGATAGTTAGGTGTTTTCAGGAGCTGATTTAATGAGCCCAACCCTTGCATCTCCTCATATCTAGAAAAGCACTAAATCCCTACATGGTGACGTCTGCTCCTCGTGATGAGCAGAAACCCCCTACAAAAAATGTGTTTGATTGCATGTACTCCTCCTTTACCAAGAATACATATGTACTAATCTTCCCCCCTGTCTCTTTGGAACAGTTTCTCAGAGCTATCTGGAATGCTGTCTCCCAGGCTGCAGTCCTCATTTTGCCCCAAATAAACTCAACTCGCAACTTTCACGTTGTGCATTTTTTTTAAGTCGACAGCACTAGGGTGCACCTCCACCCCCGCCACCTCACTGCCTCCACCCACAGTGCTGGAGATGGTTGCAGAAGGTGGACTGTAAACTCTGGCAGATATTGACAGAAGTGAAGGTCATGGCAAGACCATTTGGCACAGATCTGTTGAGGAAGGATCAGCCTGGAGTTCAAAGGGACTGGTCAATTGGATTTGCATAAACAACACTTGGGCCATTTCTGAAACTGAGTTTTAAAACTGGCAACTCTTTTTTTATCACCCCTTTGGGTTTTTGCAAAATCTCTCCTTGTACCAATTTCCTTACAGCTATTTTTATTTCCTGTTGTCAATTTTTTTTTTCCTTCCAGGGAAGAGAAATCAATACAACCCCTTCTCTAGGAAGGAGGTGGTTGGTCTGATTTTAAGCAGTGTGAGAAGACCTATTTTGATCCAAACCAGGGTCCTAGGCTGGGTTATTTCTAACCTGGGTCAAACAATTGATCCAAAGATGTTTTTTTGGTTTATGTGCTATCTTGTGGATATGTGGCTGATTTCTGCCTCAGATGGTATGTATGCTTTTCTTTTCTTTTTTTTCATTATTTTTAAAAAAATTATTTATTTATTTAGGTAGTTAGTTAGTTAGTTATTGGCTGTGTTGGGTCTTCATTGTGGCACATGGGCTTTCTGCAGTTGCCGCGAGCAGGGCTACTCTTCATTTTGTGGTGTGTGGGCTCCTCATTGTGGTGGCCTCTCCTGCTGTGGAGCATGGGCTCCAGGCACATGGACTTTAGCAGTTGCAGCACACGGGCTCAGTAGTTGTGGCTCATGCGCTCTTGAGCACAGGCTCAATAGTTGTGGTGCACAGGCTCAGCTCCATGGCATGTGGGATCCTCCTAGGGTAGGGATCAAACCCATGTCCCCTGCATTGGCAGGCAGACTCTCAACCACTGCGCCACCTAGGAAGTCCATGTATGCTTTTCTTAAGCTCAGTTTGTAAGGCATTTGATATCAGCTTGTGGATTATGAGGCATTCTATCTAGGGTTTTAATGAAATTGAAATTTATAAAATATATTTCCTTTATTGAAAAATCTCAAATTACTTGGCCTAATGCTCTGTACTCAATAGGGGTGTAGTAAATACTTAATGATTTTGTTCTATGAAGTGGGTCATTATCTGCTACTTTCCCTTTCTGTTCTGGGAAAAAATATGTACCAATTTCAAAATCTTGAGAGGTTTTATTTATGATAAACTTCAGGACTCCTATTTGAAAAGGTGATTGTTTTTTTTAGAAGTGGATAACTTATGGCTGAATTTGAGTAAAACACCTGTTATCCTTTTGAAAACAAAACTTTGGGAATCCTTGGGAAGGAAGGGATGTGGATGTACATGGACTTGGAGGAGTACAAGGAATCAGAATTAATAATCAAGCAAAAAGACACTTGGATGGGGAATCTAGTAAGTGCTTCCACATGGCATGTGATATGTCAAGTGAATCTGTTTTTTTTTTCTTCCAACAGGGAACTGTCCAAAACTCCCCCCAGTGGACAATAGCATATTCATTGCAAAGGAGTGGGAAGGACAAATTCTGGGGACTTACTTATGTACCAACGGCTACCATATGGTAGGAGAGAAAACCCTTTTCTGTAATTCATCTAAGGGATGGAATGCCTCCGTTCCCGAGTGCCGCTGTAAGTTTGATCTTTCTGCTTCTTTGTTCATCTTGTCACCCCTCTGTATTCTTTCACATCATACCTCCAGTAGGCCATGGTAAGACTTTATAAGAAAAAAAATTCTCAGCTTCTAGGAATCCATTTTTAAAGCACTCTAGTGGTGGAACTTCTCTTAGAAGGTATATAGTCAGCCCTTAGTCAGTGTTAATTTAGTTGAATTAGAGTGGTGAGATGGCAGCAAAGCAGAAGGACATGGAATGCATCCCTCTCCACAGATGCATCAGGGATACAACAAAAGACGTATTAATTCCCACAGAGAACCAGCTGAACACCAGCAAA
Source organism: Hippopotamus amphibius kiboko (assembly GCF_030028045.1). NCBI lineage: Eukaryota > Metazoa > Chordata > Mammalia > Artiodactyla > Hippopotamidae > Hippopotamus > Hippopotamus amphibius. The sequence continues at coordinate 155,893,241 of NC_080188.1, forward strand.
TGACCTCGGACACCAGAAAAGACTGCAAAGATTCCGACATAACCGGGTAGGACAGAGGGAAAAAAAAAAAGGAGAAAGAGGAGGAGAAGAAAGGAAAGGGACGGGTCTCACACCCTAAGGTGGGGGGATCTGAAACAGGGGAGATTGCCAAATTTGGGGAAATGTCCCTTATCTGATGGGGAAACCCCTGCTCCAAAGGGGAATTTCCTTGGGTCAGTAGGGAGCCATTTATCACTGTTCAAAGAGGGTGAAGTGGCTGAGCTGTGGCAGACGGGAAAGAGTGAGAAACATACAGAGGGTCTGCACCACAGCTCAGCGTGCCTGGACCGAGACATTGATTCAGAGCTGAACAGGGGCTCTGGGAGTGAGAGCATGGCAACTGGAGAACTGGTTCAGGGTGAGAAACATTGTTGGCAGTGACGGACCAAGAGGACAGGAGGGAAGAAATCCACAGTGAAGAGTGCCTAATGCAGAAAGCTGCGAGATGATAGTGGTGGCTGGATACTGCTGACTCACAAGCAGGGGGGAGGAGCCGCGGGCGTAGCCTCTCTCTCGGCGCCTGTGATGGACAGAGGAAGGACCCCCGTGGGCCAAGCTAACGCACTCAGGGATAACAAAGGCCCCTGTGTGGGGCTGGCTTAGAGTGCCTGCAGCTGAGAGCCAAAAGTCCGCAGTGAGGCCCAACTCTGAGACATTCCATTTACACCTGTGCCACCGGCGTCCCTCTGCAACAGGCACCGCCATGCCCGACTGAACTGCCGTGACCCAGACAGGGTGCCACTGCTCAATCACTTCCAGAGGAAGGAGCCACTACTGTACCCTCTCCCCACACACCAGTGCTTACAGATGAACAATAAAGGAAGCTCTGCTGGTCGCAGAATAATACAAAAAACCCAAGGTGGGTAGAAGGACACTTACAGCTGAGACACCAAGGAAACAGAAATATTAGTATTAATTCTATTGAACTGGTCCATTTTGAGGTTAGTTCTAGTTTTTTTTTTCTTTATTAATTATGATCTTAGTCCTAAGGTATCTACAAGTTTTATAACATATTTTTTATTTTATTTTTTATTCTATTTTTATTTCTAGCCTTTTTATAGATTTCTATTTCTAGCTAAGTTTTTTGTAGTGCTGACTGTATCTCCCCTACCTTCTTTTCAACTTTATCTTTTATACATTTCTATTCCTTTCTTTTTATTTTCATATTTCCAGTCACACTATGCTCTTCTGTTGCCCTGTCTTCTATCCTTTTTTAGTTTATTTTATCTTAATATACTTATAAGCAACATTATTGGTCTGCTCTGTCTCCTTGCTTTATTCTACAGAAGACACACTGCTTTGGTAGTTATTATTAGCTTTCTGTCTTTATCTTAGTTCTTAGTATAATTGTCTGATTTCATTCTGAGAATCTTCAGTCTGTCTGGTGGTACTCTAGCTCTTTATTATATTTGATCCTAGCTTTCAAAATCTCCCTGGATTTGTGTTTGTGTGTGTGTGGTATTATATATTTGTTTGCTTGTTTGTTTTTGCTTTTGTTTCTGTTTTGTTCTGTTTTGTTTTTGAATTCCTGTTGGTTTTCTCTTTGAATGTCTGATAGCATGCTGGGGTTCTTCTGTCAGGTCCTTCTAGTGTCTTGTGTTCTACTGGATTCAGTATTTGTGTGTCTCATACATGTATGTATTTCCTTGACTCAGTATTTGTTTGGCTCAACACTCTGCCATTAGTCTGGGGCTTGGACAGTCTTCCTTAAACTCCTTTATTGCCGGGACAAGCAACCTCTGAAGTTTGGACGACCATGAGAAAAGAAAGAAACACCATGCAGGCAGAGGAGCAGGAAAAAAACCCACAAGACCAAATAAATGAAGAGGAAATAGGAAAAAAGCCTGAAAAAGAATTCAGAGCAAGTGATAGTAAAAATGATATGAAATTTTGATAACAAAATAGAGAAAATACAAGAAACAGTTAATAAGGACTCAGAAGAACTAAAGAACAAACAAACAGTAATGGACAACAAAATAACTGAAATTAAAAATACTCTAGATGATATGAACAGCAGAATAACTGAAGCAGAAGAACAAATAAGTGAGCTGGAAGATAGAATGGGGGAAATAAATCCCACAGAGCACGAAGAAGAAAAAGGAATAAAAAGAATGGAAGACAGTATCAGAGACCTTGGTGATAATATTAAGTGCACCAACATTCGAATCATAGGCATCCCAGAAGAAGAAGAAAAAAATAAAGGATCTGAGAAAATATTTGAAGAGGTTATAGTGGAAAACTTCCCCAACATGGGAAAGGAAATAATTAACCAAGTCCAAGAAGCACAGAGAGTCCCATACAGAATAAACCCAAGGAGAAATACACCAAGGCACATATTAATCAAACTAACAACAATTAAACACAAAGAAAAAATATTAAGAGCAGCAAGAGAAAAGCAACACATAACATATAAGGGAAAACACATAAGGATAACAGCTGACAGAAACTCTGCAGTCCAGAAGGGAGTGGCAGGATATACTGAAAGTCCTGAAAGAGAAAAACCGACAGCCAAGAATACTCTACCCAGCAAGAATCTCATTCAGATTCAAAGGAGAAATCAAAAGCTTTCCAGACAAGCAAAAGTTAAGAGAATTCAGCACCACCAAACCAGCCTTACAACAAGTGCTAACGGAACTTTTCTAAGTAGGAAACACAAGAGAAGGAAAATACCTACAAAAACAAACCCAAAACAATTAAGAAAATGCTAATAGGAGCATACATGTCTATAATGACCTAAAATGTTAATCCATGTAAATGGATTAAATGCTCCAGCCAAAAGACACAGACTGGCTGAATGGATACAAAAACAAGACCCTTCTATATGCTGCCTACAAGAAACCCACTTCAGACCAAGGGATACATATAGACTGAAAGTAAAGGGATGGAAAAAGATATTCCATGCAAATAGAAGTCAAAAGGAAGTTGGAGTAGCAATACTCATATTACACAAATTAGACTTTAAAGTAAAGACTATTACAAGAGACAAGGAAGGACACTACCTAATGATCAAGGGATCCATCCAAGAAGAACACATAACAATTGTAAATATCTATGCCCCCAACAGAGGAGCACCTCAATACGTAAGGCAAATGCTAACAGCCATAAAAGGGAAAATTGACAGTAATACAATAATAGTAGGAGACTTTAATACCCCACTTATGTCAATGGACAGATCATCCAAACAGAAAATAAAAAAAGACACACAAGCTTTAAATGACACATTAGACCATGTCGACTTAATTGATATTTATAGGACATTCCATCCAAAAATGACAGAATACACTTTTTTCTCAAGTGCACATGGCACATTTTCCAGGATAGATCACATCTTGGGGCACAAATCAACCCTTGGTAAATTCAAGAAAATTGAAATCATATCAAGCATCTTCTCTGATCACAACACCATGAGAGTAGATATCAATTACAGGAAAAAAACTGCAAAAAATACAAACACATGGAGGCTAACCAATACACTATTAAACAACCAATAAATCATTAAAGAAATCAAAGAGGAAATCAAAAAATATCTAGAAACAAATGATAAGGAAAACACAACAACCCAAAACTTATGGGATGCAGCAAAAGCAGTTCTAAGAGGGAAGTTTATAGCAATACAGTCCTACCTCAAGAAACAAGAAAAATGTCGAGTAAACAACCTAACCTTACACCTAAAACAATTAGGGAAAGAAGAACAAAGAAACCCCAAAGTGAGCAGAAGGAAAGAAATCATAAAGATCAGATGAGAAATAAATGAAAAAAAAGGAAGGAAGCAATAGCAAAAATTAATAAAACTAAAAGCTGGTTCTTTGAGAAGATAAACAAAATTGATAAACCATTAGCCAGACTTATCACAAAAAAAAGGGAGAAAACACAAATCAACAGAATTAGAAATGAAAAAAGAGAAGTAACAACTGACACCACAGAAATACAAAAGATCATGAGAGACTACTACAAGCAACTATATGCCAATCAATTGGATAACCTGGAAGAAATGGATACATTCTTAGAAAAATACAATCTTCCAAGACTGAACCAGGAAGAAATAGAAAATATGAACAGACCAATCACAAGTACAGAAATTGAGGCTGTGATTAAAAATCTCCAAACAAACAAAAGCGCAGGGCCAGATGGATTCACGGGTGAATTCTATCAAACATTTAGAGAAGAGCTAACATCTATCCTTCTCAAACTCTTCCAAAATATAGCAGAAGGAGGAACACTCCCAAACTCATTCTACGAGGCACCATCACCCTGATACCAAAACCAGGCAAAGATGTCACAAAAAAAGAAAATTACAGACCAATATCACTGATGAATATAGATGCAAAACTCCTCAGCAAAATACTAGCTAACAGAATCCAACAGCACATTAAAAAATCATACACCATGATCAAGTGGGGTTTATCCCTGGGATGCAAGGATTCTTTAATATACACAGTCAATCAACATGATACATCATATCAACAAATTGAAGGATAAAAACCATATGATCATCTCAACAGATGCAGAAAAAGCTTTTGACAAAATTCAACATCCATTTGTGATAAAAACTCTTCAGAAAATGGGCATAGAAGGAAATTACCTCAACATAATAAAAACCATATATGAGAAACCAACAGCCAACATCGTTCTTTTTTTTTTTTTTTTTTTTTTTTGCCAACATCGTTCTAAATGGTGGAAAACTGAAAGTATTCCCTCTAAGAACAGGAACAAGGCAAGGGTGTCCACTCTCACCATTATTATTCAACATAGTTTTGGAAGTTTTAGCCACAGCAATCAGAGAGGAAAATGAAATAAAAGGAATCCAAATTGGAAAAGAAGAAGTAAAATTGTCACTCTTTGCAGATGACATTATACATAAAAAACCCTAAAGACTCTACCAGAAAACTGCTAGCACTAATCGATGAGTTTAGTAAAGTAGCAGGATGCAAAATTAATGCGCAGAAATCTCTTGCATTCCTATACACTAACAGTGAAAGATCAGAAAGAGAAATTAAGGAAACTCCCATTTACCATTGCAACAAAAAGAATAAAATATCTAGGAATAAACCTGCCTAAGGAGGCAAAAGACCTGTATGCAGAAAAGTATAAGACACTGATGAAAGAAATCAAAGATGACACAAACAGATGGAGGGATATACCATATTCTTGAATTGGAAGAATCAACATCATGAAAATGACTGTACTACCCAAAGCAATTTACAGATTCAACACAATCCCTATCAAATTACCTATGGCATTTTTCACAGAACTAGAACAAGAAATCTTATGATTTGTATGGAAATGCAAAAGACCCCGAATAGCCAAAGCAATCTTGAGAAGGAAAGATGGAGTTGGTGGAATTAGGCTTCCTGACTTCAAAGTATACTACAAGGCCACAGTGATCAAGACAGTATGGTACTGGCACAAAAATGGAAAGGAAGATCAATGGAACAGAATAGAGAACTCAGAGGCAAGCCCAAGCACTTATGGGCACCTTATCTTTGACAAAGGAGGCACGAATATACAATGGAAAAAAGACAGCCTCTTCAATAAGTGGTGTTGGGAAATTGGACAGCTACATGTAAAAGAATGAAATTAGAACACTTCCTAACACCATACACAAAAATTAACTCAAAATGGATTAAAGACCTACATGTAAGGCTAGACACTATAAAACTCCTAGAGGAAAACATAGGAAGAACACTCTATGACATACATCAAAGAAAGATCCTTTTTGACCCACCTCTTAGAATAATGGAAATAAAAGCAAGAATAAACAAATGGAACCTAATGAAACTTAAAAGCTTTTGCACAGCGAAAGAAACCCTAAACAAGACAAAAAGGCAACCCTCAGAATGGGAGAAAATACTTGCCAATGGAGCAATGGACAAGGGATTAATCTCCAAAATATACAAGCAGCTCATGCAGCTTAATACCAAAAAAGCAAATAACCCAATCCACAAATGGGCGGAAGACCTAAATAGACATTTCTCCAAAGAAGACATACAGATGGCCAACAAACATGAAAGGATGCTCAACATCACTAATCATTAGAGAAATGCAAGTCAAAGCCACAATGAGGTATCACCTCACACCGATCAGAATGGCCATCATCAAAAAAATCTAGAAACAACAAATGTTGGAGAGGGTGTGAAGAAAAGGGAACTCTCCTGCACTGTTGGTGGGAATGTAAGTTGATACAGCCACTATGGAAAACAATTTGGAGGTTCCTTAAAAAACTACAAATAGAACTACCATATGATCCAGTAATCCCACTCCTGGGCATATACCCAGAGAAAACCATAATCCAAAAAGAAACGTGTACCGTAATGTTCATCGCAGCACTATTTACAATAGCCAGGACATGGAAGCAACCTAAATGCCCATCAACAAATGAATGGATAAAGAAGATGTGGCATGTATATACAATGGAAAAGGAATGTAATGGAGCTATATGTAATGAGGTGGATGGACCTAGAGTCTGTCATACAGAGTGAAGTAAGCCAGAAAAAGAAAGACAAATATTGTATGCTAACTCATATATACGGAAACTAAAAAACAAAACAAAACAAAACAAAAAAATGGTACTGATGAACCCAGTGACAAGACAAGAATAAGGATACAGATGCAGAGAATGGATGGAGGACATGAGGTTGGAGGGGTGGGGGGTGAAGGGGAAGCTGGGACGAAGTGAGAGAGTAGCATAAACATATATATACTACCAACTGTAAAATAGATAGCCAGTGGGAAGTTTCTGTATAACAAAGGGAGATCAACCTGATGATGGGTGATGCCTTAGAGGGCCGGAACGGCGGGGGGTGGGGGGGAGTCACGGGAGAGAGGGAATATGGGGATATGTGTATAAATACGGCTGATTGACTTTGGTGTACCTCAAAAACTGGTACAAGAGTGTAAAGCAATTATATTCCAATAAAGAGCTAAAAAAAAAAAACAACATAAGGAAAAAAAAAATTAGTTGAATTAGTAGACTCAATCATCCCTACAAGAAGGAAAGGATTCTTCTACATATTAAAACTATTTTTTTGGGGGTGGGCTGTAATTTGTTGAATATCATATTGCTTTAAAATTTTTATGTTGTGAAAAATTTTAAACATATACAAAAGACAGAAGTGTAAAATGAACTTATATATAAGATCAACACATGATTTTTTCATCTACAATTCTGCTTTGCATTATTTTTATTTTGAAGTAAATACATCATATTTTATTTCATCCCTGATATAATTTTTTTTAATTAATTTTTTTATTGGCTGCATTGGGTCTTCATTGCTGTGCACAGGCTTTCTCTAGTTGCACTGAGCAGGGGCTACTCTTCTTTCTGATGTGTGGGTTTCTCATTACAGTGGCTTCTCTTTTGTGGAGCACAGGCTCTAGGTGCAGGCTTCAGTAACTGTGGCATGCGAGCTCAGTAGTTGTGGCTCAAGGGCTCTAGAGCACAGGCTCAGCAGTTGCGGAGCATGGGCTTAGTTGCTCTGCAGCATGTGGTATCTTTCTGGACCATGGATTGAACCCATGTCCCCTGCATTGGCAGGCAGGTTCTTAACCACTGGACCACCAGGGAAGTCCCCCATTATATAATTTTTAAACTGGGAAAATTTATGTTCTCAATTTACAAATGTGATAACTGAAATCTAAGTGATTTGTTCAGATTCATGAAACTCATTTGTGGTGGCTGTAGAGATGGAGAATAATTAATCCACATTCTCTTTAATACTGTTTTTAGGAATAGCTGGATTAGTTCTTTAAACCTAGAGTGTAAAGTTCTCCTTTATACATAGAGTAAAGTACACCTCTATAGTTATCCTTTATTCATATGACCAAATTCACATCCCTCTGTATCCTCCTGTTTTTCCACCTGAGGAGAACAAAAGAAAGCAAAGTAAAAAATGATGACTAATATGTGTATTTGATAGGATGAAAGGGAAGGAAACATTTGCCTCAAACATGGGCTCAAGAATTTTGAGCAATACTTAACATAAGAGAACGACAAACATGCTATTGGTAATTCCCAATTACATGCTTAATTTTAGTAAGTTCAAATGTCAGTCCTCACTCTTGTGTAATGATAAAGACATTTTCTACTACACTTAGGGCAACTCAGTCTTTTCTTTTCCTGCATTGATATGGTTTGGTACCATGTACCAGTCCATATTAAAAGGTGGAGTTTTACTTCTAATTTTCAATTTTCTTGATGAAGCCTGAGGAGGTCTACTCTTTGCTGTGGTGGGTTCCAGCTTAGCCCTTTCAGATCTCTTCCTGTTTCCTTCTTCAGTGGGCCACTGTGCTGACCCTTTGCTGGTGAATGGTGAATTCAGTTCCTTGGAGCCTGTGAATGTGAATGACACTATCACATTTAAGTGCAATGAGCATTACATCCTCAAAGGCAGCAGTTGGAGCCAGTGCCTGGAGAACCACACCTGGGTGCCTCCCTTTCCTATCTGCAAAAGCAGTAAGTATAAGAGAAAAAAGTGCAAATTCCAAGTGAAAATCTTGGCTTTCGCCACATGCCTGTAACACTGTCCTCTTTTTTTATCTGAGATGGATCTAGCAGGCAGCCAAGAAAGAGCCAAGCCTCAACTCAAGTGATGAATTCTAATGAAACGATCAGCGCCCAAAAAATAGACAAACCTTTTCTTTCCCCCTCAAGTAGGATTCCTGTACTACTAGGTCTAACACAGGGTAGTTTGAGACATCTGAATATTTTTTTTTTTTAATTTCAAGATCAAGTGATAACATTTTTTTTGAAAGATACACAAAAAGAGGGGGGAAAAAGACCATAACTCATCATTGCAAAATATATAAAATGAGTTGAAAATACCTCCTTTTATCACTATAATTCATAGCTCTCAGAGGTAATTAGTTGGATGTGTTTAATGACTTTTTTATGTTTACACAGATATTTTAAATAAATGCACACATACATGCCAACACGCATATATACCTACAAAGATGGGACTTTGCTATATATATTTTTCAGACAGCTTTTTTTCATATAACAGTATACATGAGAATCTTTTTCAGATCAGTATGTGTAGCTCTATCTCCTGCTTTTTAACTACATGTGGATATGCCATGGTTTATTCCACATCTCTCATATTAATGAACATTTATTTCTGTATTTTTGCTATTACAACCATACATCAGTATATCTATGCTATATTTCTACAAGATAGATTTCTAGAATGATTGATGAGTCACAGGATATAATTATTTGCAAAATATACCTAAAAAAATCCAAGAAATTCTACTAAAAACTTCATTCTTGGATACAAAATAAATATTGAAAAGTCAACAGTTATCAGTTTTTACAAATAGTTCTCAGATGAACTTTGAAATGTAAAAATAATTCCATTCATGAGGCCTATAGGAAAATTTACTGAAGGACAAAAAGTAAGACATGAATAAAAGAAAAGATCCTGGATAGGCAGACTTGGTACTACAATGCACTCCTAAGCAGAATTTTAAATTATAAAATATGATGCAAAAATTTAATTTTAAAATCTCATTTGGAATGGTACATATCTAACATTGCAAATTTATTTACTTATTTCGATACCTTATTTTTTTAGAGCAGTTTTCAGTTTCTAATAAAATTGCGAGGAAGATACAGAGATTCCCCCTATCCTTCCTCAACCCCACCCCCGTTATCAGCGTCACTCTCCAGAGTGGTACATTTGTAACAATGGACACATCATTAACACTAAAAGTCCATAGTTCACCTAAGAGTTCACGCTTGATGTTGTACATTCAATGGATTTGGACCAATGTATAATGACATATGTACATCGTTATAATTGCATACAGAGTATTCTCACCACCCTAAAAATCCTCTGTGCTCTGCTTATTCATCACTTTACTTCCCCCACTTCTCTCAACCACTGATCTTTTCATTGTTTCCACAGTTTTGCTTTTTTCCAGAATGTCATATAGTTAGAATCATACATTATATGGCCTTTTCAGATTGTCTTCTTTCACTTAGTAACATGAATTTATGGTTCCTCTATGTCTTTTCATGGCTTGATAGCTTATTTTCTTTTTTAGTGCTGAATAATATTTAATTTCTCAATGTACCACAGTTTACTTATCCATTCACTTTCTGAAGGACACCTTGGTTGCTTCCAACTTTTGGCAATTATGAATAAAGCTGCTAAAAATATCCATGTGATGGTTTTTTGGTGTGCATGTTAAATTTTCACCTTCTTTCAGAGTTGTATTTTATGGTAAGAGTATGTTCAGTTTTGTGAGAAACCACCAAACTGTCTTCCAAAGGGGCTCTGTTATTTTGCATTCCCACCAGCAACATATGAAAGATACTGTTGCTCCAAATCCTTCCCTGCGTTTGGTGTTGTCAGTATTGGAGTCTGACATTCTAATAGATGTGTAATAGTATCTCACTGTTGTTTTTACTCGCATTTCCCTGATGACAGAGTGTCTTTTCATATGCCATCTATATATGTTTGGTGAGGTGTCCGTTTGGGACACTGGAGTTCCTTAATCAACTCATTGAAATTTTTTTTCCTTTCTTCCACACAACTTTCTGACCTCAGGTTTTGACCTTTTAAAAATTATTTATTAACTGCTCAAGTAATACATCTCTGTTGTGGAAAAATAGAGAAAATAAAAGAAGAAAGCATTTAATTACCTACAAACCTACCACCCAGGGATAACAGAGTACCTTGGTATATAATTTTCAGAGTTTTTTTTTTTTTTTCTGTTCATATGTTGCCATATGACTGTGTTTTACAAAAATAGTATTATATTACACATGCTCTTTTATGCTTTGCTGCTTTAGTTATCTATTTGTTTTGAAGACCTTGTGTTTCAATAAATACATACCTACGTAATTATTCTTAATTTAGCTGTTAATCTTGATCAGTATGTTTAGACTCATTAGCTGAAAAGGACCTTAGAAATAATATTATTTAGCCTGCTTGTTTTATAGATTAAGAAGTAAGCTCAGAAAGGTGAAATGGCTTCTTTCATGCCATGTGGTTAGTGGAAGAGCCAAAACCAAAACTCACATCATGTAGTGTCTTGTCCAACTCTCTTTCCACAATTTTACAGACTCATCCTCTTTCATCCCAGCTCTGTTCTCTTTTTTTTTTTTTTCTGAAGCTCTCATATGGTAAAACCATCCCACAGTGACAGTCAATCTCCATTTGAGAGAAACTATCTCCATTTGAAGTAAACACTATTAATCTACTGTTTCAGGAGTTACTTCTTCCATCTCTACCTATAGTCTAATTTTTCTCTTCTTGTATGCGGACGATTGGCACCTCTACAACTTAACCTTCCTTTCCTCAAGCTCCTGCCAATCAGAAGGTACTCTCAGATCACCAGTGACTCAGAGAATGAGCCAGGGGAGGGAGTCTTTCCCATGGACAAATACGATTTTGACCAGAAGGAAACGAATGGAGAACATGTCCCAGATCCCAAATGGGCTGCTGTGAAGATGGTGGGTGCTGGCCTACAGAGTTGCACTTAGGGGGCTGGCATTGTTAAGTGAGCATTACTGGACTTCACAACTTCATTCTTATCCTCCTGTCTCTCAGGAGACTGTGGCCCTCCTGAGAATCCAACTCATGGCTATTTTAAAGGAACAGGTTTCAACTCGGGATCTAACATTACTTATTACTGTGAAGCGAGGTAAGTAATATTGCAGCATTTAAATATGAGACCTTGTCTCTTGACTAACAGCCTTGTTTTGGAAATGACCCAGTCTGCCTCAACCTAGTCCCCTGATTACCTAGCACATTCTGCTTTTGAGAGCTGCTTTAGCCCACTGCCAGCTCTCCCCAAGCCCTAGAAGACAGACTAATCCTCCTATTTATCCTAATTGAAATATCACTTTCTTTCCCTTAGCTAAGACAAGATAAAATATTTTAAATGTATGTTTTTCTAAAGAATCTCAGAACAAAAAACTCAAAACAAAAACCAAAAACCAAACAAACAACACCCCCCCCCCCACCCCGCAGAATATATGGAAGTACAGAAATAGAATTATTTAGAATAAAGATCTTTAGGACATGGTAATTAAAGTCTAACCTTAATTTAGACTGCCCAGTCACACCCGTACAGATCTCCTAGCCTTTTCTTTCCCTGGCCTCAATCTTATTAACTCAGAGTCTAGTGGCCTCACTGGCATTTCAATTTCATTATACACCTCCAATGGATTTTGCCATCCATTCCCACGTTTTTCTGATTAAAAGCTGAGGCTCCTTTTAAGCAGTTCACCAAGATTTATTTGAAGGCTGTCTCTAGCTTTCTACTCCTTTTTAGAGCATAGATGACAGATGCTTTTTTAAAGTTACTGAACAATGAAGATATTCCTCACTTACCCTCCCCACCCAAAAACTGTGTGAGTAAAAACACATATTTAGAATTTTTCATTCCTCCATGTCTTACAGGCTGACTCCTCACTTGGGTCCTCTCCACCCCTAGGAGAGTGGTTTTACTTTATGAATGCTTTATAATATTAAGATAACTTAAGCTTGCATTAGGGCTCTGGGGTGGAAAAGTAGATTCTATTGCAGTATGAAATACTGAAATACTATTACATAAAACCAGCTTTCGTTGCCCAGTTCAAGATGTGGAAGGGTAAATGCTGTTGCCATTCTAACTGGTGTCCAGGTACCGCCTAGTGGGCACACAGCACCAACAGTGCATTGATGGGGAGTGGAGCAGTGCCCTTCCAGTCTGCGAGTTGTTCCGAAAAGCTCCCAAACCAGCTGAGTTGGAGTTGGAGAAGGCACTTGTAAGTAGTGGGCTCTTTTCTTTGTTATTCACAGCTATGCCTCCAAGGCCTGGTGTTGCTCCTGGCACATGCTTGGTAAATAGCTGTTTAATTTGAGATGTCGTTGAATGGGTTGGTCTTGGCCTGATTATAGAGTGGGGCCTATAAACTAGTAACTCACGTTTTTGTATATGAATTCCCATTCTCCACCATTATCATTAATATCTCATGAGGCCCTGTTGGTAGGGGTTGTTGTCTCATGTGCTTTATTTTTTTTTTTTTTTTTCATGTGCTTTAAAGAGCCAGGTACATAAACTCATGTCTTAGACTTGGAAGTATTGCTGTGAAAAGTCTCTAAAATTTTTCTAGACTTCAAAAAAAAAAAAAAAAAAAAATCACAAAAATGCTGAGCAGATTCATTTTTATTGAGACTCCTCTCTTAGTCTATATCTATTACTGGGATGAGAAGTAAATCTAAGCCACTAAATTTTATTTTCAGAAAATGAAAAAGGACCCCAGGGGCAGGCAGTGGTGAATTCCCCCAAGACACACCAAATTGCAAGATTTTGTCTATATCTCTGTGCCCCAGGGGGAGGAGAAGGACACTTGGCAGCATCCTGAAAAAGGCCCCAGGCAGCCCCCAGCCATTCTGCAAATTTAAATGATTCATCATGTTGAAGACCCAGATCCCTACTGAAGCTAGCTGGGTTCTGAGCCCCCATTTGGGGACCTAAACACTACTTATTAGCTTCCAAGGGTAGAGGTGAGTCTCAGTTCTTAAATTAACTTCAAAAAATGTTCTTTCTTCAGCTTGCCTTTCAGAAGAGGGAGGAAATTTGCAACGCCATAGCGAAATTTACCCAAAGGTTAAAGAAAAGTGGCTTAACGATGGAGAAAGTAAAATATTCTCTGGAAAAAAAGAAAGCCGATTTGAAGGCAAGAATGTTGCTCGGACATTGTAGCTGAGCAGACTGGATATAGAAATACTCCTATGAATAAAATGTCCTCTTGGTTCTGAAACTGGTTTCAGATTTTTCTCTCTTCGGGCTGAAATGCAACTTCCTAGTAACCGGTTGTAGTTGTATAATGAGTGGGGGTGTGTGTGTGTATGTGTGTTGGATGTGGAATGACCAAGTGTTGTGATTGTCTAAGACCAGAATTAGCAACGCATTAATGGGGAGGGAAAGGTTTAATTTCCTGTCTGAAAGAGAATGGGAAGCTTAGATCACAGCTAAGGTATATGCCTTATTTATTTATTTATTTGGCCATGCCTCACAGGCTGGGGGAATCTTAGTTCCCCAACCAATGAACCTGGGCCCTCGGCAGGGAAAGTGTGGAGTCCTAATCACTGGATTGCAGGGAATTTCCACCTCATTTTTAAATATGAGATGCAAATTATGAGGCAAAAATTAACTCCAAACTAACCAAAACTTATGAGGCAAAAATTAATGTCTCATTTTGGGAAAATAGGCTCAGAACAGTTATACCCTTAAAATGACTTCTGGAGACAAAAGTAGAATTAGAAGCCAAACTCTCGCCTGGGTCTCCTCAAATCCTGTTTACAAAATCAGGTTTCCAAATCTTCTGCACTAATATTGCCCACTGCCTTTGGATGAAACTTAGCCCTACATGGTCAGTTTGAGATGCTGAAACACATATGAATTTATTTTCTTCTTTTTTCAGAGGGCGGAAGAAATAAAAATCCTAAGATTTTCTTGTCAAGATTTTATACTAAGCTGACATGACAAGACTCTCGCAGCTCTCACTCTGGCCTCTACTCAAAACACATAGAAACAGTGGGTAAAATACAAACAAAATACAAAAAAAGAGCTTGCAATAATGGAAAATCTCTAGGGGAAGTTACAAGGGAGAACAAGAAATGGGCTCTCCAGTAGCCTACAGTCTATTAATAGACACATATACACATCTCATCAATTCAGTGTGTTTAGAATGAAGTACACTCCTTTCACAGAAAGTGTTCTGTGGGCACTCACACGGGAGGAAGCTGACTTCTGTCTTAGCCGAAGAGGAGGAGGCAGGAACATGGCCAAGGTAGACAGCACAGTTCTTTGGGGCCTTGAAAATAAGTACGATTTAGAGACAAAGATTAGGGAGAACGACAGTCCAAGTGGAAAGAAGGTTTGAGGAGTGTAGTAAAGAGTCATACGCTCTTTTTTCTTCTTCTTCTAATTGAGGTAGGGTTGATTTACAATATTAGTTTCAGGTGTACAACATAGTGATTCAATTTTTAATAGATTATATTCCACTTAAAGTTACAACAAAATAATGGCTATATTTCTCTGTGCTGTACAGTATATCATGGTTGCTTATCTATTTTATACATAGTATTTATACTTCTTAATCCACTACCCCTCTCTTGCCTCTTCCTGCTTCCCTCTTCCCATTGGTAGCACTAGTTTGTTCTCTGTATCTGTGAGTCTGTTTCTGTTTTGTTATATTCATTTATTTGTTTTATTTTTTAGATTCCTCATACAAGTGATAACATAGAGTATTTTTCTTTCTCTGCCTGACTTATTTCACTAAGCATAATACCCTCTAGGTCCATCCACATTATTGCAAATGAAAGTCATGAGCTTTTTAACCAAGTAAATCTACTCCTAGGATGAATCTAACTTGAGCAAAATGATTTTAAATTTTAAGCTGTTCATTTTGCCTATACTGTCTATACTAGCAAGACCTTGTGAGCATTGGAAATATCCAATCTGAGGAAAATTTTAAATAAATTATGATACATCAAATGTAATGCAGTCTTTTACAGTGATAATTATGGACAGAAACTTTTAAAAACATAATCTTAAGTAAAAATAGAGTGCAGAAGAACAAGTACCTGCAGTTGCATTTATGTAAAACCCTTATTCTTATAGAAAAGGGCCAGGTAATAATAGGCACAGATGAAAACAGTCGTCTTAGAGTGGTAAAATTCTCTTCAAATTCTTTAATGTTTTAAATTGAGTTTTTAATATTAATTTTTTTAAAAGGTGCTGCAAAGAGGCAGGAAGGGTGGAGCACATTTAGGGCAATCCACATAGCCTGGCTTATCTGGATAAAGCCTGGGAAGTGATGAGAGAGCAGGCTGGAAAGATACATTAAAGTCAATTTATGGAGGATTTTAAAAGGCAAGTTAAAGAATTTAAACTTTATTTCATAGGCAGTGAGTAGAGATGGAAAACTTTCAAGCAAGGAAGTGATAAGGACAGAACATAGATTTCTCTCAGAACAGTATGTAGTACAGGTGCTGTAGGAGAAGAACTGAGATAGAGAAACTAATGAGAGGTCTACAGCAATAGTCCCCCCGAGATACAATGACGACCTGAATGGGTTTGATGGCATTAGAAATAGAAAAGAGACAGCAGATTTGAGAGCTATTGCAAGACCAAAACAACTTGTAACCTGATTGAACATTGGAGGATGAGGGAGAGGAAGGGTTTAAAGGTGAGTCTGAAATTTCATTCTGGGAAGCCTGTAGTAATCTTGGGGTCAGAAGATAAAGTTTCTGGGCAGGAAATGAGAAGTTCTCCTTTGTTGAGTATAAAGGTGCAATGAAACATGTAAGCCTTAGTTTAGGAGAGTCATGTAGTTATGGGGTAGTCCTCTTACAGGGAATAGTTAAAGCCATGAGAACAGATAAGATAAAAAGACGTAAAGAGAAACATTTTTAGAAAGAAGAACTTGGGATTTGTCTATATTTAAGGTTGAAAAGTAGGAAGAGGAAGTAATAACAACCAAGAAAGAGCAGTTAGTAAGATTGGAAATCAGGAAAGTTTAGGGTGATGGGAGCCAAAGGAGAAGAGAGTTTCAGAAAGGAAGTCATCCTCACTGTTAGAGGCTGCCGAGAAGCTGTTAAGTGATGAGTGAAAGAAACTTTGGATTTGGAGACAAGGGCACACCTCACAGAGGTGTGTCAGTAAATGTGGGAGAAAGCCAGATTGAAGACCACAACCAGAGGGGTAGGGAGTGATTATAGAGTAAAAGTAGTCAGGAAACATAGGGGATTCCTTCGAGTTCAACATTTCACAACAGAAGAAAACTTGAATTTGAGGTTTTAGTAAGATTGAGGGAACATTTCAGGATGGAAGATACATTGAAAACAAGGAAGGAAAGAAAAGAAATCTCTTCTCAAACAGGGGTGAATAAGGAAGACAATTTGAGGTGGATAGGAGCTAATGTGGAATGATTTCTTAGTAAAGTAGGTGGCAAGGTCATCTGCTGAGAGTAAGACAGTTTGGTGACCTGGAGAGAAAAATTCGGAACAGTCACTTTCGAAAGTAGAGTAAAGGACTCCAACAGATTGAGAAATGATATTTGAAGACCCAGCTTTAAAGCTTTTATTTCCTCCAACTTTGTTCTCAAAATGGCCTAATTTTGGATCTTCTTTTATGTTCATTCTTGTCAAATCAGCAAATCTGTCTCACCCTTGTAACTTGGTCCATGTTCTCTTTCTCTCTCTCTCTCTCTTTTCCCCACTGCAAGGCTTGCAGGCTCTTAGTTCTCCGACCAGGGCTCAAATCCAGGTCCTGTAGTGAAAGCACCAAGTCCTAACCTATGCCAGGGAATTCCTGGTCTATGTTTTCTTTACTCAAATATCTTTCTTGTTTGCATCTATTAATTTCTACTTTCCATTCAAAGCCCTGCTCAAATCTCCTGTCTTTTGTCAAAACTTCTGCTGTGATTCAACTCCTTTTCTGAAAACATTATAGGACTTTTGGTGTTTATTACAGACAAAGTGAAGTGGTCAGGAAGAATTGCACTTAGTAGCAGTCCCCTGAGCACACAAACCTTCATCCTGAGGACTAAGAGCTCAATTGGATAATGTCAAGCTTTGTGGTCCTTCTTAGGACCGCATGTGATAACAAACATGGCTGGCCCTTCGTTGCATCCTTCTAAGCAGCACTCAATGATAAACCAACTTCTGGAGGTCATGCATTTATGGAGCACTGATTATGTTCCAAGCAACTCAGTTCCAAGCTGGAACTCAGTAAATGTGTTAAACCCCTCACCTTCTGTACTTTCTTGGCGTGGGATGGAGATCAGTACAGGGGAAGGTCATTAGTCCTTGAGCCCCAGGAAAGCCTGCTGGACCTAGTCATGGAAAGTGGATCATTTTTGTGGACCTAGTCTGAACTCTGCAGTATCTAAGGTTTCCAGGCTAACTGGTTTGCATCTTGTACAAACCTCTTTTGTTTATAAAAAGAAAAAAAAAAAAAGAATTCTGGGACCAAATTTATATTGCCTTTCCATTTCAGGGAAATGGTTGGCAGAGGGGAAAACAAACGATTGCGACATGTTATCAAGAAAGAGGGCTAGTGAAGAGGAAGGAGATTGGATAAACACTGCTGCTTTATTTATGCTATTAATCATTCACTGGGCCAGTAGAGAGTTTCTGCCCATGCATTTCCATTTGGCCGTCCCTGAACAGCCAACCACATGGCTGGAATTCAGGGACTTTCTGGTGGAGCAATTACTAGCCAACTTCAGGGTGTTCTGGTAAACTCTTATCTGGGGAGGAGCTAAGGCTATTACAGATCAAAGCAGTTTTCCTCCTTTAGAAACTACGTAAGGCACGACAGAGTCTTCTTCTTCCTCAGCTACCTGCAGGTCAGTGGATTATTTGGGGTACCTTGGGGGAAAGGCTGGTAGTTTGGCCCTTTAAAGAGTACGGGATTAGAAGGATAATACAGAGACAAAACTTGGGGGTGTTTTCAGCAGAAATTTTTTCAGGGGTACTGCATTAGGGGACAATGTGACTTGAAAAGTCCTTTTAACCCCTACTGAGCCTCAACTTTCTATTATACATGCGGGAATAATAATAATACGTGCTAATAAAATAACCTGAAGCAGAAAAGAAGTAAGAAGTTACCCTTATTATTGCATCTAAAAGTCAAGTGTGTTTGTTTGTTAATCCTTTACCATCAATCCACATAGGGGAGTTGAGGCAGGTGGTAAGCCAGATGTCTCAAAGGGAGTCACAAGGAGACCTGGTTTTCATAGTCTACATTCTGAAAACTGGTGCAATTTCCTTTAGAGAGTTTATGAGGGTCAAAAATTACATGCGCTCTGGCTGTAGGATTTACAGAAGTTTTTTTCTTTTTTTAACTTTATTTATTTATTTATTTTATTGTCTGTGTTGGGTCTTTTTTTGCTGTGTGTGCGCTTTCTTTAGTTGCGGTGAGTGGGGGCTACTCTTTGTTGTGGTGCGCAGGCTCCTCATTGCTGTGGCTTCTCCTGTTGTGGAGCACGGGCTCTAGGTGCGTGGGCTTCAGTAGTTACAGCACATGGGCTCAGTAGTTGTGGCTCATGGGCTCTAAAGCGCAGGCTCAACAGTTGTGGCACACAGGCTTAGTTGCTCCGCGGCATGTGGGATCTTTTTGCAGCAGGGATCGTACCCATGTCCCCTGCTTTGGCAGGCAGATTCTTAACCACTGCGCCACCTAGGAAGCCCCCAGAAGTTTTAATATAACTGAAGTGCAGATATTTTTTGACTTACCCTTGTATTAACCCCTTCACATCTCCTCCACCACTGATAGCAAAGACCTTTAGATTTAACCATCAGGAGGTTATTGGTCAGCCTCCAGTTAGTTTCTGAAGCTAGAACCTTTACTGTCCTCAGCTCCTTTCTGCTCCTCACTTTTTGAATCTGGCAATGTTGATTAACCTTTCTTCTTCAAATTCCTTTCTCCCTTGGTTGGGCAGGACATAGTGCTCTGCTGGTTTGAGCTTTAATTCTTCAACTATCCTTCTCTTTGTTGACTCCTGTTCTGCCCCTAAATGTAGTAGTAAAGTAGAATACAAAGTAGAGCACCCAGAAGAGGAAGACACATCAAAGAAGATTTGTATTAAGTGTAGAGATATATTTGAAAATAGTATGGGCACAGAAGGAAGGAGCTGATAGAGAGATAAAAAAATTCTAGGAAAGGGCTTCCCTCGTGGCACGGTGGTTAAGAATCCGCCTGCCAATGCAGGGGCATGGGTTTGAGCCCTGGTCCGGGAAGTTCCCATATGCTGCGGAACGCTAAGCCCATGCGCCAACACTAAGCCCATGCACCACAACTACTGAGCCTGCACTCTAGAGCCCACGAGCCACAGCTAATGAGCCCATGTGCCACAATTACTGAAGCCTTAGTGCCTAGAGCCTGTGCTCCACAACAAGAGAAACCACCACAATGAGAAACCTGAACACAACAAAGAAGAGTAGCCCCCACTCGCCCCAACTAGAGAAAGCTGGTGTGCAGCAGTGAAGACCCAACACAGCCAATAAAAATAAATAAATAAAACATAAAAAAAAGAAATTCTAGGAAAGAAGAAGAAATTGTGGAAGCAAGTTCTTTCTGGAGTCTGAAAGTGATGTGATTGAGAGTGCAGGTGAAAGCCAGGAGACACTCCACCTGAGACTGGAGAAAAATTTATTCTTTCTAGAGGTATCTAAATTTTTTAAAAGGGAGTTTAGATAAAATAAATACATTGACTTAAAAAGTAATCTCTAATGGGAGGAGAAATTTGGAGGCTGAGGATTTTCCCAGAGCCTCTCAAATTGTACTGCCTTGGCAAATGCTGATGGTATTTTTCACAAGAGACTCTCCATGGTTCTTGAGCTGGTTTCATTTCTATAGGAATTTAAAAGGTGATGATATCATTGAAATACGAGGGGATTTACTAGGAAGTCTTAGCTTTTCAGAATTCTAGGGTTTGTAGGGAATAGAAAGATAATATGTTTAATGTCATCATTTTAAGGATGAGAAACAGCTCTGAGGAGCCGATGTAGCTTCTTCAAGATCACAGAAATTGACTGGTATTGCTGGAACTCAAATTCAGGTCCCCTCAGCTCATAAGTTCTAGCCTCCATCTCCATACTCTGTGGTTTGCTGAGTCCTGTGCAGGCTCTGCCGAGGGACCACCGTGAATCATGATGATGAACGGAAAATGTTACACCTGGCCCACTGAGCCACTGCACATCCTGACAACTAGTAAGCAAAGTCCAATCACTGAATCTTCTCTTCAGAATTTACAGAGGATTTCCCACGTATTATATCATTTGGTCCTCAGTAGGCATTTAGTCATTCTCACTCTGAAGATAAAACTAAATTGAGTTTTATTCATTTTACATTTATTGGATAACTGTTATTATGCCAGTTAATATTAGGTTAGAAACTGGAAGGTTGAATCAACACCTTCTTTGTCTTCAAGGGACCTATAATCTATTGCAAGAGGCAAAAGTGAATAGCTACAATACAATGTTACAATTAAGGTATCAGCAAAGTATTAGGGAAGCATAGCAGAGACTGATATTTCCTGGGGGGAGGATTGGGCAATTCTTCACCAAGGAGGTGACATTTGCTCTGGATAGCGCATCAAGGGGAGGCTGGAGGTAAGAGCATCGTGTACAAGAGACATCATATGAAAATGCTTGCAGGTGTTTGGAAAGTTCCAGGATACGTTTTGGGAAAGGTAAGCACTTGCATGTGGTTGAAACACAGTGTTTTAAGTGAACGGCCGTAGAGGAAGAGTTGGGAGAGTTATGGGGACCGAGAGAATTGGGGACCATGGGTGTTTTTAAGTAAAATTCCTTTTCAGGAATATAACAGCATCAATGTGGAAGCTGGCTTACAGTTGTTGGAAGCTTTTGTCTTCATGTAGGGTGGGGTGAAGGGAACTAGGAGAACATAAGCCAGGACTATGGAAGTGGGTATAAGAGAGAATGACACATTCTAGTATTGCTATAGCTAAAGTGACAAGACTTGGTGACTCTGAATATGGAAAGGTGGCAAGAGAGAAGAGGATAGGATAACTCAGGCTTCTAGTCTTGGAGATTGAGTGGTGATTGTTACCTTAGCTGAGACAGAAAGCAAAGGCCAAGCAGTGTTGGAAAGAAGATAGTGCATTTAGTTTGGGAAATGTTGGATTCAAGGTGCCTGGGAGATACAAATGAAGCAGTTGGAAATACTGAACTGAAACTTGAGATGTAGTATAACAAATTTTAAGAAAGAGTTTTTGTTTTGTTTTTATTTTGTTTTGTTTTTTTACTTAAATAAGAGATCTAAGAAGGAGCTGGGGAATGAGAGAAACGGAGAGGTTGATAAAGGGGTATAAGCTTTCAGCTATAAGATGAAGAAGTTTTGAGGATTTAATGCAAAACGTGGTATTACTGCATTGTATAACTGAAATTTGCTAAGAGAGTAGAACTTAAATATTATTTCCAGAAAAAAAAAAGAAAAAGAAAAAGATACACTTCTATGTGGAATCTAAAAAAAATCAAAAAGCAACAACAGCAATAACAACAAAAAAACCCAAAGCAAATTTATAGAAAAAGATTAGCCTCGTGGTTACCAGAAGTGGAGGGTGGGGGTGAGGTGGGGGCAGGAATTGGAAGAATGTTGTCAAAAGGTACAAACTTCCAGTTATGAGATAAATAAGTGCTAGGGATGCAATGTCAACATGGTGACTACAGCTAACACGGCTGCATGATATGTAAGAAAGTTGTTGAGAATTAATCATAAGAGTTCTCATCATAGGGAAAAAAATTTTTCCCTTTTTTTCTTTGTTTTCTTTTTATTCTGTCTATATGAGAAGATGGATGTTAGCTGAACCTATTATGGTAATCATTTCACAATATGTGCAAATCAAACCATCATGCTGTACACCTTAAACTTATGCAATGATGTATGCCAATTATTTTTTGATAAAACTGGGGGAAAAAGATAAATATGTGATGTGACGGATGTGTTAATTAATGAGTTGGGGGGCAGGGGGAAATCCTTTCATAATGTGTATGCTTGTCAAATCACCATGATGTGCGCTTTAAGTATCTTACAATTTGGTCACCTATGCCTCAATAAAGCTGAAATTAAAAAGAAAAAAGAAATCCAACAGTCAAAAGTTTTAGTTTACATTTAGGATTACAGGGGAAGAAGAAAGTGTAACAATTTATTTTTGGATTTGCAAAGAAAACTCACAAGAATTTATAACTTTCAAAAACAGAATAGTTAATTTAAATATTATCCAAGACAAAAAAAAATTTGCTAAGATAGCCAGTCAGAATTACAAACTTTTCCAGGGTTAAAGGTTATGTTCAAGTGGCAAAGAAACCATCTCCTTTGTTAGATATAACATTTGCAGGTCAATTTTATGATGTAGATATCTGCTTTTCTGTAGCTGCAGGGGAAGAGAAAATAACTCTTTATTTTGCTGAGATTTCTTTCAACTACTTTTAGAAAGATCCACAGTCATAAGGCTCAGGACAGGAATTTTCTAGATGGCAACAAGAGTAAAGGAGACAGGCCTGAATGGCTCAAAATTGACATGTGGGAAGCAATAGGGCAGAGTAAGATTTTTATTAACAATTGAGTTTATGGAGCACATAAGTTTTTGCACTTATAGGAGACAGTTGGGCCCAGAGGTCTGTGAGTGATTCATGGATGATGGTCAATGTCATGGGGTGGATGAGTTCCTCCCAGGAAGACAGCAAAGGTGAGGGAAGAAGAAGCTCAGGATGGACCCCTGTGGGTGCCAGCGCTGCTACTCTCGGGGTGGCAATGGGTCTCACTGTTGTCACGGGCCTCAATGAAGACCTGACCGAGACTTCTGGCCCAAGTTCAGCGTGTTTTCCTCTTCACCAGGGCTTAGCTAAAGTCCCGTGGAATTGCAGCCATTATAATTTTATATCATTATTGTGATGATGTGTTGACTCTAGGAGTTCTGGTTCTGTCAGAATCACATTCCAACATCAGTTCTGCCACCCTCTTCCCTAACATTTCTCATGAATATTTTCTATGTGTTGTCCATGCACCAAACCAAGCCCCCTCAGCAATTCTGGGAGACATGTATAGTTATTGTTATTTTATGAAAAAGGAAATTGAAGCTTAGATGGCTGAGTATCTTGCCCACGGGCACACAGTTCCCATGTGGTGGAACCAGGCTTGAACCCACATGACTTGGGTCTAATTCCAGAGTTCATGTCCCAGGGTCTGGCCACATACTGTCCTGCTGTGTCCCCAGCACTGTGTCTGTGCCCTTGGTACAAGACTGCCTGATGTAAATCCCTCACTGCAATGTAGAGTCTGTATGTGTGGCTGCCGTTTAGCTCCTGACATAACCTGTGGTGTTTGTTTATTCCTTCCCTCTTTACTATCCTATGTTTTATGGTTGAGGATATGATAACTTCGGGTTAAGGATGGGGAACAGCCTAGAGTAAAATTGCTAGGGTCTGTTCTCATTAAGATAGAGGATGTGCCTTGCTTTAAAATTAGCTAAAATCTGACCTTGACACAGCAAACACTGTAAGAGTAGATATGGAACAGTATTGTTTTTCTTTAAAACATTTTAGCACTAGGTGCTTTTGAATGTAAATTCAACAAACATTTATTGAGCACTCTCACTGAGTGAGGCATAGTGCTATGCACCATGTAGGGCAGAGATGACTAAGAACCCACCTTCTGACTTCAAGGAACTTAAATCCATGGGGAAGACAGACTTCAGATGTCTGTTAAGCCGAGTCAGAGTTAGAGTTACAAACACTCAATTGTAATTGGAGGTTGGAGACTGGTCTGGAGGCTAGGAGGGGACATTGGAGAATAAGTAGGAATTAAAGAGGAAAGGGTAAGAAGGAAGATGCTACTGGCAGGGGTGGGAGGTCAGAAAGTGTTTGGAAATGTCAGGGATCCGGGTTGTCAAGACCAGCTGGATTAACTAAAAAGTGAGCCATTGGAAACCAATTTGATGAATGACCATTCCTGAAGAATCATTTCACTGAAATCAATCTGCAGAATTTATAGCATTATCAATTTACTTAATGTTGTTCTAGGAAATATACATTTTTAATATATTCAATGATTATAAATATTCTTTTTGAACATAGCTAATGAATATGTTCTTTGAAGCAGCATTTTCAGTATTTTTGTTCAATATCCTGAAGCTAAGGATTTAACCTGTGGCTGTGTTTTTATAAATATACTCACAAATATTTTTCTGATTATATTCCATGTATATATTTTTCTTGTGACTATCATAACAACTGTAGCAATTGGGAAATGGGAAAATTTCACTTTATACTGTTATCCTCTTGATTACAGGCAAATTCTATTTTGCCAACATATAGGTATTTTTAAATCTCTTTAATTTCACTGAAATTCAATAAACATGACACATCTACTGACATCAAAAATGAAAGAAACTGATTTCTATGGTTTTTATAGTTTATAACAGCTTTTATTGGGTGGGAGAAATTTGTCATATTTTGTAAATTTCACAGATGATTTAGTGAACTGGTTTTCATTATGCAGAACTCGCCTTCCCTGCAACTATCTCCAGTCTCATCAGGTTGCTGAGTAGAGACTAGAGATCAAGTGGGAAGTATTAAGAAAAAAAAGAGGGAGAAACAAGAGAGAAAGGGGCAGAGACTTCCTAGGTGGCGCACTGGTTAAGAATCTGCCTGCCAATGCGGGGGACATGGGTTCGATCCCTGCTCCAGGGAGATCCCACATGCCTTGGAGCAACTAAGCCCTTGAGCCACAACTATTGAGTCCGTGTGCCTCAACTGTTGAAGCCCACGTGCCTCGAGCCCATGCTCTGCAACAAGAGAAGCCACCGCAATGAGGAGCCCGCGTACCACAATGAAGAGTAGCCCCTGCTTGCCGCAGCTAGAGAAAGCCCATGTGCAGCAACGAAAACCCAACAAAGCCAATGAATAAATAAATTAATTTAAAAAATTTTAAAAAAATAAAAGAAAGAAAGGGGCTCAGAACACTGGTCCTGGCTCTTCTCAGTTCATTCCGTACAAATTTATTTTTAGTAACCAAGATATCTGATAAATTGTTCAACAGGTTAAACTTATTTTTTGGCAGAATTGTCCTAGTGGCTATGACCAGAGCTCATGGGATAGGATGTGCATGGAGTGGAGTTGCCCACAGCTGACAGCAGGTGGAGAACTGAACGTTAGAACTGAGTTTTGGAAAGATAAGTTTAGATGAGTCCTTGCTCAGTGAAGAAGTTGGGGCCCTTCACATAGTGTGCAGGGCCACTATGAACTTTCTTCCTCTCAAAACATCTTTGAGAGACAAAAACATCTCTGAGGGAAATACTGAGGGGATTCCCTTTATCTAAATGGATATACAATTAGTATGAATTATGGATACATGGGAGCGAAGAATCGTGTGGATCTAACAGAAATATCAGAATAAAAGATGAAATTCAGTCTCTCACTGGGACTTAACTTCATATATTCCTTTGAGGACAAAGACTATTTCTAATGCATATTTAAGATATACTGTTATTTTCCAAGGGGAACAGGAGTGTGGTGAAGAGAAAAATGTCCTTCATGATTTTGCTTTAAATAAGTCTTTAAATAGTCTGGTTAAGTAATGAAAGTACATTTGTCACATATGTTTTATTTATGTATCTCTCTCTATATATATATCACATATATCTATATCTGTAGATAAAAACTTTTTTTCCCAAAACTGCAAATTGCTTGGTTTATTGCCTCAGTTGACAGTTGTCATGAGGAACTCCCAATGTTGTACATAATGATCCAACTCTTTTTCTCTATCTTATCATTCTCCTGCTTTTTTGTTTTGTTTTGTTTTACATTTGTTTCCTTTTCTCTAACTCCTTTGCCGTTTCCTTACTCAGATCATCTCCATGGTTCTTCTGCCCAATTGCAATAGTCTTTTGTATTTTTAATTTTTAAATTTTTTTAAAGAACTTTTATTGAGATTCAGTTAACATACAATAAACTGCGTATATTTAGAGTATACAATTTGGTATTCTTTTTCTTACTAGAAATTTATATATGGCAAACCCAATCTCCCAATTCTTTCCCCTGCAACCTTCCCCGCTTTCCGTGCTTGGTGTCCATATGTTTGTTCTCTGCATCTGTGTCTCTATTTCTGCCTTGCAAACCACTTGATTTTACCATTTTTCTATATCCCGCATATATGTGTTAATATACGATATTTGCTTTTCTCTTCCTGACTCACTTCACTCTGTATGACAGTCTCTGGGTACATCCATGTCTCTAAAAATGTCCCAGTTTCATTGCTTTTTACAGATGAGTAATATTCCATTGTATATATGTACCACAACTTTTTTATCCATTCATCTGTTGATGGACATTTAAGTTGCTTCCATTTCCTGGCTATTGTAAATAGTGCTGTGATGAACATTGGAGTGCATGTGTCTTTTTGAAGTATGGTGTTCTCTGGGTGTATGCCCAGTAGTGGGATTGCTGGGTCATATGGTAGTTCTATTTTTAGTTTTGCAAGGAACCTCCATACTGTTCTCCATAGTGGCTGTATCAGTTTACATTCCTGCCAACAGTGCAAGAGTGTTCCCTTTTCTCCACACCCTCTCCAGCATTTACTGTTTGTAGATTTTCTGATGATACCCATTCTGACTGGTGTGAGATGATACCTCATTGTGGTTTTGATTTGCATTTCTCTAATAATTAGTGATGTTGAGCAGCTTTTCATGTGCCTCTTGGCCATCCGTATGTCTTCTTTGGAGAAATGCCTATTTAGGTCTTCTGCCCATTTTTGGATTGGGTTGTTTGTTTTTTGATATTGAGCTGGATGAACTGTTTATATACTTTGGAGATTAATCCTTAGTCTGTTGATTCATTTGCAAATATTTTCTCCCATTCTGAGGGTTGTCTTTTCATCTTGCTTATAGGTTCCTTTGCTGTGCAGAAGCTTTGCAGTTTCATTAGGTCCCACTTATTTATTTTTGTTTTTATTTCCATTACTCCAGGGGGTGGATCAAAAAGATCTTGCTGTGATTTATGTCGAAGAGTGTTCCTCCTATGTTTTCCTCTAGGAGTTTTATAGTGTCTGGCCTTACATTTAGGTCTTTAATCCACTTTGAGTTTATTTTTGTGTATGGTATTAAGGAGTGTTCCAATTTCATTCTTTTACATGTAGCTGTCCAATTTTCCCAGCACCACTTATTGAAGAGGCTGCCTTTTCTCCATTGTATATCCTTGCCTCCTTTGTCATAGATTAGTTGACCATAGTTTATCTATGGGCTCTCTATCCTATTCCATTGATCTATATTTCTGTTTTTGTGCCAGTACCATACTCTCTTGATCACTGTAGCCTGTGTATAGCCTGAAGTCAGGAAGCCTGATTCCACCAACTCTGTCTTTCCTTCTCAAGATTGCTTTGGCTATTTGGGGTCTTTTGCGTTTCCATACAAATCGTGAAATTTCTTGTTCTAGTTCTGTGAAAAATGCCATTCGTAATTTGATCAGGATTACATTGAATCTGTAGATTGCTTTGGGTAGTATAGTCATTTTCACAGTGTTGATTCTTCCAATCCAAGAATGTGGTTTATCCCTCCATCTGTTTGTGTCATCTTTGATTTCTTTCATTAGTGTCTTATAGTTTTCTGAGTACACGTCTTTTACCTCCTTAGTTAGGTTTATTCCTAGGTATTTTATTCTTTTCGTTGCAGTGGTGAATGGGATTGTTTCCTTAATTTCTCTTTCTGATCTTTCACTGTTAGTGTATAGGAATGCAAGAGATTTCTGTGTGTTAATTTTGTATCCTGCAGCTTTACCAAATTCGTTGATTAGCTCAAGTAGTTTTCTGGTGGCATCTTTAGGATTTTCTGTGTAGAATATCATGTCATCTGCAAAGAGTGACAGTTTGACTTCTTTTCCAATTTGGATTCCTTTTATTTCCTTTCCTTCTCTGATTGCTGTGGCAAGAACTTCCAAAACTATGTTGAATAGTAGTGGTGAGAGTGGACATCCTTGTCTTGTTCCTGATCTTAGAGGGAATGCTTTTCAGTTTTTCACCATTGAGAATGATGTTTGCTGTGGGTTTGTCGTATATGGCCTTTATTATGTTGAGGTAGGTTCCCTCTATGCCCACCTTCTGGAGAGTTTTTATCATAAATTGGTGTTGAATTTTGTCAAAAGCTTTTCCTGCATGTATTGAGATGATCATGTGGTTTTTATCCTTCAGTTTGTTAATATGATGTATTACATTGATTGATTTGTGTATATTGAAGAATCCTTGCATACCAGGGATAAATCCCACTTGATCATGGTGTATGATCCTTTTAATGTGTTGTTGGATTCTGTTTGCTTGTATTTTGTTGAGGATCACCCTGAGTTTGGTAGTGTTCCTTCCTCTGCAATTGTTTGCAAGAGTTTGAGAAGGATTGGTTTTAGCTCTTCTCTAAATGTTTTATAAAATTCACCTGTGAAGCCATCTCATCCTGGACTTTTGTTTGTTGGAAGATTTTTAATCACAGTTTCAATTTCATTACTTGTGATTGGCCTGTTATTTTTTTTCTGTTTCTTCCTGATTCAGTCTTGGAAGCTTATACCTTTCTAAGACTCTGTCCATTTCATCCAGGTTGTCCATTTTATTGGCATATAGTTGCTTGTAGTAGTAGCTTATGCTGCTTTTTATTTCTGCAGTGTCCATTGTAATTTCTCCTGTTTCATTTCTAATTCTATTGATTTGAGTCCTCTCCCTCTTTTTCTTGATGAGTCTTACTAGAGGTTTATCAATTTATTTATCTTCTCAAAGAACCAGCTTGTAGTTTTATTGATCTTTGCTATTGTTTTCTTCATTTTTATTTCATTTATTTCTGCTCTGATCTTTATGATTTCTCTCCGTCTACTCACTTTGGGTTTTGTTTGCTCTTCTTTCTCTAGTTTCTTTAGGTGTAAGGTTAGGTTGTTTATTTGGGATTTTTCTTGTTTCTTGAGGTAGGATTGTATTGCTATAAACTTTCCTCTTAGAACTGCTTTTGCTGCATCCTATACATTTTGGATCCTTGTGTTTTCAATGTCATTTGTCTCTAGGTATTTTTTGACTTCCTCTTTGATTTCTTCAGTGATCTGTTGGTTATTTAGTAGCATATTGTTTAGCCTCCATGTGTTTGTGTTTTTTACAGTTTTTTTTTCCTGTAATTGATTTCTAATCTCATAATATTGTGGTCAGAAAAGATGCTTGATATGATTTCAATTTTCTTAAATTTACCAAGGCTTGATTTGTGACCCAAAATATGATCTATCCTGGAGAATATTCCATGTGCACTTGAAAAGATCGTGTAATCTGCTGTTTTTGGATGTAATGTCCTATAGATATCTATTAAATCCAGCTGATTTATTGTGTCCTTTAAAGCTTGTGTTTCCTTATTAATTTTCTGTCTGGATGATCTGTCCATTGGTGTAAGTGGGGTGTTAAAGTCCCCCACTATGATTGTGTTCCTGTCAATTTCCTCTTTCATAGTTGTTAGCATTTGCCTTATGTATTGAGGTGCTCCTATACTGGGTGCATATATATTTGTAATTGTTATTTCTTCATCTTGGATTGATACCTTGATCCTATGTAGTGTCCTTTCTTGTCTCTTGTAACATTTTTTATTTCAAAGTCTAATTTATCTGATATGAGTATCGCTACTCCAGCTTCCTTTTGACTTCAATTTGCATGGAATATCTTTTCCATCCCCTCACTTTCAGTCTGTATGTGTCCCTAGGTCTGAAGTGGGTCTCTTGCAGACAGCATATATATGGATCTTGTTTTTGTATCCATTCAGCCAGTCTGTGTCTTTTGGTTAGTGCATTTAGTCCATTTACATTCAAGGTGATTATTGATATGTATGTTCCTATTACCATTTTCTTAATTGTTTTGTTTTTGTTTTTGTTTCTGTAGGTCCTTTTCTTCTCTTATGTTTCCTGCTTAGAGAAGTTCCTTTAGCATTTGTTGTAGGGCTGGTTTGGTGGTGCTGAATTCTCTTAGCTGTTGCTTGTCTGTAAAGCTTCTGATTTCTCTGTCGAATCTGAATGAGATCCTTGCTGGGTAGAGTATTCTTGGTTGTAGGTTCTTCCTTTTCATCACTTTAAATATATCATGCAACTCCCTTCTGGCTTTCAGTTTCTGCTGAGAAATCAGCTGTTACCCTTATGGGAGTTCCCTTGTATGTTATTTGTCATTTTTCCCTTGTTGCTTTTAATAACTTTTCTCTGTCTTTAATTTTCGTTAGTTTGACTCCTATATGTCTAGGCATGTTTCTCCTTGGGTTTATTCTGCCTGGGACTCCATGTGCTTCCTGGACTTGGGTAACTATTTCCTTTCCCATGTTAGGGAAGTTTTCAACTGTAATCTCTTCCAATATTTTCTCGGGTCCTTTCTCTCTCTCTTCTCCTTCTGGGACCCGTATAATGCGAATGTTGGTGCATTTAACAGTGTCCCAGAGGTCTCTTAGATTGTCTTCAGTTCTTTTCATTCTTTTTTCTTTATTCTTTTCCACATCAGTGATTTTCACCTTTCTCTCTTCCAGGTCACTTATTCGTCCTTCTGCCTCAGTTAATCTGCTATTGGTTCCTTCCAGTGTATTTTTCATTTCAATTATTGTGTTGCATATCTGTTTGTTCTTTAATTCTTCTAGGTCTTTGTTAAACTTTTCTTGCAACTTTTTGATCTTTGCATCCAGTCTTTTTTCAAAGTCCTGGATCATCTTCATTATCATTATTCTGAATTCTTTTTCTGGAAGGGTACCATTTCATTTAGTTGTTTTTCTGGTGTTTTGTCTTGTCCCTTCATCTGGTACAAAGTCCTCTGCCTTTTCATTTTCTCTGTCTTTCTGTGGCTGTGGTTTTTAGTTCCACAGAATGAAATACTGCTGATACTGCTCGATACTGCTGTCTGCCCTCTTGTGGAGGAAACTATCTAGGAGGCTCATGTGTCCTTCCTGATGGGAGGGACTGATGGTGGGTTGGGCTGGGTGGACAGAGCTCAGTAAAACTTTAATCTACTTGTCTGCCAATGCGTGGGGTTGTGTTCCCACCTTGTTGGTTGTTTGGCCTGAGGCTACCCAGCACTGGAGCTTGCAGGCTCTTTGGTGGGGCTAATGGCGGACTCTGGGAGGGCTCATGCCAATGAGCACTTCCCAGAACCCCTGTCTCCAGTGTCCCTGTCCCCTCAGTGAGCCACAGCTGCCCCCCACCTCTGCAGGCAACCTCCAACACCAGCAGGTAGGTCTGGTTCAGTCTCCTATGGGGTCACTTCTCCTTCTCCCTGGTTCCTGGTGAGCACACTATTTTTTGTGTGCCCTCCAAGAGTGGAGTCTCTGTTTCCCCCAGTCCTGTGGGGGTCCTGCAATCAAATCCCGCTGGCTTTCAAAGTCTGATTCTCTGGTGATTCCTCCTCCCATTGCCAGACCACCAGGTTGGGAAGCCTGACGTAGGGCTCAGAACACACACTTAAGTGGGTGAACTTCTGTGGTATAAGTGTTCTCCAGTTTGTGAGTCACCCACCCAGCACTTACGGGATTTGATTTTAACATGATTGTGTCCCTCCTACCGTCTCACTCTGGCTTCTCCTTTGTCTCTGGATGTGAGGTGTCTTTTTTTGGTGAGTTCCAGTATCTTTCTGTTGATGATTGTTCAGCAGTTAGTTGTAATTCTGGTGCTCTTGCAGGAGCGAGTGAGCACACGTCCTCCTACTCTGCCATCTTGGACCGTCTCCCTGAAATGGTCTTCTTAATCAACCTCCCTGTTTCTCCTTTCTGTTCACTTCAATCTTTCATGTATGCATCCACTCTAGTGATCTTAAAGCACAATAATGTGTCACTCTAAGGATGTATTAAAAACAAACAAACCAAAAACAAAATCCAAAACAAAACAAAAAAATGCCTCTTTATGTGCATAAATTCCTAACCTTGGCCCTTAATCCCATTTGGGATTAGTGTAGTGTGCATAAATTCCTAACCTTGGCCCTTAATCCCATTTGGACACATCTATGAGCTGCCTTCCTACTTCCTGCCACCTTACTTTCCAGCCAAATTGTAGTGTTATCTACTGCTCCTCCAATTTGCCCTGCATCCATTTTCTAACTTTTACAGCATACCTAACTCAGACTCAGCCACCTCCCATCTCTCCACTTGGAATTAATCTCTCTAACAAGCAGAGTACTTCTGCAGAGGCTAACACCCACTGTTTTGTGTTGCAAGCTTTGTGTGCCTGTCTTTTCTTCCACTCTAGGATATAATTTCTTTAAGACATGGATCCCATAGCATTGACCTAGTTTTTTATGACAAGTAGGAATTCAATGCTTGTTTATTAAATTGAGTTCTTTCAGCAGAAAAGTGTTGGTGAAGCATCACAGAGCTCCAATTATGATCCTTCATAGAAAGTGGATAATGGCATCCTGGTCCTTCTCTAGGCTGTGGAGAGTCTCTGATCCAATTCTATTCCAAGCGACCTTGCTTGCTGCTCTGTTGGCTACTGTTCTTGGTGAGTAATAGGAAGACAAGTTCACATTGTCAGCAAATATTCAAGATCATCCACTCATTCATTTTCAAGACTAGCAAAGAGCTTTTAGCAGAAATCTAGCTTCAGCAACAAAGGGTTTATTTGACAAGAAGTTTGGAGTTTATTTGGAATTTTGAACTTATGGGGATTTGGAGTTGTTTAGAATGTAGGGAGAATTTGCTTTACCCATAAAAGAGTCAGTTTTGTAGACATTCCCCCTGTAGAATTTCTTCTCCAGGAATTTCCAATACAATCTGTCCCCAGCCATGACTTGAAACAAATCTGTATTGTCTACTGGCCTGACTAAACAATCTTCACTGTCTGTGGGTTTATCCAGAATGGACACAGGAAATACATACTTCTACTGCCCTGAAAGGTAAATCAGCCTTGTATTTCATTCTTGCAGGCAAAGCAGGATGAAGATTTGTATGCTTCAAGGGCTCCATGTTTCTTCCTTCAGATTATTCAAAATCCAAGGGATGCAAAAAAGTAGAAATTAGAAATGTTATTCTCATCCTTCTCCCAGTCACCCAGTTTCTGTTCCCTGAGTCAACTGATGTTACATAATTTTATTATTAATGAAATAATGTTTCTGTTGAAGAAAATTGTAGGACTTCTGGATTTGCATGGGTACATCTGAGTCAGCAGATATGGGGAATCTGATAGGCTGAGGAAATCATGTCTGCCTTCTTTTAAGATAAATCATCTCATTTACAGGAGAGAAGGGACAAAAGATTTATGCCTTTTATCATTATCATTGCCATTAATCAACAAACAAGTATTACTAATTACTCACTGGATTCACTGAACAATGGGGATAATAGGAGTTACTATTTTTCTTCATTAGAGGAGAAGAGAATGGTTCCTTCCCTAAAGTAATGGTACTGAAACTGTAAGATGCTGTGTCCCAACCTATAACTTTTGGTGGTTTGTCATTTTGGTGTCCAGGCACATGTGGTCCTCCACCCTATTTACCCTTTGCTTCTCCAACAAGTGAGTCGAATAAGACAGATTTTGAAACTGGAACTATTCTGAATTATGACTGCCGCCCTGGCTACAGAAGGACAATTTCAAAAGTTTCCGATCTTACCTGTGACTCAAAAGGCAATTGGAAATACAAGGAGTTCTGTGTCAGTAAGTATGAACATTTATTTTTCTTATTTGTGCTTTTTCCTTCTTTGCAAAGTTATCTCAGGAAGTAAGCTTTATAAATACAAATGAGTATCTTTGGTCACTAAGAAACAATCCAGTTTGTAAGTTACGGATTTCAGTGTGCACGTGTGCCACTTTTTGAAAAGCATAAACAAACAAATGAATAAAACAAAAAAAATTAGGAGCCACCTACTTGCATTGGAAAATATCCATCCTTTACAATGTATTCAGTAAGTGTCTTTTTTCAGAAATGAACTACAAATTCAATTTTAATATGCTGAAAACTAGCTTCACTCTATAAAATTATTGAAAGTTATGTTGCTAGAAAATGGCAATGCAGTTTTCAAAGAAACCTCACCCCAAATATGTGCTGTGTTTGGAAGAAGATGCTGTGGTTCACTCTTAGTTGAGAATAAATTCTGTGATGTTTTCCAGTAGTAGGTGTGTATACACACAATCTATACTTTTTTGTTTCTTTTGTGACCAAGGACATGTGTTTTGAGTGGCTTAAGTTCAAAGTACATGCTGGAGATGTTGAATGGAGCTTAGCTCCCTGGTTACTGTGTTAAATCCTAGGCTATAGACTTCATTACCACAGCTCTCTTTTCTAATGCTATATCCACGAGTACATGGAATCACTAATCATCATTTTAATTTTTGTCTCAGGGAAACGATGTGAAAACCCAGGAGAATTGCTTAATGGGCAAGTGATACCTAAGCCAGATTACCAGTTTGGATCACATATAGAATTCAGCTGTTCAGACGGGTGAGCGTGAGGCAAGCTA
This sequence comes from Hippopotamus amphibius kiboko, assembly GCF_030028045.1. Taxonomy (NCBI): domain Eukaryota; kingdom Metazoa; phylum Chordata; class Mammalia; order Artiodactyla; family Hippopotamidae; genus Hippopotamus; species Hippopotamus amphibius. The sequence goes on from NC_080188.1 coordinate 155,928,231, forward strand.
GAGAAAATACTTTTCTTTTAAATTAATTTTAAAAAATAGCTAAAGTTTTCATATATTTCAAAAATAAACATGATATAAAAAGGGAAACATTGAGAGTTCTCACTTCTCTTCCATTGCCCTCACCCCATTCCTTTCCATCCTTAAACAGCGGTCCACCTTTATTGGCTTCTTATGTATCTTTCTATCTATATATCTATATCTTTCTATAGTATATATCTTTAGTATATATTTTTATTTTGCACCTTTCCAATACCAAAGGTAGTTCTGAATCTTGCTTTATTTTTACTTATCCACATGAACAGGAGATATCTAGGTTTGTGCATAGGGAGGTCTCCCATTAATTCCCTTTTACAACTGCATAGAATTTTATTGTGTGATATATCATGGATTAATAATCTCTTTGATAGATCCATGAATATTTCCAATCTTTTGCTGTTCTGAACTATGCTCTAATGCATTACCTTGTACATATAAGTTATATCTGCAGGGTAAATTCCCAAGATGGGATTCCTGGGTGAAAGAATACATATATTTGAAAATTTGAAAGATGTTTCCAAATTGCTCTCTGGTTTTGCAGAATATACAAATGTCTGTCTCTCCATAAACTTTCCAACTCAATGTGCTGTCAAACTTTCAAAACTTGTAAAAATTTTGAAAATTTTGCAATTTAAGAGGTAACAATGAAATCTTACTAGAGTTTAAATGTATATTTCTTTTATTCTGAGTAAAATTGAGCATAATTTAATATGTTCAGCAGATGTTTATATTTATTTGATAATAAATATTATTTAATATTTGTGAATTATTTGGCATGTCCTTTGCCTATATTTTCTATTAACTTGTTGAATGTTTTATTCTTCATTTCTAAGATATGTAAATACACATATTCACATGAATCTATGCATATTAGGGTTTAGACCTTGTTTCTGATATGAGTTGCAACTTTTCCCCCAAGTATATTATTTTTCTTTTGACTTGGCTTTGGTATGTTTTTCTTCTTGAGGAGAAATTTTTTTATGTTGTCCAATTTATCAGTCTTCCTCTTAAAATGGCTTCTGAATTTTAGGTCTTCATTTAAAAGCCCTTCCCAAATACAAGATTTTGAACTATTTGCCTAAATTTCTTCTACTACTTTATGATTTCATATTTTTTAATGTTTAAAGCTTTGATCCATTTGGAGTCAATATATAGTATACAGTATGAGGTACACATCCCTCTGTATTTTTACACATGGCTTTCCTGTTGTCCCTACACATTTATTAAAAGTCCATTCTCAATTTACTGATATGAGAGTGCTCTTTGTTAATATATAAAATTCTTATATATATCTGGGTCTATTTCTGGACTTTCTATTCAGTGCCTTTGTTTTGCCTATATATTTATATACACATTTCACTGTCATCTAGTTATTGATGCTTTATAATATACTTTAATAATAATATAGGTAGTCCTATCTTATTACTTTTCTTTTCTAGGGTTTTCCTAACAATACTTATTTGTTTATTTTATTATGTGAACTTTTAAAAATATTTATTTAATTTATTTATTTTAATTTTTTTTGGCTGTGTCAGGTCTTCATTGCCGCATGCATGATTTCATTGTGGTGTGCAGGCTCTTTGCTGTGCCACATGGGCTTCTCTGTAGTTGTGGCATGTGGGTTTTCTCTTCTCTAGTTGTGGCACATGGGCTCCAGGGCATGTGGACTCTGTAGTTTGCGTCATGAGGGCTCTTTATTTGAGGCACACAGGTTTAGCTGCCCTGCGGCATGTGGGATCTTAGTTCCCCCACCAGGGATCAAACCTGCGTCCCCTGCATTGCAGGATGGATTCTTTACCACTGGATCACTGGAGAGGTCCCTCTGTGTGAGCTTTAAAGTTAGGCATATTTAAAAATCAGTGTTGGATTAGCTTTTAACTTAATTTTAGGAGAATATGTTTTTTGTTTGTTTGTTTTTGTTTTTGTTTTTGTTTTTGTTTTAATGTTGAATCTCCCTAGACAAGAGTATGTTACTGTAGAGAAGGAAGAACTTTCCCTTTGCTATCTTAAGGTCTCTGGCTGGGCTTGAGAACTAAGTTGACATAGACAGATTAATAGGAGAAAAGTATACCAATCTTACTTTTACATGTACATGGGAGCCTTCCCAGGAAAATGGAGACCCCAAAAGTGGTTAGGCCTAAGTACTTATGTGTTAGATTGATGAAAGAATAGTAATTGTGGAAAAGTAACAACAATATATAGGGAGGCTAAAGGGAGATGAGCATTATTTTTAACAAGGCCTGTGGTACAGATTTTTCTTGGCCTCAGTGCTCCATCTCTGGTGATGATAATGTTCTTTCCTCCTGGTATAGAAAAGGCATCTTTTACATGGGAGTTTAATTTGCTTTCAGGAAGAAAAGGGGAGGTCAGAAGGCCCTACTTGCATCTGCTGATTTTCAGGTGCCTTTAGCTGAAAATAATTCTGATGCCAAAGTGGCCTATTTGGGGGCATGAATGGGGCATATTCTGCCCTATTCATTTTAGTGTTTTTTTCTTGTTTCTTCAGGAATGTTTCAACATTTTCTTAACATAGATTTTGCATTTCTTGAAGTGTTTAAACCTAGGTATTTTATTTTTGCTATATTAAATGGGTCTTTTATTCCATTACATATTCTAACTATATATATATAAAATTGATTTCTGCACTTTAACTTGATATCTAAGCTAACTTTCTGAGTTCTTTTATTATTTATAATAGTCTTTCAGTTGAATTCTCTTGGGATTACCCAGTTGGCAATCATATCCTCTGCAGATAGTGATTATTTTACCTCTTACTTTCCATTCATTTTTTATATTTCTTTTATTTTAATTTATTTTCTCGTCTATTTATATCAGTTAGTTATATTAGTCAGGATTCACAGAAATATAAATATAGATATACATATAAATAATATATCTATTTTACTTATATATATAAAATAAGGGATTTACTATAGAAATCTGACTTGATACAGTACTGGCAGCTGGTGAAACAGTGTACAGGAGACTATTTCATCTATGTTTGCTACCATGGCCTGAGGTCATCAGGGCAGGTAGTCAAAAAGGGATAGTGGATGTGAAGTGGGAGATGCAAAATCAAAATGGGACCTGCGTGGTTGAGTGCAGTATAGACTGGAAGTCAAAGTATGGACTAGAGTATACCCATGAGTATAGATGGGATTCACATTGTTCTTTCACTGCCTCTTAGCCTTCAACTTCAAAAGTGGGAATGTCTTGTAGGAGAAGTTGTTGCCCTACTCTGCAGTGTTAATGTACTTGGATCAGAAGTTTGAGTACATGAAGGAGGACATCCTCCAGGAGCTGAGTTTACTGTAGTCCTGGCTGTGCCCTATGCCAACAGGGTGATAGCGCAGAGAAACAACAATATATGTGAACTGCAGTCACATCTTGTGCTCTGCTCTCACCTTTTATGCATATACAGAAGTTGGCTATTAATTCACTTCCACTGTCTCTTATGGACCACACTAACTTGGTGTTATGCATGGAAGAAAATTTGGAAAAAGTCAATTTCTGCTTAATTAAGTTGACAATTCAAATCTACCAGGGTCCATCTCTTGTCAAATTTGGTATTTATACACACTTGTTTTAACCATACTTAGCTTAAGCTGCAGATCAAAGCAATAGCAAAATTATGCTTCCAACTTGCATACTGCAACTATCCCTCATACAACTGAAAACATGCTAACTTTCTCCCCCAAAGACGATCCTCTTTAAGCAAAGTCGTACCTCCCCTTTGATATCCTGTAATATAAATCCTGAGATATGAGGTAAACTACTATTAACACATCTTGTTTAGATAGTAGAGGGATGAAAAATGTAAGAAGAAGAAATTTAATGTAGACCAAATCTATTCATATGAAAATAAGAAAGAAGTATTTATAACTATTATGGTCCTTATTTCTGCAACTGGTCAGGTAGTTGTAGTTAGTATTTATAACTACCTGCTTCTATTACTCATTCCACATCCACTTTACCCTCAGCAACTACTTCATCTGATCCTGGTTCCTTGCCTAATGGAATCAACTGAACTTTTATTCTTGAAGGGTCTGGGCCATTAGCAGTCCTGCCTGTATTGGATTGTTATAATTGTTATTGACTTTAATTAGAGGGCATGAGAGTAGTACAAGGGGGTGCCTGGGGAATCTCCCTGAATTTCAGACATACACATCATCACCATTGTTGCCTTTAAGCAATCCAATTTCCCATGGCTAATCAGAACTAAGCACCTCAGTCAGGAAAATAACAACCTTCTTTGTCTGTTTATTCATTTACTTGAGGACCCAGACTTGATGAGCCCCAACTTCAAGTTTAATTTGCCAGGTAATTTGCCTAGGTAATTTGCCAGGTAAAATACAGGATTCTTGGTTTAATTCTAGTGCAGGTGTGTCCCATGCAATACTTGGGGCACACTTATACTAAAAAATGTTTATTGTTTACATGAAATTCATGTTTAACTAGGCATCCTGGTTATTTATTTGCTAAATTGAGCAAGCTTAGTTTAATGGGACTTTTGCTGTGTCAAATGGTAGAAGCATTCCTTCATTGGTAACTAAGACTTCTAGACTAACAGAGAATATTACTTGTATTATATTACTTGCATTATTTCTACCTTTTAGAATTTATTAACATTTCTACATTTTAGACTATTATGTACATCATAATATATAATCAATTTTAATTGATATTCCATAGGCACTTGAAATGAAGTTATATTCTTTACTATTAGTATACAAACTTTGATATATACATATCAGATATCCTTTATTAGCTCTTTTGAATTATGCTTTCCTTTATATATCTCAAGCTTAAAGATAAGAATTAAAGTAACAATTTCATAATTATTTAATATCACAAAAATTCTTGATAAATAATTAATAGCATACTTTTCATATGTCCCATGTATTTTTTTTGTTGTTGTTGTTAAAATTGCTGCTTAACCCTGGTGGCACAGTGGTTAAGAATCCACCTGCCAATGCAGGGGACAAAGGTTTGATCCCACATGCTGCAGAGCAACTAAGTCTGTGTGCCATAACCACTGAGCCTGTGCTCTAGCCACAACTGCTGAGCCCACGTGCCACAATTACTGAAGCCCGTGCACCTAGAGCCCAGGCTCTGCAACAAAAGAAGCCACCACAGTAAGAAGCCTGCGCAGTGCAAGGAAAAGTAGCCCTGGATCGCCACAACTAGAGAAAGCCCGCGCAGTATTGAAGACCCAATGCAGCCAATAACAAATAAATAAACAAACAAATAAGTAAATAAAATTGCTGCTACATTTTTTGGTACATAAATATTTGTAGTTCTTCACTGCAAATCAAAACCTTTAACACCATAATATGCCCATTTTGTGTAATTTAATGATCTTGGTTCTGATGTCCAGTTTATAAGATATTAAAACCAGGATCCCTTATATAAGGGATAATAAGGGATCCTGTATTTTCTTTTTGTTTGCACTTGCTTTATATAACTTTGCCCCTCCTTTTGTTTTCAACCTATCTGAAGTACTTTTAGGTTTGTCTCCTGTGTACAACATAGAGTTGAATTTTGTTGTAATTAAAAGCTCTTTTTCTTTCAAAAGGAGATTTAAGTCCAATTATACTTACTGATATGTGATATCTATAGGTTTAATTTTCTCATATTATTTCATATTTTCTATTATATGTATATATGTGCATTTATATATCTATATAACATATATACATATTTAGGAGGGCTCAAAATTTGGTTCTACTGGTTACCTTTATATAATATCATTATTCTTCTTTATTTCTATCTTTATTTTTAAATTTCTTCTTTGTTATGAGTAACAGTAAACTTATCTTGTACTCTCTCCTTCCCTCACCACCCCTCTGTCTTTTCAGTAAATTTATGTCATTTGTATTATCTTAGTGTTTACTTTGTATTCAACATTAATGTTAAATACTTATATATGTCTCTAGCTTGATTTTACTTCCAGCACTTACAGATGAGGTTATGAATGAGTTTGTTTTCCACTCTCTCCCTCGTCTCCTATTTTTGTTAATTATATCATCTCAGCTCTGTCAGAGCATATAGCATTTATATTTCATTTAGCCTCTCTTAACCACAGCTTTTTGTCTTAGATCTGCATGCTCAGTGCTCACCATCAGCTGTTTCTTGTTTTTGTTTTTGCTAGTTTCCCCTATAATCTCTTGGTTGGCTATAGTTTGTCCTCTGCTGATTTCCTAAGAAAAGTCTCCAAGTGAAAATTATTGTTGAATTCTTGCAGGTTTAAATACTGTCTGAGGCTTTGATACTTAAAAGATAAGGTGGCTGGATATAAAGTCCTTGGCTCATACTTTCTTTTCTTGAATATCTTATAGATGTTGTATCTGTGTTTCTGGAGGATGTTGCTTTAGAAAACTCTAGTGCCATCTTGGGTTTCTTACTCTTATTTGTGACTTAGTCTTTGTTTGGCTGTCCAAAGATATTCTTTATCTTTGAAATCTAGTAATCCTACTCTTAGTTGTTTTGATATGGACCATTTGGCTCAATTTTTCATTGCTATATGATGTAGAATTTTAAAATGTAAATTAAAGTATTATTTTATTTCTGTAACATTTACCGGAAATGTATCTAAAGATAGCTATTTTGTTCTGTTTTGTGTTTCTACTTCAGGTTGTCTAAGTATATGTTGATTCTCCTATGCTTGTCATCTATATGCAACATTATTTTTCTCTATTTTTCTGATATTATTGTTTCATTTTGTTGATTTTCTCATGTTTATCCTGTTTCCCTTACTGTGTATGGCTCCCAAGAGGGAAAGTGAGAAGATTCAGAACGAACATGCTGTTGGAACACCAAAGTGTTCCTATTGGAATAACCAGAAATAACACTTTTCCCTTGGTTTCCTGGGTAGGTTAGAGAAATTACAGTTTTAAGCAGTTTCAAGAAAATGTAATGCTGAATTCTTACTGTATTTTATGTTGTTAAAATTTGTTATTACATTATTATTAAAAAGTTATTATTAAATAAATTTCAAGACCTCTTAGTTTGCTGAAGATAACATTTATATTAGTGTTCAGTCACATTGTAAGTTTATTCCCTGATAATAGTACAATTTGAAATCGTACTAACGATGCTTTGTTTTTTTTCTCTGTCACCATAATTCATATGGGGTAGTAAGACTAACTGAAGAAAGCTTAGGACTTTTCAAGAGCCATAGAAATGGGGGGGTCATGAAGGGGGAGTTAATGGTGTATGAGAGGGCAAGCATCTGGACATCAGGAGGTGGCAAAGCAGAGGGCAAGAGAGTTTGGGGCCAGTAATCTAGCTGGTACGCTCATCCAAAGAAAACTGCAGAACACACTCAAATGAGTCTTTTACTTCACGTTGCCCTGCTTGAGCACTGGATGAACTCCATGCCTGACATCTAGTTGGCTTCCAATAATAGATCACAGAGTAAAGGAACAAATGAACAAACACACACATCTCATTGCAATGATAAAATTTTACAAAATGGAGTTCTCAATAGGAAGTGTTATCTGAGAAAACATTATTTCTTCATTTTGCATATTGAGTAATAAATCCATTTATTCAGACTCCTTTATTCAACTTAATTTATAGTAGGAAGGATTCCATTAAAATCTTTGATCCTATCTCACTCAGGTATATCTTAATTGGCTCAGCCACTAGTTTTTGTGAGATCCAAGATAAAACAGTTGGCTGGAGTGATCCTCTCCCTACTTGTGAAAGTAAGTAAAGACTTTTTGACTTGACTATAAACCTAAACCATGTTAGGTGATAAAATTCCTGTGCCTCTTTGTTGCTTATTGTACCCTCCATTAGAATTTACATCATGAACGTTAGATTTGTAAGGATGCTTTCCCTAATTATTTCTTCCTCTTCATTCATTCATCTCAGTTACCAAGTGTGAGCCTCCTCCAGCCATCAGCAATGGGAAGCACAGTGGTAGAGATGAAGACTTCTACACATATGGCTCTACTGTCACCTACAGCTGTGACCCTGACTTCTCAATGTTAGGCACAGCCTCCATTTCTTGTGGAGTAAAAAATAAGACAACAGGTGTCTGGAGTCCAAGCCCTCCTTCTTGTAAAAGTGAGTCATAATGATGAATTTTGGCTTGAGTTTTTTGTTTAAAAGAAAAAGGAAGGTAAATGTATTGGGGGAAGTGAAATGATTCAAAGACAAACTATTGCAAAGATGCAATTCCTTGTCTTTTCGGTAACAACCATTCTGACACATGTGAGGTGATATTGTGGTTTTGATTTGCATTTCCCTGGTGATTAGTGATGTTGAACATCTTTTAATGTGCCTGTTGGCTATTTGTATGTCTTCTTTGAAAAAAAAATTCAGTTCCTCCATCCATTTTTAATCAGATTTTTTATATTGATTTGTATGAATTCTTTATGAATTCTGGATATTAGCTCCTTGTTAGATATATCATTTTCAAATATCTTCTCCTATTCAGGAGGTTGCTTTTTTCTTTTGTTGTTTGTTTCCTTTGCTGTGCAAAGCTTTTTGTTTTTTGTTTTTTGTTTTTTTAAGAAATGTTGAAGGGTCTTCTCTCTCTCTTTTTTAAATAAAGTTTATTTATTTATTTATTTATTTATTTATTTATTTATTTATTTATTGGCTGCGTTGGGTCTTTGTTGCTCCACCTGGGCTTTCTCTCATTGCGGCGAGTGGGGGCTGCTTTTCACTGTGGTGTGAGGGGCTCCTCATTGTCGTGGCTTCTCTTATTGTGGAGCACAGCCTCTAGGCATGTGGGCTTCAGTAGTTGTGGCACATGGGCTCAATAGTTGTGGCACATGGGCTTAGTTGCTCCATGGCATGTGAGATCTTCCTGGAGCAGGGATTGAACCTGTGTCCCCTGCATTGGCAGGCAGATTCTTAATCACTGCGTCATCTAGGGAGCCCAGGCTTTTTGGTTGATGCAGTCCCATTTCACTTTATTTTATTTATTTTATTTTCCTTTTGTTGTGCATGCCTGAGGAGACAGATCCAACTAAAAAAATACTGATAAGACTGATGTTAAAGAGGTTAGTATGTTTTCTTCTAGAAGTTTTATAGTTTCAGTTTTATAGACTGATGTTAAAGAAGTTACTATGTTTTATTCTAGGATTTTTACATTTAATCCATTTTGAATTTATTTTTGTATATGGCATAAGAAAGTGGTCCAGTTTTATTCTTTTGCATGTATCTGTCCAGTTTTCCCAGCACCATTTATTGAAGAGTCTGTATTTTCCCCATTGTATGCTCTTGCCTCCTTTATCCTAGAATAATTGACTACATAAGGGTTTATTTTTGGGATCTCTGTTTTGTTCAATTGATCTGTGTGTCTGTTTTTGTTCCAGTACCATATTGTTTTGATTACTAGCGTTTTGCAGTATAGTTTCAAATCAGTGAGCGTGATAACTCTTGCTTTGTTCTTCTTTCTCAAGATTGCTTTGGCTATTTGAGATCTTTTGTAGTTCCATACAGATTTTAGGATTATTTGTTCTAGTTCTGTGATAAATGCCATGGGTATTTAGATAAGGATTGCATTAAATCTGTAAATTGCTTTGGGTAGTATGGACATTTTAACAATATTAATTCTTCCAATCTATAAGCACATTACATGTTTCCATTTTTTGGTTTCACCTTCAACATATTTTATTAATGTCTTGTAGTTTTCAGGGTACAGGTCTTTCACTTCCTTGGTTTATTCCTAGATATTTTATTCCTTTTGATGCAGTTGTAAATGGGATTGTATTCTTAATTTCTCTTTCTGGTAGCCTTCTGTTAGTGTATAGATATTAAACACATTTCTGTATTAATTTTGTCTCCTACAAATTAAATGAATGCATCTGTTAATTCTAATAGTTTTTTGTGGCGTGTTTAGGGTTTTCTATATATGGTACCATGCCACCAGCAAATAGTGACAGTTTTACTTCCTTTTCTTGTCTGATTGCTGTGGCTAGGAATTCCAATGTTATGGTTAATAAAAGTAGTGAGAGGGGACATCATTGTCTTATTCTTGATCTTAGGAGAAAAAAAGCTTTCATCTTTTCATGATTGATTTTGATATTAATTGTGGATTTGTCATATATGTCCTGTTATATCAGTTGTAACTTCGCTTTCATTTCTGAGTTTATTTATTTGAGCAGTCTCTCTTCTTTTCCTGAAAAAGCTGGCTAAAGATTCATAAATTTTACTTATTGTTTCAAAGAAACAACACTTAGTCTCATTGATTTTTTTTTTTTTTAATTTATTTATTTATTTTTTTGGGGGGTACACCAGGTTCAATCATCCGTTTTTATACACATATCCCCATCTTCCCTCCCTTCCTTGACGCCCCCCCCCAAGCCCCCCCCACCCTCCCCGCCCCAGTCCTCAAAGGCATCTTCCATCCTCGATTTGGACTCCCTTTGTTATACAACAACTTCCCACTGACTATTTTACAGTTGGTAGTTTATATATGTCTGTGTTACTCTCTCGCTTCGTCTCAGTTTCCCCTTCACCCCCGGCCCCCTCCCATACCTCGAGTTCTCCAGTCCATTCTCTGTATCTGCATCCTTGTTCTGGTCACTGAGTCCAACAGTACCATTTTTAGATTCCGTATATGTGAGTTAGCATACAATATTTGTCCTTCTCTTTCTGACTTACTTCACTCTGTATGACAGACTGTAGTTCTATCCACCTCATTACATATAGCTCCATCTCATCCCTTTTTATAGCTGAGTAATATTCCATTGTATATATATGCCACATCTTCTGTATCCATTCATTTGTTGATGGGCATTTAGGTTGCTTCCATGTTCTGGCTATTGTAAATAGTGCTGCAATAAACATTATGGTACAAGTTTCTTTTGGGATTATGGTTTTCTTTGGGTATATGCCCAGGAGTGGGATGACTGGATCATATGGTAGTTCTATTTGTAGTTTTTTAAGGAACCTCCAAATTGTTTTCCATAGTGGCTGTACCAATTTACAGTCCCACCAACAGTGCAGGAGAGTTCCTTTTTCTCCACACCCTCTCCAACATTTGTTGTTTCCAGACTTTGTGATGATGGCCATTCTGACTGGTGTGAGGTGATACCTCATTGTGGCTTTGACTTGCATTTCTCTGATGATTAGTGATGTGGAGCATCTTTTCATGTGTTTGTTGGCCATCTGTATGTCTTCTTTGGAGAAATGTCTATTTAGGTCTTCTGCCCATTTGTGGATTGGGTTATTTGCTTTTTTGGTATTAAGCTTCATGAGCTGCTTGTATATTTTGGAGGTTAATCCTTTGTCCGTTGTTTCATAGGCAATTATTTTTTCCCACTCTGAGGGTTGCCTTTTAGTCTTGTTTATGGTTTCTTTTGCTGTGCAAAAGCTTTTAAGTTTCATGAGGTCCCATTCATTTATTCTTGATTTTATTTCCATGATTCTAGGAGGTGGGTCAAAAAGGATCTTGCTTTGATGTATGTCATAGAGTGTTCTGCCTATGTTTTCCTATAGGAGTTTTATAGTGTCTAGCCTTACATGTAGGTCTTTAATCCATTTTGAGTTAATTTTTGTGTATGGTGTTAGGAAGTGTTCTAATTTCATTCTTTTACATGTTGCTGTCCAATTTTCCCAGCACCACTTATTGAAGTGGCTGTCTTTTTTCCATTGTATATTCATGCCTCCTTTGTCAAAGATAAGGTGCCCATATGTGTTTGGGCTTACTTCTGAGTTCTCTATTCTATTCCATTGATCTTCCTTTCTATTTTTGTGCCAGTACCATACTGTCTTGATCACTGTGGCCTTGTAGTATAGTTTGAAGTCAGGAAGCCTGATTCCACCAACTCCATTTTTTCTTCTCAAGATTGCTTTGGCTATTCAGGGTCTTTTGCGTTTCCATACAAATCGTAAGATTTCTTGTTCTAGTTCTGTGAAAAATGCCATAGGTAATTTGATAGGGTTTGCATTGAATCTGTAAATTGCTTTGGGTAGTACAGTCATTTTCACGATGTTGATTCTTCCAATCCAGGAACATGGTATGTCCCTCCATCTGTTTGTGTCATCTTTGATTTCTTTCATCAATGTCTTAAAGTTTTCTGCATACAGGTCTTTTGCCTCCTTAGGCAGGTTTATTCCTAGGTATTTTATTCTTTTTGTTGCAATGGTAAATGGGAGAATTTCCTTAATTTCTCTTTCTGCTCGTTTATTGTTAGTGTATAGGAATGCAAGAGATTTCTGTGCATTAATTTTGTATCCTGCTACATTACTAAACTCATCAATTAGTGTTAGCAGTTTTCTGGTAGAGTCTTTAGGGTTTTCTATATATAATATCATGTCATCTGCAAAGAGTGACAGTTTTACTTCTTCTTTTCCAATTTGGATTCCTTTTATTTCATTTTCTTCTCTGATTGCTGTGGCTAAAACTTCCAAAACTATGTTGAATAATAATGGTGAGAGTGGACACCCTTTCCTTGTTCCTGTTCTTAGAGGGAATGCTTTCAGTTTTTCCCCATTTAGAACGATGTTGGCTTTTGGTTCCTCATATATGGCTTTTATTATGTTGAGGTAATTTCCTTCTATGCCCATTTTCTGGAGAGCTTTTTTTTTTTTACTTTATTTATTTATTTATTATTTTTTGGGGGGTATACCAAGTTCAATCATCTGTTTTTATACACATATCCCCATATTCCCTCCCTCCCTCAACTTCCCCCCTACTGTGCCTCAACATCCCCCCCACCCTCCCTCGAGTCCCCCCCACCCTCCCCAGTCCTCTAAGGCATCTTCCATCCTCGACTTGGACTCCCGTTGTTATACCACAACTTCCCACTGGCTATCTATTGAAACAATTGGTACCATATATATGTCTGTGCTACTCTCTTGCTTCGTCTCAGCTTCCCCTTCACCCCCTGCCCCCCCAAACCTCGAGTTCTCCAGTCCATTCTCTGCATCTGCGTCCTTGTTCTTGTCACTGAGTTCATCAGTACCATTTTTAGATTCCGTATATGTGAGTTAGCATACAATATTTGTCTTTCTCTTTCTGACTTACTTCACTCTGTATGACAGACTCTAGGTCTATCCACCTCATTACATATGGCTCCATCTCATCCTTTTTTATAGCTGAGTAATATTCCATTATATATATATATGCCACATCTTCTTTATCCATTCATTTGTTGATGGGCATTTCGGTTGCTTCCTTCTGGAGAGCTTTTATCATAAATGGATGTTGAACTTTGTCAAAAGCATCTATTGAGATTATCATATGGCTTTTATCCTTCAATTTGTTGATATGATGTATCACATTGATTGATTTGTGTATATTGAAGAATCCTTGCATCCCAGGGATAAACCCCACTTGATCATGGTGTATGATTTTTTTAATGTGCTGTTGGATTCTGTTAGCTAGTATTTTGTTGAGGAGTTTAGCATCTATATTCATCAGTGATATTGGTCTGTAATTTTCTTTTTTTGTGACATCTTTGCCTGGTTTTGGTATCAGGGTGATGGTGGCCTCGTAGAGTGAGTTTGGGAGTGCTCCGCCTTCTGCAATATTTTGGAAGAGTTTGAGAAGGATAGGTGTTAACTCTTCTCAAAATGTTTGATAGAATTCGCCCGTGAACCCATCTGGTCCTGGGCTTTTGTGTGTTGGGAGATTTTTAATCACTGCCTCAATTTCCGTACTTGTGATTGGTCTGTTCATGGTTTCTATTTCTTCCTGGTTCAGTCTTGGAAGATTGTATTTTTCTAAGAATGTATCCATTTCTTCCAGGTTATCCAATTGATTGGCATATAGTTGCTTGTAGTAGTCTCTCATGATCTTTTGTATTTCTGAGGTGTCTGTTGTTACTTCTCCTTTTTCATTTCTAATTCTGTTGATTTGCATCTTCTCCCTTTTTTTCTTGATGAGTCTGGCTAATGGTTTATCAATTTTGTTCATCTTCTCAAAGAACCAGCTTTTAGTTTTATTTATTTTTCTTATGGTTTCTTTCCTTTCTTTTTCATTTATTTCTGCTCTGATCTTTATGATTTCTTTCCTTCTGCTCACTTTGGGGTTTCTTTGTTTTTCTCTCTCTAATTGTTTTAGGTGTAAGGTTAGGTTGTTTATTCGATATTTACCTTGTTTCTTAAGGTAGGACTGTATTGCTATAAACTTCCCTCTTAGAACTGCTTTTGCTGTGTCCCATAGGTTTTGGGTAGTTGTGTTTTCATTGTCATTTGTTTCTAGATATTTTTTGATTTCCTCTTTGATTTCTTTAGTGATTCCTTGGTTGTTTAAGAGTGAATTGTTTAGCCTCCATGTGTTTGTATTTTTTGCAGTTTTTTTCCTGTAATTGATATCTAGTCTCATGGCGTTGTGGTCTGAGAAGATGCTTGATATGATTTCAATTTTCTTGAATTTTCTGAGGTTTGATTTGTGACCCAAGATGTGATCTATCCTGGAAAATGTTCCGTGTGCACTTGAGAAGAAAGTGTAGTCTGTCGTTTTTGGATGGAATGTCCTATAAATATCAATTAAGTCGAGATGGTCTAATGTGTCATTTAAAGCTTGTGTTTCTTTATTTATTTTCTGTTTGGATGATCTGTCCATTGATGTAAGTGGGGTGTTCAAGTCTCCCACTATTATTGTGTTACTGTCGATGTCCCCTTTTATAGCTGTTAGCCTTTGCCTTATGTATTGAGGTGCTCCTATGTTGGGGGCATAGATATTTACCATTGTGATATGTTCTTCTTGAATGGATCCCTTTATCATTATGTAGTGTCCTTCCTTGTCTCTTGTAATAGTCTTTACTTTCAAGTCTAATGTGTCTGATATGAGTATTGCTACTCCAGCTTTCTTTTGGCTTCCGTTTGCATGGAATATCTTTTTCCATCCCTTTACTTTCAGTCTATATGTATCCCTTGGTCTGAAGTGGGTTTCTTGTAGGCAGCATATAGAAGGGTCTTGTTTTTGTATCCATTCAGCCAGTCTGTGTCTTTTGGCTGGAGCATTTAATCCATTTACATGGATTAACATTTTAGGTCATTATAGACATGTATGCTCCTATTAGCATTTTCTTATTTGTTTTGGGTTTGTTTTTGTAGGTGTTTTCCTTCTCTTGTGTTTCCTACTTAGAAAAGTTCCGTTAGCACTTGTTGTAAGGCTGGTTTGGTGGTGCTGAATTCTCTTAACTTTTGCTTGTCTGGAAAGCTTTTGATTTCTCCATCAAATCTCAATGAGATTCTTGCTGGGTAGAGTACTTTTGGCTGTAGATTTCTCTCTTTCAGAACTTTCAGTATATCCTGCCATTCCCTTCTGGCCTGCAGAGTTTCTGTAGAAAGGTCAGCTGTTATCCTTATGAGTTTTCCCTTATATGTTATTTGTTGCTTTTCTCTTGCTGCTTTTAATATTTTTTCTTTGTGTTTAATTGTCATTATTTTGATTAATATGTGCCTTGGTGTATTTCTCCTTGGGTTTATTCTGTATGGGACTCTCTGTGCTTCTTGGACTTGGTTAATTATTTCCTTTCCCATGTTGGGGAAGTTTTCCACTATAACCTCTTCAAATATTTTCTCAGATCCTTTTTTTTTTTCTTCTTCTTCTGGGATGCCTATAATTCGAATGTTGGTACGTTTAATGTTATCACTGAGGTCTCTGAGACTGTCTTCTATTCTTTTTATTCTTTTTTCTTTTTCCTGCTCTGTGGCATTTATTTCCCCCATTCTATCTTCCAACTCACTTATTTGTTTTTCTGCCTCAGTCATTCTGCTGATTATAGCATCTAGAGTATTTTTAATTTCAGTTATTTTGTTATCCATTGCTGTTTGTTTTCCTGAGTTCTTATGAACAGTTTCTTGTACTTTATTTTGTTATTGAGATTTTGTATTATTTTTACTATCATTACTCTGAATTCTTTTTCAGGCATTTTTCCTATTTCCTCCTCATTTATTTGGTCTTGTGGGTTTTTTTTCCTGCTCCTTTGCCTGCATGGTGTTTCTTTGTTTCCTCATGGTTGTCCAAACTTTTGGGATTGCTTGTCCTGGTGATAGAGGTGTTTATAGAAGACTGTCCAAGCCTCAGACTAATGTCCAAGTGTTGGGTTAAACAAATATTAAGTCTAGGAAACACATACATGTATAAGACACACTATTACTGAATCCATTAGGACATAAGGCTCTGGAAAGACGTGACAGAACCCCAGTATGCTATCAGATATTCAAAGAGAAACGCAACATAAATTGACAACTGAAACAGAGCAAATCAGAGACAAAAGCAAAAGCAAACAAACAAACAAACAACACCTTATACTTACAAACAGTAATCCAGGGAGATTTTGTAAGCTAGAATCAAATATAGAAAAGAGCTAGAGTACCACCAGACAGAATGGAGATTCTCAGAATGAAATTAGACAATTGTACTAAGAACTAAGATAAAGACAAAAACCTAATATTAAATACCAAGGCGGTGCATCATCTGGAGAATAGAGCAAGGAGTCTGAGCAGATCGATAGTTGCTTATAAGTATGTTAAGATAAAATAAACTAAAAATGGGTGGAAGAAAGGGGAACAGAAGAGTGTAGTGTGATTGGAAATATGCAAATAAAAAGAAAGAAATAGAAATGTATAAAAGATAGGGATGAAAGGAAAGTATGAGAGATATATTGTCCATACTACCAAAAACTTAGCTAGAAATAGAAGTATATAAAAGGCAAAAAAATAAAAATAGAATAAAAATAGCATTAAAAATTATAGTATAAACTTGTAGATCCCTTAGGACTAAGATCATAATTATTAAAGGAAAAAAAAATCAGAACTGATCCCAGAATGGACCCGTTCAATAGAATTGATACTAATATTTCTGTTTCCTTAGAGTCTTAGCTGTAAGTGTCTTTCTACTCGCCTTGGGCTTTTTCATATTATGCTGTGACCAGCAGAGCTTCCTTTATTGTTTGTTTGTAAGTGTCGGTGTGTGGCGAGGGAGAGGGTACAATAGTGGCTCCTTCCCCTGGGAGTGAGTGAGTAGTGGCACACTGTTGTTTCAGTCAGGCTTGGAGGTGCCTGTTGCAGAGGGACGCTGGTGGCTCCAGTGTAAACAGAAAGTCTCAGAGTTGGGCATCTCTCGGATTTTTTTTTTTTTCTCAGCAGCCTCCCTGCTGCTGGCATTCCAAGGAGTTTTAATCTAGCCCCGCCTGAGTGCCTGAGGGTACTTGTTATCCCTGAGAGCCTTAGGTGGCCCACAGGGCATCTCTCCACTGCCTGTTGCAGAGGTGCTGGAAGGGAGAGAGAGGCTATGCCCGCAGCTCCTCCCCCCTGCCCATGAGCCTGCAGCATCCAGCCACCATCATGGCTAGGCAGCTCTCAGGGGCGGGCACTCCTCGCCATGGACCTCTTCCCTCCTGTCCTCTTGGTCCGTCGCCTTACTGGAAACAATTTCTCTCACCCTGATCCAGCTCTCCGGTTCCCACGCTCCCGCTCCTGGACCCTCTGTTCAGCTGTGAATCGACTTCTCAGTCTGGGAATGCTGAGCTGCAGTGCGGACCCTCCGTGTTTCTCACTCCCTCCCATCTGCCATGGCTCTGCTGCTTCACCCTCTTTGAGCCGTCGTAGGTGCCTCCTTACCTGTTATGTTAGGATCCTTGCAGTCCTTTCTGGTGTCCGAGGTCATCTGCTGGTGCTCAGCTGATTCTCTGTGGGAATTTTTGTGTCCTTCGGTGCATTCCCAGTGCATCTGGTGGTGGGGGAGGGGGGAACACAGACACCGACGGCAGCCACACTGGGAAACATCCAGCCGTGCCGACACTCCAGGCGGCTCACAGTGATTTTTATTATTTCCTTCCTCTTACTAACTTCAGGGCTTTTTTTCTTCTTCTTCTAGTTCTTTTGGTTCCTTTAGGTGTAAAGTTTGATTGCTTATTTCAGATTTTTTTTTGTTTTTTGATGTAGGCCTGTAGTGCTATGAACTTCCTTCTTAGAGCTGCTTTTGCTGCAACCCATAGATTTTGGAAAGTTGTGTTTCCATTTTCACTTCTCTCAAGCTATTTTTTGATTTTCTTTTTGATTTCTTCATTGATTAGTTGTTTAGTATCATGTTGTTTAGTCTCCACATGTTTATATTTTTCCATTTTTCCTCTTATAATTGATTTCTAATTTCATATCATTGTGATTGGAAAAGACAATTCAATCTTCTTAAATATATAGATGCTTGTATTGTGGCCTAATATGTGATCCATCCAGAGAATGTTCCATGTGCACTTGAGAATGTGTATTCTGCAGTTTCTAGATAGAATGTTTTGTATGTATCTATTAAAACTATCTGATCTAATGTGTCATTTAAGGTCAACATTTCCTTATTAATGGTCTATCTTGATGGTCTATCTATTGATGCACATGGGATATTAAAGTCCCCTCCTATTATTGTGTTACTGTCAATTTCTCCCTTTGTGTTTGTGAACATTTGTTTAATATATTGTATTGAGGTGCTTCTATGCTGGGTGCATTGATATTTACGAGGGTGAGTCAAAAATTATCCGCACTCTGGCTGTAGAATTTGCAGAAGATTTAGTATAACCAGAGTGAGGATAATTTTTGACTCACCCACGTATAAATGTTATACTGTCTTCTTTGATTGACCCCTTTATTATTAAGTAATGCCCTTCTTTGTCTTTTGTTATAGTATTTGTTTTAAAGTCTATTTGGTCTGATATGAGTATTGCTATCTCAGCTTTCCTTTTGTTTTCATTAGTATGGACAATCTTTTTCCATCGCTTCACCTTCAGTCTGTGTATGTCTAGCTCTAAAGTCAGTCTCTTGTAGGCAGTGTATAAAAGAGTCTTGTTCTTTTTTTAATCCATTCAGCCACCTATGTCTTTTAGTTGGAGCATTTAGTCAGTTTACAATTTAAGTGATTATTGACACAAATGTACTTCTTTCTATTTTGTTAATTGTTTTCTTTTCTTTCTTTTTTATTTTTTTGTAGTTCTTTTTTGTTCCTTTCTTCTTCTCTTAGTCTTTTCCCTTGTGTTTTGATGATTTTCTCTAGTGTTATGTGCTTGGGTTCTTTTCTTTTTAATTTTTGCATATCTATTGTGGGTTTTTGCTTTATAGTTACCATGATTTTCATATATGTATAATAAACTTATATATGTCAGTTTATTTTAAACTGATAGTCACTTAGGTCCAAATCAATTCTAAAAGCACTACATTGTTACTGCCTCCCCATTCTACATTTTTCATATTAAAGTTTACAACTTTTTATTTTGTTTATCCCTTAAACTACTTATTATCTTTATAGTTGATTCTGCTACTTTTGTCTTTTATCTTTTATACTAGTTTTTTAAGTGGGAGATCCACTGCCTTTACTATATATTTGCCTTTACCAGTGAGATTTTTTTCTTTCATACATTTTCTTATTTCTAGTTATGGCCTTTTCTTTTCTGCTTACAGAATACCCTTTACCATTTTTTTTGTAAGGCTAGTTTAGTGGTGATGAATTCCTTTAGTTTTTACTTATCTGTAAAACTCTTTATCTCTCCTTCAATTCTGAACTATTCCATTTCTGGGTAGAGTATTCTTGGTTGTAAGCTTTTTTCCTTTCAGCACTTTAAATGTATCTTGCCACTCCCTTCTGGCCTACAGAATTTCTGCTGAAAAATTATCTGGTAGACTTATGAGGGGTTCTCTTGTATGTGACTAGTTGTTTTTCTCTTGCTGTCTTTAAAATTCTCTCTTTATTTGTAACTTTTGTCATTTTAATTATGATAATGTCTTGGTGTGGATCTCTTTTGATTTATCTTGCTTGGTGTTCTCTCTACTTCCTGGACCTAGATATTTATTTCTTTCCCCAGGTTACAGCAATTTTTAGCCATTATTTCTTCAAACAAGTTTTCTGTCCCTTTCTCTTCTTTATTCTCCATTAATGAAAATGTTAGTTTGCTTGATGTTGCTCTAGATGCATCTTAAACTAGCCTCATTAGTTTTTTTTTTTTTTTCTCTTTTGGTTGCTCTCACTGGTTGATTTTTACTCTTCTTTCATATCACTTAGCCATTCTTCTGTACCACCTAATCTGCTACTGATTCTTTCTAGTGCATTTTATTTTATTTATTGTATTACTCAGCTCTAATTGGTTCTTTTTTGTATTTTCTAACTCTGTGTTAAAGTTGTCTCTGTGTTCCTTCATTCTTCTCCTGAGTTCTGTGAGCATCTTTATGACCATTATTTTTTACGCTTTGTCAGGTAAATTACTTATCTCCATTTCAGTAGGGTTTTTAAAAATAGGGTTTTATCTTATTCTTTCATTGGGAACATATTCCTCTGTCTCTTCATTTTGCTTGATTTTCCATGTTTGTGTCTATGAATTAGGCAAAACAGAATGAGCATGGGCTGAGGGATGCTGGTCCACACTGCATTGGGGCTGCCTTTGTGGTATTGTTGGAGCTGGAGTGGGTGCATGCGGGAGGGGGTCTCAGGGTGCTCTGCACAAGAACCACCCTGGTGGGATGGCTGGAGCTGGAATGGGTATGGGCTTGGGGTGAGGTGTCCCAAGGGCAAAGTAAAAGTTGATTCTCATTTATATTGAGTTTGCTGCATGTCCAGGAAACTCTCTAAGGCAGCTATAGTTTAGGTGCTAGTTTAGCAACCATCTTAGTAATCCAGGTTGCTTTGATCTTATGATATCAAAATGTGCTTTCACAACCTCTTTAGTAGAGGAAGAGAGAAAATCAAATTGTCCCCTGGTTTTAAGAGTTTTTTCCTGAAAGTGACCACATATCACTTTGTATTGCAGCCTTTTGTCCCAAACTAGTAATGTGTAGATCCTATTCACCCTAAGGGTACTGAGGAATGTCATCTTTTGTCTGTGCAGGAAGCAGAACTGGAAATAATGGTTAGCACTTGTCATGTCAACCACATATGCCTACAGAGCAAGCAAAACCTACTAAACACCAGAAGTTCAACAGGGCAAAGCAAACAGTAATTGAGCAAGAAGAAATATTGTGGTATAGCTAGTTTGCTAATCTAAGGCATCTTCCTTTGCTACTAAGCACCCACACAGTATCACTTACTATTCTGACTTTGCACAGGACACAAATCAGGGAATAAGTGACCATGATACTGCAAACAGTTTAAAATGCCTGAAGAACTCTCAGGAATTTCAGAATGAAGGTAAAAGGCAGACATTGAAAGGCTTTAACCAAGGGAGTAAGTGTGCTGCATTTTAGAACAATAACTCTGGCTGCAGAATGGACAATAACTCGAAGTAGGACAAAACATAACCCATAGGTGCTGGTTGGAGCTATCTTGCCAGGTAATGAAGCTGCTTCAACTGTTGCCATGGCATTGGGCCTGGAGAGAAACTGAGGAATCCTAGAGAAATTAAAGTGGCAGGACTGACTGGACTTGATCACTGACTGCTGTGGGGTAGGAGGCGGGGCAGTTTGCTCTTTGCTTGTGATGGTACAGATCTCTGATGCCCTGACTACCTCTGTATCATGAGCATCACATTGTTACCACTGGCCACTGACCCACCATCAAAATCATCCAGGAGAGCAGGTCAATATAGGGAGAAGTTTTGAGGACTTCAAGATTTTTTTTTCCTGGATTATATATGGCTAGTTTTTCCTGGGAAAGTGAAGAAGTTAGAGTTATCCAAAATCATCTCACAATAGACCCTATATGATGAAATCTCATTTTACTGAGGTTTTAAAAAGTTGAAATTAAAAAAAAAGTACATATATATATATAGCTATATATATAGATATAAATAACCTATTTACCTTTTGTTTTGAGTTTTTAGAAATCACTTGTCCTCAGCCAGTGGTTAAAAATGGGAATATAATCTCTGGATTTGGATCCATCTATAGTTATAAACATTCTATCATATTTGGCTGCAGTAAAGGTTATCTTCTCAAAGGCAGCACTTTAATCCGTTGTGAAGCTGATAACAGCTGGCATCCTCCTCCTCCCACTTGTGAACTCAGTAAGTATGGACCATGAAGGAGTTTCAATGTTTGGCATATAAAGACATCCAGAAATATTGATGGCGGCATACTTATATACCTAAGCCCATTTGAATCACAATAAAAAAATAAATTTAGAACAACCCCTCTATTTTTTTCTTGTTGGAAAAAAGAATGATTATAGTACACTGTGCAAGGTCATGTAACATCACAAAAGGCTGCCACACGCAGTTGTGAAGGTTCTGCACACTCCAATGCTAAAAAGAGATGTTAGCTTTGTAGACATTGTGGATTAGTATATTTATTTCAACAATTTTCTTGCAGTTGATAGAAAATTGCTCTGTTCTAACAAAAATCATTATATTATGATGATTGCTTTAAAAGATATATGGTAAAGTGTCCTGAGGGGAAAATGCCTTTTTCTAACTTGCACAAAAGTATTGTATGGACTAACGATGATTCTGACACTCTGAAATTATAAACTCATGTGGATCATTAAAAATTATCATTTTTAAAATTAATTCTTATTGGAGTACAGTTGCTTTACAATGTTGTGTTAGTTTCTACTGTACAGCAAAATGAATCAGCCATATACATATATCTCCCCCTTTTGGACTTCCTTCCCATTCAGGTCACCACAGTGCATTAAGTAGAGTTCCCTGTGAAAAGTTATCTTAACAGTAGCAATGACAACTTGGTGCTAGTCTAAATACATAACAAGAATTTATTCAATGAATGCTGTGCAGAATTGTGGGCACTATTATTATCCTCATTATAAGGATGAGAAATCCATTCAGAGGTTATTTGAAATGTCCAGAATAAGCAAATCCATTGAGAAAGAAAATATTTTAGTGGTTTCCAGGGCCTGGGAGGAGTACAGAGTTTCTTTCTGGGTTGATAAAAATATCCTAAAATTGGATAGTGGTGATGGTTGCACAACTCTGTGGATATACTAAAAACCACTGGATAGTGTATTTTAAGTGGGTGAATTTTATGTTATGTGACTTGTATCTCAATAAAATTGTTAAAAAGGACCCTTAAACTTGAGAATAAAAACACAATAAACATCCAACTTCACAGATGTTTCTATTATATTACCATACTGTGAACCAGCAGCATCAGCAAAGAGTGAAGAGGACAAGATACAAGGTTTAGGCTCAAAAGTCACTTGGTGCTTGGTTTGTTCTTGCTAAACCCTTAAATGATAGTTTCTGGTGCCATTTGAATAAGGTGAATGACTCCTGTTTATTTTCTCCTATCAGCCAGGAAACAAGAGAGTTAGATTTATTCATCTGCAACATTTCTCCAGTCATATCTAACCAGCAAGCCCAATGCTTCAATTCAGATACTAAACTTTCTGAAGTAAAATGAAGAAGAAGAATTCATATTTTGAATAGTTGGCACAACACACAGAAACCACTTGTTAGTGCCTTTAGTAAGAACCTCTCTGGTGCCTTGCACATTGAGTGCATGTTCATGTGTGTTTTCTGGTGTGGCTGATTCATCAGCCATGG
Source organism: Hippopotamus amphibius kiboko (assembly GCF_030028045.1). Taxonomy (NCBI): domain Eukaryota; kingdom Metazoa; phylum Chordata; class Mammalia; order Artiodactyla; family Hippopotamidae; genus Hippopotamus; species Hippopotamus amphibius. The sequence goes on from NC_080188.1 coordinate 155,951,657, forward strand.
CAGGCTGGTTCCTGGTTGAATGAACACATGACCCCATTTGATAGGACAGGCTCATTGATCACCACTGCATCCCTAGTAACAGTGTCCTTTTCCCTTGTTCTTCCTTTATGAGCAGATGGTTGTCCTGGCTTACCAAACATCCCCCATGCCAACTGGGAAAAATATGGTTATTGGAAGCCAACAGGAGAAGTGTATGATATTGGGACTGTATTGAGGTACCGCTGCCTTTCAGGCTATAAACCCAAGGCACATGGGCCCACGACTGTGTCTTGTCAGAGAAATTTGGAGTGGACCCCATATACACAATGTGAAGGTGAGTTTCTTTTTAAAAAATCTTTGTGTATATTAAACATCCAGCATGTGCTAGGATTTTTCATCTTAAATGAATATATTTTTACTCAAGATAAATTTAGGATTGTATTCATTGAACACAATAGTGAACCATTATTGCCAGAAGGGACCATAAAGCTTGTGGAGTTTGAGGAGCTGAGAAATTATAATCTTCTCTTGGTTCAGAATCAAATGAGACACAAACACAGAAGTCAAACTTCATGCAGATTAAGCATGAGCTTCATTACCGGTAAAAGTAGAATGGAGAATACAGCTCAGCCATCGCCCAAGTCTGACCTCCATCACAGTGCTTTCCTCCCCAATGTAGACTTTGGGGTGTTTGGCGGAAGGAAAGTCTGTGAAACAGTCATGGACTCAACCAGCTGCAAGGTGACTTGTGTCTCATGTCTCTTGAGCCATGAAACTGTGGGCTGAAAGACCTGCCTCTAGAAGACAGATTCTGACCCAGTGTTTTTGCCTCAATAGGATAGAAAGGAGACTTTCTCTAGTCTCACTTGGAAGTAAGTGAGGGGCTGAGAGACATATGGATGCAATTTTGTGGGCCTCAGTGGAATTGACCACATGCGTTTTCTACACATCTATCAGAATCTTGCCATTTTGGAGATGAAGACACTGAGGCCCAGAATACAGGGAAGTTTATTCTGTAGATTGGAATTTGAAAAATATGTGAAATGCACAAATAATGAAAAATGGTAATCCACTTACTGAAAGATTATTCATTTCACATTAGGACTTAAAGTTTAACTGCAGTCGTTCAGACTCATTTTGGGGAAATAGAATGAAAGAATTTGACAATATCACCAAATTAAAATATATTTAGTAAAAATTATTGCCATCACTTAATAACAAAGTATTGGAAACAACTGAATTGGAAAACAAATGAGTTGGCATACTTTAGCAAATCAGGGCCAGGGAGAGCAGACTCAAGGTGTGTCTGCTTTCTTAATCTCCCTTCAGTGGTGAGATCTTCTGAAGGTAGAAATCAGACTTTTAGTCATAGGAGCTTCCTCATGGTGATTTTACTAGCCATTATCCTTCTTTTATGTTTTTTAGAGGTTTGTTGTCCAATACCAGAGCTGAAACATGGCAGAATCACTCAACACAGAAGAATCATGAGCAGTAACTGTACTTATTTCTTTGAAGATGTGGTTTCATATATATGTCATGAGAAATATACATCTCAGGCTACATGCACAACAGATGGCTGGTGGAGTCCCCGAACACCAGAATGTAGCCCAGGTAAGACCCTATGGAAACATGTTATTTTAGAAGTTTTTTCATATCAAAATGATGGAGATTATTATTTTTTAATTAAACTATTAGTTGATTTACAATCTAAGTTTCAGGCTTATAACATAGTGATTTGCAATGTTTAAAGGTTACATTTCACTCCTAAATATTGGCTATGTTCCCTGTGTTGTACTATATATCCTTGTAGCTTATTTATTTTATACCTAGTATTTGTACTTCTTAATCCCCTACCCCTATCTTGCCTCTTCCTGCTTCCTTCTCCCCACTGGTAACCACTAGTTTGTTCTCTATATCTGTGAATCTGTTTCTGTTTTGTTATATTCATTTGTTTTATTTTTTAGATTTCACATATAAGTGAAAAGATAGAGTATTTGTTTTTCTCTGTTTGACTTATTTCAGTAAGCATACTACTCTCCAGGTCCATCCAGGCTGCTGCAAATGGCAAAACTTCATTCTTTTTTAAGCCTGAGTAATATATATATATAGATAGATGGATAGATAGATAGATATAGATATCCATCTTCTTTTTCCATTCCTCTCTTGATTGACACTTAGGTTGCTTCCATTTGTTGGCTATTGTAAATAATGCTGCTATGAACATTCAAAATGATGAAGATTATTAAGGGAAGGTTTCAGATTAGATAAAAGAGACTTGGGCTGGTTGGCAGTGAGGACATGGTAAGCCCTCACCTGGAGCCCCTGAGAAACTGGTCTCTAGGGGAATCATCCCAGAACCCTTTTTTTGTGTCAAGCATAAGGCATTCCAAGATGGTAGAGTCTGTGAGGGTCAAATACAGCAGTCCCTGAGGCTAGGTCATATTCAAGTGTGGAGCAAAGAGTTTTCATTCTTTCAGTCTCTCTGTGGAATGAAAAAACCTCAGTAAATTTCCCTCTAGCCTTGGGAACAGAGTTACAATTTGGATGTGAAACCACCGTTCTAGCCCAACTTAGAGAAAACTGTTGACGCACAAGTTGGAATGGTTCCAATAGCCTACCTTACAAAACATTTCAGGTTTATAGAATTTCCTTTGTAGAAACAAGGGAGGTGTCCAAGTTTTCCTTTTAGATTAACATCTTCAAATTCTTAGCATGGAAAATTCAGAGAAGACAGAAGTGGTTCTCCTTGCTTGTGGTTTTTTAATCCTGTCATCAACATGTACCTCGAGTTGTTTGAGCTGGCCAAGGACTGCATGAATGGAACAGGAAAATTAGAATTACCAAAGGCATAATTTCTCCTATTGGTGATACATATAAGAAGAAAAGACTCATCTTTGCCCATCACTGAGTTATGGCAGAACTTGCCACTAAGAATTCAAAATGGGTGGAAGTTGATACACGGAATAGTCTTCCGAAGGATTGCATAGACTGCTAAGGTGCCAAGACACTATCAAGGGACCCTGGAGGCTAGTAGCTGTGATCAATGATAGGACTTACCTGTGCTGGAAAGGCCTGGATGGAAGAGGAAGTGGACTAAACAAAGACAAGAGTTTAGTAAATTAAAAGAAAAAAATCTTTAGAACCAAAGCCAAACACTTTGCCAAAGGTAAAGTTGCTATGTGGGGCAGATTTGTTGGAGTCCTTTGGTGTTCCCAATCTGTGGAAGAGTGAGGATATCCCTCAAACTGTGGGAGACTCCAGGCTGATATATATTACTTGGGCTGGAGAAGATGCTCAGGAATTCACCTATGAAACCCACGTGCTGTGGAAGCATGAGAACAGCAAGATCCGGCCAGCCCTTCACTACTTGGTACTAGAGCATTTGCTATTTGGTGCCAGATCTTGTCCAAGAACATACTGAAAAGCATAATTATGTAGCTCTGGGAGTGAAGGGAGGAATGTTGGGGTTATCCTGGTTCATTTGCATAAAAACACTGAAGAAGGTAACTCATAAGAAATTCTACAGTGTGATATCTTGGACCTCCCTTTTAGGAATTTGAAACAATCACATTAGTAACTAGGGAAAGGAATTGTGATCCTTCTTTCATAAACAAAAGCTTAAAAGGTTGGTAAGAAACAGTGGTAAATTAAAATCAATCAAACAAGCTACAAAAGTAAGACAAAAAGGACATCTTGGCTTTACTACATAAAAGAAGCAAAGTGTGAAAAGCAAGAGTTCATTTGAAATCCTATCTATAGTCATGAAGGGAACTAACTTTTTATGCATGCCTATTTCTGGGCAGTCTTCATCCAGGGTGGCTAAAGAAGTAATTCTTAAAGTAGTGATCTGGTAAAATGCACCACTGATTAGTCACCTCTTCTCCAGCTATGCAAAATACAGGATGTGAATATGCCTGGCAGAAACTTTATGCCAATAATTTGTTCTCTCCAGCATATACCTCAGGACCAATTAAGCTCTGCCAAGACATGCTGGAGACACACTGGAGCATCACCTTTGGATGCAGAGAGAGGGTTCCAAGTCCCCGAAGGCTTAGAAAGGTGCACAGGTGTTTCTAATGCCCTCCAGAGGGAGAGAGCCTCTGCCTTAGTCTGTATAACAATATACATTCTCTTAGCATCCCCTTGTGGGTCATGTTCTATCCCTGGCCATCTGTCATCTTTTTATCTTCAGGAATAACTTCAGAGATGACATGATGCTACCTGGAGTAGAGAGAACCACTGAGAATGAGAGATCTCATACAAGAATTTTGTGAAGTATGAGTGTTCTTAGCCTTTACTGATAGCTTAATAATCATTAAAAATGCCACACTGGGTCAGTCCAGCAGTTCCTTCAGCTCAGATTTTTAGGCACTGATGAATGGATTGTGGAAGAACTTGGTGATCTCAATCTAAAACTCTTGAGTTTCTGTAAAGCCCTGCTGTTTCTATTTCAGCAAACTGAATCTGCCATTTGTGAATTTAAGCAGAAAAAGGGTCTGTTTTCTCATACTTTTTCTCTTCTTGTTCTTTTGTATGGACTTTCACAAAGTAGAGTTCTCAAATAATAATTAAAGTCTCAGTTTCATGTTAAAAAACTTTTTATATGGTTTGCTACTGATTAAAATTTTGTGGAAATTTTATCAATTGGTAAAGTAAAAAGACCAGAAATGCCTCTTATAGACAGTTTTATGGTTGATGAAAATCATTCTGTGATAGAAATAGGACTATGGTTAAATTTCTAATGAGAATGGAATAATTTCCCTTTTTGGAATTTGTATTTCATATCTACACCACTCTAGATGAAGGATTTATAATTCTGCATGATGCCGAAAGCTCAGCCTGTGTGTACTGGTGCCAAATCAAATCTTGGAGATAGAGTTTTGGGTGAAGTAGAAAAGAACAGCTTTATTGCTTCCCTCCCCTCCCCTTCCCTTCCCTTCTGTTCCTTTCCCTTCCTGGATAAGCGCCTGTTAGAATCTGCCCTTTGGAACTCAGGGAAGCTCACGGAGGTTGGAGGTCTGTTCCCTACAAGAAACGGGGGGACAGAAAGATTTTGTGCCCAGGAGCCCCACAGGGTCCTGCTCACTTTCATTCAGAAGAAAATAATACTTATAACTGTGCAATCGTATCATCAGATCTGAATCCACAGTTTAAAAAAGGAAAATGTTACATAAAGCTGGTGCAAATTTTATGCTCCTGACATTCTCGTTAAAGCCAAGGCCTAAGTTCTTAGAGACAGGGAGGGGTGCAAAGCCCAGCACCCAGTAGGTTGCAGTCTCTATCTGCTAAATGAATGAAAGGGTAGAAAATCAGATCTTAGAGATGGGTGTCATTCTCCCCCTTCTTAGCTTTTTGGAGTTTAAGAGTTGAAGCAGTACTAAAGAAGAAAAATCTAGAAGCAGACAAAATTATCAAATTTAAGTTTGATTTCTTCTCTTGGGAATCTACGCAGTTCATCTGAAATGTGTGTGAACTGCAGAAAGGCTCCAATGCTGGAAATTTCTCTTATCCCTCCTTTTTACCTAGAAGTGCCCATACCCTGCTCAGCTGTGAGTATATTGATCTCAGAACCCACTGGTTGAAGCACGCAGGCACCCTTCCAGGAAACCTGGTAATAGTGAAGTGACCCTCTTATTGTGCTGTTTATTGATTAACAACTTGAACATAGAACAAACTGGTTGGCTTTTGTCCAGGTGTCAAGGATGCTGCTAATACCACAGCATAATAGGGTTTTGGGTATCCTCAAGGACAGACTTCCTCCTTGGATAATGGAAATTAGAACAATGAACTTCACAGCGCAATAAATATTAGTAACTGCTGTGACTTCCATTGAGAAAAAGGAAATATGCCATTGTTTACTCCCTACATGCCTTTTTCATAATTTGCTTTTATAATGTATATTTAGAATTTAGGAAATGTGTAAAGCTGGTGTTTTGTTTGATGCTGACGTTTTTTATGTTGTACTTTTTTACCCCTAACATTGTTTGTCTAATGTGAATGCAGTAAATGACCTTGCAGTGAAAGTCCTTTACTGCAGCATCATTCAGTTGGAAAAATGAAACAAAACAAACAAACAAAAAAACCACATGAGATAAAAATTTTGTGTACCCTGAATGATTTTTAGAGTGGATACGTTTGTTAAAAACTACTGCCCCTCAGTCCAACTTTCTCTCTTTCCCCCATTGTTTGTTCCCATTCTTTAGACCTTCCTGGCTTCCTTCTCTTTTCTGAATCAATGAAGATAGGCCACATCTAATAGCTAAGCTAGGCTTCAATTACTACCCTTAGTTTCTTGGTATGTATTCTTTATTCTTCCCTTCCTTCTGGTCCATGTGCCTTCACCTGCAGTATAAACCATGCCCAAATCTAGTGAACCTACCTTTCTGAGCTTACTTCTTTTCTTCCTTCTCTACTTTCCATACTCTGGAACATCATCATGCCATCTATTTCTTGCTTATTCAGTAGAATTAACGTGATGCCATCAATGTTCTGTATCAACGTGATACATTCTGTGGTTGTCCACACAGTCATGATATTTTCAGACTCTATTGTGACAGGTACAGGGGAGTTAACATTGCCAAGGACTGAAAATGCAGATATTTGATCTTGACTCTCCCACGTGTGTGCAAACTATTTGTGACCCTCTCTTCTGATAAGGGTGGAAAAGAAAGCCTCTGTTGAATCAGTGGCCTTACTTACTGGAAGACATGAAGACATATTAATCTGCTGTTGCAAAGATACCGCATCTGGTAGAGTAGATGCAATAGGGGTTAAAATGTTATTGGGTTTTCAGTAGTTAACTGTAATTCTCCAGAATCCTAAATTCTTGTAGTAGACACACTGGTGAAGTACATGGGGATATGATGACAACTCCTGCATCTTTAGTTCTTTAAGAGTGGCATAAATTTCTCCATTTCCCTCAGTACATGATATTTAAAAAAATCTTACCTTCTTTGGCTCCAAGGGGGAGATTGTAGGTAGTATCAATGGCTTCTACTTGGCCTTCTTGGATAGGACAGCTCTTACTTCATAGGCCAAGGACCAAAATGGGGTTTGTGCCAATGACCAATTTGGCCTATCCTCTTTATACTTTAAAAGGAAATGGAAATGGCCACCAAGTGGCTTAATAAGGGGGCCATGATGGTGTCAGGTATCCATGTCAGCTCAAGCTCTGTGTCCAATAATCCTTGGATTATTGTGCACCTCTCACCTGTGCACAGTTACCTATGTAAATACACATAGGTCCTCTTGGGAGACTGGGGCACTCTTCACTGTGCATATTTCCCAAGGGGCTGTAGTATCTTCACCCCTGGAAACTGTCTTTTTCTTCAGTCAGTGATCTCCAGACCAGACAAATGGCACAAGTCCAGAAGCTGAGCAAGGGACTGTAACTTTTCATTGGACCAAATGCCATCAGCCTCCTGATCATCCATCCTTAATTTCTTTAGATGGTACAAAGTGAGCAGTATCTGGTTGGCTGCTCATCTATCTTTACCCTTATGAATGCCATGGTCTATTAAGCGTCTTCCTAGCTCTCAGGCACCTCTGGTTGTCTCTCTAACCTGCTACTCATGATGATAACATTTACTTAACTTCTAAAGCATATGAGCACCTCTCAGAATGTGATTGCTAAAGTGAAGCTTGTTCTTTAATGGTCTTCCCATCATCAGCTCTGGCCTTTGATATGGTGCTTTTCTAGTTAGGATATTCCTTCTGACCTTGGTAAATGTATCCTCCAGGCTTTCCCAGGAAACATAATCATTTGGTGTGGTCTCCAGCATGTGTTTGTACATCCACTCCAGCATGCTCACTTTTCTGAGTCACTTAATCTCTCCTTCTACCATGTGCCATGGCAACTCCAGCACTTGGATCTCATTGTTTTCTATGCCTCAAGGAGGCATCTTAGGATAGTACTTGTAGATGCTATAGTGCATCAGTTTAATATTTTACCTGACATTCCTTAGCTCCTGTTTTATTTAAATTTCTCATGCACTGTTTGTGGGTCCTGGCAGTGTTCACTCTCAGAGAGGTACTCAGCACCGTATCATGTCTATTATTCCAACATGCAAGCCATCATTTTTATTCTTTCTATGAGCTCTTTCCGAAACTGTTTTAGAAGACGGTAAGTGTATTGTTGGGGGGATGGATGGACAGGTTTGATTAGGAGCAATGAGTCAGAGATTGTGGATTTGTTTTCCATCTCTACAGTTTCTCCCAGGTGCACATCTCTGCATTTAGCCTCAAATCAGTGGAGTGCACCACTAGTACAATGCGACTTTGGGCCTAATCCAGCCTTCATGCCAAAATGGCTCCTAAATAGTGTCAAGTTTAGTGAACTGTCAATAAAGTGAAGCAAATTTTAGGCGCTTGTCATTCTGTTGGAGCCTTTCTATGGTTCCCCAGCCTCAAGGCTGCAGAAGGACAGCACAGGTCCGGATTTGGCTAAGTGAGCAGATGGGGAGAGAAGATAGAAGGACAGAAGGAGGCCTCCTATGAACGACACAGATTCTGGGAAGTGTTATTATATGCATTTGACACGCTGACCCTCTTTCACTTTTATGTTTCACCTCAAGATTGCGATTCTCCTCCTGCTGTTGCCCATGGACATCATACACTAGATTCTTCAATCTTTGCATTTAAACCTAGTAGTGCTACATATGGATGTGATGAAGGGTACACCCTGGTTGGAAAGAACAAACTCTCCTGCACTTCTGCAGGCTGGTCACCTGCAGCCCCTCAATGTAAAGGTAACTCCAGCTCCCTCTTCATCTTCGGGGTGGGGAACTGTTACGAAAGGCTTGAGAGTACAGTTTCTTCCCTGCCAGAGACAGCAAAAATACATTTGATTCGAAATAATTTTTTTAAATAATTACTATATTCTTACGGTACCCAAAGCCAAAAGTACAGAGGGCACAACTGCAACATTAATCTCCCCTACCTCTTTCTCCCAGGGGCAAAATTCAGCCTGTGAGGCAGTCCCTATTCTTAGTTCCTTGTGTATTTCCAGAAATAGTCTACAGGAGGTACATTTTATCTGACCATAGTTGTGGCCCATAGCGAAATTTTCATAGAAAGTTGGTCTAGCATGAATGTAGACTCCCATGGGATAATTCCAAGCATTGTGATGAAATCACAGGTACTTCCATCAGAGCCAGTGCAGGGTACCACCAGCTCAGGATGTAGGCATGTTGTGGGGGATTCCTAGTTTCCCAGCTGTTGTGGGGACAAGAGGGGTCAAGATCGGGTCTGATTGTTACATGCACACAGGTTTAATGTCACTTTGTCATCAACAACTGCAGGGATTCTTTGCCACCATTGTCTCCATTGCACACAGGAGGATAATAGGCAAGAGGGAAAATTTTGTATCTGGTGTCTGGGGATCAAGATACGAGAGATATTGATTTGATAGCTGGGAATTTGGGGTCACATGCTCCTTTTATATTCTGTCATGCTATTTAAAATTATGTCCTTGTGCGAGTTACTTAACCTTTCTGTATCTCACTTTCTCTTAGATGAAATAGTGAGACTTAAATTAAGATAATCACATGAAGTCCTAGCCCAAAGTCTAATATGTAGCCAAAGCTCAATACGTATGTTAATGAATATTATTTATATTCTCCAGATGAAAGAAAAGGTAAAACAATTAGAAGCACTTAAATATAGTTCATTCTTAGTACTGTAGTCTCATATCTTTTTCTTAGATCTACAGATTGCTTAAAATTATGTTCCCACTGCAGCTTTGTGTCTGAAACCAGACATAGAACATGGAAGATTATCTGTGGATAAGGATAGATATGTTGAACTTGAAAAGGTCACCGTCCAGTGTGACTCTGGCTATGGTTTGGTTGGTTCCCAAAGTATCACTTGCTCAGAGGACAGAACCTGGTACCCGGAGGTGCCCAAGTGTGAGTGGGTAAGTGGCAGAATTCAAGGAAGTTTCCAATCTATCAAACACTAAAAAGGGTGTCTCCCCCAAAGCACTGTCCTGCCAGTAAAGGTGACATCTGACTTTTCAAGATTCATTCACTCAAAAGAACTCTCATTTTTACCTTGAAGCCCTCTGATCAGGCAGGAGTGGCAAGTTTTCCTGCTCTCACTTGAGAACAGGGAAAACTGAGCCCCTTTGGAGTGGAGGGTCTCATAGACCTGGGAGTACCGACTCCTAAGTTTACTTTTCTAGGGGATATGATATACTGTTGTCCCATTTCTGGATAGTCAACAGAAATAGTCTCTGTTCCCACAGAGACTTTCTGGGAGGCTGTCTCAGAGCAGAGTTATATTCCTCTAAGGAGGATGATGGTGGGACCCAAGGTGTTTTCTAGTTGTCCTACTCATCCACCAGTCCTGGGTAGGTCTTGTCCTGAATCTGTAGTCCTGCCTTTGTCAGCATGAACTATGCCCCCTAACAACTGGGAGAGAAGTTTTTCAAGCACACTACTCACCCCGTATTTCCCCTTTAGGTGTATCCTGAAGGCTGTGAGCAAGTGGTCAAAGGCAAGAAACTCATGCAGTGTCTCCAAAGCCCAGAGGAGGTGAAATTGGCCCTGGAGGTGTACAAACTGTACCTGGAGATTCAACAACTGGAGCTTCAGATAGATAAGGCAAAGAATGCCACTGAGTATTCTCCCCATGAGAGGGAGGAAAATGTGTCTTGCTGCCCTTCATCCAATACGGATCACCTCAGTTAATCACCTTTATCATCTCATTTACAGCGTCATTTGTGGTAATAATTATCTAGAAAGATTAATTTGTTCATAATTAGTACTTGGAGATTGTATAATTATTGATCATTTTCTGACATATTTTACTTTTCTGGACACAGAGTACAAATCTTATCAATTAAAAATTTTACATATCCAACAGTATTTTGTCTTCGTGGTCATTAAGATAGTGTGAAATGAGGTCTATGAACAAACCCATACATAAAGGTGACACATTTATGTTACTGTAGAGACCTGGACACATGGACTTGGGTTCACACCACTACCTTTCCCTGGATTGCCTTTACCCCACAGTTCCACATATAGAAGTTACTCAGGTGTTCAGTATTTAGATTAACCATCAACACAACCCCAAAGCCTTGTCCATTGTCCCCAGTTTGAAGCCGTTGTGCCCTTTTCTAAGCCACCATGCCCTTGGCCTCTGCCTCACTAATGCTCCCCCTTGGTTTTTGCCTTGCAAGAAAGGGATTCATGTCTGTGTCTGATCTGATTCCATCCTCCGGAACAAACTCTGAAAGCCTGATGAATGGAAGCCCACCAGGCAGCCACCTTTGTACTCCCAAGTCCTTGATCTGATTTGGTTCTCATTTTCCTTAACAGAAAGTAAAATGGCTCAAGCAACTATCCCCTACATGAAGAGAAACCCCATATTAATCACATTTGTGTCCTGGAGTGTTCCGGGGGTTTTACTCTTTGCATTCACCACTTCCTCCAACTCGTGCATCCTCTGAAATCTCTCTCTCATTCATATATTGGCTCCCTTGGTTGTTCCATCTCTTTTGTACACAGAAGTCTCTGGAGGAACAGTGGCCTCTTTAATTTACTTCCCCCAAACATCCTCCAATGAGACAATGGTGTGTAGAAGGTTTTTCATTAAACCTTAGATAGGTTTGAATTGCTATAGTAGCCTACTTAATACAGAGAGTATCTATCCATGGTCTTAAAAGCCATTTGTCTGGTCCTTTTACTCAGAATTTCTTTTGGTTGATATTTATTTTGGGTTTCTCCTGAGACAAGTGGGGAAATACTTTCCTTGGGAGGTGCCCTAGAAAACACTTTGACTGAGTGAGGTAGTAAGATAGGGAAGGGAGGACAGCCTCAGGAGGTCATTGCTGTGGCAGGCAGAAGCTCGATCATGCTGACTGCCTTCTGGGAGCATGTGGAACACAATTCTGAGTTGTCTTTCCAAGGAGGACGACCCAGGGTATTTATTCACCAGTTCTCTTCTCTTATTGGTAAAGACTTGCTCTAACAGCACTGACACCCAATCACATCCAATCCATACTGCGGGCCAGTGTGGCAGGCAATGAGACATCAAGGCAGAGAGACACGGGTAGCCAGTGGAACTGTGGGGCTGCTTGTGGTCACCTCCAGAGCACGGATGTGGGCAGAGAACAGATGACGTCTTCTCCAGTTGCTTTTTCTCTGTTGATATGTTGTTCCAGTCTGTCCTTTTTTCCCTACTCAAATCTCTCATTTGCCTTTATTAGACAACTGCAGTGGTTGATTTTGTTGTCCTTAACACAATTTCCTTCATTTTTTTCAGAGTGAGCCATTTAGTTCTTCATACTCTGTTGGGCTCTTTTCCAATCCTGGTATTTCTTGTGATGTGAATTCTCACAAATCAAATATTTGCCCACACTGCCTACAAAACAATTAAAATTCACCAATCTGCTGTAACAATTATTGATTCCTTCTTTTTTGATTTGGGATATGAGGATGTAGTATGAGCCTCAGGGATTCTTCAGACCCTCTGTGAATAGGATTGCATCATCATCTGCTCTCATTGTTCAAATGCCTTGTGTATTATGACTATCTTCACATTCACCATCAAAAATATGACCTAATGGAATCTAAAAATGGTACTGATGAACTCAGTGACAAGACAAGAACAAGGACACAGATGCAGAGGATGGACTGGAGAACTCGAGGTTTGGGGGGGCGGGGGGTGAAGGGGAAGCTGAGACAAAGTGAGAGAGTAGCATAGACATATATACACTACCAACTGTAAAATAGCCAGTGGGAAGTTGCTGTATAACAAAGGGAGTTCAACTAGAGGATGGATGATGCCTTAGAGGACTGGGACAGGGAGGGTGGGGGGGAATCGAGAGAGGGAGGGAATATTGGGATATGTGTATAAAAACAGATGATTGAACTTGGTGTACCCCCCCCCCCCCCCAAATAATAAATAAATAAATAAATAAAATGAAAAAAAAAATGACCTAAGAAAGTGGAATATCCTGTTAGGAATGTGCTTGAGCTGAGAAGGCCTACGAAAGCTTTATTAGAAGAATTTTTAAGAAAGAAACTTGTTCAATTTGGTGCTCATTGAGGGTTTGAGTGAGAGGAAGAAAAGGGGCCTGGATATTTTATACCAAAAATTTAAATTAAAGTTTAGAACACATAGAAAAATAATTGCCATTTCCTTATGAGGAGGAGGTAGGGCAGATGCATCATTTCAAAGAAAAACTGAATTGCCAGCATAGTCTCATGTTAGCAGGAGCTGTATAATTGTAAGCAAAGGAAACCCAAACGGACCTCCATTCTGTTTATGTCTGTGTCTTCCTGAGATGGTTTTCTCTCCTTCCAGCATCAGCAAAGACTGGAGGAGAGGACACTACCCATTTCCTTGGGGTTAGATGTGGATGAATATCTGGCAACTGTTTTTTCACTCACTGACTTTCACTACTTCTCACTCATCTTCTCCCACAAGCACAAGTGATTATATGCTCCCATCTCCCTCCTTTGCCAACAAATCTCACTCAGAAAAGCCTTCATTCATTAAGTACTGTAAGAATTTGAAAACCATGCCTTTCCTTATTTATTTTATTTTGTTATGTGCTGGTTGAATTAATTTCCTATTTTATTATAATTTACATCATTTATTATTTACATCATTATTTTATTGTTTGTTTTTACTATAGTACATGTTTTCTCTATAATAGAATAAAAACATAATTTCTATTTCATACTATATAATATCAGTGAATACTGCTTGTAATTGTACTTACTAATGAGTTCACAGATTATTAGATAAATAGATAGTTGGTGTTTTTAAATGTAATATATACATAGAAATCCTTGGTAGATTTTTGTAGCTGTGTTTGAGAATGTTTAGTGATGCAGAGAAATTGGTTTGGATATTGGGATGGGTTGGGAAAGAATAATTTTTCTCATTTTCATAAATGAAATTAAGATTTCTACTATCTGATTCCTACTTCCACATAATTTTATTAGTGGATTAGAATTGAATAGCTAAGCATGCTTTTTTTTTTTTTTTGGTATTATTTATGTGCTCCGATAAGGAATTATCTACCTCAAGCTTCATTCTTTTTATTTAATTAATTAATATATTTATTTATTGGCTGCACTGGATCTTCATTGCTGCACGTGGGCTTTCTCTAGTTGTGGCGAGCAGGGGCTACTCTTCATTGTGGCGTGGCTTCTCTTGTTGCGGAGCTAGGCTCTAGGCATGTGGGCTTCAGTAGTTGTGGCACCTGGGCTCCATAGTTGTGGTTTGTGGGCTCTAGAGTGCAGGCTCAGTAGTTGTGGTGTAGGGGCTTAGGTGCTCCGTGGCATGTGGGATCTTCCCGGACCAGGACTTGAACCCGTGTGCCCTGCATTGGCAGGTGGATTCTTAACCACTGTGCCACCAGGAAAGTCCCTCAAGCTTCATTCTTTAGCAGAAATAATTGAGCCTTTAAAATGTCAATCCTTCATGTTCCTTCCTTACCATTCTCTATGAGTATAAAGGAGCAGTGTAGAGACTATAAATCACATTGATATGAATTATTTCTCCATTCTTTATTCTTTTATTTAAATGCCTCTCAAAATACCTAAAAAAATGCATGTACGTATAAACAAATATTGAAACAATAAATATGGGTGTAAATAGCTCAACTCCATTATATTTTTCCTTTCTCTTCTCATTTTATTTTATTTATTTTTTTGCATTAGGAAATTCTTTTATTAGTTGCTTTGTAGAGTAGATCCCAATGTGTTGTTTCATAATCTTTTCTTTTAAGAGAACATTTTCACGATTACATTTATTTATTTATTTATTTATTTCAAGATGACTTATGTATGGTTTTTATTTTTATTTTTTTAAGCTCTTTATTGGAATATAATTGCTTTACACTCTTGTACCAGTTTTTGCAGTACACCAAGGTCAATCATCTGTATTTATACATGTATCCCCATATTCCCTCCCTCCCTCAACTCCCCGCCACCCTCCCTGTCCCAGTCCTCTAAGGCATCATCCATCATTGAGTTGATCTCCCTTTGTTATACAGCAACTTCCCACTGGCTATCTATTTTATGATTGGTAGTGTATATATGTCTATGCTACTCTCTTATTTCGTCTCAGCTTCCCCTTCAACCCCTGACCCCCCAAACCTCGAGTTCTCTGAATCTGGGTCCTTATTCTTGTCTTGTCACTGAGTTCATCAGCACTATTTTTAGATTCCGTGCATATGAGTTAGCATACAATATTTGTCTTTCTCTTTCTGGCTTACTTCACTCTGTATGACAGACTCAAGGTCTATCCATCTCATGACATATAGCTGCATCTCATTCCTTTTTATAGCTGAGTAATATTCCATTGTACATATATGCCACATCTTCTTTATCCATTCATTTGTTGATGGGCATTTAGGTTGCTTCCATGTCCTGGCTATTGTAAATAGTGCTGCGATGAACATTATGATACATGTTTCTTTTTGGATTATGGTTTTCTATGGGTATATGCCCAGTAGTGGGATTACTGGATCATATGGTATTTCCATTTTTAGTTTTTTAAGTAGGCTCCAAATTTTTTACCATAGTGGCTGTACCAGCTTACATTCCCACCAACAGTGCAGGAGAGTTCCCTTTTCTTCACACCCTCTCCAACATTTGTTGTTTCCAGATTTTGTGATGATGGCCATTCCGATTGGTGTGAGGTGATACCTCATGGTGGCTTTGGCTTGCATTTCTCTAATGATTAGTGATGTTGAGCATCTTTTCATGTGTTTGTTGGCCATCTGTATGTCTTTGGAGAAATGTCTATTTAGGTCTTCCAACCATTTGTGGATTGGGTTATTTGCTTTTTTGGTATGAAGCTGCATGAGTTGCTTGTATATTTTGGAGAATAATCCTTTGTCCATTGCTTCATTGGCAAGTATTTTCTCCCATTCTGAGGGTTGTCTTCTTGTCTTGTTTATGGTTTTTTTCACTGTGCGAAAGCTTTTAAGTTTCATGAGGTCCCATTTGTTTATTCTTGATTTTATTTCCATGATTCTAGGAGATGGGTCAAAAAGGATCTTGCTTTGAAGGATGTCATAGAGTGTTCTGCCTATGTTTTCCTATAGGAGTTTGATAGTGTCTGGCCTTACATGTAGGTCTTTAATCCATTTTGAGTTTATTTTTGTGCATGGTGTTAGGAAGTGTTCTAATTTCATTCTTTTACATGTAGCTGTCCAATTTCCCAGCACCACTTATTGAAGAGGTTGTCTTTTTTCCATTGTATATTCATGCCTCCTTTGTCAAAGATAAGGTGCCCATACGTGCTTGGGCTTACCTCTGAGTTCTCTATTCTGTTCCATTGATCTTCCTTTCTATTTTTGTGCCAGTACCATACTGTCTTGATCACTGTGGCCTTGTAGTATAGTTTGAAGTCAGGAAGCCTAATTCCACCAACTCCATCTTTCCTTCTCAAGATTGCTTTGGCAATTCGGGGTTTTTTGCGTTTCCATACAAATCGTAAGATTTCTTGTTCTAGTTCTGTGAAAAATGCCATTCATAATTTGATAGGGATTGCATTGAATCTGTAAATTGCTTTGTTTAGTACAGTCATTTTCACAATGTTGATTCTTCCAATCCAACAACATGGTATGTGCCTCCATCTGTTTGTGTCATCTTTGATTTCTTTCATCAGTGTCTTACAGTTTTCTGCATACAGGTCTTTTGCCTCCTTAGGCAGGTTTATTCCTAGATATTTTATTCTTTTTGTTGCAATGGTGAATGGGAGAGTTTCCTTAATTTCTCTTTCTGCTCTTTCCTTGTTAGTGTATAGGAATGCAAGAGATTTCTGTGCATTAATTTTGTATCCTGCTACTTTACTAAATTCATCAATTAGTGCTAGCAGTTTTCTGGTAGAGTCTTTAGGGTTTTCTATGTATAATATCATGTCATCTGCAAAGAGTGACAATTTTACTTCTTCTTTTCCAATTTGGATTCCTTTTATTTCATTTTCTTCTCTGATTGCTGTGGCTAAAACTTCCAAAACTATGTTGAATAATAGTGGTGAGAGTGGACACCCTTGTCTTGTTCCTGTTCTTAGAGGGAATGCTTGCAGTTTTTCACTATTTAGAACGATGTTGGCTGTTGGTTTGTCATATAAGGTTTTTATTTTGTTGAGGTAATTTTCTTCTATGCCCATTTTCTGGAGAGTTTTTATCATAAATGGATGTGGAATTTTGTCAAAAATTCTTCTGCATCTATTGAGATTACCATATGGTTTTTATCCTCGAATTTGTTGATATGATATATCACATTGATTGATTTGTGTATATTGAAGAATCCTTGCATCCCAGGGATAAACCCCACTTGATCATGGTGTATGATCTTTCTAACATACTGTTGGATTCTGTTAACTAGTATTTTGTTGAGGAGTTTGCATCTATATTCATCAGTGATATTGGTCTGTATTTTTTTTGGTGTGACATCTTTGCCTGGTTTTCGTATCAGGGTGATGGTGGCCTCCTAGAATGAGTTTGAGAGTGTTCCTCCTTCTGCAATATTTTGGAAGAGTTTGAGAAGGACAGGTGTTAGCTCTCCTCTAAATTTTGATAGAATTCGCCTGTGAGTCCATCTGGCCCTTGGCTTTTGTTTGTTGGGAGATTTTTAATCATAGTCTCAGTTTCTGTACTTGTGATTGGTCTGTTCATAGTTTCTATTTCTTCCTGGTTCAGTCTTGGAAGATTGAACTTTTCTAAGAATTTATCCATTTCTTCCAGTTTATCCAATTTATTTTCATATAGTTGCTTGTAGTAGTCTCTCATGATCTTTTGTATTTCTGTGGTGTCAGTTGTTACTTCTCTTTTTTCATTTCTAATTCTGTTGATTTGTGTTTTCTCCCTTTTTTCCTGATGAGTCTGGCTAATGGTTTATCAATTTTGTTTATCTTCTCAAAGAACCAGCTTTTAGTTTTATTAATTTTTGCTATTGTTTCCTTCCTTTCTTTTTCATTTATTTCTCATCTGATCTTTATGATTTCTTTCCTTCTACTCACTTTGGGGTTTTTTTTGTTCTTCTTTCTCTAATTGTCTTAGGTGTAAGGTTAGGTTGTTTATTTGATATTTACCTTGTTTCTTAAGGTAGGACTGTATTGCTATAAACTTCCCTCTTAGAACTGCTTTTGCTGTGTCCCATAGGTTTTTGGTAGTTGTGTTTTCATTGTCATTTGTTTCTAGATATTTTTTGATTTCCTCTTTGACGTCTTTAATGATTTCTTTGTTGTTTAATAGTGTGTTGTTTAGCCTCCATGTGTTTGTATTTTGCAGTTTTTTCCTGTAATTGATATCTAGTCTCATGGCCTTCTGGTCAGAGAAGATGCTTGATATGTTTTAAATTTTCTTGAATTTTCCGAGGCTTGATTTGTGACCCAAGATGTGATCTATCCTGGAAAATGTTGTGTGTGCACTTGAGAAGAAAGTGTATTCTGTCGTTTTTGGATGGAATGTCCTATAAATATCAATTAAGTTGAGACGGTCTAATGTGTCATTTAAAGCTTGTGTTTCTTTATATATTTTCTGTTTGGATGATCTGTCCATTGGTGTAAGTGGGGTGTGAAAGTCTCCTACTATTATTGAGTTACTGTCAGTTTCCCCTTTTATGGCTGTTAGCATTCGCCTTATGTATTGAGGTGCTCCTATGTTGGGTGCATAGATATATACAATTGTTATATCTTGTTCTTGGATGGATCCCTCGATCATCATGTAGTATCCTTCCTTGTCTTTTGTAATAGTCTTTACTTTCAAGTCTAATTTGTCTGATGTGAGTATTGCTACTCCAACTTTCTTTTGACTTCCATTTGCATGGAATATCTTTTTTGATCCCTTTACTTTCAGTCTATATGTATCCCTTAGTCTGAAGTGGGTTTCTTGTATGCAGCATATAGAAGGGTCTTGTTTTTTTATGCATTCAGCCAGGCTGTGTCTTTTGGTTGGAGCACTTAATCTATTTACATTCAAGGTGATTATTGACATGTATGCTCCTATTAGCATTTTCTTAATTGTTTTGTGTTTGTTTTTGTAGGTGTTTTCCTTCTCTTATGTTTCCTACTTAGAAAAGTTCCTTTCACACTTGTTGTAAGGCTGGTTTGGTGGTGCTGAATTCTCTTAATTTTTTCTTGTCTGTAAAGCTTTTGATTTCTCCATTGAATCTGAATGAGATTCTTGCTGGGTATTCTTGGCTGTCGGTTTTTCTCTTTCAGGACTTTCAGTATATCCTGCCACTCCCTTCTGGCCTGCAGAGTTTCTGCAGAAAGGTCAACTGTTATCCTTATGAGTTTTCCCTTATATGTTATTTGTTGCTTTTCTCTTGCTGCTTTTAATATTTTTTCTTTGTGCTTAATTTTCATTCATTTGATTAGTGTGTGCCTTGGTGTATTTCTCCTTGGGTTTACTCTGTATGGGACTCTCTGCACTTTTGGACTTGGTTAATTATTGCCTTTCCCATGTTGGGGAAGTTTTCCACTATAACCTCTTCAAATATTTTCTCAGATCCTTTCTTTTTTTCTTCTTCTTCTGGGATGCCTATGATTCGAATGTTGGTGAGCTTAATGTTATCACCAAGGTCTCTGAGATTGTCTTCCATCCTTTTTATTATTTTTTCTCTTTCCTGCTCTGTGGCAGTTATTCTATCTTTCAACCCACTTATTCGTTTTTCTGCTTCAGTTATTCTGCTGTTTATACCATCTAGAGTATTTTTAATTTCAGTTATTTTGTTGTTCATTACTGTTTGTTTGTTCTTTAGTTCTTCTGTGTCCTTATTAACTGTTTCTTGTATTTTCTGTATTTTGCTATCGAGATTTTGGATCATCTTTACTATCATTACTCTGAATTCTTTTTCAGGCTTTTTTTCAATTTTCTCTTCATTTATTTGGTATTGTGGGTTTTTCCCCTGCTCCTTTGCCTGCATGGTGTCTCTCTTTTCTCATGGTCATCCAAACTTCAGAGGTTGCTTGTACTGGCAATAAAGAGGTTTAAAGAAGACTGTCAAAGCCCCAAGCTAATGGTAGAATGTTGAGTGCTGAGTCAAACAAATACTAAGTCAAGGAAATACATACATGTATAAGACACACAAATACTGAATCCAATAGAACACAAGACACTAGAAGGACCTGACAGAAGAACCCCAGTATGCTATCAGACATTCAAAGAGAAAACCAACAGGAATTCAAAAACAAAACAGAACAAAACAGAAATAAAATCAAAAACAAACAAACAAACAAATAACACCACACACACACAAACACAAATCCTGGGAGGTATTGAAAACTAGGATCAAAAATAATAAAGAGCTAGAGTACCACCAGACAGATTGAAGATTCTCGGAATGAAATCAGACAATTATACTAAGAATTAAGATAAAGACAAAAACCTGATAATAAGTACCAAAGTAGTATGTCATCTGGAGAATAAAGCAAGGAGCAGAGCAGACCAATTATATTACTTATAAGTATATTAAGATAAAATAAACTAAAAAAGGATAGAAGACAGGGCAGCAGAAGAGTGTAGAGTGACTGGAAATATGAAAAGAAAAAGAAAGGAATAGAAATGTATAAAAGATAGAGATGTAAAGATGGTAGGAGAGATACAGTCAGCACTGCAAAAAACAGCTAGAAATAGAAATCTATAAAAAGGCTAAAAATAAAAATAGAATAAGAATAGAAAAAGAAATGTGTTATAAAACTTGTAGGTCCTTTAGGACTAAGATAGTAATTAACAAAAAAACAAAAAACAAAAACAAAAAGTAGAACTGACCCCAGAATGGACCAGTTTAATGGAATTAATACTGATATTTCTTTTTCCTTGGGGTCTCAGCTGTAAGTGTCCTTCTACCCGCCTGGGGATTTTTGTATTATTTTGTGACCAGCAGAGCTTCCTTTATTGTTTGTCTGTAAGCGCTGGTGTGTGGGGAGAGAGAGGGTACAATAGTGGCTCCTTGCCCTGGGAATGAGTGAGCAGTGGTGCCCTGTCTGGGTCATGGTGGTTCAGTTGGGTGTGGCGGTGCCTATTGCAGAGGGATGCCTGCAACTCAGGTGTGAACAGAATGTCTCAGAGTTGGGCCACTCTGTGGGCTTTTGGCTCTTGGC
Organism: Hippopotamus amphibius kiboko; assembly: GCF_030028045.1. NCBI lineage: Eukaryota > Metazoa > Chordata > Mammalia > Artiodactyla > Hippopotamidae > Hippopotamus > Hippopotamus amphibius. The sequence goes on from NC_080188.1 coordinate 155,972,714, forward strand.
TAAAGGCACTCTAAGCCAGCCCCTCCTGAGGGCCTTTGTTATCCCTGAGCACATTAGCTTGGCCCACAGGGGTCCTTCCTCTGTCCATTGCAGGTGCCGAGAGAGAGGCTATGCCCGCGGCTCCTCCCCGTTGCTTGTGAGTCAGCAGTATGCAGCTGCCACTATGGCTTCACGGCTCTCTGCAATAGGCACCCTTCGCTGTGGATTTCTTCCTTCCTGTCCTCTTGGTCTGTCTCCACACTGCCAACAATGTTTCTCACCCTGAACCAGTTCTCCAGTTCCCATGCTCCCACTCCCCCCAGACCTCCTGCTCAGCTGTGAATCGATGTCTCAGTCCAGGCATGCTGAGCCGTGGTGCGGACCTTCCATGTGTTTCTCACTCCCTCCCATCTGCCACAGCTCAGTCACTTCACCCTCCTTGAACCATCGTAAATGCCTTGCCACTGACCCAAGGAAATTCCGTCAGAGAAGAGGTTTCCCTATCAGATGAGGGACTTTCCCCAAATTCAGCAATCTCCCCATCTCAGATACCCCCACCCTAGGGTGTGGGACCCGTCCCTTTCCTTTCTTCTCCTCCTCTTTCTCCTTTTTTTTTTCTTTCCTTTTTTTTTCTCCAGGGGGAGCCCTGTCCTACCTGGTTATGTTGGGATCTTTGCAGTCCTCTCTGGTGTCAGAGGTCATTTGCTGGTGTTCAGCTGGTTTTCTTTGGGAATTCTTTCATCTTTAGGTGTATTCCTAATGCAGCTGTGGAGAGGGATGCACTCCATGTCCTTCTACTTCACCACCATCTTTCCTATCCCCTCTTCTCATTTTAAATTAAAAAAATTAATTTTTACATAAAATGATAATTATGTTTAAATTAATTTAAATTGTAAATTATATAAAAATTATAAATTATATAAAAATTATAAACTACATTACAAGTGAAACTATTTCTTGACAACAATCTTATTTATCTATAAAGTTAATTTAAAATATAAGTACATTTAACAGATTAGTGCACTAACTGGACCCACACAATTGCTTTTCCCTAGTCTCAGAGAAATACAGACACCTCTTGTAGCATTTTTTTGCCTGGTATTTATCACCATGTTTTTAGGTAACTTGTTTTTTCTACTTTTTAATGAATTGTCCATTTGTCTATTGAATACAGACAAGAGTCAGTCATGTTCTAATTTAATCATCTGTGTTTCCTCCTTCTTCCAGTGTATTTGTTGCACAATTTCAGTTAAATCAATAATAACTTTTACACGTTATGACTGAAGTAGATCAAGTAGTGTTCTGTGAGCATGTTCTTGTCTTTACAACTTTCATTTGTTTTATTCTGGTGTTGATAATGCCCTTTTCCATGATGTTGCTTGCTTGCTTGCTTAGTTTTCTATATTTCTATTTCCAGTTCCTGCTAAATGCTCCAAGAGATTTTTCAGTCTACCAAGATTGTTCCAATGTTCAGAGACATCAGAGTCATATCAACTCCCTTCTAGTCCCCATGGACCTTCCTCTCAGAGCCCTCCACTCTCCCACTTGATCTTAGTTTGGGTTCCACCAGAAGCAGACCCTGAAACAAGAATTTAAGTGTAAGTAGTTTGTTTGGGAGGTGCAGGAAACACCAGGAGATGAGTAGGGCAGTGAGACAGGGAAGGAAAGATAGCCAATAAGGGATATGTTATCAAGCTAATTAGGATGACAAGAGCCTAACAGCAGGGGAAACTGGTAAAGATGTTGAACTCACACCTCAGGGCAATCACCCAAAGGTGAGGGAGCTGGGATAGTGATACTAACTTCCATCAGTTATTAATTGAGAGCTGCTTCTGGCAGGTGTACTTATCTCCATTTTTCCTGCTAAGTAAAAATCAGAGTAGCTTTAAATAGTTCTGGAAAATCCTGGGGGAAAAGGAAGCAGAACTGGTAGCTCTAAGTTATCCAGACTGTGCTGAAGTGGAAGGACCCTAGTGATACAGACAGGATGCTTCAGCTCTCATACCTGCAGACTCACTTTTGTTAGTTTCTCTGATGCTTGGATCCATGTTTCCCTCTTTCTTGAATTTTCATTTTACTAAAGCCCATCCTTTGGGAACTGCCTGAGAAATGATGCATAGAAAGTAAAAATTTGAGTCTTGTCATATTTGAAACTGTCTTCATTTTCACACTTGATTGATAGTTTGGCTGTGTGTAGAAGGCTGCGTTAAACATAATTTTCCCTCTCATTTTAAAGGAATTTCTCCATTGTCTTATTATTTCCAGGACAACTGTTGAGAAGTCAGAGACATCCTGACTTCTGACCTGATTTTCTACCCCCTGCTCTGGAAGTTTTTAGGATATACTCATCACCCACAATGTTCTAAAATACCATGTTGATGTACTTTGCTGTATTTTGCTATAAGAACGCATGTTCTTCTGGTCTGAGAAATTTTCTTATGTAATTTCTTCAATAATATTTCTTCACTGTTTTCTCTTATTGAAGTACAGTCAGTCTGATAGTGGATCTCCTTGCTGATTGGTTGATTGTCTACTTTTGTTGTTTTCTGTCTTCATTCTTAGCCCCAAACCTTCTCACAGTTCTTGGGAGATTTTCTTGGCTTTATATTTCAATCATTTTGTTGAATTTTTCAATTTCTTTTAAGAACATTTAATAACGTTTCCTAAAAGATTTGTATTCTTTTCTTTCTTTCTTTCTTTTTTTAAAAAACAGATAGTATCCTGTTCTTTCTACCTAGATTCATTCTTGTCTTCATGGAGCTATTTGTAATAAAGAAGTGTTATTTTTCTCCCTGCAAACCTTTATTAATGATCACTGGTCAGTTCTTTTTGAAGAGTGAGGCCTGAATAATCTCACTTAAAGTTCTGCGTATATGAACGAATTTTGCTGGCTGTAGGCTTACTTGCAGTCTGATGGGACAAGTGAGGCATTTTTAGTTAAATTGTTGTCATAACAGAGACTGCTAATTGTTCTTCTATATTAACCCCCTTTTGATTTTAAGAAACAGAGCCACTTCCACCATTTTAAATATCAGCAGGACACATCACCACTCCTCACTAGAGCCTATCTTGGAGCAACTTTCCAATGGGTGCAACTCTGGTCACTTATTTAAGAAAGAAGCTGTTTGACAGAGTTATAGATACAGAGAACAAATAGGTGGTTACCAGAGGGGAGAGGGGTAGAGGAAGGAAATAAATTGGTGAGGGAGATTAAGAAGTACAAACTTTTAGTTGCAGAATAAATGACCCACCTATATGAAACATATAGGGTGGGGAACATAGTCACACTGTGTAATATTTTTGTATGGTTACAGCTGGTAACTAGACTTAGCCTGGTGATCATTTTCAAATGTATGGAAATATTGAATCACTATGTTGTGCAACTACCATAGTGTTGTAAAACAATTAGCCTTCAAAACAAACAAACTGATAGAAAAAGAAGTCGGACTGGGGTGGAAGGGGGAATTGGAGGAAAGCAGTCAAGAGCTACACACTTCCAGTAATAAGTAAGTACTAGGGATGTAATGTATGACATGATAAATATAATTAATACTGCTGTATGTTATATATGAAAGTTGTTAAGAGAGTAAATCCTAAGGGTTTTTATCACAAGAAATTTTTTTTCTATTTCTTTAATTTTGTATCTGTATGATATGATGGATGTTTGCTAAACTTATTGTGATAATCATTTCATGATACATAGAATTAAATCATGATGCTGTGCATCTTAAACTTATACAGTGCTGCATGTCAGTTATATCTCAATAAAACTGGGAAGGAGGTGGGGGTAAGAAGCTGTTTGCTCTCTGCTTCCTTTCTCCCCATGGTAACGGCTGAAATGCTGAGTGCTGGTGAGCCAACTTCTGCCATGCCGAAGAGGGCAGTATCTTGTGGGATGCTGAAGCAACAAGGGGGAAGGGACCTGGTCCTTTTGGTTGATCATGTGGGTAGAACTGCTGACCATCCTAAATGCCATTATGCCTCCTCTTTCATGATATTTTATATTTATTTCATAAAATAAATTTCTGTCTGGTTTGAGCCACTGAGCTTTTGGATGTCCTGTTTGCTGACAAATACAGGGTGGGGAATCCCCAAATATTAGTGTTTATTAGTGTCCCCTCTGTTGCTGTCTAGTTACTCCAGAGAAAGAGCTTCTGACCTTCTGCTTGCTTATTTAGAACTTGAACTTTTACCATGCAAGACTAGAAGATTATTGCTTCTTTATTCTCTTTAAATTTTTTCTCCCTCCACCCCTCAGCCTACTTCTATCACATTACTTTTGCACAATCAACATTGAGAGAACTTTCATTCTTTCCTGAAATAATTGCTCCCTTTCCTAGAATGCAGAGGATTTGCATTTGTCTCTTTGTTTTAATGAAATGTTTTCCCTTCCACTACAATTAATTCATCTTCGCATTTCCCTCAGAGATTTGCTCACAGTGGTGTTGTATAATTATATTGTGAGTAAAAAGTGTATACAGTTATATGAAATGTTAATTTGATGCTAAAATTTAGTTCAGCCTCAGAAAGTTAACTACAAAACCTCTGCTGCCAAATATTCTCTGACCACAAGAAAATGAATTACAACTAAGTGGATTATTTCTATTCTAGGTTTAATAACCTTGGGGAGAAGGAAATTGGTAAACCAGATGCTCTGCCATGAAAAATTTTAACTAAAGGGGGACTATATTGATTGTACTGCCCTTTTGTATTTATGGGAGCCAAAAAAAAGGGGCATGCTATTTTATTTTTTTTAGAACTTTTATTGAGATATAATTGACATGCAATAAACTGCATATATTTAAAGTGTACATTCTGACATTTGTTTCTTATTAGTAATGTATATAAGTTATTTTCTAAAATTGCTCTGAATTCAGGAGTTATTCTTCCTAGTCCTTTTTTCACCAATTTTAGGCAAATAACCAATTTTCTGATACTGGTAATGAGCCTATTTGCAGATTTAAAGATACGATGAGTTCTCCTATATTCAAAATATATTTCAATACTCTACATGAATTTATGTAATTAAAAAAATTTTATTTCCAAAAAATAGTTTTTCTTCGAACCTTTAGATGCCATCTAGCTCAATACCTGATGGAAGCTTGAGTATTACAAGTTTAAAATTATATCCATTTTTAATGTATATAAAAATGTACATGTATTGAACTGGGTCTAATAAGGAGAAATAAATCACACAATGATTTAAACAGGGGTCATTAAATACAAAGAATTATTAAATTGTGATAAAAGAGAAGCTATAGGCTATAAGAAAACTCTATATGGTTCCCTAGGACTATGGGGAGATACTCAAGAAAGGACAAACTTCAAAGCGGGGTTGGGGGGGGGCCTTTTCCGATGCTTGGGTTTAGATATCATTGGAAAAGGTATAATTGCAACCTATTAGATGCCAAGGAAGTTCGGTAAATTGCCTGGACCAGAGCTGGTCTGCAGAAACCAGCCATTGGAATGCAGGCAGAGCATAAGTGAACTGCAGCTGGTGACTATGCATGCAGGCCTGCAGCAGGCCCAGGGGCACTAGAGCATTCTGTGTTTGTGAAGTGACTGCTGATGGTAGCCAGGAGCAGAGGTGTGCAGAGTGATAGGGAACCCAGTGGCAAGCCTACAAGACAGAGACAGGGTGCAGGCACGTGGCAGCTGGTGGCCAGGTGTGCAGGCATGCAGAGAGACTGCTGGTGTGGCAAGAGGTCTGGAATAGCATCCCTGTCAGGAGAACCACAGGAAGGTGGTGGTCAGGTCAGTTCAGGGCTGCAAAGTTACCATGGGATTCTGCATTCTGGGCACAGGGCTGGGGCAGAGTGCTGGTAGGTATCCTCACACTCACAGTGCCAGCCCACTGTGAAGCAGCAGGAAACATCAGGAGCATATCTTCTTCCTAAAAGGTTCCTCTAGCACCCTCTACCGAGAAAGCTTAGCATCATGCCCACTGCAAAGGGGAAAATGTTTAAAGGAACTCTGTTCATTATCACAGAGTTTTCTGTAATAAATGGTGAATTTGGAGCCAAAATGCAATATATTGATAACTAGCAGAACATGAATAACTTAACATTGCTAAAATAAAAATGTGAAGTCAAAAACACTCAACGATTGCTTAGAGTAAAATATATAAAGAAAGAAATGCTGGAAGAGTAGCAGCAAATTTATTAAAATTTAGGTTTCTAATCTAAATTTTATTTATCGTCCATCAAGGAAAAAAATGGGAAATACCATGCTATGTATTTCCTGTTGGTTGATAAAACTAAACATATTTCTGACAGAGGACCTTATTTGCTCTTACTAAAATAGGTAATATTAAAAGAGAAAATTAAAATTTATCTCATGGGTTATTTTATAAGAAACTGTGAATAACCTCATGGACAAACCATCACCAATTTCAAAGCTATTCTTCCAATCGCCAAATATATAGTCTTTTATAAGAACTGAGTTGATCTATTAAAACCTAAGTTGAGATTGAAGTTTTTGTAAGGAGTTAAGCTACTATGTATCTATCCAGACACATAGCTACTAAAGCTCTGTTTTGAAACAAAGATGGACCATGGAATATATAGAGAAATGAATAAATAGCATGCCTGTTAGACTAGTGGTCCCCAATTAGTTATGTATGAGACTCACTGGGGGCATTTCAGTAATAATTCAAATCCTTGAAGCCTTACCAGATGTATTTGTTTAGGGGATGGGGCCTGAGAGTCTGCATTTTTAACCACCACAAGGCATTTTGGGGGAACTGTCTGAGCCAAATTTGCAGTCTCTCCTTTAGTGCAGCCCATAATCATTTTCACGGGTTGACATAGTGGTTCAAAGGCCCACTTCCCTTGACCCAATCTTGGACATCTTTGAAGGGCCATCCAGCTTTCAAGTGCCTGGGGATCTGCTGAAACTTCTGATGCCACAGCTTTTCCCTCCACCCAATTCTGCCTCCCTCACTCCTTTATGGGCCTTGTTTCTGAAAGGACCCCTCAACGACCCACCTGCATGCAGCCTCCATCACAGAGTCTGTTTTCCAGGGAAATGAACATATGAACTGTTCATAGGTTAACCTAACAAAATGTCTTCTTTTTTTGATTTACTTGTTCTTCGCTCATGATTTTATTTGCTAGTTCATTTTTGGAATGATTTGAAAAGACGTCTTTTCTATTTATGGCATTAAATCTTAATTTGTTATATCCGTTTTAATTATTTTAGTATCTTTTTATTATCTTTTCTATTTACTTAATAGTGTTTGATATATGAGTGGTATAAAAATTATATCTGAGTTAAACATTTTTTCCCTTTGTTTTCACCTTTGATACTATGCTTAAAAGCTTTATACCCGCAAAGTATGTGACTCTTCGTGGACGTTTAGAATGCCCCCAAGGGACTTATTGAAAAATAGAAAGTCAGTAGATAAAAGCAATCTTCAAGGATTGCCTTCAGTTAGACCCATGGAAGAGGAAGTGTCAGAAAAGTAGGTGGTAAACAAAATGACAAATGGACAAAGTGAGAATCAGATGGACCAGATGGGATTCTAACCCTTACTTCTGAAGTTTTGTTATAAAGAAGAAAATATTGGCGATTTCGTCAGCAAATGCATAAGTACCTTCACACTGAAATTACAAAGCCCTGAGAGGATCTGACTCCAGCAAGAGGGCACTTATAGTCAGAACATCTTTGATATGGTTAATATTTGAGGATACAAATATTCAGTGATAACATTTGTATCATGCTTTAATTGCCGGCAACAAAGTTGGTCTTAGACTACAATTGATATACCTATTTTCTTGGTTTTAACCAAGTCTCACTTCTGAATCCAAATCTTTCAAGAGTGTTTGGAAACTAAAACTGTATGGATAGATATGTTTAAGACTCAGCATGTAGGAGACTCTGGTTCAATATCATAGTAGTTCTTATCTATTCAGTTTCTACCCACCTCCAAAATATATCTCTAAATTACTTCAGAAAGACTCCAGTTCTGTCTGTCACAACTTTCTCTTACAAAACCATTTTCCTCATGTCTTACCCCCCCCTGCCCTATCACTTTTTTTTTTTCAAATATCACCACTCTCTTGATGTGTAGTGGTCACTTCCTTTCTGTTGTTTATAGTTTTACAAGATAAATGTGCATTCTTAATCAGTAGCTTAGTATTGATTTGTTATTTCTTTTTATAAATGGATCATGCAATGTTTCATATTTGTGTCTGATTTCTTTTGTTTATATTCCTGAGATTTATTCATGTTGTGTTATCATTGTAGCTCATTCATTCTCGTTGTTATATATTGTTCCATTGTGTGAGCATATTGCAATTTACTTGTTTTAATAAGGATAGAATTTACTTTTTCAGGTCTTTGGCTACTACACAACTGAGAATCTTTCTGTACGTGTCTTTTGGTGCACGTGCTGGTTGTGGAGTGCACACATCCAACTTTTATGGATAAATTTCCAAAATCTAGGTTTATATCCTGGCTATGCCACTTAAAAGTTATATGACTGTTAGTAGTTACTTAAACTCTTTGCCCCTCAATTTTATTTTTGATACAGCAGAGAGAATAATAGTACCCTTCTCAGAGTTAATGGATCAGTGTTGTATTGATACATGTAAGTTAACACATGCTTAGTAACTATCATTATAATTATTAATATTATTGTTATAAAAAGAATGCATGGAGAGAATAATCCACAGTAACTATGTATCATTTGTATTTAGTATTTCTCATCTCTAAATATCTTATCCTCTTTTGATATCTTTTCATGCACATCATAAAATAGATTTTCAGGGGACTTTCCTGGTGGTCCAGTTGGTTAAGACTGCACTCCCAGACTTAGATGTAGAGAACAAACATACGGACACCAACTGGGGAAAGCAGGGGGATTAGGGGGGAATGAATTGGGAGATTGGGATTGCCATATGTACATTACTAATAAGAAGAAAAGTATCAGATTGTACACTTTAAATATATGCAGCTTATTGTATGTCAATTGTATCCCAATGAAAGTTCTTAAAAAAAAAAAGACTGCGCTTCCAATTCAGGGGCATGGGCTCGATCCCTGGTTGGGGAACTAAGATCCTGCACGTCACACAATCAAAAAGAAAAATTGATTTTCAACATATCTCTGTGTCTGAAACCGGAGCATTGGCCTAGGAATTGTCATCATTCACTGCAACTGAGTTTTTGGATCCCATTGTATTACTTGCTAAACAAAACCTGTGTCCAGAGGTACCCAAGTATGAGTGAGCAAGTGACATGCACTTAAGAAACTTCTTTTTTATTACTCTCTAAAATTGTGGCCCACCTAAAATGTACTATCTCAATCACTGCTGGTGAGATTGGATTTAATATGGTATTGTTTATGTGTTGTTTAAACTCAATTATAGGGGCAGAGTCAAGATGGTGGCGTGGGAAGAGGTGGAGATTGCATCTCCTCAAAAATAGATCAGTTGCAGGAGGCCGTTGGGGGACCTGAGGCTCAAGAAGAGCAGAGGAACCCCAGAGCAACTGGGTAGGACCTGGGGGAAGTCAGGGGGGCAAGAAAGGGGAAGCTGGATGGGACTGGTACCCCCGGGGGGTGGCTGGCTGAGAGGGGAGGTTCCCGCCTGGAGAGACCCTTGGGGACTGGGGAGGTCAGGAAACTGCAACTGGGTTTCTCCCACCCAGGAGGCCAGGAGGCCTGCTGAGCTCCGGGCCTGGGAGCCTGCTGGGCTCCCCAGCAGGGTCTTCCACCATCCACGGCCCCCTCCAGGCTGCCTGGGTCCTGAGGTGTGGGAGGGAAGGAGGAGGGTGAGGAGGTGGAGAGGCAGACTTGTGGGGGTGGGAGCTTTGAGATTGGGGGATGGGGAGGCAAGAGAGTGTTTCGCCTGCCCTCTTGGCCAAGGAGACTGACTGGGCTCTGGGGCCTGGTCCTGCACTCTCCAAGGCTCCCCTCTGGCACGTGGGTCCTGGGGGCATGGTGGGGAGGGGGATGGGGGGGAGGCAGACAGTGGGGGTGGGAAAGGATTTTTCCAGGTCAGAAGAATAGGGGAGGCACCGCCAGGTATTTCTTCCATGTGGGTCCTCCACCTTCCAAGGCCTCTCTGGGCCATTGGTCCTAGAAGTACAGAAGGGGAGCAGTGGGGGGAGAAGAAGAGAGGCTGAAGTGGGGAGGGACCCTCTGGGATCAGAGGACTCGGGGGGCGAGTGGAAGACATTTACGCTGCCCACTGGTCTGGGAAGCCACTGGGCTCCTGGGCCAGGTCTCCAACTCTCCAGGGTCCCCTCCCAGACATGCTGGTCCTGGGCACATTGGTCCTTGGGGGTATGGGAGTGTGGCAGGGTAAGGGGAAGAGAGGCAGACCAGTGGTGGGACGTTCCATGATTGGAAGACCAGGGGAGGTGCGGAGGACCTTTCCCCAACCCACTTGGGCCCAGTGGGCCTGCTGGCTCCTGAGTCTGGTTCCTCGGTCTCTGGGGCTGAGTGGGTCATACAGTAGTGGGAGGAAGGGAGAAGAGGGTAAGAGGAAGGGAGGCAGACAGTGGTGGGTGGGCCTTTGCAGGACTGGAGAATCAGGGGAGATGCTACAGGAAATCTCCCTACCCACTTGGCACTGTGAGGCCTGTGGTGCCCCCAGGACTGGTCTTCGGTCTTCCAGGGGCCCATCTAGGTCTCACTGTTCCTAGGTGTGTAGAAGGAAAGCAAGGGAGAAGAGGAGAGGCGGGCAGGGGAAGGGGCCTGCTGGGACTGGAGCATCAAGGAGGGTGGGGAAGATATTTCCCCTGCCCACTAGCCCTGGGAAGCCTGCTAGGCTCACGGACCTGGTCTTTCACACTCCAGGACCCCTCCAGATGCTTGGGACTTAGGAGAGTGGGGGGCAGGGGAGAGGAAGTGAGGTAGACAGGGACCCTATGAGACTGGGAGATCTGGGGAAGTGCTGCAGGCATCTCCCTAGCCCAGTTGGCCCTAGGAAGCCTGTTGGGTGTCAGAGTCTGGTCTCCGGCCTTCCAATGCCTCCTCCAGCTGTAAGGGTCCTGGGGGAATAGGAGGGAAGGGGTGAGGAAGAAGAGAACCCAAGGGCAAGGGACCCTCCAAGATTAGAGGACTAGGGGAGGTGCCTAACATTTCTCCCACCAAATCAGGCCCAGGGAGCCTGCTGGGTACCTGGACCTGGTCCTTTGCCTCCAGGACCAGAGGCATTCCTGGGCCCCTCTGCCTCATTTGGCCTAAGCCCCATTCCCCACACCCATCCCGTCATTGCCAGCCCTTGTCTAAGCCCTGCCCCCACAGCCAAAGCCTTTTCTGGCTTTTTTTTTTCTTTTTCTTTTTTCTTCCGACCTCCTCACTTCAGCTATTGCAATTGTTTTATCTTCCAGTTGTTGCTCCATCTATTGTTTTTAAAAATTTTTTTTCTAGCACATCTTGTTAGTTTCCTATTTTTATTGTATTTTTTATCTTGCTATTGTTCTGTTGTTCTCCTACTTTTTTCTTTTTTTAGTTTTTTCATTTTCCTACTCCACACGGCTAGTGGGATCTTGATTCACAAGCCCAGGGTCAGGCCTGAGCTCCAGAGGTGGGACCTCTGAGTCCAAAATATTGGACTAATAGTGAAATCCAGTTCCCAGGGAATATTCATCAGAGTGAGGTCTCCCAGAGATTCTCCCCTCAACACCAAGACCCAGCTATACACAACAGCCTACAAACTCCAGTGCTTGAAATCTCAGGCCAAACACACAGTGGGACAGGAACACAATACCACCCATCCAAAGTGGGAGGAAAATCAGAAGACAAAAAAATATGTCACAGATGAAGGAACGGGGTAAAAATACAGAAGATCAAATAAATGAAGAGGAAAGAGGAAAATTGCCTGAAAAAGAATTCAGAGTAATGATAGTAAAGATGATCCAAAATTTTGATAACAAAATACAGAAAATACAAGAAACAGTAAATAAGGACACAGAAGAAGTAAAGAGCAAACAGTAATGGACAACAAAATAATCAAAATTAAAAATACTCTACATGGTATAAACAGCAGAATAACTGAGGCAGAAAAACGAATATGTGAGTTGGAAGATAGAATAGGGGAAGTAACTGTCACAGAGGAGGCAAGAGAAAAAAGAATAAAAACAATGGAAGAGAGTCTCAGAGACCTTGGTGATAACATTAAGCTCACCAACATTTGAATCATAGGCATCCCAGAAGAAGAAGAAAAAAAGAAAGGGTCTGAGAAAATATTTGAAGAGGTTATAGTGGAAAACTTCCCCAACATGGGAAAGGCAATAATTAACCAAGTCCAAGAAGTGCAGAGAGTCCCATACAGAGTAAACCCAAGGAGAAATACACCAAGGCACATATTAATCAAACGAATGAAAATTAAGCACAAAGAAAAAATATTAAAAGCAGCAAGAGAAAAGCAACAGATAACATATAAGGGAAAACTCATAAGGATAACAGTTGACCTTTCTGCAGAAACTCTGCAGGCCAGAAGGGAGTGGCAGGATATACTGAAAGTCCTGAAAGAGAAAAACTGACAGCCAAGAATATCCAGCAAGAATCTCATTTAGATTCAATGGAGAAATCAAAAGCTTTACAGACAAGAAAAAATTAAGAGAATTCAGCACCACCAAACCAGCCTTACAACAAGTGCGAAAGGAACTTTTCTAAGTAGGAAACATAAGAGAAGGAAAACACCTACAAAAACAAACACAAAACAATTAAGAAAATGCTAATAGGAGCATACATGTCAATAATCACCTTGAATGTAAATGGATTAAGTGCTCCAACCAAAAGACACAGACTGGCTGAATGGATACTAAAACAAGACCATTACATATAATGCCTGCAAGAAACGCACTTCAGACCAAGGGATACATATAGAGTGACAGTAAGGGGATGGAAAAAGATATTCCATGCAAATGGAAGTCAAAAGAAAGTTGGAGTAGCAATACTCACATCAGACGAATTAGACTTGAAAGTAAAGACTATTACAAGAGACAAGGAAGGACACTACATAATGATCAAGGGATCCATCCAAGAAGAAGATATAACAATTGTATATATCTATGCACCCAACATAGGAGCACCTCAATACATAAGGCGAATGCTAACAGCCATAAAAGGGGAAACTGACAGTAACTCAATAATAGTAGGAGACTTTCACACCCCACTTACACCAATGGACAGATCATCCAAACAGAAAATAAAGAAACACAAGCTTTAAATGACACATTAGAGCATCTTGACTTAATTGATATTTATAGGACATTCCATCCAAAAACGACAGAATACACTTTCTTCTCAAGTGCGCACGGAACATTTTCCAGGATAGAGCACATCTTGGGTCACAAATCAAGCCTCGGAAAATTCAAGAAAATTTAAAACATATCAAGCATCTTCTCTGACCAGAAGGCCATAAGGGTAAATATCAATTACAGGAAAAAAACTGTAAAAAATACAAACACATGGAGACTAAACAATACACTATTAAACAACCAAGAAATCACTGAAGAAATCAAGAGGAACTCAAAAAATATTTAGAAACAAATGACAATGAAAACACAACTACCCAAAACCTATGGGATGCAGCAAAAGCAGTTCTAAGAGGGAAGTTTATAGCAATACAGTCCTACCTCAAGAAACAAGAAAAATATTGAATGAACAACCTAACCTTACACCTAAAACAATTAGAGAAAGAAGAACAAAAAAAAAACCCCAAAGTGAGTAGAAGGAAAGAAATCATAAAGATCAGATGAGAAATAAATGAAAAAGAAAGGAAGGAAACAATAGCAAAAATTAATAAAACTAAAAGCTTGTTCTTTAAGAAGATAAACAAAATTGATAAACCATTAGCCAGACTCATCAGGAAAAAAAGGGAGAAGATGCAAATCAATAGAATTAGAAATGAAAAAGGAGAAGTAACAACTGACACCACAGAAATACAAAAGATCATGAGAGACTACTACAAGCAACTATATGCCAACAAATTGGATAACCTAGAAGAAATGGATAAATTCTTAGAAAAGTTCAAGCTTCCACGACTGAACCAGGAACAAAAATAACATACGACCAGACCAATCACAGTATGGAAATTGAGACTATGATTAAAAATCTCCCGACAAACAAAAGCCCAGGGCCAGATGGTTTCACAGGCAAATTCTATCAAACATTTAGAGAAGAGCTAACACCTATCCTTCTCAAACTCTTCCAAAATATAGCAGAAGGAGGAACACTCCCAAACTCATTCTACGAGGCCACCATCACCCTGATACCAAAACCAGGCAAAGATGTCACAAAAAAAGAAAATTACAGACCAATATCACTGAAGAATATAGATGCAAAACTCCTCAACAAAATACTAGCCAGCAGACTCCAACAGTATGTTAGAAAGATCATACACCATGATCAAGTGGGGTTTATCCCTGGAACGCAAGGATTCTTCAATACATACAAATCAATCAATGTGATATATCATAGTAACAAATTGAGGGATAAAAACCATATAACCATCTCAATAGATGCAGAAAAAGCTTTTGACAAAATTCAACATCCATTTATGATAAAAACTCTCCAGAAAATGGGCATAGAAGAAAATTACCTCAACATAATAAAAACCATATATGACAAACCAACAGCCAACGTTGTTCTAAATAGTGAAGAATTGAAAACATTCCTTCTGAGAACAGGAACAAGACAGGGGTGTCCACTCTCACCTTTATTATTCAACATAGTTTTGGAAGTTTTAGCCACAGCAATCAGAGAGGAAAATGAAATAAAAGGAATCCAAATTGGAAAAGAAGAAGTAAAATTGTCACTCTTTGCAGATGACATGATATTATACATAGAAAACCCTGAAGACTCTACCAGAAAACTGCTAGCACTAATTGATGAATTTAGTAAAGTAGCAGGATACAAAATTAATGCACAGAAATCTCTTGCATTCCTATACACTAACAAGGAAAGAGCAGAAAGAGAAATTAAGGAAACTCTCCCATTTACCATTGCAACAAAAAGAATAAAATACCTAGAAATAAACCTGCCTAAGGAGGCAAAAGACCTGTATGCAGAAAAGTATAAGACACTGATGAAAGAAATCAAAGATGACACAAACAGATGGAGGCACACACCATGTTCTTGGATTGGAAGAATCAACATTGTGAAAATGACTGTACTAAACAAAGAAATTTACAGATTCAATGCAATCCCTATCAAATTATGAATGGCATTTTTCACAGAACTAGAACAAGAAATCTTATGATTTGTATGGAAATGCAAAAGACCCCGAATTGCCACAGCAATCTTGAGAAGGACAGACAGAACTGGCGGAATCAGGCTTCCTGACTTCAAAGTATACTACAAGGCCACAGTGATCAAGACAGTATGGTACTGGCACAAAAATAGAAAGGAAGATCAATGGAACAGAATAGAGAACCCAGGGGTAAACCCAAGCACACATAGGCACCTTATGTTTGACAACGCAGGCAAGAATATCCTCTTCAATAAGTGGTGCAGGGAAAATTGGACAGCTACATGTAAAAGAATGAAATTAGAACACTTCCTAACACCATACACAAAAATAAATTCAAAATGGATTAAAGACCTAAATGTAAGGCTAGACACTCTAAAACTCCTAGAGGAAAACATAAGCAGAACACTCTGTGACATACATCAAAGCAAGATCCTTTTTGACTCACCTCCTAGAGCAATGGAAATAAAATCAAGAATAAACAAATGGGACCTCATGAAGCTTAAAAGCTTTTGCACAGCGAAAGAAACCATAAACAAGACTAGAAGGCAAACCTCAGAATGGGAGAAAATACTTGCCAATGAAGCAATGGACAAAGGATTATTCTCCAAAATATACAAGCAGCTCATGCAGCTTCATACCAAAAAAGCAAATAACCCAATTCACAAATGGGCAGAAGATCTAAACAGACATTTCTCCAGAGAAGACATGCAGATGGCTAACAAACAGATGAAAAGATGCTCAACATCACTAATCATTAGAGAAATGCAAGTCAAAGCCACAATGAGGTATCACCTCACACTGGTCAGAATGGCCATCATCAAAAAATCTAGAAACAATAAATGTTGGAGAGGGTGTGGAGAAAAGGGAACTCTCCTGCACTGTTGGTGGGAATGTAAGCTGGTATAGCCACTATGGAAAAAAATTTGGAGCTTACTTAAAAAACTAAAAATGGAACTACCATATGATCCAGTAATCCCACTCCTGGGCATATACCCATAGAAAACCATAATCCAAAAAGAAACATGTATCATAATGTTCATTGCAGCACTATTTACAATAGCCAGGACATGGAAGCAACCTAAATGCCCATCCACAGATGAATGGATAAAGAAGTTGTGGCATATATGTACAATGGAATATTACTCAGCCATAAAAAGGAATGAAATGCAGCTATATGTAATGCAGTGGATAGACCTAGAGACTGTCATAAAGAGTAAAGTAAGCCAGAAAGAGAAAAACGAATACCTTATGCTAACACATATATACAGAATCTAAAAAAATGGTACTGATGAACCCAGTGACAGGGCAAGAATAACAATGCTGATGTAGAGAATGGACTTGAGGACACAGGGTTGGGGCGGTGGGAGAGAAGGGGAATCTGGGATGAAGTGAGAGAGTAGCATAGACATATTTACACTACCAAATGTTAAACGGATAGCTAGTGGGAAGTTGCTGTATAACAAAGGGAGATCAACTCGATGATGGGTGATGCTTTAGAGGGCCAGGACAGGGAGGGTGGGAAGAAGTCACGGGAGAGAGGGGATATGGGGATTTATGTGTAAATACAGCTGATTTACTCTGGTGTACCTCAAAAACTGGTACAAGAGTATAAAGCAATTATATTCCAATAAAGAGCTTAAAAAATACAAAAAAAAAAAAAAAAAAAACCACCTCAATCATAAGAGCTAGTTCTTCATGTTTGGCACATTCTGAGTTAGGAATAGCAGGTTTCAATCCTCTCATTTTTTCAGCAAATAAGATCCAGACCCCAGGACAGGAAGATAGCATAGACCAAACTTTCCCAGCCTCCAGCTCTACATTTTTGTCCAATGAACGCTATGTCATTTTTTGGGTAGGTCATTTGAACCATCCTTGCATTTGTCCCTCATGGGTAAGGACAAGCAAAGGGAGCAATGGACTATCATGATATGTTAACAATGTGAGTTCTGGCTAAGGGGAAGGAGGAAATTAAATATACACTGTCACTTTTGTTTTTCTGCTGTTAATCATTTGCAGGAACAATCATCTGTTACTTCTTATCTATTCCCGCTCATTTTTACCTGACCAACCAACCGCCAATCATATTGTTGGAACTCCGAGGATTTTCAGTTGATCATTTGCTTGAAAGGAAAGGATGTTATAATAAATTGTGTTGTAGAGAAGGCTAAGAATATCTGATCTCAAAGGTACCTCATCCTGAGAGAAACAGCTCAAGGCAACATTACGTCTTCTGCTTCTTGCTCAGAAACCTATAGGTAAGTAATTTACTAAACACTCAGATTACCATGGGCTGATGTTTTGTCTCTTTGAGGAGTGAAGCCTTCAAAGGATAAGGCAGAGAGATATACTCAAGTGTCTGTTCATCAGAAATCTTTTCAGAATTCCTGTATTTTGTGGTAGAAAGGAAATGGTTTGTGTGACTTGAGAAGTACTTATACGTTTTTGAAGACAATTATTTATTTATAGATGGGGGAGTAAAAATGTCTGCCAATAAAATAAACTTTAAAGTAAATCTGGAGTATAAGGTGTTATTTTAACTGATTCCAAAATATGTGTGTTGGTTGTTTTTCCGTCCATCTCTCACATCTGGGAGAAGAAGCAGGAAGTAATTCAAGTTTCATGGAAGGGCAAACGTGGTTCAGTGAGAAAGTGGGACACAGAAGACCTGTTTTTCAGAATCTATATTCAGCAAAATTGTTAGGTTTCTCTTTGGGAACTTCATCTACCTGCCACCAGTCTTTGAGAACAAGGGGATACTGGTAATCTTCTATTCAGTCTTTTAAACAAGAAGCCATAGTCTTCCTCACCTCTTTTCTCTCTTTCACTTTCTGTAATTGGCATTGCTCTCTTCTGCCTTGAAATTCTCTTCTACCTTGGTTGAGCATGGCATAGCCCTATTTTGGTTGCCTATTCATTCATTCAACCACTCCTCTCTTTGGCTGCCTCTTGTTCTGACCTAAACTGGTAGTAAAAGGAGAGTGAAAGTAAAGTAACTAGAAAAAGCAGAAGCATAAAAAATTAACTCAAAAGGATCTCAGACTTAAATGAAAGAATTAAAACTATAAAACACGTAGAAGAAATCATAGGAGTAAATCTTCATGATGTTGGGTTAGGCAATGGTTTCTTAGATATATAAGCAACAAAAATAAATTGGACTTCATCTAAATTAAAAACTTGTGTTTCAAAGGTTACCATCAAGAATAAAAAGAAAGCCCACAGGATGACAAGTGACTTGTATCCAGAATATATACAGAACTCTTTCAATGCAGCAATAGAAAGACAATTAACCCAATTAAAACTAAGCAAATGATTTTGATAATTTCTTTAAAGAAGATATCCTATAACAAGCATATAAAAAGATGTTCAACATCATTAGTCATTAGAGAAACGTGAATCAAACTCACAATGAGGTACCACTTCATACTCACTAGGATGGCTAAATGAAAAAAAGGCAAAAATTACAAGTGTTGAGGGAGAATGCAGAGAAACTGGAGCCCTCATTCATTGCTGGGAATGTCAAATGATGCCGTCACATAGAAAATCAATTTGGCGGTTCCTCAAAATATTAAACATAGAGTTACCATATGATCCAGCAATCCTGCTCCTAGGTGTACACCCAAGAAAAAATGAAAACAAGTGTCCACATAGATAACAATATACATGAATATTCATAGTGGAATTATTCATAATAGTTCAAAAGTGGCAACAACCCAAATGTCCATCAGCTAAAGGATGGATAAACAAAAGGTGGAATAGTCATACAACGGAATATTATTCAGTCGTAAAAAGGAATGAAGTACTGGTGCTATGACAGCGATGAACCCTAAAAATTTTATAGTAAGTGTAGGAAGCCAGTCATGAAAACCCACATACTGTATGATTCTATTTGTGTGAAAAGTCTAGAACACAGAGATCCATGGGGACAGAAAGTAGGCTTGTGGTTGTCAGAGCCTGGGAGGGAGGTAGAAATGGGGAGTGACTGCTAAGGGGGTTAGGGTTTCTTTTTGGGGTGATAAAAATATTCTAAACTTAAATGGTGGTTATGGTTGCACAACTCTGTGAGCATACAATACGAGAAGCCACTGAGTTTTGCTCTTGAAGTGGATGATTTTGATGGTTTATGAATTATTTCTCAGTCAAGCTTTTATAAAATACATGTGGGAGGAAAGAGGGCAGAATATTTTTATTAACAATTGAGTTTATGGAGCATGTAAGTTATTGCACCTACTAGAGACAATTGGGCCCAGAGGTCTGTGAGTGATTCATGGATGATGGTCAAAGTCATGGGGTAGATGAGTCCCTCCCAGGAAGACAGTTAAGGTGAGGGAAGAAGAAGCCCAGGACGGACTCCCGTAGGTACCAGTGCTGCTGCTCCGGCTGTGGCACTGGGTATCACTATTACCATGAACCATAGTGAAGGCCAGACCAAGGCTTCTGCCCAAGTCCAGCGTGCCTGCCTCTGCACTGGGGCTGAGTTAAAGACCCCTGGAATTGTAGCCACCTGTCATTATAATTTTATATCATTATTGTGATGATGTTTTTGTCTTCTAGGAGTTCACCTTCCAGCAGAGTCACATGCTAATTCCAATTCTATTCCTCTCTTCTCTAGATTTAACAATTGGCAACATTTTCTTTTCTTGATGTTTATAATGTTTCAGGCATCATGCCAAGCCCTTTATAGAAAATATTCTTATTTAATTCTCTCAACAATTCTGAGAATTATATAGTTATTATTCTTTTTCTTTTAAATTGGGGTATAGTTGTTTTACAATATTGTGTTAGTTTCTGCTGTACAATGAAGTGAATCAGCTATATGTATCTATGTGTACACGTATCCCCTCCCTCTTGGACCTCCCTTCCACCCCCACCCCCATCCCATCCATCTCAGTCATCATAAACTACCAAGCTGAGCTCCCTGTGCCATACAGTAGGTTCCCACTAGCTATCTGTTTTACACATGGCAGTACACATACATCAGTCCCAGTCTCCCAATTCATCCCTGCCGCCCATGTCCACACGCCCATTCCCTATGTCTATGTCTCTATTCCTGCCCTGAAAATAGGTTCATCTGTACCATTCTTAGTTTATAAAAGAGGAAATTGGAGCTTAGAGGGCTGAGTATCTTGCCATGGGAACACAGTTCCTTTGTGGTGGAACCAGGATTAAAATCCACATGGCCTGGGTTTGACTCCAGAGCTCATGCCTGGATTCCAGCTACACACTGTCCTCCTCTGTGGATAGCATTTTGGCTGTGGCCTTGTGAGGTTGAGGTGAAAGGAGTGAAATCATTTCCTTACCACTTTCCACCTGCCATCATTACCTAACTTGGCTGGGAGCTGCGGAGAGAGGGGAACGTTTTTTACTCCTCTCTCTCACTCTCCTTTTACTGGTCTTGTGTCATTGCGCTCCTTTAACTGGTTGACTCAGGTTAAAGATGGGGAAGGGGAATCTTGGAACCTACAAAAAAATTGCCTGTTAGTTTCTTATTAAAGATGTACCTATCTTTAAGATAAATACAATCCGACCACACACACACACACACACACACACACAGATAGAAATGCACATGAAACATTTTTTCTCCTTTAAAACATATTTTGTTACTGTGTACTTTTGAACTTAAATTTATAAAATATTTGTTCAGCGCCTTTTCTGTGCAAGGCAGCGATGAATGAAAACCCAGCCTCTTACTTCAAGGAGTTTATGGTTTAGGGGAAAGACAGATTTTTGACTTTAGCTGTAATTCAAGTCAGAATTAGAATGGAATTCTAAACACTAAATTGTAACTGGAATGTAGAGGCTGGAAAAGAGGATAGGACCAGTGTTTGAGATGTGTCTGGAAAACAAGTGGGATTTGATGCAGGAAACGGTGAGAGAGCAGATGATGTATACAGGGCTAAGACAGTAGAAAACTGTTTGAAAATTTCAGAATATGTTCAAGAATATAAATATGTTTTTACTGAAGATAGTCATGAGAATATACTTTTTAGCACCATTTTAAGACTGTCCAATGTGCTGATCACATCAGGGTTAGTGTTCTTATGAGTCTACTGTTTTTAATGAATGCATTTATAAAGGCTTTCTTCCTAATAAATTCAATGCTTGTATTTTTCTTATGAATTTAAGTACAAACACAGAGATCTTTAGGGGACATTTTCTTGTTAAAGTGTCATTAAACAATTTTTTAAAGCCATTTACTTTTTTTGCCAACATTTTAGCATTTTAAGATTTTTGTTGATTTCACTAAATGACTAACTTACTACATCTACCAAGTTACTGACTTACTGACAACTTACAATTTTTTTTCTTGGGAAGGTTTTAATGTTTTTGAAAATTTCTGTGAGTTTTGAGTTGTCTGGTTTTCATCATGTACAACTGTCTTTGAGACGCTCCCTCTGCTTTAGAGGTAGATGGTAGGGAGAGAGAGGGCTTCTAGGGAGCACGGAAAGGGGAACTGGACGAAGGTGGTCAACAGTCCCACTTTTCCCGTGACTGTCCCAGTTTTAGCACTGAAAGCCTCACATCCTGGAAGACCCCTTCAATCCCAAGCAAACGGATGGTGACCCTGTGCTGGAGAAGTGGGGCACTGTGAAGGCCTCAGAGCCTTAAATTTTTGTTTCTTCACACTTTTCGACCAGGCTGACTTATTCTACATACATTCAACATTAACTGTTATAAACAAATTTGCTATTATGTTGATTGAATTTTTGGCAGAACTACAGTCATGAATAGGGCACATGGGATGAGGCAAGGGGTTATGTGCGCATGCAGGTAGCAGGAGATGGGGTTGGAGGAGTCATATAATTGCAAGTTTTAGAAAGTTAAGAATCTGACCTGAGTCTTCCCTCAGTCAAAGAGTTAAGCTGCTACATACAGTGTGAAGGATACCATAAACTGCCCCCGCTCCTCCACCTGCCCTCCCCGAAGGAGTGTAGTGACAGCTTTGGGGAAAATAGTGAGAAAACTGCCTCGACTTAAGTGGGCATCTGCTGACAGTTAGGATAATTAAGGGTGAATGATAATATGAAACCATCTCAAAATCTGTCAGGTTTTAGAGCAAAAAGTGAAATCCTGTATTTTAGTGAAAGTTAATTTCATATATCACTTTAGATATAAGGACTATTTCTTAAGTAAACTAAGGGTATGTGAGGGGTTTTCCCAGTTATGGGGTAAAAATGGCCCAATAGGGCCATTAAAGAAGTCTCTCATTAATGAATGACCAGAACATGTTTCTTTCTTTCTCTCTTTCTCTCTCTCTCTTTCTCTACCTCCCTTTCTTTCTCTTTCTTCCTTTCTTCCTTTCTTTTTCTTTTTCTTTTTCTTTCTTTCTTTCTTTCTTTCTTTCTTTCTTTCTTTCTTTCTTTCTTTCTTTCTTTCTTTCCTTCCTTCCTTCCTTCCTTCCTTCCTTCCTTCCTTCCTTCCTTCCTTCCTATTTCTTCCTCTCCTTCTCTTTCACTCTCTCTCTTTTGGGGGGCAAAACTGATGCTTTGAAAATTTTGAATTGACCCAATGGATTATTGTTCTTACTGATGGTTATCATAAGAAACTTACATAGATATAGATATATAAGTAGCTAAATAACAGATAGATCAATAGCTATAACTCCTTTTCTCTGTCTCATCATTTCTCGCTTTTCTTTCATTTGCTTCCACTTCCCTAGTTCTTCTGCCATCTCCTTGTTCAGATCAGAACAAGCTCACCTGGCCAATTGCAATAATCTTCTTAACCAATCTTCCTATCACCTCTCTCTGCCTCTTTCAGTCTATCTTGTCCACATCTGTCACGGTGTCCTTCAAAACCACAGTAATTGTGTCACAAAAAAAAAAAAAAAATGAAATCAGTGGCTGTCTATTTCCTAGGTCCAAACTCCCAGTCTTAGCACTGAAAACTCAATAAATCCCAGTTGTAATCAGTCCTTCTACCTTTCACTATTTTTTCCCATCACGCATTCCTTACCTGCCAAACAAATTGAAGTACTAAGTATTGCTGCCCAGAAAGAACCTTTACCTTCTATAACTCATTGCTATGTCTTTCTCAGTTTTCACCTTTGGCAAAAAATGTCTTGCTTCCAATGCTCCAAATTTCACAGCAACATCTGCTACCTCAGATGCAGCCACCTCCATAAGGCCCAGTCCCACCTCTCTACTTGGAACTAACCAGCCTCCTGGACATACTCCTGAAGCAGCTAATATTTGCTATCTTTTATTGCAAATATTTGTGCTTAATGCCTTTTCTTCCACACTGAGTTGTAGTCTCCTTGAAGGGATGATTCTTGTGTGATGTTTCCTAGTACGTTAACGACAAATGGGAATTCAATAACTATTTATTAAGATGACTTCTTTCAACAGAGAAATATTAAGGAAACATCAGATCATGCATCCTCCAAGAGCTCCACATGGGGCCCTTGATACGAAAGGGAAAGTGGCAGCCAGGCCCTTCTCTGGGCCATGGAAAGTCTCTGATCCAACTGTGTTCCAAATGACCTTGGTCGCTGCTCTGTTGGCAACTGTTCTTGGTGAGTAATGGGAAGACAAGGTCAGATTGTCACCATACAGCTGAGTTCATCAACATATCCTGTTTTAAGAGATGTCTAACAGATACCCATCTTTAACATTGAAGAGTATATTTGACCACCTGAAATTTAGGGAAATTTGCTATAAACCTCCCCCCCCAACACACACACACAAAAGGTTCACTTATGGTCACTTTTGATACTCCCTTTTAGAACTTTCTCTCCAGGAACTCTTCAAACAACCTAACCTCAAAGCAAATCATGACTTGGAATAAACATATATTGTCTGCCACCTGACCACAAAGAGCTTTCATTACCTGTGTGATTCTTCAGAAAGTAGTGGGAAGGGACTTCCTAGGTGGTGCAGTGGTTAAGAATCTGCCTGCCAATTCAGGGGACACAGGTTCGATCCCTACCCCAGGAAGATACCACATGCTGCGGAGCAACTAAGCCCGTGGGCCACAACTATTGAGCCCATGTGCTGCAACTACTGAAGCCCACATGCGTAGAGCTCATGCTCTGCAGCAAGAGAAACCACCACAATGAGGAGCCTGTGCATCGCAATGAAGAGTAGCCCCTGCTCACCGCAACTAGAGAAAGCCTGTGTGCAACAACAAAGACTCAACACAGCAAATAAAAAAATTAATTAAAGAAAAAGTAATAGTGCGATGGGGTAATTATGCTGAGGCTCCTGCCCGTTTATTTAATTATGCCCAGGGAAGTAGAATTAAGACTTTACTTTTTTTTATTAATTTATTTATTGGCTGCATTGGGTCTTTGTTGTGGTGTGCAAACTTCTCATTGTGGTGGCTTCTCTTGTTGTGGCGCAAGGGCTCTAGGCACATGGGCTTCAATAGTTGTGGCACACAGGCTCAATAGTTGTGGCTCACAGGCTCTAGAGCACAAGCTGCGTCACTGTGGTGCATGTGGGATCTTCCCGGACTAGGGCTTGAATCCATGTCCCTTGCATTGGCAGGTGGATTCTTACCCACTGTGCCACCAGGGAAGCCCAAGACTTTACTTTTTAAAGCTTTAATGCATCGCTACCTTGTGATGCTTTTTGAAAAACACCTTACTTTCAAATATGCAGTCTATTCAAAATCCAAAAGGTCCAAAAGGACATAAAAGAAATGCCTCCTCATTCTTGACTCCTGAGGCAACTAATCTTATATAATGCTATTATTAATAAAAGATATGTTTTTGCTCTGGCAAGAAGATAGGATTATATGGAATGGTATAGATGCCAGTGTTCTGAGTAGGTAGATTGGGGAATCTAATAGAATGATGAAATTCAGGTTTGTCTGTCTATTTTTTGACAAAGTATCACATATACAGGAGAGGATGGATGAATTTTTCTGCCTTTTTCCATAATTGTTGCCATTATCATCAAATAACAAACATGGATTATGGATTGTCCACTGCATTCATTGAACAGGGATAATAGGAATCCCGATGAAGGAGAAAAGCATGATCTCTGTTCTAAGAGTCCTACTACTGAATAATTGAGATGCTGTGTCCCAAGCTATAACTTGATTCTCCTTGTCATTTTGGCATCCAGGCAATTGTGGTCCTCCACCTTATTTACCGTTTGCTTCTCCGAGAAATAAGTTGCATGACACAGACTTCAAAACTGGAACTAAACTGAAATACACCTGCCATCCTGGCTATAGTATAATCGGTTCAACTTCAGTTACTTGTAATGACAGAGGCTCATGGGACTATAGTGCTTTCTGTGCTAGTAAGTATCAACATTTATTTTTCTCACCTGTACTTTTGTTTCATTTGGGAAAGTTCTCTTAGGAACTTAATAAATTCTTTAATTCAAATGAAAATCTTTGATCAAAGTAGCCTTCAAAATTAACACTACCTGTAGTATTTGGACCAAGCCCATTGGGAATATACACTGAGATATTTTTCTAACAGTAAGGATATAGAATCTATTTCCCTTTTCCTTCTGTCTCCCTGTGACCAAGGGCATATATTTTTGAGAACATACATTTGTGTGGATAACTGGTTCATATGTCACATCCTTTACTATCTATCTTACATCTAACTGAGCAAGCAAATCTAAGCACATTCTTTCCTTATTTTTAAAAAGTATTCAAAAAAATGGAATAAATGTTTACATTTACTCTTCCTCAAAATAAAAAATTCAATAAGTCAATCAAAAATAAGCACTGAAAACATTTTCTGGGTTTATGTGGAAGCAGAAATTAAAGCCAATCAATCAGACATTTTCTCCCCTCCCCCAATTTTGTCAGTAATTGTAATCATTAGTCATTATTTTCATTTTCCTCCCAGAGAAACAATGCAGAAACCTAGGAGATTTACCCAATGGGAAAGTGGAAGTTAAGACAGATATTCTTTTTGGTTCAACGATAGAATTCAGCTGCTCAGAGGGGTAAGTATAAGGCAATCCAGAAGCAATACCTTTCAATTAATTTTTATAAGTAGATAAGATATTCACTTGTTTCAAATATAAAATGATGTAAAAAGGTATACATCCAGAACTCTCACTTCTGCTCCATCTCATTCCTCTCTGCCCTCTGACAGGAAGTGACTTTAGTTTCTGATTTATCTCTTTGTGTTTACATATGTAAATACAAGAGAGTACACATATTTTTATTAATATTTTGTTTCCTTTATCACACATAAGACAGCTGACTGCCTATGTTAATTTGAACCTTGCTTTTATTTTGTTCATTTAACAATATTGCCATGGATTGAATGTTTGTATCCTCCCCAGATTTATATGTTGAACTCTAATCCCCAGTGTGATGGTATTTGGAGATAAGGCTTTTGGAAGTTAATTAAGTCATGGGGGTGGAGCCCACATGATAGGATTAGTGCCAATATAAGAAGAAACGCAGAGCTAGTTTCCTTTCTCTTTGTCTCTGCCATGTGAGGACACAGCAAGGTGACTGCCATTTACAAATCAGGAGAAGGGCTTTCAGGAGAACCTGATCATGCTGGTACCCTGATCTCCAGCTTCCAGAACTGTGAGAAATACATTTCTGTTGTTTAAGCCACCAGTCTATGATATTCTGTTATAGCAACTTGGACTAAGATAAATAAGTACTGGAGATCTTTGATATTCATGTACTGTGTGTTTCCTCATTCTGTGTATGTATGTTTACAGCTGCATAGTTTTCCAGTGCATGTATCATAGCTTATCATAGTTTATTTAATGGTTCCTATTGATAGACTTTTGTGAGTTTCCACTCTCGCATTGTTATACATAATGCACTGATGCATAATTTTCTGTACATGTTATTTTACACGCATGCAGTTATGTCTGTAGGATAAATTCCCAGAAGTAGGATTGCTGGATCACAGAGAAGATACTTTAAAATATTGATAAATATTGCCAAATTTCTCTTCACAGACTTTGTACAATTTTGTAATGTAAACAAATGTCTATTTCTCCACCACCTCTACAATTATTTCATCAAACTTTTGAATTTTTGCCTATTTAGATTGGAAAATAAAACTTCCCTGTATTTTTTAAAAGACTATTAATTTGAGATGTTTAAATTGATATGCAATTATATGAAATAGTAAAGAGAGATTCTATATACCATTTTCTTCCAGTTTGCCCCAATGGTAACATCTTGCATGACTGAAGTACAATATCACAATCAAGAAATCAACATTGATATAATCCATTAACCTTATTCAGATTTCATTTCTGTGTGTGTGTGTGTGTGTGTTTAATGCTGTGCAGTTTTATCATGTGTGTAGATATGTGTGACCATTACCATGGTCAAGATTCAGAACAGTTCCATAACGAGGATCTCTTGTATTATTCTTATATAGAAAATTCATTCCCTCCCTCTCCTTTCCCTAACCTCTGGCAATCACTAATCCATTCTCTATTTCTATAATTTTGTTGTTTCAAAAAAGCTATTATAAATGGAATCATGTAGCATGTCACCTTTTGAAAGTGACCCATCACTCAACATAATTCTCTTGAAATTCATCCAAGTTGTTATGCTTGGATACTTTGCTCCACTTTATTGCTGAGACAATATTCCATGGAAGGAAATGTGCTGTCAAAGTATACTTGGGTTGTTTCATTTTTGACCCTTAGGAATAAAGACGCTATAAACATTTACATACAGGTTTGTGTGTGTGTGTGTGTGTGTGTGTGTGTGTGTGTCATGTGTGTGTGTGTGAACTTGTCTTCATTTTTTTTTTTTTTCTGGGATAAATGCCTAGGTGGGTCACATAGTAGCTACACATTTAGTTTTTTAAGAAACTGCCTGTTTTCCAGAGAGGTTGAACCAGTTTTTGTTCCCATCAGCAATGTAAGACTGATGCATATCACCCACACCAGCATTTGGTGTTGCCATTTATTTTAGCCATTCTGACAGGTGTGTAGTAATAGCTCATTGCGGTTTTAATGATATTTCTGTAATAGCCAATGATGTGGAACATCTTTCTGTGTGCTTATTAGCCATTTCTATCCTCTTCAGTGATATATCTGTTCATGTCTTTGCTCATTTTCTAACTGGATTATTTGGCTTTCTACTGTTGAGATTTGAGGGGTTTTTTTTGTTTTTGTTTTGTTTTTTTTTAACATATTCCACATACTAGTCTTTTGTTGGATATGTGGCTTGCAGATGTTTTCCTCTAGTCTGTAGCTTGTTTTTCTTCATCTTTTCCACAGAGTCTTTTGCAGAGTTAAGGTTTTTAATTTTGATGTGGTACAACTTTTGAGTTTTTCTTTTATGAATAATTTTATTGGAGTTAAGCCTAAACATTTAACACAATCTTTGGTACTGTGTGCTTGTGTGGGTCTATTTTTGGGTTTTCATTTTGTTCCATTATGTCTATTTTTCTAATACCACCCTGTCTTAATTACTATAGCTATATAGGAAATCGATGTTGGGTAGAGTGATTCCTCCCACTACCTTTTTGTTTTTCAAAATTGTTTTAGTTATTCTAGGTCCTGTGTATGTCCATATATATTTTAGAATAAACTTCTCTATGTCCACAACAAACTTTGCTAGGATTTTTTTTTTAATTAATTAATTAATTTATTATTTTTTGGGGGGTACACCAAGTTCAATCATGTGTTTTTATACACATATCCCCATATACCCTCCCTCCCTTGACTTCCCCCCCACCCTCCCTCGAGTCCCCCCCACCCTCCCTGTCCCAATCCTCTAAGGCATCCTCCATCCTCGAGTTGAACTCCCTTTGTTATACAACAACTTCCCACTGGCTATCTATTTTACAGTTGGTAGTATATATATGTCTGTGCTACTCTCTCGCTCCGTCTCAGCTTCCCCTTCACCCCCCGCCCCCTCCCAAACCTCAAGTTCTCCAGTCCATTCTCTGCACCTGCGTCCTTGTTCTTGTCACTGAGTTCATCAGTACCATTTTTAGATTCCGTATATGTGAGTTAGCATACAATATTTGTCTTTCTCTTTCTGACTTACTTCACTCTGTATGGCATACTGTAGGTCTATCCACCTCATTACATATAGCTCCATCTCATCCCTTTTTATAGCTGAGTAATATTCCATTGTATATATATGCCACATCTTCTTTACCCATTTGTTTGTTGATGGGCATTTAGGTTGCTTCCATGTCCTGGCTATTGTAAATAGTGCTGCAATAAACATTATGGTACATGTTTCTTTTGGGATTATGGTTTTCTTTGGGTATATGCCCAGGAGTGGGATTACTGGATCATATGGTAGTTCTATTTGTAGTTTTTGAAGGAACCTCCAAATTGTTTTCCATAGTGGCTGTACCAACTTACATTCCCACCAACAGTGCAGGA
Source organism: Hippopotamus amphibius kiboko (assembly GCF_030028045.1). Taxonomy (NCBI): domain Eukaryota; kingdom Metazoa; phylum Chordata; class Mammalia; order Artiodactyla; family Hippopotamidae; genus Hippopotamus; species Hippopotamus amphibius. The sequence goes on from NC_080188.1 coordinate 156,002,202, forward strand.
GAGTTCCCTTTTCTCCACACCCTCTCCAACATTTGTGGTTTCCAGATTTTGTGATGATGGCCATTCTGATTGGTGTGAGGTGATACCTCATTGTGGCTTTGACTTGCATTTCTCTGATGATGAGTGATGTTGAGCATCTTTTCATGTGTTTGTTGGCCATCTGTACGTCTTCTTTGGAGAAATGTCTATTTAGGTCTTCCAACCATTTGTGGATTGAGTTATTTGCTTTTTTGGTATGAAGCTGCATGAGCTGCTTGTATATTTTGGAGGCTAATCCTTTGTCCATTGTTTCATAGGCGACTATTTTTTCCCATTCTGAGGGTTGCCTTTTAGTCTTGTTTATGGTTTCTTTCCCTGTGCAAAAGCTTTTAAGTTTCATGAGGTCCCATTTGTTTATTCTTGATTTTATTTCCATGATTCTAGGAGGTGGGTCAAAAAGGATCTTGCTTTGATGGATGTCATAGAGTGTTCTGCCTATGTTTTCCTCTAAGAGATTGATAGTGTCTGGCCTTACATGTAGGTCTTTAATCCATTTTGAGTTTATTTTTATATATGGTGTTAGGAAGTGTTCTAATTTTATTCTTTTACATGTTGCTGTCCAATTTTCCCAGCACCACTTATTGAAGAGGCTGTCTTTTTTCCATTGTATATTCGTGCCTCCTTTGTCAAAGATAAGGTGCCCATATGTGTTTGGGCTTACTTCTGAGTTCTCTATTCTATTCCATTGATCTTCCTTTCTATTTTTGTGCCAGTACCATACTGTCTTGATCACTGTGGCCTTGTAGTATAGTTTGAAGTCAGGAAGCCTGATTCCACCAACTCCATTTTTTCTTCTCAAGATTGCTTTGGCTATTTGGGGTCTTTTGCGTTTCCATACAAATCATAAGATTTCTTGCTCTAGTTCTGTGAAAAATGCCATTCGTAATTTGATCAGGATTGCATTGAATCTGTAAATTGCTTTGGGTAGTACAGTCATTTTCACAATGTTGATTCTTCCAATCCAGGAACATGGTATGTCCCTCCATCTGTTTGTGTCATCTTTGATTTCTTTCATCAGTGTCTTAAAGTTTTCTGCATACAGATCTTTTGCCTCCTTAGGCAGGTTTATTCCTAGGTATTTTATTCTTTTTGTTGCAATGGTGAATGGGAGAGTTTCCTTAATTTCTCTTTCTGCTCTTCCATTGTTAGTGTATAGGAATGCAAGAGATTTCTGTACATTAATTTTGTATCCTGCTACATTACTAAATTCATCAATTAGTGCTAGCAGTTTTCTGGTAGAGTCTTTAGGGTTTTCTATGTATAATATCATGTCATCTGCAAACAGTGACAATTTTACTTCTTTTCTAATTTGGATTCCTTTGATTTCTTTTTCTTCTTTGATTGCTGTGGCTAAAACTTCCAAACCTATGTTGAACAATAATGGTGAGTGGACACCCTTGTCTTGTTCCTCTTCTTAGAGGGAATTCTTTCAGTTTTTCCCCATTTAGAACGATGTTGGCTTTTGGTTTCTCATATATGGCTTTTATTATGTTGAGGTAATTTCCTTCTATGCCCATTTTCTGAAGAGCTTTTATCATAAATGGATGTTGAACTTTGTCAAAAGCTTTTTCTGCATCTATTGAGATGATCATATGGTTTTTATCCTTCAATTTGTTGATATGATGTATCACGTTGATTGATTTGCGTATATTGAAGAATCCTTGCATCCCAGGGATAAACCCCACTTGATCATGGTATATGATTTTCTTAATGTGCTGTTGGATTCTGTTAGCTAGTATTTTGTTGAGGATTTTTACATCTATATTCATCAGTGATATTGGTCTGTAATTTTCTTTTTTTGTGACATCTTTGCCTGGTTTTTGCTAGGATTTTGATAAGATTTGCATTCTCTATCAAATTGGGCATCTTTGAAATGTTTAGTCTCCCAGTTCATGAACAGAATACTCTTTCCAATTTACTTAGGTCTTTGATTTCTTCCATCAAAATTTTGTAATTTTCAGCATACATTTTCTGTACATATTTTATTATATTTATATCTATATTTATGTCATTTTCTTTGAAGCAATTTTAAATGGTATTGTTTTTTAAATTTTGATTTCCATGTCTGTTCTTGTAGTATATAGTAATGTGATTGATTCTGTGTGTTAATCTTTGTCCTGCTGTCTTACTGTACCCACTCACCTAATTCTAAAAGTCTTTTTTGTTTTATTTTCTTTTTGTATGTGGCTTGTGATTCTCTACTGAATCACTAATGTCCTCTGCAGATGGAAACAGTTTTTTTTCCCATTTACAATGTGTATGCCTTTTATTTCTTTTTCTTTCCTTACTGTGCTATCTAGAGCTTCTAATTCTATTTTGAATAGCAGCCTTTCTCCCAATCTTTGAGGAAAGCTTCAGTCTTTCACCATTAAGAATGTTAGCTATAGGTTTCTTGTAGATGCTCTTTATCGAGTTGAGAAGTGTTCCTCTATTGTTAGTTTCCTGAGAGATTTTATCATGAAAGTTTTTGGATTTTTTAAAATGGTTTTTATTCATCACTGTACATATGAGCACATAATTTTTCTTTTCTAATCTCTTGGTATGATGGACAACATTGATTAGTTTTCAAACATTGAACCAGTTTATCTCAAATAGGTTTCACTTGGACATGATGCATCATTGTTTTTGCTTATTATTGGGTTGATTTTCTAATATTTTATTGAGGTTTCTGTCTGAATTTGATATAAGGGTAATGATAGCCTTATAAATGAGAAGTGTTCCCTCCTCTTCCTTTTGAGTTCCCTTTGACTATGGATTATTTAGGTGTGTGTTGTTAATTTTCAATTGTTTGGAGATTTTTCTCTTGTCTTTCTGTTATTGGTTTCTAGTTTAATTCCATTACAGTCAGAACAGATACACTGCATGCTTTCAATTTTTATGTTTGTTGAGGTTTTTTTTAATGGCTCAGATATAATTTATCAAGGTGAATGTCTCATGGGTGCTTGAATGTCCTCCCTGTAGTTTTGAAGTGTATTTTTTTATTTATAAGTGATGTTGAGTATGTTTCATGTATCTAAGAGATATTCATATTTATATGTAAACTGACTTCAAGTCCTTTGGTGTTTTTAAATGTAGGTATTTACAAACATATGTATGTATGAAATACAATTTTTTTTCTCACTGTGTCATCTTTCCTTTGACTTGGTTTATAGTATTTTTTTGTTGCCAAACAAAAGCTATGTGCTACATATGGTTACATTTATCAATCTTTTTTTTTAAGGGTTTTTGAATTTGAGTTACAGTCAAAAGGCTTTCCTTGCTTGACGATTATTCAACTACTTTCATGGTTTAATATTATTTAATACAGAGAGCTCACATGCACTAACCAATTTTATCTTTCTCTAGGTGAATTTAATGTTGTCTTGCCGTCATTTATTAAAGTCCATCCACTAATTTGAGATAATTTTTTTAAAACTATATTTAATTCCCACACAAATATGGGTCTATTTTTGGACTTTATATCCATGCTTTTAGTTTGTCTATATATTCACACAACCAGTTCCTCTGTGTTTTAATTATTGAGTTTTCATATTGTGTAACATTATTTTGAAGTATATCCCTTATCTTTCCCCCTGCTTTTCCAGGGCTTTCCTATGTTTGCTTATTTATATTTCTATATGAACTTCAAAATCAGTTAATTTTTAATTTTTATTAAATTACATTGATTTTTTAAACAAACTTTAGAATGTTGAGTCTTCCTAGCTCAGAATTTGTTTTGATGTTGAGTCTTCCTAGCTCAGAATTTGTTGTCTTTCCATTTGTCCTAGTCTTGTGTGTGTGTGTGTGTGTGTGTGTGTGTGTGTGTGTGTGTGTCTCAGCATTGTTTTAAAGTTTTCCCCATTTAGAGTTATCAATTTTTATTCTTTGGTATCTTATTTTATTTTTGATATTTCAAATGGTTTGTTTTACCATTATACCTTCAAACCACTTTTATCTCTGTATATGGAAACTATGGATTTCTATATATTAATTTCATATCTCAGCTAATATACTGAATTCTCTCATTACTTATAATAGCACTTCAATTGGATTCTCTTAGATTTCCTGGCATGCAATTATATCATTTAAAAATAATGATATTATTACTTTTTCCTTTCTAAATTTTATATTTTGAATTTCTTTTTCTTTTATAATTATGCTAGCAATTTTATCTCAAATAAAATACTGATATTGGCCACTGCTTTCTTGTTGTCAACTTTAGCAGAAAGGACTCTAGTATTTCCCCCCTAAGTTTAGTAGGGCTCTATCTCCACTGATTCCCATTATATTGGACATTTTTGCTAAGAATACTTGTTGACTCTTTTTCAAATGTCATTTTACTATCTATCAAGATGGTAGTATGTTTTTCTCCTTAGATTTATTACATCACATATATATTAACCTGCTCAGGCTGCCACAAGAGAAATCTACTTTTACAGTTCTGAAGCCTGGAAGTGCCAGATCTAGGTCTAGCAGGATTCAGTCACATTGCCTTTCTTCTGTGCATGCACATGGAGAGAGAGAGAGGTTGAGGGAGAGAGAGAGAGGTTGAGAGAAAGAGAGCTCTGTGGTGTCTCTTCTTATAAGGACCCCAATCCTAGTGAATCAGGGCCCCACCCTTATCACTTCACTTATCCTTAATTACTTCCTTATTCCAGATACAGACATACTGGGGGTTAGGGTTTCAATATATAAATTTTGGGAGGACACATATATTCAGTTCATAACAATATATTATATACTGACATATTTCCTAATTTTGAAGGGGTTTCTTTCATTTTTCATATAAACCTATTTGGTTGTGGTATATTCTTATAAAGTGTTTTTGAATTTTGTTTATTTTATTCAGGAACTTTTCATTGATATTCAGCATAAATGGACATGTAATTTTTTTTTTTTAAACAACAAGTCCTGGAAGAATGACTGGAACTTGTTTCAAGGGCAACAATAATGAGGTGACAATGAGGAAGATCGTGGTTTATGAGATTAAGCCAAACTCTAGTACCAGAAGGACGATTCAAATTAGAGGTCAAAGTGGGTTGTTTTTTTAAAATCAGTAGTTTATCTGAATCTTCTATTCAAAGGCAACTACATAGCAAACTCAAGTATACTTTTACTCTGTTTTGTACTGTTTGATTTGTAGCTTATTAGAGAAAGGGTGTAGGTCTATGTGGAGTCCTAAGATTTTCAATGCAAAACTTGTCATTTACTCATTTTATTGGCTATTAATGTGTACCATATAGAAAAAGCTTAATAATATGGTTTAAAGAAATGAGTGAATAAAAGAAAAAATGGAAAAATAAGCCTTTCTCCTTGATATGATGAAATTTAACTCCAAGTTGGCCCAAATGGTAATTAGTAATCAAGAGACCACTATTTTTTCATTTTTAAATGTTGAATAAAATTTCCTTTCATCCAGACCTTATTAATTGGCAATTTATGTTTAGAGTAAGACAAATTCCACTAAAATCTCTAAACTATCTTATTCAGTTATATCTTAGTTGGCTCAACCACTAGTCATTGTGAGATCCAGGATAAAGGAGTTGGCTGGAGTGATCCTCTCCCTCAATGTATAAGTAAGTAAAAACTCTTTTTGACTTGACTATAAAACTATAAAACTCCTGTGCCTCTTTGTCACTTATTGTACCCTCCATTAGAATTTGCATCATAAATGTTAGATTTGTAAGGATGCTTTCCCTAATTATTTCTTCCTCTTCATTCATTCATCTCAGTTACCAAGTGTGAGACTCCTCCAGCCATCAGCAATGGGAAGCACAACGGTGGAGATGAAGACCTCTACACGTATGGTTCTTCTGTCACCTACAGCTGTGACCCTGGCTTCTCAATGTTAGGCAAAGCCTCCATTTCTTGCACAGTGGAAAATAAGACAATAGGTGTCTGGAATCCAAGCCCTCCTACTTGTAAAAGTAAGTCACAATGATGAATGTATTAAGGGAAATGGAATGATTCAAAGACAAACTAATTAAGGCAATGATGAACTTATTCATTTGTTCAACTAAACATATACTGCTATTAATGAGGACAGCATAGGCTATTCTGCAATAATAATCAACACCAAAATCCCAAGGCTTTTTAATAGTAAAAGGTTTGGTTTTTGTTTGCTTTTGGTTTTTTTTTTTTTGTTTGTTTTTTTGGCTCCTTGATAGTGCACCCCTAGCCTGGGAAACTTGCTAGGGGGCTGTCGTTTATATGTATATGGTAATCTAGATTGTTTAGATCTTCTGAAATCTTCCTGACAAAACCTCCACAATCATTTCAGCAGGGGAAGTGAACAAGGAGACAATCCCTGGCTCATAAATTCTTTGACTTGGAAGTCATATATCACTATTCATTAAAATCTTTTGGCCAGGCTAGTCTCTTGTTTCTGACTAGTGTAAAGGAAATAGGAAATACAGTCTTCTGTTTCTCCTGGAACAACTAGAAATAGTGGTGGGCACCACACTAACAATGTCAACCACACATGCCTACAGGGCAAACAAAATCATACCAACATTAGCAGGTCAACAGTAAAAGACAAACAGAGTACCTTCCCCCTCATCCCTAGGGAAGCCAGAGGGATGTTATGTCAGTATCAGTAATGACTCATTTTAATGATCTAAGACATCTTTCTTTCCGACGATTAAAGCACCTTAACAACACAGTGTCATTTACTGTTTTGATTCAGTACAACGCTGGGGCAAGAGAGCCTAAGAGTGAGGAGTTCAAAATGCCTAGAGTCTAGCCTGCAAGAGTTGGGAAGCTGGCAGGGCCAGGTTATGAAGGACCTCCTATGTGACTCTCAGGAGTTCAGAATGAAGGTGAAGGGCAGACACTGATGGCTCTAACCAGGGAAATAAATGTGCTGCATCTGAGAGAGAGAAGTCTGGCTGCAGAATGGACAACAATTTGAAGTGGGACAAAACTTAACAGATAGGCGCCTGTTGCAGCTATCCAGCCAAGTATTGATAGTACGGCTGGCTTCAAGTGCAGCCATGGCATTGGACCCGGAGAGAAGTGGAGGGACCCTAGAGGAATTAAAGTGGCAGGACTGACAGGACTTGATGACTGACTGCTGTGGGGTGGGGGTGGGGGGAAATTTGTTCCCTGCTTGTGATCTCTGATGCCCTGGCTGCCTCTGCATCATGATCGTCATATCTGTACTGTTGGCCAGTGACCCAACGCCAGGTGGGTCATCCAGGAGGGGAGGCCATACTAGGAGGAGAATTTGGAGTCTTTGAAATTTGAGCTTTGGGGTTGAAACATTGCTAAGGTTTTTTGTTTGTTTGTTTTTTAGATATAATTGACATTAGTTTCAGGTATACACCATAATGATTTGATATTAGTATATCTAGTGGAAAAAATCACCACAATAAGTCTAGTGAACATCCATCACCATACATTGCTACGAATATTTTTTTCTTATGACAAAATCTTTTAAAAGAGTTTGTCTTTTAGCAACCCTCATATATATTAACTACAGTCACCAGGCTGTACATTGCATCCCCATAACTTATTTATAACTGGAAATTTGTACCTTTTGACCCCCTTCACTCATTTTGCCCATTCCCAATTTCTATCTGTGGCAACCAGTGACCTACAATTATGAATTTGTTGTTGTTGATGATGAGAAAATTGTAGGAATTTATTCACATCGACTAACATGATGGGACTTCATTTTGTTAAGGCTTCTAGGAACTGAAAGGATATACATAAAAGCTTTAAAATGCTTTCTTTGTATCTACTTGATATACACTTGTATCAGGTCTCCCTGGGAACCATATCAACAATAGCAGTCACATCCTTATTGCCGTTTCTTGTTTTTAACTCACATGACCTTTCTATGTTTCTTTAGATGTTGTCTGTCATCGACCACAAGTTCCAAATGGAATCATTGACTCTGGGTTTGGACCCATCTATAACTACAGAGACTCTATTGTGTTTAGCTGCAAGAAAGGTTATATCCTCAATGGCAGCCGTTTAATCCATTGTGAAGCTAATAATGAGTGGCATCCTTCTCCTCCCATTTGTGAACTTAGTGAGTATGGACCAATGGACTTTCCATATTTGGCATCTAAAGTTATCCAGGAGTATGGGTGTAGCCTGCTCACAGGCATGAGCCCACTTAAATCCCAATAATCATTTTAAATTAATTTAGTACTTTTCTCTAGTTTTTCCATGTCAGAAGGAAGGTCTTTTGCTAGAAATCTCTTAATGCTTTTTGAGGATTTCATATACATATACCATACAGTTTTGACACCAATGACATCATAGATATTGCAGATTTATCTATTCCTTACAAAAATTTTGCAGTAGACAATAGCAGAGTGTCTCATCCTAACAAAATAAACATATTCTGAGAACATTTTGAAACATGGAGGTAAAATTCCTTTGAGACATCTCCCTTTTATAAAATTTGCACAGAGATGCTCTATGGGCTAATGTTGACCTTGGACCTTGAAGTTGTAAATGAGTACAGATCAGTCATAATACGAATGATACTGATTGCTAGCATTTACTAAGCACCTTCTATATATCAAGAAGTGTTCTAAGTGCATAACATCAATTAATTCATTTAGTATTTACCACGATCCCAAGAGGTAGTTACTACTTTTTCTCATCCCATTTTAATGATGAGAAAACTGAGAGTGATTAAGTAATTAGCACACGTTCACCTAGTTAGTTGGGGATGGAAGCCGCTGCTGCGTTGTGGTTTATTCATTCCCGTCTGCCATCACAAGAAATGAGGTGACATTTTAAATATGTAGTGACAAAAGTTGATAAATATGCAACTTGACAGACATGTATCTCCTCTTCAATCCATATGTACCTTTGGCATCCTACAGACTAGAAAACAGAGCAAAATCCAAAAGTGACATGGGGCAAGGTTTAAGGACAAATCATGAAGTTCCTGGTGACAGTGTCATAGTGTCTGGGGGAATGCCTCCTATTGTAATTCCGCATTAGTCAAGGAGACAGTGGAACGTTTGGTTTGTTTAACAGCAAAGTTTTGCTGTGTATAAGTGCACTGACATGGAAGGAGAACTAAGGCCCTATAGGCTGGCCCAATAACCTAGACATTGCCCCTTTCTGCACCATAGTGTGTCCCTCAATAACAGCCTCTCCATCACCATGTGTATTTAGTGCTTGGCAATAGTGTATCAGAGGTTGGTGCTGCCAAGTCTGTTCCTGGAATTCCCATTTAGCCTTTGCCATCTGGTTGCTTGCTCAATTAATGTGTGCTATACTTGGTTTTGTTTGTTTGTTTTGTTTGTTTTCTCTTTTCTTTGTGACAGGCTCAGTGGGTCCATTTGTCAATCCCCAAAGAGCTTTCTTTTCATCTTTGTGCTTTTTTCTTGATCAGATAGTTGTATTGGGTTACCAGACATTCCCCATGCTGTCTGGGATAGAAGAGGCCACAAGCTAAGTAATGAAGTAGTATCTGCAGTTGGGACTGAGTTGAAATATCAGTGCAAACGTGGCTACAGACCTATTCCAGATGAACCTCTGACTGTGACTTGTCAGGAAAATTTCACATGGACACCATCCAAAGGGTGTAAATGTAAGTGGACTTTGTTTTGTGAACACGTGTGTGTGTCTCCTTTTCCAACCAAACTGTTGAGCATGTACTAGGATTCTGTACCTTACTGATTATAATTGATTCCTCAAAATGTATGCTTTGAAATACTTTTAGAGTTAATTTACTGGAATATTTGCAAATTAGTGGAGAAGCTATTTCAGAGGTCATCCTGAAGATTAAGAGGGCTGAACAATCATGCCCACCATACTCTGCCCTTTCGAGTTCAGTATCAAATGAAATATCAACTTGGGGCTTTCCATGCGGGTCCCGGTCCGCTCGGGGCATCAGACGGGTAGGCGGGAAATGGCGACTGGCTGAAGCAGCTGGTTCTGTTGCTGCTGCCGTCTAAGCGGGAAAGACACCACACATTGCACGGTTGGGACCTTCGCCGGAGCTTGAGGATATTTCTCTGTCGTCACAGTTAGAGGCTGTTCCGCTCTTCCAGCCCTGCATCACAGAGGAAGACTCTCTCCAGTCGCATGTTCCCATATTGCGAGAGCCTGTGGAGTTTTACACGTGGCACCCATTAAAGATGAGGCTGAGAACATGGAAGGCTTCTCAGCAGTCAAATCAAATCCAAACACAAGGCGCTGCCAGAGCAAAGAGGAAATATTCAGAGGTTGATGATAGCCTGTCTTCAGGAGGAGAAAAACCACCGAAGAATGAAACCGGCTTGTTGTCTTCAATTAAAAAATGCGTTAAAGGAAGCACACCGAAATTAATGGTTTTACCTTTTAATTATATCATTAAAGATGAGGTTTAGGTTGTTTTCTTTAAGCGCGTAGAGAAGAGAAATCTAATATTGCTAGAGCCCTATTTAAGGGAACGTGTTTACATTTTGGTATTAAGACTAGTTACATGTAAAATATTTAATGGTTTGTCAAGAAAATATTATTTATTCTACTTAACTGATCCACTTAGCCTTCTGTTTTTTCAACTTTGAATTATGGGAAGTAAAAGAAATTTTTTCTTATTCACTTGAGTTATTTCCTTTACTTCCTTTTTTTTTCATTTCAAAGATAAGTTAAAGGTTCTTGTCATTATTAATACATTGTCTAATTAGGGAGATGGTTTACCTATCTGAATTCTAACATGTGTACAATGAAAATGTGTTATTCATTGAAGAGAAAACAAAGTTATTAAAGAAAGAATGGGGAATTCCCTGGCGGTCCAGTAGTTAGGGCTCAGTGCTTTCACTTCTGTGGGCCCGGGTTCAATCCTTGGTTGGGGAACTGAGAATCCTGCAGGCCATGTGGCACAGCCAAAAAAAAAAAAAAAGGAAAGAAAGAAAAAGGAAGGAAGGAAGAACGGACGGACACTGACCACCATGAGTCCTATGCTCCAGATTCATACTTCATGCTCTGGACCAACTTGAATGATCTGAGGAAAGTCATTTGCCCCTCAGCCTCAGGAAGACAGTAAAATGGGACTAATACTAACTGCTTTGTCTGCCTCTGAGTTGTTTTCAGATTAGATGGCAAACAGGTGGAAAAGCAGTTTGAGAAATTTTAATGCATTCTATAAATGGATAGTGTTATTATCATTCATTGCATGTAGATTTTATCACTGTTGACTACCCTTGTGTTCTTTCTTGGGATTGTTATAGATATGATAAATTTCTTATCTACTTATCACTTTGATAAGTAGAAAAATAATGTGGCAGTTTAAAAAAAATGAAATATCAACTTGGGAATCAAATAATGGTATCAGTTTATAATTGGTAACCCTCTAGGGCAGCTGTCAATTATATGGTAATCCAGATTGTTTAGATCTTCTAAAACTCCAGGACAGAATTTCCACAGTCAGTTTAGCAGACGAAGTGAACAAGGGGACACAACCCCTGGCTCATAAATTCTTTGAATTGGAAGTGATATATCTTACTTTTCATTAAAGCCTTTGGCTAGAACCAGTCACTTATTTCTGCCTAGTGTAAAAGAAATAGAAAATACTGTATAGTCTTCTTCTTCTTCTGGAACAACTGGAAATATGGGTGGAGACCACACTAGTAATGTCAACATGCCTACAGGGCAAAAAAAATCAAACTAACCTTAGCAGGTCAAGAGTAAAAGACAAGCCAAGAAAAGTATGTTCCCCTTCTTCTCTGGAAAAGCCAGAAGGGATGTTATATCAGTATCAGTAATGACTGCCTTTACTGGTCTAAGACATCTTTCTTTCCGACGATTAAAGCACCTTAACAACACAGTGTCATTTACTGTTTTGATTCAGTACAACGCTGGGGCAAGAGAGCATAAGAGTGAAGAGTTCAAAATGCCTAGAGTCTAGCCTGCAAGAGCTGGAAATGACAGGAGCTGAGGCTAGAAAATGAGGCAGGCTTCAACTGCAGTCACGGCAGCGGGTCTGCAGAGAAGTTGATGAGTTGTAGAGGAATTAAAGTGGCAGGACTGGCAAACAGGACTTGGTGACTGACTGCTGTGGGGTGGGGGTGGGGTAAGTTTGTTAGTTGCTTGTGATCTCTGATGCCCTGGCTGCCTCTGCATCATGACCATCATATCATTACTATTGGTCAGCGACCCACCACCAAAATCATCCAGGAAGACAGACCATTATAAGGAGAAGATTTGGGGTCTGAAATTTGGGCTTTGGGGTTTAAATATTGTTAAGGATTTTTTTGTTTTGTTTTGGTTTTGGTTTTTTTTTTTTAGATGTCATTGACATAAACATCATGTTAGTTTCAGGTATACCCCATAATGATTTGATATTTGTATGTTTAGTAAAATGATCACAATAACTCTAATTATCTTCCATCACCATACATAGTTACAAAATTTTTTTTCTTGAGACGAGAACTTTTAAGACCTACTCTCTTAGCAACCGTCAAATATATATTACAGTGTTATTTAACTATAGCCACCAGGCTGTACATTGCATCCCCATGATTTATTTATAACTGGAAGTTTGTACCTTGGAAGTTTGTACCTTTTGACCCCCTTCACTCATTTTGCCCATTCCCCATTTCACCTCTGGCAACCACCAATCTATAATTATGAATTTGTTATTGTTGTTGCTGTTTTTGATGACAAAGTTGTAGGACTTTACTCACGTCAACTAACATGATGGGACCTCATTTTGCTAAGGCTCCTAGGAACTGAAAGGATATACATAAAAGCTTTAAAATGCTTTCTTTGTATCTACTTGATATACACTTGTATCAGGTCTCCCTGGGAACCATATCAACAATAGCAGTCACATCCTTATTGCCGTTTCTTGTTTTTAACTCACATGACCTTTCTATGTTTCTTTAGATGTTGTCTGTCATCGACCACAAGTTCCAAATGGAATCATTGACTCTGAGTTTGGACCCACCTATAACTACAGAGACTCTATTGTGTTTAGCTGCAAGAAAGGTTATATCCTTAATGGTAGTCATATAATCCATTGTGAAGATAATGACAAGTGGCATCCTTCTCCTCCCATTTGTGAACTTAGTGAGTATGGACCAATGGACTTTCCATATTTGGCATCTAAAGTTATCCAGGAGTATGGGTATAGCCTGCTCACAGGCATGAGCCCACTTAAATCCCAATAATCATTTTAAATTAATTTAGTACTTTTCTCTAGTTTTTCCATGTCAGAAGGAAGGTCTTTTGCTAGAAATCTCTTAATACTTTTTGAGGATTTCATATACATATACCATACAGTTTTGACACCAATGACATCATAGATATTGCAGATTTATCTATTCCTTACAAAAATTTTGCAGTAGACAATAGCAGAGTGTCTCATCCTAACAAAATAAACATATTCTGAGAACATTTTGAAACATGGAGGTAAAATTCCTTTGAGACATCTCCCTTTTATAAAATTTGCACAGAGATGCTCTGTGGGCTAATGTTGACCTTGGACCTTGAAGTTGTAAATGAGTACAGATCAGTCATAATACGAATGATACTGATTGCTAGCATTTACTAAGCACCTTCTATATATCAAGAAGTGTTCTAAGTGCATAACATCAATTAATTCATTTAGTATTTACCACGATCCCAAGAGGTAGTTACTACTTTTTCTCATCCCATTTTAATGATGAGAAAACTGAGAGTGATTAAGTAATTAGCACACGTTCACCTAGTTAGCTGGGGATGGAAGCCGCTGCTGCGTTGTGGTTTATTCATTCCCGTCTGCCATCACAAGAAATGAGGTGACATTTTAAATATGTAGTGACAAAAGTTGATAAATATGCAACTTGACAGACATGTATCTCCTCTTCAATCCATATGTACCTTTGGCATCCTACAGACTAGAAAACAGAGCAAAATCCAAAAGTGACATGGGGCAAGGTTTAAGGACAAATCATGAAGTTCCTGGTGACAGTGTCATAGTGTCTGGGGGAATGCCTCCTATTGTAATTCCGCATTAGTCAAGGAGACAGTGGAACGTTTGGTTTGTTTAACAGCAAAGTTTTGCTGTGTATAAGTGCACTGACATGGAAGGAGAACTAAGGCCCTATAGGCTGGCCCAATAACCTAGACATTGCCCCTTTCTGCACCATAGTGTGTCCCTCAATAACAGCCTCTCCATCACCATGTGTATTTAGTGCTTGGCAATAGTGTATCAGAGGTTGGTGCTGCCAAGTCTGTTCCTGGAATTCCCATTTAGCCTTTGCCATCTGGTTGCTTGCTCAATTAATGTGTGCTATACTTGGTTTTGTTTGTTTGTTTTGTTTGTTTTCTCTTTTCTTTGTGACAGGCTCAGTGGGTCCATTTGTCAGTCCCCAAAGAGCTTTCTTTTCATCTTTGTGCTTTTTTTCTTGATCAGATAGTTGTATTGGGTTACCAGGCATTCCCCATGCTGTCTGGGATAGAAGAGGCTACAAGCTAAGTAATGAAGTAGTATTTGCAGTTGGGACTGAGTTGAAATATCAGTGCAAACGTGGCTACAGACCTATTCCAGATGAACCTCTGACTGTGACTTGTCAGGAAAATTTCACATGGACAGCATTGGAAGGCTGTGAACGTAAGTAAAATTTGTTTTGTATACGTGTGTGTGTGTGTGTGTGTGAGTGTGTATCTTCTTTTCCATTGAAAATTTTGATTATATGCTTGGATTCTATACCTTATTGTTTATAATTGATCTCTTAAGCCATATGCTTTAAAATACTTTTAGAGTTAATTTACTAGAATCTTTGCAAATTAGTAGCGCAAGTTTTTTAAAGGTCATCCTAAAGATTGAGAGGGCTGAAAAATCATGCCCATCATACTCTGCCCCTTTGAGTTCACTATCAAATGAAAAACCAGCTTGGTTATCAAAAATGGAAATAATGGTATCAGCTGTATAGTTGATAAAACTGGAGTAGATTACTGAATTATGGCCCGGATCAGATTGCCTTCATGGTCCTCGCTTCTCCATCTGAGATTTTGGGTTGTCTGGTTGAGGGAAGGTCTGTGAGCCAGACAGTAACAGGACTGGGTGTCTTATGGTTATTGAGATGGTACTGAGATTAAAAGAACTGGGCCTCCTTATCTGGTCTAGAGAACTTGTTCTCAGGAGGCCTGTCCTGCCATAGGAAGGGAGAAAGCCTTGACCAGAAATGTAGAGGCTTTTTCACCAGATGAGACCCCCTCATCTCCTCCTCCTCCTCCTTCTCCTTTCAGAAAAGTGAGTGAGGAGGTAAGGGATTGGCTATTCTGGTCTTAGGTAGGAACATCGTCAGGAAATGTGGAAAATGATGCTTCATTCAGACTATTAGAATTCTGTCATTTATAAGTGACATCATGGAAGCCTAGGCTACAGGGATTGTTATTCCATACACTTAGATTTTACTATATGTATAAAAGACAATGAGCAGTGGTGGTTTAGGTCAACCTATTGAGAAATCAATATTCAAAATGAGGAATTAACTAGATGTAATTGGAA
Source organism: Hippopotamus amphibius kiboko (assembly GCF_030028045.1). NCBI lineage: Eukaryota > Metazoa > Chordata > Mammalia > Artiodactyla > Hippopotamidae > Hippopotamus > Hippopotamus amphibius. Next base: position 156,017,668 of record NC_080188.1, read on the forward strand.
AGAGTTATATTCGTAGTATGATTATGATTCTGTTGGGAAATAACGGGGAATATGTTATTAATAAAAGGACAAAATTAAAAGCATATTTAAAGATAATTAAGAGGGTGAATAAATAGCATCGTTTGGAGGAATCTACCCTAATGAATAGAAAAAAACACCCCAGAAAGTTAATATACCAGTTTTTCATATATAAATGGGTGCTCACAGATGCTACTTGTTTTCTAAATTAGGTTTAAAGTTTCACTGACTGTTTTGTTTAAAAAAAAAAAAACTTTTTTACCATCTATAAATCAGAAAATGAGAAGTTCTTTATCCAAGTTATCACAAATGTGCTACATCCATATATTGGTAAATTAATATATATTTATATGTTATAATTAACATAAATATAATTAATACTGAGCTATATAACAGTTATTTGTAAATTATAAACCTAATATAAATGTGAGGTAGTACTATGACAATTTAAAATTTATTTTCACAAATTAATAACCTTTGACAAATACAAAGGTAGTGCTAGCTATATTTGAAATTAGGGAGCTAGAGTATTTTAAGTTATCAAAAAAAGAAATCTAGTATTAAAAAGTGTTATCTGAGAGAATTTCTACAGCTTAAAAAATATATTTATTTGATGTGTGTGTGTGTGTGTGTGTGTGTGTGTATAACTGAATCACTGTGCTGTACACCTGAAACTAGCACAATATTGTAAATCAACTATACTTCAGTTTAAATAAAATAAAATAAATATGTAATTATTTACATTTCCCTTATGTCAGCTTTTAAAAACATTTCAAATTAAGTATTTTTTACAGCTTTGAGTTTTATTTATTTCACATGCAATAAAATGTATATATGTAGAGTGCGTGATTCTATCAATTTGACATTTGTGTATCCTTTTGAACTTATCAATACAATCAAGATAATGAATACATCAATCTGTCTGAATAGTCTTCTCATGCTTCTTTGTAATTTCTTCCTCAAGCCCTTCCCTGTCCTTTTTCCCTCATTATCCCCCAAAAATCACTTCTCTGCTTTTATAGATTGGTTTGCTTTTTCTAGAATTTTATACAAATGAAATAATACAGTATGTGCTTTTTTTGTCTGGCTTCTCTCAGCACAATTATTTTCAAATTGATAGATGTAGTTGTGCACACTTATTTCTTTTTATTGCTGAATAGTATTCCATGGTATAAATGTCCCACAGTTGTTCAGCTGTTTCCCCACCAAAGGACACATCAAGGGAAAAACTTTCTACTTGTTCACATATTTACCATTTCTGGTGCTCTTCACTCCTTTGTGTAGATACAGCTGGATTCCGTCTGGCATCATCTTCCTTTTGCTTGAATTACTTCCACCAACATTTCCTATCATTTAGATATGCTGGTAATGAATTCTTTTAGCTTTATATGTTTGAAAAGTTTTATTTGCCTTTGTATCTGAAAGATTTTTTCTCAATAGAGAATTCTAGATTGACAGTTTTTTCTTTTGCTACTTAAAATGTTGCGTCTACTGTCTTCTTTTTTAAAAAAAACTTTTGTTGAACTACCACTGTTTTATAGCATTATATGTTTCATGTGTGCAATATTATATGTCTACCTCTGTATACACTACAGTGTGCTCATCACCAAAAATTGTTTCCATCCATCATCATACAGTTGACCCCTTTACCCATTTTGACCTCCCCCATCTCTTCTCCTCTGTAGCTACTACCCTGTTCTCTGCATCTACATGTTTGTTTTTGTTTGGTTTGTTTTGTTCATTTATTTTGTTTGTTTATATTCCACATGTAAGTGAGATCATACAATATTTGTTTCCAACAAGATGTCTGTTGTCAGTCTTGTTTTTTTCTCTTTTGTATTTAGGGCTTCTTTTTTCTTTAGAAAGATTAAAAAATTTTTCTCTTTATCACTGATTTTAAGAAATTTGATTATGATATGTTGTACCTTCCTCCAGTTTTCTTTTTGTTTCTTATAATTGGGGTTTGTTGAGTTTCTTTAATCTGTGGGTTTATAACTTTCACCAAATTTGATAAAATCATGACCATTATTTACTCAAATATTTTTTCACCTCTATTCCCGTCTCTCTTTCAAGGGCTCTGCTTACTCATGTATGAAACCACCTGAAGTTGTTTCACAATTCATTGTAGCTCTGCTTCTTTTTTTTCTAGTCTTTTTATCTGTTGGTATTTCATTTTTGATTATTGCTATGTGTTCAAGTTTCTTAATTTTTTCTTTTGGAGGGTCTAATCTAATAGAAATGTGACTGAATTTTTTTATTTCAGATACTTATCTGTAGATGAGACATCTCAACTACAAGTTTTTATTTCTAAAAGTTTGTCAGGTCTTTTAAAATATTTTTAATGTCTCTACTTATCATGCTCAATCTCTCCTCTATATTCTTAAATACATGAAATATAATAACCATTTCAATGTCTTATTTGCTAATTATATCACCTGTATCATTTTAGGGTTTTTTTTCTATTGATTTGAGTTTTCTCTTCATTATGTGTTATATTTTCCTTGCCTTTTTATATATATAGTAGTTTTAAAGTTGGATACCAGACGTTTTGAATTTGATCTTTTGGTGCTGGATATTTTTGCCCTTGTTAAAAATCTCCTTGAGTTTTGCTCTGGGATGCAGTTAAATTACTTGGAAACTGATTACTTTGAGGCTTGCTTTTTAACTGCATTTGGAGGGATCAGAGAAGCCCCCTACTGAGACAATATTTTTCTGATTATTCTATCAAGACCCCACAAAATATGAGGCTTTCCAGTCTACCTGGTGGGAAGATGAACTATATTCTGAGTGAGATCTAGATTTTGTTCTCTCTGCCATTTTGGGTTATTTCCTTACATGCAGCTGAAACTTAAAGGAGATCCTCTGAAGATCTGCAATGCTCTATCTTTGATCAGCCATTTCCTCTTCATCACTCTGTCCTGTGAACACTGACTTCATTGGCCTCTGTGGACTCCCATCTCTGTTTCCTTAACTCCTTACCAAAGTTCAGGGAGAGCAGAAGACCCTGCCTTGGTTCTCTCCTCTCTGTGCTGAAGCCTGAAACCTCTCCAGACTGTGACTATCAAAGAGCTTTTCTTGTTTGCTTCCTCACTAGTAGGGATCACTGTCCTGTATTGCCTGATACTTAACGTCAAAAAGCACTGTTTCATTTATTTCGTCCATTCCCCCTTTTGTCCTTTTTAAATGTTTCAGGCTGAGAGTGAATCCTATCCCTGTTACTCCATCTTGATCAGAAGCAGATGTCCAAATAAAGGTTCTAAAGTATTGGGTTGGCCAAAAAGTTCCTTCGGCTTTTGAGTAAAAATAAAAGACCCATTTTTCATTTTCACTGAGAACTTTATTGAACAACGTATACGCCGTTTTGTTCCACTACCTTCTGCCATTTTCCAGGCAACTTCATAATTCTGTCTTACCAAAACTTTTTATCTTTTTGAGCAAAGAACTGTTCCGGGTGCCTTTTACAGTCTTCTAGGGAGTTGAAGTTTTTTCCATTAAGAGAATTTTGTAAAGACTGAAATAAATGGAAATTTGAAGGTGCAATGTCTGGTGAATATGGCGGATGAATCAGAACTTCCTAGCCAAGCTGTAACAGCTTTTGCCTGGTCATCAAATAAACATGAGGTCTTGTGTTATCCTGATGGAAGATTATGTGTTTTCTGTGGACTAATTCTGGATGCTTTTTGTGCTGCTTTCAGTTGGTCTAATTGGGAATTAGAATTCCAATTAATTGTTGGAATTCACTGTTTGGTTTTCTGGAAGGAGCTCATAATAGGGGAATCCCTTTCAATCCCACCATACACACAACATCACCTTCTTTGGATAAAAACCGGGCTGTGGTGTTGTTAGTGGTGGTTCATTTCGCCTGCCCCACGATCTCTTCCATTCCACATTATTGTACAGTATCCACTTCTCATCACCTGTCACAATTTGTTTTCAAAATGGAATTTTTTTTGTTACATTTAAGTAGAGAATCGCATGTGGAAATAGAGTCAAGGAGGTTTTTTTTGCTTATGTGGAACCCAAATATCAAAGCGATTAACATAACCAACCTGGTGCAAATGATTTTCAATGCTTGATTTGGATATTTTGAGTATATTGGCTATCTCCTGCATGCTATAACATTGATTGTTCTCAATTAATGTCTCAGTTTGATTGCCATCAACTTCAGCTGGTCTACCCAACCGTGGAACATCGTTCAGAGAGAAATCTTCAGCACAAAACTTCCCAAAGCACTTCTGACATCTTTCCTCAGTCACAGCACCTTCTCTATACACTTCATAAATCCTTTTTTGTGTTTCAGTTGCATTTATACCTTTCTTGAAATAATAACACATAATATGCTGAAAATGTTGCTTTTTTCTTCCATTTTCAATATTACACAGAAATTCACCAATTGTGATGTTTTTCTTTTTAATGCACACTGATATGAAAGCCGTCACAATACAATATAACAAAATTGTTTCAAATGAAGTTGAAAGCACCTAAGTGCTACTAGAGCCATCTTACGGCAAAAACTGGATGAACTCTTTGGCCAACCCAATAGTTCTTTCTCTTCAATTTTGCAACAAAAGAAAAAAATCCTGACTTTAAACAATAACTAAATTTCCTTCTATGTGTTACCTCCAAGGTTGATAAAAAACTCTGAAAATATTTATTTCTTCACCTTTGAGAATAGAGAGGGAGAGGTATACATGAGTCAATAAAGCTTTGCCAAGAGGTATGCATTAATAGGCAGCTCCAATCATCCTGGATGATGTAACCCCAAGGAAGATCACAAAAAGGTAAATAAAGAATTTATTTATCAATAAATTAACATTTTATACAGACTTCCTTTAGCACCTAAGTTTTACAGCATGCTTGTTGAAGACTAACACACACAAGACTGCACAGTAAATATACCCATGTAACCACTGTGAGAGATATCCCCGTGTCTCTAGCCAGTCACCAACTACACTTTCCTGTCCAAAGGTAAATGTTCTGCTGACTCATAACATCTATTTTAGAACTTTATGTAAACAAAGTGATTTGGTGTTTTGTATTTTTCTTCTTTTGACCAACATTATGTTTGTAAGATTCATCCATATTAAGGATTGAAGCTATAGTATGTTTATTTTTGTGCCTGTTTAGTACTCCCTTGTAAAATATATATAATTTAGTTATTCATTTTCTTCTCAGTGGGCATTTAGGTTGTTTCCAGTTTAGAGTTACTAAGAATAATGCTGCTTTTAGCATTCTTGTATATATCTTTGGGTGTGCATTTAACAGATGTATGCTGGATAAACATCCAAGAGTGAAATTGCTGTAAGTATAAATATGTCCATAATTAGTAGATAATGTCAAATTTTTCTAAATCGTACTCTATATGATTTCAATCTTTGAAATTTGTTGAGACTTGCTTCATGGCAAAGCATATAGTTATCTTAGTATGTACTTAAAAAGATGTGTATTTTGCAATTTGGCAGTACAACATTTTATATATGAAAATTAGATCCAGTTTGTTAATGGTGTTGTTCAAATCTATAGCCATTTCTATACTGATTTCTTGTCAATTCTATCAGTTCCTGAAACAGGTTTGCATGTCTCCCTGATGATTTCATTAAACATGAGCATCACTTTTTTATTTATCAGAGGTATGCTGCCCAACACCAGAGCTGAAGACTATTAGAATCACAAGTGAACGGAGAGATTTTCCTGATAGGTGTGAGTATGCCTATGGAGACAATGTTTCATATACATGTGATGAAGGCTATTACCCTGTTTCTCCTAATGCAACAAGTTCATGCCAAGCAGATGGCATGTGGAAGCCTGAAATGCCAGCATGTAAGCAAGGTAAGAATATTGAGAGAACTTTCCATAATCGTTCCACAGATTCCTCAGATGGCCCCATTTGGTTCCACAAATGATCAAACTACTTAAAACCAGGTGACTTTGGGGTTGTTCTTTTCAGAAATATGCAAAGGTGGTCACAGATATACATACCACTAGTGCCATGCAAGGCAGCTGCAGAACAAAGTTTATCAGTTGAAAAATATAAACAAAAAAAAAAAGTTTTATAAGAAAAGTTTTCCTGCAAGAGAAGATAGTAGTAGAGTTGATAAAATCCCTCTCAAAAGTCTCATTATTTTATTTTTGCTGCATATATAGCCTGTAAACACTATGGCCAATGTTCCAGTGAAAAGAAATATCACCCTACAAACCTCTGCATTTATAAGTCAAGGGGACAAGAAGCATTTATAAACTTATGAGACAATGGACGCTCACAGGTTGAGGAAATGACTTTGTTAGAAAGGGGAGTCTTTGGAGCCTAGTGACTTTTCTTGTTCTAACTCAGTCTTGCTGATTCATCTCTTAATTTAAATACCAGAAGGGAGAAAAAATGAGTACCTAGGGCTATAAAGATCTGTCTCTAATTAGTTTGACACTGGAGGTGTCATCATTGTGGAGATATCTTCATTATGAAAGATTCTTCACATCAACATGAGAGAGATTATTGGTATCATAGTTTGGGTTGCTCTGAAAGCAAAGCTTGAGAAAATGACTGAGGTGCCAGTGGTTTATTTTGGATGTGATAGGATCCAAAAGTAGGAAGTAGGATCCTTGGGAGTAGGAGTGAGGGATGAGTTTGAGACAGGGAAAAAGGGAAAAGGTGAGTACTGTAAACAGCAGGTGCTCAATTCTTTGAGACCACCAAGTGTAAGGAATGCCTTCCAAAATTCTACCTGAAGGATGGGAAACTGGGATGTTTATCCACTGCTTTCTGTCCCCCATCAGTTTAGGGTTGCCCTGAGGGAAGTAACTGCCCCATCAATTCCAACTGTGCTTCTCCAGCTTCAGAGAAGGCCCAAGGCAGAAAACCTGAGAGATTCACTGAGAACGCTTTCTGTAGAACACCACAGTATAGATGTGAGCTTGGTAAACTGTGTACTGAAGCTGACTGTAATCAGAGGTGGACCAAAGGGATGTGACATGGGTACAAAACCATTTGTTATAGTGTACCCTTTACACTACTCTAATTTGTTTATGCCCCCTTTACTTGTACTCTATCACTGACTCTAAAGTAATGGCTGGCTGCAGTCTTGAAAAATCACTCTAAGGAAGGGTTAGTGGAATGTTACCTCTGATCTTGAGGCTTTAGTTGATATAAATCATCTTCCTTTGCCATCACCCATTTTACATTTCCCTCACCTTTAGTTAGCGCTTGAGTTGGTCTAGGTTGCTTGCTAGATGGAATAACGCAAGTTTTATACCTGAGGAATGAGACTTCTTGGTGTCTTGTAATTGCCCACTCACTGTTAATCCAGAGATGCTCTTCACGATAACCACAATTAACTACCCCACCAATATAACATTTTTCCTTCAAGTTGCCCCAACAGCATAAAGAGCCCAATGCAACTAGACAACAACCATAGCTCCAAGCTGGGTGGAACACTTCAGTGTCCCTTAGTGGAACTGTTGTGTCTCTATCCCTGAGAGGCAAGTTCTCTAATTTAGAAGAATCTAAAGTTGCAAGGAGGAAAACACATTATACAAGTAGGTCAGTGGGATTAATTGTGAGGAGCATCAATCCTACTTCTGCTCTTTGGTTTCTGGTTCCATGTGTTCAGCTACTGGCCAATGGTTCAATGTATATACTGCATCCTGGAAGACAGAGTACCAATCTGGCAGGGTGTCATTCCTAGGTGATGCCTTAGCTGAATCTTTAATACATTATCTCCATGATCTGTTAAGCTGTTTCCTTTTAGTAATGCAGTATATGGTAGGAACAGCAGATCTTATGTTCTCATTGCCACGTCTCCCTTATTCACAACCTTTCTAAGCCTTAAGTCTTTGTTCATTCTGTTACACAAATATGAAATATTATCTCATCTACCTATCCAGTCTTCCAACCCAAACTTCCAAACTTATTTATGTTCTCCCTTAGGAAATATCTCTTTCATACTCTAGCTAACAATTCTTTATCTCTCTTCTTCCACAGAATTATCTCTCTGCATTAGTCTCTTGGCACTTTATCATAAACCAGCTAATATTATGGTTCATTCATTCATATGGATTTATTTTATTTTTCTCCAAGACCTAGTTCAATATTCAATGTACACATGCATTTATTTTATTAATTCAAATTAATCAAAATTTATTTCTAATGGAATATTTGAAATGAAGTTGACAGAAGACTATATATGAACTCTAGACTTATATAAAGGTGGAAATGTTATCCTCACCATCAATGTTCAGAGCAAAAAACTGGTTGCTAGGGACATAAAATGTTGCAAACATGATCTTTAACATCAATGTGGGGAGAAAAGAATGTATTAGTGTATGGAACTGTTAAATAATTGCTACAGAACATAAAATGCAGTTGTAGAGAGCTTGAAGACTTTGGTTGGAGATAGGTCTGTATCTAATCCTGCCCTTGACACTTAATAGCTGTGTTACCTGGTGGAGGGTCTTAACCCCTTTCTTTCTTTCTTTCTTTCTTTCTTTCTTTCTTTCTTTCTTTCTTTCTTTCTTTCTTTTTTTTTTTAAATTTTTATTGGAGTATAGTTGATTTACAATGTTGTGTTAGTTTCAGGTATACAGCAAAGTGAATCAGTTATACATGTACATATATCCACTCTTTTTCAGATTCTTTTCCCTTATAGGGCATTACAGACTATTGAGTAGAGTTCCCTGAGTAGGTCCTTATAAGTTACTTAACTCTTTTCAACCTGTGTTCCATTATCCACAAAATGGGGATGATGATAATACCTACCTCTGGAGCTGTTATGAGGATTAAATGGGATCATTCTTGTGATGCTTAGCATAGAATTTTGCACATGATGCAAACAATAAATAATTCCAAGTCATCTATTGCTAATAAGTGCTATAAAATGAAAGAACAGTCATTGTTTATTGAAATAGTCAAAGAAGGTTTCACAGATAAAATGAGACTTCAGATAATGAATAGTGAAGGTAAGAGCATTCTAATAAGAAAGTGTCCCAGGAGGAAATACATAGAAGTGGAAATGTATGTGGCAGGTTTGGGTAAAGATAAGTTGACTAGTTTGATTAAATAGAATTAGTGATAGATAACTTTGAGGGACCTACGAGAAAGGCCAATTGAGGTTTATTCTTGATGTCAGTTGGTTGTTACACGTGCTAGTTATTTTATTTTTAGAAAATATAGCATTCCAAAATCCCTTTCACTTAGTTTTTTTTTTAAAGAACTTTTATTGAGATATAGTTAACAGACAATAAACAGTACATATTTAGAGTGTACAATTTGGTATCCCACTATCCCAATTCATCCCCCCCCAACCCTCCCCACTTTCCCCACTTGGTGTCCATGTGTTTGTTCTCTACATCTGTGTCTCTATTTCTGCCTTGCATTTCCTCTTTCATAGTTGTTAGCATTTGCCTTATGTGTTGAGGTGCTCCTATACTGGGTGCATATATATTTGTAATTGTTATCTCCTCTTCTTGGATGGATCCCTTGATCTTTATGTAATGTTCTTTCTTGTCTCTTGTAACATTTTTTATTTTAAAGTCTATTTTATCTGATGTGACTATTGCTACTCCAGCTTTCTTTTGATTTCCATTTGCACGGAATATCTTTTTCCATCCCCTCACTTTCAGTCTGTATGTGTGCCTAGGTCTGAAGTGGGTCTCTTGTAGACAGCATATATATGGGTCTTGTTTTTGTATCCATTCAGCCAGTCTGTGTCTTTTGGTTGGTGCATTTAGTCCATTTACATTAATGGTAATTATTGATATGTATGTTACCATTTTCTTAATTGTTTTGTTGTTGTTTCTGTAGGTCCTTTTCTTCTCTTATGTTTCCTGCTTAGAGAAGTTCCTTTAGCATTTGTCGTAGGGCTGGTTTGGTGGTGCTGAATTCTCTTAGCTGTTGCTTGTCTGTAAAGCTTTTGATTTCTCCATCGAATCTGAATGAGATCCTTGCTGGGCAGAGTATTCTTGATTGTAGGTTCTTCCCTTTCATCACTTGAAATATATCATGCCACTCCCTTCTGGCTTTCAGTTTCTGCTGAGAAATCAGCTGTTACCCTTATGGGAGTTCCCTTGTATGTTATTTGTCGTTTTTTTCCCTTGTTGCTTTTAATAACATTCTCTGTCTTTAATTTTTGTCAGTTTGACTCCTATATGTCTTGGTGTGTTTCTCCTTGGGTTTATCCTGCCTAGGACTCTCTGTGCTTCCTGCACTTAGGTAGCTATTTCCTTTCCCACGTTAGGGAAGTTTTCAACTATAATCTCTTTCAATATTTTCTCAGGTCCTTTCTCTCTCTCTTCTCCTTCTGGGACCCCTATAATGAGAATGTTGGCATGTTTAGCATTGCCCCAGAGGTATGTTAAGCTGTCTTCAGTTCTTTTCTTTTTTCCTTATTCTTTTCCCCATCAGTGATTTTCACCATTCTGTCTTCCAGGTCACTTATTCGTCTTTCTGCCTCAATTAATCTGCTGTTGGTTCCTTCTAGTGTATTTTTCATTTCAGTTATTGTGTTGCATATCTCTGTTTGTTTGCTCTTTAATTCTTCTAGGTCTTTGGCAAACTTTTCGATCTTTACATCCAGTCATTTTCCAAAGTCCTGGATCATCTTCACTATCATTATTCTGAATTCTTTTTCTGGAAGGGTGCCTATCTCCTCTTCATTTAGTTGTTTTTCTGAGGTTTTATCCTGTCCCTTCATCTGGTACAAAGTCCTCTGCTTTTTAATTTTCTCTATCTTTCTGTGGCTGTGGTTTTCAGTTCCACAAGACAAAATACTGCTGATACTGCCTGATACTGCTGTCTGCCCTCTTGTGGAGGAAGGTATCTAGGAGGCTTGTGCATGCTTCCTGATGGGAGGGACTGATGATGGGTAGGGCTGGGTGGGCAGAGCTCAGTAAGACTTTAAGCTGCTTGTCTGCTAATGGGTAGGGCTGTGTTCCCACCTTGTTGGTTGTTTGGCCTGAGGCTACCCAGCCCTGAAGCTTACAGGCTCTTTGGTGGGGCTAATGGTGGACTCTGGGAGGGTTCACGCCAATGAGCACTTCCCAGAACCCCTGTTGCCAGTGCCCCTGTCTCCTCGGTGAGCCACAGCTGCCCCCCCTACCTCTTCAGGCAACCCTCCAACACCAGCAGGTAGGTCTGGTTCAGTCTCCTATGGGGTCACTGCTCCTTCCCCCTGGGTCCTGGTGAGCACACATTTTTTGTGTGCCCTCCGAGAGTGGAGTCACTGTTTTCCCCAGTCCTGTGGAGGTCCTGAAATCAAATCCCGCTGGCTTTCAAAGTGTGATTCTCTGGGGATTCCTCCTCCCGTTGCTGGACTCCCAGGTTGGGAAGCCTGACATGGGGCTCACACCCCTCACTTTAGTGGGTGGACTTCTGCAGTATAACTGTTCTCCAGTTTGTGAGACACCCACCCAGTATTTATGGGATTTGATTTTAATGTGATTGCACCCCGCCTACTGTCTCATTGCAGTTTCTCCTTTGTCTCTGGATGTGGGGTGTCTTTTTTGGTGAGTTCCAGTGTCTTTCTGTCGATGATTATTCAGCAGTTAGTTGTAATTCTGGTGCTCTTGCAAGAGGGAGTGAGCACACCCCTTTCACTTAGTTTTAACCTTAGGAAGAAATTATCCTTCAACATAGGCCTTCCTCTGACTTGCCCAGGCCTCTAAATTTATTGCAATTTTTCATATAAATTGTGAAACTGGAGACAGTTCCCATCCAGTGTTCTTAACCTAACATTTCATATTCCTTGTTTCTACAGTTAAGTCACTGTTTAAGTTGTAAAATAGAGTAATTACATTCTTATGGTGGTATTAGAGTTGTAAGAAAGTTAGGGATTATTTGGAAATCCTGCATTTATTGAGTCTTTATACTTTTTCACAGTTGAATATTTCCTTTATTCAGCCTGATGTCTATTGATCATAATTCTAGTTTAACATGACTCTCTGTGAATAATTCATGCTTTCATGTCAAAACTCCTATTATATCTCCAAGCAGGGAAACATTTTAGCAATCACCGGAAAAAAAAAAAAAAAAAAGTCCTATAATAAAGTGGAAGAATTCCCTCAGCCCAAGTTGCCTTTATTCACATAAGTTTTTTTTCAGCTTCTCAGCCTGAAAACAGTAGAAATATTTGAGTGTGGCAAGTTATCCTATGGAAAAGGATGTGAATGGGAAGACTGGAATTGCCTACAAATCACTGGGATTTGGGAGAGTCCTGTTAATCTGAAACTATGAGCTCATTCTCTCTCACCATCCAGTTCACCTCCCAGAATTGTCCATGGACACTACAAGGAAGATATTTTACATATATACATTTTAGTTTTTTATTAAACTTAAAAGCCAAAGATTTTGCATTGCTTTACAAGTTTTCTTCTTATATCCAATTAAATCTTCTCTCTATCCCTTAAATTCTCATCCATTCTTCAAAACCCAGCTTTAAATTCTGTTTTTCAAGACACTTTTAGTGAGTTGTACAATGCTTACTGATCTCCCACATCTTTTATCAATTCAAATTTTTTTTTCATTTTGAAATCATTTCAGACTTACAAAAATTTGCAAAACCAGCACAGATATTTTCATATGCTCTTCATTTAGATTCCCCCAGTATTAACATCTAACATAATCACAAGATGATCAAAATAAGGGAATTAACATTGATATAATACTACAGACCTTATTCAAAGCTTTCATTTTGTTCCACTAATGCTCTTGATCTGTTGTAAGATTAGGCATTCCATTTAGGTTTTTTGGGTTTTTTTTTTGGTAAAATGTAATTAAAGAAAACCAAAAAAACCTTTATTCTTTTAGAGGAGCTTTAGGTTTACAACAAAATTGAGAGGAAGATACAGAGATCTCCTCTCAGAGATTTCTCATATACCCCCTGCCTCTACATATGCATAGTCTTTCCCTTTATCAACATCACTCACCAGAGCAAGGAAAATATTTTAATACCTTCTTATCCTGAAGCTGCATATGAATGTCATGAAGGGTATGTTCTGAATGGAGAGGCTAAAATCTTCTGCAAGTCTTTACGCTAGTTACCTTCACCTTTTCAATGTCAAGGAGGTGAAAGAGGTAGCTCCATCCACAGTCCACTGCTAAGAAGACAGAATTAGAAAATAGTGAGAACAATGTTTCCTGTTAAGCAAAGGTAGCACATAAATTTTGTCTCCTATTTAGTTAATTTGAATATTTAAATCACACATGGTAAACTTTAAAATATCATTGACAGGCACATTGAAAATGAACTTTACTTCCCAATCCTGTCCTTCAAAAGCACAGCTCATCCCTTTTCCAGAGGCACCTACTACTACCAGCTTCTTAGGTATCTTTCCAGAGTGTCTAGAGACAATGTCTTTTACCTAAGAATATCTTTGTGGCCCTAGTAAAGTTTTCATGACAATCTCACCAGTTAATTCCAACAGTTCAAGAAATAGGAAACTCATGTGTTAATTCTCAAATCATGAAGTGTTAGAAATCTTCACAAAAGTCTCATGATGGCCACCATTTTCCCGTGACCTTTCCATTTCCATTTTTGATGACCTGATGGTGCTCCGGGTTGGTCAACCTGTTGTAGCAACAAGATCAGTCAAGAATGGGCCTGTCTTCCATGTACATGGTATTTTCATCATTTTGCTAACAATTTCATTCAACCCAGGAAGATTATGAAGCAAGAACAATGAAAAGTACTTACCTACAACCATATGCAGATCAAGGCTGTGGAGTGTAACAATTAAGAGCAAAGTTTCTGCTACCTAAAAGCTATGTGACACTGAGGAAATTATTAACTTTTACAGTTTCTTTGTAGTATCTAATTTACGGAGTTGTAGTTAGGATTAAATAAGGCATGTAAAGGATTTAGTACGTGACTGACAAAAGGACTTGCTCAATAAATGTTAATTATTACTACTGTAATTTGTATTATTACTATTATAATACTATTGTATTATGAACATAGAACAACTTGCAAGACCTGAGTATAACTTATGAACAGAATTTCTTGTCATTCTCATTGTTCAATGCTGTTATGTTGCATTTTATTGAGGAACATAGTATGCTCAAAAATATGTTTCCATTACAGCTATGTGTCTGAAACCAGAGATCGAAAATGGAAAGCTGTCCATGGATAAGGAAAAGTATGTTGCATCTGAGAATGTCACTGTCCAGTGTGACTCTGGCTTTAGTTTGGTCGGTCCCCAAAGTATCACTTGCTCAGAGACCACAACCTGGCACCCAACAGTGCCCACGTGTTACTGGGTAAATTGCAGGAGTGTTTGTCCCTGTACTTTTGAACCTTAAAAATAATGCCTTCCCCAAAGCATCATCCCAGCCAGCAAAGGTGAGATCCAACTTTTGTCAGGATGTATAAGTAACTTACCAAAATTATCACTTTCCACCTTGAAGCACTATGGTGAGCTGCGAGAGGCAAGTTGTCCTGCTCTGTGGCTGGAGCCAAGATCGCTACATTTGGGGGGATCCCATAGTCCCAGATATCCTGATCCCTAGCTCTACATTTTATATAATAAGTGCTGGTTGCTCTGTTTCTGGTTGGTCATTAGAATTATTATTCCTCAGTTGTCCTTGCAGGGATGCTCTGGGTCTCCTTTGCAGCTCTGCATCTTTTCTGCATCAGCTGTGCTTGGTTGCTGCTCAGAACGTACCTGGGCTTGGCCTGAATGTTCACATTTGCTAGGATGCAATCTTTCCTGATATTCTGTTCATCCATCTATCCACTGGTCAATCTCACATTTGCCAGTAATGCCTCTTAAATCCTCCCCCACCTCCCCTTTTCTTTAAATACCTTTTAGGAGGTCCCTGAAGTCTGTGAGCAAGTGCACACGGGCAGACAACTCAGGCATTGTCTCTCAAACCCGCAGGATGTGAAAATGGCTCTTGAGTTGTATAAACTGTTTCTAAAGACCAGATGTTTTTATTGGAGGGTACCCTGGCCCACCCGCCAATTCGTCCAGCCCTGTCTTTAGGGAGAATGTGCACATTTGTGTAGGTTAGGCTTGGAATTAGGCAGATGCCTTGTAACCTCATAAGCCCTCTCCTGGAACCAGGCCTCTCCCTGACACTTGAGGCATTCTAGCTCTTTGGTTATCCTGAACTGGGCAGCCCGCGCATGCGCAGTATGCACTTCTTCTGCAGGTCTCTGGCAGCGGGAGCCCTCTTGGCCCGTGGAGCTAGAGCTGGTGCCAACCACCTCCATGGCCTCAGGGTGGAGGGAGCCCCGCCCCAGAAAACCGTTCACAGGTGGCGGCTTTAAACTAGCGATAGTCAGTCCACATTTGCACTTGCTGGCTGATGGGTCTCCTTCTCTTGAACAATTGGAAAGAGAAAGTCAAGTTTAAGGACATCACTAAGAAATTTTCTTAAAAAGAGGAAAGAACGGGGTCATTTTTGCCTTTAAATCAATGTATAATATCTCTATTCAACAACTCTACTGTTCCTTAAGCACCATCACTTGCTGTAATAAATGTCTGGGTTTGGAGCTTGCATTACGATTATCGCTATTGAAAAAGTGTAATTTTTAATAATCCAGACTTTTGTGATTCAAATGTTTAATTTTCTGGACTCGAATTGCTGGTTAATTAAATAAGCATCTTTCAAATGTCAATTGTCTCTGTTGTTACTGTACCACATTCATTTTGCTTCATGCACAGCAAGCCAAAGCTTGCAGGGAGATGACAGAACAAATCTCAAATCTGTTTCCCTGAAGGCAAAGGGCTTGGGTGTTGATGGGATAAAGAATGAAGAAACTGGAGGGTCTGAGGCACAGGGAGCATGGGGAGTGTGGGGAAAGTTGATTGCACAGGTGTAACTAAGCCATGGGCCTCTCCAAGTTCAAAACATTGCCAGGTGGGCAGTTGCTCATGCCAAGTTGAAGGGTAGGAGGTCCTATCCAGTCTCAGCCAGCTCAGGTCCAACCAGATGCAACTGACTTCAAGTCCCTGGAAAACAACCAGGGCAAACATCTTATTGTTTAGGCTACCTGTTGCTTGGAGGACCTGGGAGTGTTTTGTAGAAACAATTAAGACGACCTTGAGTAGTAAATGCAGGTTACAGGTGAAATGGATTTAACTAATGACTACTCATGGGTTCACTGTCATATTGGCTAGTTTGTCACACTCCAGTACATCAATTCACAAATGTCTGCAATTAACTTTTTTTTTTGTACCTTAGAAAGAATGCAATCCAGGAAATTCAAAATGTGCTTATACTGTTACCTTTGCCTGAATGCTTTTACTCCCCATCCCAACATATCCAGAACCTCCCTACTCTTTAACAGAATAGGGCACAAAACTTTTGGATTCTCAAAGTAAAACACTTCTGTAACTAGAAACCAGAGCAATAAAAAAAAAAATTACTGGAAGTGCAGAAGTCCTTAGGTGCCCCCTTCCAGTTAGTTACTAACTCACCAGTCTACCCCTGCAAATTATCCCACTATCCTCACTTTTAACAGCGCAGATTGGTTTTATGTTATTTAAATTTATAGAAATGGAATTATACCTTATGCATTGTTTCTTTCATATCTTTTTTTCCCCTAAATATTATATCTGTGAGATTCATCTATGTTGTGTATAGTTGAGGTTCATTCATTTCCATTTCTGTTAAGTATTTCACCATTGGGTGAATATACCACAATTTACATATTTATTCTATTGTTAATGGACATTTGGTTTATTTTCAATTTTTTTTGGCTATGAACATTTTTGCACATGAATTTTGCTGAACATATGTACTTTTTTTTTTAATTGGGATGTAATTGCTTTACACTCTTGTACCAGTTTTTGAGGTACACCAAAGTCAATCAGCTGTATTTATACACATATCCCCATATTCCCTCCCTTCCCTGACTCCCCCCGACTCTCCCCATCCTGGCCCTCTAAGGCATCATCTATCATCGAGTTGATCTCCCTTTGTTATACAGCAGCTTCCCACTGGCTATCTACTTTACAGTTGGTAACATATGTACTTTTGCTGCACAAATATGTAAGGATGGAATTGCTGGGTCAAAAGGTGTACGTATGCACTTGTTAAGAGTTTTCCAAAATGGTTGTACCAAATTGCATCCCTCCTCCCATCCCCTACCTCCACCCCAATCCCTTCCAGAACATGCCTGCTCACCAATACAAGCTATGCTCCTTTTCTTCCCTTCCATTTTTACATCTCTATTCCTTTAATGACACATTCTAGAATTACCTATCAGATAAAATTATTGCACTCAAATCCTTGTCTCAAGGACTGCTTCTTGGCAGGCTAAGGCAAATAGCAAATTCTTATTCATTCATATATTTTGTTTATTCAGTAGGTGTTGATATGATCTTTTCATGGTGAGTTGGGCTGTAGGTGTAGGGTTTCATCCCTTAAGATTTTCAACCTGTTCCTGTCCTTCCTGCCCTTTATTTAAGATAATAAATATATATTTTCTTCACTCTTTTGCACAAACTTAGAATTTCTGAACTGAAAATATCAGAGCCCATTCTAGTCCCAAATCCTTCTTTAAACATACATGGAGACTGAGGCCTGAGTTATTGAATCAAATATGAGGGCTAGTTCCTGGTAGATCATATAGAGATTTGGTCTCCTGAGAGAAGGGCAGTCTCGTGTCTTTTCCACCATAGTAGAAGCAGAAGGCTTCCAGGCATATTCTTCTAAATGATAGGTTCAGGATTCTGTGCAAGAAAACTTTGTAGTCTGATTCCATTAAATGGAGAATAGTTTGGCATAGTGAAAAGGGCTGGGGATTTAAATTAGTCTTGGGTTCAGAATCTGACTTGGCCACTAATGAGAAAGGTTTTGGGAAGTCTACTGTCTTCCTGAATCGGTTTCCTCATTTTTAAAATGTAGCTATAACACCTATGTTATAGTATTGCTTTAAGAAATTTACTGCACTGATTTATGTAAAAGTTTGGAATATGATTAATAAGCAGAAGCTTTTTAAAAAAAACAGCAACCTTGTGTTTTTAAATTATTTCTTTTATCTGACATACTCAGATTTTATTTTAGTTCCTCTGTAAGATGACTTAATTGTGCTGTCATCAATATTTTAGAGGAGTTTACTCACTTATTTCTGGGGAATGTTCCTCTTTATTTTGAAAGCTAAGCAATTTGATTGTTATATGCCTCATTTGGCACTCATTACAGTTCAACTGGGTAGTTGACATTTGGACATTTTCCAGTGCTCACCATTTTTCGAGAATGAATATCTATGTATCTTCAAGCAACAAACATCCACAGATGGTCCAAGGGGGAAAACATGAAATCCAGGTTGGTAACTTCACCTATGTCCTTTGCAGATACTGAAAGAAATAATCTGAGTGAAAGACTCATTTTTTAATGGACCAATCTTAACCCAGATAGTTATTAATGGACTAAGTCCTGGGGTTAAGAAATGTGACTTTTACAACTTATCCTCTAGAGCTTGTGTCAGAGACATATGCTGGGCTGGAAGGTCCTGCACTCTGATCCAACACCATGCAGAAGTTCTTGAAGTTGTCATGGTCCATTTAGAATGCTTAATTCTCTATCATTTAATTTTCCTTGATCTGTACCGTAAGCATTACAGAGAAGTTTCCCTTTGCTTTCCAACTAGTGTAACCCGAAAGTTGATTAATTTGGTACCACAGATACTCAAAGAAACTTAAGTATTGAGGGACTAATTGTTGTTTGGATTGTATTTTAACAACTACAGACTTGCATACCTTCTCTGTTCCAATTAGTCTGTAAAGTATTGAGGAAGAAATTTCAACTACAAATCTTTTTGTAATCCTACCTTCCTGCTAGAAATTCACATTAGTGAATGAAGATATGACACCACTGATAGATGACATAGAACATACCTCAGCATCTCACCCTATTCCCTGAAGAAACTGCCACACAAGCTGTATCATTTTCCTAGTTTTTCTTGGTTACTCAAGGAGAAATGATGTTTATAGATAGGCAAGCCAACAAGTGCTCCCCACAACAGTGAGAAATTCACGGGGTTATGCTACACAGAACTGCAGAGAGCTGTCATGACAAACTTATATCATTCTCCCTAAGACTTGGCGCTTTATTGGATTGCCTCTCTTGGGTCCTGCCCAGTACCTGGTTTACTCAATACTGCTCTTCCCTTTAGTGACGCAGAGCTGTGGCCTTCCCCAGTCTGAGTTCCTTGGGTCAGGCGTCAATTTACTACTGACTTAGAGCTTTCACTTCAGCCTGATTCAGGGCATCTGAGAACACTGAGCTTCAGTGCTGTGTCTCTGAGATTCCTCACCATGTCCCCCGAGCTGCAGGGAATTTCCCCAGCACTGTGCCTTCTTGGGGTCCTGTCTCTACTGGGCTGCCCACCTGTGCTGTGTGGTGAGTACAGAGGTGATAGGGAAGAGGGGAGTTTAAACCCAGTTAAGAAGAAGAACCTCTGATTAAGAATTAGTTAAATATAACCAAACGTCAGTACAATGAAGTATTTTATTAAGAAATATATTGAAATAATTTTAGTTCTTCTGATACAGGCTATAATTACTTGAGAAGCAAAATATTACAAATCCTTGAGGAGCTGATCTAGCCACAAGAAAAACCTTTTAATTTTTATATTAAGGTACTATATTTAAGTGGCTACACCTAAATTCCTAAAGAATTAATTCTTCTATAGGGTTAACTCTTTTTCTATTGCATCAGTTGTTGAACAGAAAACTTTTGCCATCCAGAAGGTAAAATTTTATATCATTGCAAATAATGAGTGAATTTACTAGAGTAAAATTACAAAGCACTGTATAAACTAAAAACACTGTATAAATGAAAGGTCTTATGTTGCAAATTAGGGAATAATTGTCCCTAACCAATGAGCACTGAAAGGGTTTGAAAAGACCTGCAGGCCCCACTAGGGTAGTGCTGGTTATAGATGCAGATATGCCATTGTTTTAGTTTATAAATGGAAATATGCCAATAAATGTGATGTTTTTACTCATCTGCTATGTGATTTCTTCTTAAGAAAGAATTTCTAAGAATATTTTAAAAATATTTAGATACATTTCCCTTATATCATCTATCAAAGCACTTAATGCAGAGCATTTTGCACAGAATGGCAAAATCACTCAACTAAGAAGAGATTTCACCAGTAGCTCTGTCTGTTTCAATGGAAACTATTCATGTGATATGGGGTATTTTCCCAATTGTGATGATACAAGGATTACATGCCAAGCAGAGGGAAAGTGGAGTCCCCAAATGCCACCTTGTCATCCTTTGTCAGATTAATTTCTAGGGCTCCAGAATGATCTCATGCCGTTCAGGCTTTATGAACTTTCTTAATATCATAGAGTGACTTCAGAGTTGTTTCTAAGGGGGGGGGGGTTATAAAAGTATTTTATTTTGGGAGTTTTTTACATCATAACAATGGATACTTTAAGGGAAATTTTAAGGTGAGGTAAAAGAATTCATATTATTTTGGGTGATTCTCCTCTCTAGGAAATTGAAATGGCTAAATCTGTTACTCTTCCAAAGCTTTACCCCAACCCTGACATTCTCCTTGTCTTGCCTAAGCACCATTACCTCCACTTTCCAGACCTCCTCTTCTTTCATGAGGCAGTGAAGGTAGACTGCATCCAACAAGTCACAGAGACTCATCATGATTCCTTCATTTTCTTTGTATTTATTCTCTCCTTTTTCATTCCCTCAAAATCCCACCTTACCTCTGGTCCACGTTCAGTAGAAGATATGCCCAAATCTGTCTCACTCTTGTTTCTGAGCTTGCCTCCTTTTCATCCTTCAGTAGCAATTTTCTGCTGTCTTTAAGCCTTTACTCAAATCATCACTCCAAGATGAAACCCTTGCCCACATCTCATTCATCAAAGCAATTTTTTATCCAAACTTAAAATATACTTCCAGTTTCCTCTGGAAAACTTTATCTCATTCTTTTTCCTTTGTTTTTCTCTTTCCTTCTTTTTTCTATCCATCTTGTTGCCATTTATCATCTTTGGACTCATGATTATAAACTGACATATTATGGTTTTGCTATTCATGGGGTTGTGACTTCTTTTTCTTACAGTATTGCAGGAATGTGCCTTAATGTCTGCTGAACAGCATTACTGGGATCATTTTACATAAATATTTGTTGGATTAATTTATAAAAGGCATTTTCTAATGATGTGTTTGATTTTTAGTCTTAAAAATATCATTTGCAAACACTAGACTTGTACAGAGGGAACATTATTTTGGATCTACAATGTCAAGAGCAAAGACACAAAGATATTTGATACATGTTCCCTGCCTCCAAAAGGGAAAAATTGTAATATGGATAGTGTAAATTGCCTGTTAAATAATTGCTAGAGAGTGTAGACAGAAGCCATAAAAAATACAGACTTTTGAGCAGGACACATCTCAGTTCTTTCTCTGACACTCAGTAACTGCCTCACTTGGAACAAGATACTTAACCTCTCCCAGCTCTGTTTTCTGCTATGAAAAGTGAGGAAGATGATAATGTGATTCTCTTAGGTGTGTCTTTGATGATTGGATGAGAAAATATATACATACTATACATATACTATTTATGGTACACATAGTGTCATAGAAGACATAAATAATGTATGCATAGTGTCTAGATTATAGTAAGATCTCAATAAATAGTTGGATAAGATATATACTGTCTTCTTAATAACTACTGTCGGTACTCAGAGAAATAAATAATGACTAGATGTTGGGGCAGTAAGAGAAAGAAGCTTTCACAGAACAAACTTGCATAACAGAGAAGAAGAGTGACATTCTAGGTAGAAGAGAGAGGACATAAACACAGGTAGAGATGTGGAAATATGAGTAGCATATTTGGCTAGATGGATTAATTAGCCTCCATATAGAATGCAGTGATAATCAGGGTTAAACTATCCATGAGAAAGACCAGGAGAAGGTCTTCCAAATATCTGTGGGTTTGTAAATATTTTAAACTTTTACTTTAAGAAAGTATGCAATTCTTAAACTACTGTTATTTGGTTTCAGCCATAATGAAACTATAAGGGGATGGATGTTGTCATTGCTCTTGCTAATTTCAAAATATTTTCATACAAATTACATTCAACTTGTCATTTTGGAGGCTCCAAATGAAATTAATTAGTTGGAAGGAAATGGCTGGGTTGGAGTATGTTAGCAAATTAGGAACTGAGAAAGCAGACTCAGTGTCTCTGTCTTCCTGATCTCTCTTCAGTGATGAGATCTTCTAAATGTGGGAATTAGATTGTTAGCCATAGGAGCCTCCTCATGGTGATTTTACTAACAAGTAGCCTCACTTGTTAGCTTTTAGATGAATGTTGCCCAATACCAGAGCTGAAGAATGGAAGAAACACCACAGAAAAAAAATGTTTTGCCACTAGCTGTGTCCATTTCTATAGAGATGTGGTTTCATATACATGGTATGAGAAATAATTTTGAAGCTAAATGCCAAGCAGATGGTGTGTGTCATCCTGAAATACCAATATGTGATCTGAGTAAGAGCTGTGGAATTATGTTATTTTAGAAATTTCTCCACATCAAAGTGATGGAGATTATTAAGGGAAGGTTTTATATTAGGTAAAAGAAACTGTATACCCTGCATGACTCTTGGAATGGATACATTTGTTAAAAAGCACTGCCCCATTTACAACTTTTTCCCCTCTATTGTTTATTCCAATTCTCTTGACCTTCCTGTTTTTTGTTTGTTTGTTTGTTTGTTTTCTTTTCTGAATCAATGAAAATAGGCTACATCTAATGCAGAAGCTAGACTTTGGTTTCCTGGTATGTGTTCTCTTTTCTTCCCTTCCTTCTGGTCCATATGCCTTCACCTACAGTATAAGCATTGCTCAAATCTATTTGAACCTGCTTTTCTAAACTTACTTCCTTTCTTCCATCTCTACCTTCCATACTCTGGAACATCATCATGCCATCTACTTCTTGCTTATTCAGTAGAATTAATGTCATGCCATTGATGTTCTGTATCAATGTGATATATTCTGTGGTGTCCACGTGGTCGTGATAACTTCAGACTCGATTATGACACATACAGGTGAGTTATCATAGCCAAGGATTTAAAGTGCAGATATATGATCTTGACCCTTCCATGTGTATGTAACTGTTTGTGACCCTCTTTTCTGATGGGGATGGAAAAGAGGCCTCTTCTAAATCAGTGGCCTCATTTGTCCAAAGACACAAATCTGCTCTAGCAAAGATACCACATCTGGTATAGTGGATGCAAGAAATGGAAGCTGTGCCTAACATTGAGAGGTCAGGGTCACAGCTGTAGGTAACAGAAGAGCCATACATGTAGAGGTCTTCATCTCTACCGCTGTGCTTCCCATTGCTGATGGTTGGAGGAGTCTCATACTTGGTAACTGAGATGAGTGAATGAAGAGGAAGAAATAATTAGGGAAAGCATCCTTACAAATCTAACATTCATGATACAAATTCTAATGGAGGGTACAATAAGCAACAAAGAGGCACAAAATTTTATCACCTAACATGGTTTAGGTTTATAGTCAAGTCAAAAAAAGTCTTTACTTACTTTCGCAAGTAGGGAGAGGATCACTCTAGCCAACTGCTTTATCTTGGATCTCACAAAAAGGATTCCATTAAAATCTTTGATCCTATCTCACTCAGGTATATCTTAATTGGCTCAACCACTAGTTTTTGTGGTGGTTCCTCAAAAAATTATAAATAGAACTACCGTAAGATCCAGGAATTCTGTTCCTTACTATTTATCTGAAGAAAACAAAAACACTAATTTGAAAAGATATATGAGACCCCAATGTTCACTGAAGCATTATTTACAATAGCCAAGATATGGAAGCAACCAAAGTGTCCATCAATAGATGGATGGATGAAGAAGACATGGCACTTCTATTATATTCATTGAACACAATAGTGAACTATTATTGCCAGAAGGGACCATAAAGCTTTTGGAGTTTGAGGAGCTGAGAAATTATAATCTTCTCCTGGTTCAGAATCAAATGAGACACAAACACAGAAGTCAAACATTATGCAGTTTAAGAATAAGCTTCATTACTGGTAAAGGTAGAATGGAGAATACAGCTCAGCCATTGCCCAAGTCTGACCTTCATCACAGTCCTTTCCTCCCCAATGTAGGCTTTGGGGTGCTTGGCGGAAGGAAAGTCTGTGAAACTGTCATGGACTCAACCAGCTGCAAGGTGACTTGTGTCTCATGTCTCTTGAGCCATGAAACTGTGGGCTGAAAGACCTGCCTCTAGAAGACATATTCTGACCCAGTGTTTTTACCTCAATAGGATAGAAAGGAGACTTTCTCTAGTCTCACTTGGGAGTAAGTGAGGGGCTGAGAGATATATGGACGCAATTTTGGGGGCCTCAGTGGAATTGACCACATGCATTTTTCTACACATCTATCAGAATCTTGCCATTTTAGAGATGAAGACACTGAGGCCCAGAATATAGGGAAGTTTATTCTGTAGATTGGAATTTGAAAAATATGTGAAATGCACAAATAATGAAAAATGGTAATCCACTTACTGAAAGATTATTCATTTCACATTAGAACTTAAAGTTTAACTGCAGTCATTCAGACTCATTTTGGGGAAATAGAATGAAAGACTTTAACAATATCACCAAATTAAAATATATTTAGTAAAAATTATTGCCATCACTTAATAACAAAGTATTGGAAACAACTGAATTGGAAAACAAATGAGTTGGCATACTTTAGCAAATCAGGGCCAGGGAGAGCAGACTCAAAGTGCATCTGCTTTCTCAATCTCCCTTCAGTGGTGAGATCTTCTGAGGGTAGAAATCATACTTTTAGCCATAGGAGCTTCCTCGTGGTGATTTTACTAGCCATTAGCCTTCTTTAATGTTTTTTAGAGGTTTGTTGTCCAATACCAGAGCTGAAACATGGCAGAATCACTCAACACAGAAGAAGCATGAGCAGTAACTTTACTTATTTCATTGGAGATGTGGTTTCATATATATGTTGTGAGAAACATACATCTCAGGCTACATGCATGGCAGATGGCAGGTGGAGTACCCAATCACCAGAATGTAGCCCAGGTAAGACCCTATGGAAACACATTATTTTAGAAGATTTTTCATATCAAAATGATGGAGATTATTATTTTTATTTAAATTATTTTTTAATTAAATTATGAGTTGATGTACAGTCTAAGTTTCAGGCTTACAACATAGTGATTTGCAATGTTTAAAGGTTACATTTCACTTCTAAAAATTGGCTATGTTCCCTGTGTTGTACTATATATCCTTGTAGCTTATTTATTTTATACCTAGTATTTGTACTTCTTAATCCCCTACCCCTATCTTGCCTCTTCCTGCTTCCTTCTCCTCACTGGTAACCACTAGTTTGTTCTCTATATCTGTGAATCTGTTTCTGTTTTGTTATATTCGTTTTATTTTTTAGATTTCACATATAAATGAAAAGATAGAGTATTTGTTTTTCTCTGTTTGACTTATTTCAGTAAGCATACTACTCTCCAGGTCCATCCAGGCTGCTGCAAATGGCAAAACTTCATTCTTTTTTAAGCCTGAGTAATATATATATATATAGATAGATGGATAGATAGATAGATATAGATATCTATCTTCTTTTTTCCATTCCTCTGTTGATTGACACTTAGGTTGCTTCCATCTGTTGGCCATTGTAAATAATGCTGCTATGAACATTCAAAATGATGAAGATTATTAAGGGAAGATTTCAGATTAGATAAAAGAGACTTGGGCTGGTTGGCAGTGAGGACATGGTAAGCCCTCACCTGGAGCCCCTGAGAAACTGGTCTCTAGGGGAATCATCCCAGAACCCTTTTTTTGTGTCAAGCATAAGGCATTCCAAGATGGTAGAGTCTGTGAGGGTCAAATACAGCAGTCCCTGAGGCTAGGTCATATTCAAGTGTGGAGCAAGGAGTTTTCATTCTTTCAATCTCTCTGTGGAATGAAAAAACCTCAGTAAGTTTCCCTCTAGCCTTGGGAACAGAGTTACAATTTGGATGTGAAACCACTGTTCTAGCCCAACTTAGAGAAAACTGTTGACACACAAGTTGGAATGGTTCCAATAGCCTACCTTACAAAACATTTCAGGTTTATAGAACTTCCTTTGTAAAAACAAGGGAGGTGTCCGAGTTTTCCTTTTAGATTAACATCTTCAAATTCTTAGCATGGAAAATTCAGAGAAGACAGAAGTGGTTCTCCTTGCTTGTGGTTTTTTAATCCTGTCATCAACATGTACCTCGAGTTGTTTGAGCTGGCCAAGGACTGCGTGAATGGAACAGGAAAATTAGAATTACCAAAGGCATAATTTCTCCTATTGGTGATACATATAAGAAGAAAAGACTCATCTTTGCCCATCACTGAGTTATGGCAGAACTTGCCACTAAGAATTCAAAATGGGTGGAAGTTGATACACGGAATAGTCTTCCGAAGGATTGCATAGACTGCTAAGGTGCCAAGACACTATCAAGAGACCCTGGAGGCTAGTAGCTGTGATCAATGATAGGACTTACCTGTGCTGGAAAGGCCTGGATGGAAGAGGAAGTGGACTAAACAAAGACAAGAGTTTAGTAAATTAAAAGAAAAAAATCTTTAGAACCAAAGCCAAACACTTTGCCAAAGGTAAAGTTGCTATGTGGGGCAGATTTGTTGGAGTCCTTTGGTGTTCCCAATCTATGGAAGAGTGAGGATATCCCTCAAACTGTGGGAGACTCCAGGCTGATATATATTACTTGGGCTGGAGAAGATGCTCAGGAATTCACCTATGAAACCCACGTGCTGTGGAAGCATGAGAACAGCAAGATCCGGCCAGCCCTTCACTACTTGGTACTAGAGCATTTGCTATTTGGTGCCAGATCTTGTCCAAGAACATACTGAAAAGCATAATTATGTAGCTCTGGGAGTGAAGGGAGGAATGTTGGGGTTATCCTGGTTCATTTGCATAAAAACACTGAAGAAGGTAACTCATAAGAAATTCTACAGTGTGATATCTTGGACCTCCCTTTTAGGAATTTGAAACAATCACATTAGTAACTAGGGAAAGGAATTGTGATCCTTCTTTCATAAACAAAAGCTTAAAAGGTTGGTAAGAAACAGTGGTAAATTAAAATCAATCAAACAAGCTACAAAAGTAAGACAAAAAGGACATCTTAGCTTTACTACATAAAAGAAGCAAAGTGTGAAAAGCAAGAGTTCATTTGAAATCCTATCTATAGTCATGAAGGGAACTAACTTTTTATGCATGCCTATTTCTGGGCAGTCTTCATCCAGGGTGGCTAAAGAAGTAATTCTTAAAGTAGTGATCTGGTAAAATGCACCACTGATTAGTCACCTCTTCTCCAGCTATGCAAAATACAGGATGTGAATGTGCCTGGCAGAAACTTTATGCCAATAATTTGTTCTCTCCAGCATATACCTCAGGACCAATTAAGCTCTGCCAAGACATGCTGGAGACACACTGGAGCATCACCTTTGGATGCAGAGAGAGGGTTCCAAGCCCCCGAAGGCTTAGAAAGGTGCACAGGTGTTTCTAATGCCCTCCAGAGGGAGAGAGCCTCTGCCTTAGTCTGTATAACAATATACATTCTCTTAGCATCCCCTTGTGGGTCATGTTCTATCCCTGGCCATCTGTCATCTTTTTATCTTCAGGAATAACTTCAGAGATGACATGATGCTACCTGGAGTAGAGAGAACCACTGAGAATGAGAGATCTCATACAAGAATTTTGTGAAGTATGAGTGTTCTTAGCCTTTACTGATAGCTTAATAATCATTAAAAATGCCACACTGGGTCAGTCCAGCAGTTCCTTCAGCTCAGATTTTTAGGCACTGATGAATGGATTGTGGAAGAACTTGGTGATCTCAATCTAAAACTCTTGAGTTTCTGTAAAGCCCTGCTGTTTCTATTTCAGCAAACTGAATCTGCCATTTGTGAATTTAAGCAGAAAAAGGGTCTGTTTTCTCATACTTTTTCTCTTCTTGTTCTTTTGTATGGACTTTCACAAAGTAGAGTTCTCAAATAATAATTAAAGTCTCAGTTTCATGTTAAAAAACTTTTTATATGGTTTGCTACTGATTAAAATTTTGTGGAAATTTTATCAATTGGTAAAGTAAAAAGACCAGAAATGCCTCTTATAGACAGTTTTATGGTTGATGAAAATCATTCTGTGATAGAAATAGGACTATGGTTAAATTTCTAATGAGAATGGAATAATTTCCCTTTTTGGAATTTGTATTTCATATCTACACCACTCTAGATGAAGGATTTATAATTCTGCATGATGCCGAAAGCTCAGCCTGTGTGTACTGGTGCCAAATCAAATCTTGGAGATAGAGTTTTGGGTGAAGTAGAAAAGAACAGCTTTATTGCTTCCCTCCCCTCCCCTTCCCTTCCCTTCTGTTCCTTTCCCTTCCTGGATTAGCGCCTGTTAGAATCTGCCCTTTGGAACTCAGGGAAGCTCATGGAGGTTGGAGGTCTGTTCCCTACAAGAAACGGGGGGACAGAAAGATTTTGTGCCCAGGAGCCCCACAGGGTCCTGCTCACTTTCATTCAGAAGAAAATAATACTTATAACTGTGCAATCGTATCATCAGATCTGAATCCACAGTTTAAAAAAGGAAAATGTTACATAAAGCTGGTGCAAATTTTATGCTCCTGACATTCTCGTTAAAGCCAAGGCCTAAGTTCTTAGAGACAGGGAGGGGTGCAAAGCCCAGCACCCAGTAGGTTGCAGTCTCTATCTGCTAAATGAATGAAAGGGTAGAAAATCAGATCTTAGAGATGGGTGTCATTCTCCCCCTTCTTAGCTTTTTGGAGTTTAAGAGTTGAAGCAGTACTAAAGAAGAAAAATCTAGAAGCAGACAAAATTATCAAATTTAAGTTTGATTTCTTCTCTTGGGAATCTACGCAGTTCATCTGAAATGTGTGTGAACTGCAGAAAGGCTCCAATGCTGGAAATTTCTCTTATCCCTCCTTTTTACCTAGAAGTGCCCATACCCTGCTCAGCTGTGAGTATATTGATCTCAGAACCCACTGGTTGAAGCATGCAGGCACCCTCCCAGGAAACCTGGTAATAGTGAAATGACCCTCTTATTGTGCTGTTTATTGATTAACAGCTTGAACATAGAACAAACTGGTTGGCTTTTGTCCAGGTGTCAAGGATGCTGCTAATACCACAGCATAATAGGGTTTTGGGTATCCTCAAGGACAGACTTCCTCCTTGGATAATGGAAATTAGAACAATGAACTTCATAGCGCAATAAATTTTAGTAACTGCTGTGACTTCCATTGAGAAAAAGGAAATATGCCATTGTTTACTCCCTACATGCCTTTTTCAT
This sequence comes from Hippopotamus amphibius kiboko, assembly GCF_030028045.1. Classification (NCBI taxonomy): domain Eukaryota; kingdom Metazoa; phylum Chordata; class Mammalia; order Artiodactyla; family Hippopotamidae; genus Hippopotamus; species Hippopotamus amphibius. The sequence continues at coordinate 156,046,980 of NC_080188.1, forward strand.
AATTTGCTTTTATAATGTATATTTAGAATTTAGGAAATGTGTAAAGCTGGTGTTTTGTTTGATGCTGACGTTTTTTATGTTGTACTTTTTTACCCCTAACATTGTTTGTCTAATGTGAATGCAGTAAATGACCTTGCAGTGAAAGTCCTTTACTGCAGCATCATTCAGTTGGAAAAATGAAACAAAACAAACAAACAAAAAAACCACATGAGATGAAAAAGTTTGTGTACCCTGAATGATTTTTAGAGTGGATACGTTTGTTAAAAACTACTGCCCCTCAGTCCAACTTTCTCTCTTTCCCCCATTGTTTGTTCCCATTCTTTAGACCTTCCTGGCTTCCTTCTCTTTTCTGAATCAATGAAGATAGGCCACATCTAATAGCTAAGCTAGGCTACAATTACTACCTTTAGTTTCTTGGTATGTATTCTTTATTCTTCCCTTCCTTCTGGTCCATGTGCCTTCACCTGCAGTATAAACCATGCCCAAATCTAGTGAACCTACCTTTCTGAGCTTACTTCTTTTCTTCCTTCTCTACTTTCCATACTCTGGAACATCATCATGCCATCTATTTCTTGCTTATTCAGTAGAATTAACGTGATGCCATCAATGTTCTGTATCAATGTGATACATTCTGTGGTTGTCCACACAGTCATGATATTTTCAGACTCTATTGTGACAGGTACAGGGGAGTTAACATTGCCAAGGACTGAAAATGCAGATATTTGATCTTGACTCTCCCACGTGTGTGCAAACTATTTGTGACCCTCTCTTCTGATAAGGGTGGAAAAGAAAGCCTCTGTTGAATCAGTGGCCTTACTTACTGGAAGACATGAAGACGTATTAATCTGCTGTTGCAAAGATACCGCATCTGGTAGAGTAGATGCAATAGGGGTTAAAATGTTATTGGGTTTTCAGTAGTTAACTGTAATTCTCCAGAATCCTAAATTCTTGTAGTAGACACACTGGTGAAGTACATGGGGATATGATGACAACTCCTGCATCTTTAGTTCTTTAAGAGTGGCATAAATTTCTCCATTTCCCTCAGTACATGATATTTAAAAAAATCTTACCTTCTTTGGCTCCAAGGGGGAGATTGTAGGTAGTATCAATGGCTTCTACTTGGCCTTCTTGGATAAGACAGCTCTTACTTCATAGGCCAAGGACCAAAATGGGGTTTGTGCCAATGACCAATTTGGCCTATCCTCTTTATACTTTAAAAGGAAATGGAAATGGCCACCAAGTGGCTTAATAAGGGGGCCATGATGGTGTCAGGTATCCATGTCAACTCAAGCTCTGTGTCCAATAATCCTTGGATTATTGTGCACCTCTCACCTGTGCACAGTTACCTATGTAAATACACATAGGTCCTCTTGGGAGACTGGGGCACTCTTCACTGTGCATATTTCCCAAGGGGCTGTAGTATCTTCACCCCTGGAAACTGTCTTTTTCTTCAGTCAGTGATCTCCAGACCAGACAAATGGCACAAGTCCAGAAGCTGAGCAAGGGACTGTAACTTTTCATTGGACCAAATGCCATCAGCCTCCTGATCATCCATCCTTAATTTCTTTAGATGGTACAAAGTGAGCAGTATCTGGTTGGCTGCTCATCTATCTTTACCCTTATGAATGCCATGGTCTATTAAGCGTCTTCCTAGCTCTCAGGCACCTCTGGTTGTCTCTCTAACCTGCTACTCATGATGATAACATTTACTTAACTTCTAAAGCATATGAGCACCTCTCAGAATGTGATTGCTAAAGTGAAGCTTGTTCTTTAATGGTCTTCCCATCATCAGCTCTGGCCTTTGATATGGTGCTTTTCTAGTTAGGATATTCCTTCTGACCTTGGTAAACGTATCCTCCAGGCTTTCCCAGGAAACATAATCATTTGGTGTGGTCTCCAGCATGTGTTTGTACATCCACTCCAGCATGCTCACTTTTCTGAGTCACTTAATCTCTCCTTCTACCATGTGCCATGGCAACTCCAGCACTTGGATCTCATTGTTTTCTATGCCTCAAGGAGGCATCTTAGGATAGTACTTGTAGATGCTATAGTGCATCAGTTTAATATTTTACCTGACATTCCTTAGCTCCTGTTTTATTTAAATTTCTCATGCACTGTTTGTGGGTCCTGGCAGTGTTCACTCTCAGAGAGGTACTCAGCACCGTATCATGTCTATTATTCCAACATGCAAGCCATCATTTTTATTCTTTCTATGAGCTCTTTCCGAAACTGTTTTAGAAGACGGTAAGTGTATTGTTGGGGGGATGGATGGACAGGTTTGATTAGGAGCAATGAGTCAGAGATTGTGGATTTGTTTTCCATCTCTACAGTTTCTCCCAGGTGCACATCTCTGCATTTAGCCTCAAATCAGTGGAGTGCACCACTAGTACAATGCGACTTTGGGCCTAATCCAGCCTTCATGCCAAAATGGCTCCTAAATAGTGTCAAGTTTAGTGAACTGTCAATAAAGTGAAGCAAATTTTAGGTGCTTGTCGTTCTGTTGGAGCCTTTCTATGGTTCCCCAGCCTCAAGGCTGCAGAAGGACAGCACAGGTCCGGATTTGGCTAAGTGAGCAGATGGGGAGAGAAGATAGAAGGACAGAAGGAGGCCTCCTATGAACGACACAGATTCTGGGAAGTGTTATTATATGCATTTGACACGCTGACCCTCTTTCACTTTTATGTCTCACCTCAAGATTGCGATTCTCCTCCTGCTGTTGCCCATGGACATCATACACTAGATTCTTCAATCTTTGCACTTAAACCTAGTAGTGCTACATATGGATGTGATGAAGGGTACACCCTGGTTGGAAAGAACAAACTCTCCTGCACTTCTGCAGGCTGGTCACCTGCAGCCCCTCAATGTAAAGGTAACTCCAGCTCCCTCTTCATCTTCGGGGTGGGGAACTGTTATGAAATGCTTGAGAGTACAGTTTCTTCCCTGCCAGAGACAGCAAAAATACATTTGATTCGAAATAATTTTTTTAAATAATTACTATATTCTTACAGTACCCAAAGCCAAAAGTACAGAGGGCACAACTGCAACATTAATCTCCCCTACCTCTTTCTCCCAGGGGCAAAATTCAGCCTGTGAGGCAGTCCCTATTCTTAGTTCCTTGTGTATTTCCAGAAATAGTCTACAGGAGGTACATTTTATCTGACCATAGTTGTGGCCCATAGCGAAATTTTCATAGAAAGTTGGTCTAGCATGAATGTAGACTCCCATGGGATAATTCCAAGCATTGTGATGAAATCACAGGTACTTCCATCAGAGCCAGTGCAGGGTACCACCAGCTCAGGATGTAGGCATGTTGTGGGGGATTCCTAGTTTCCCAGCTGTTGTGGGGACAAGAGGGGTCAAGATCGGGTTTGATTGTTACATGCACACAGGTTTAATGTCACTTTGTCATCAACAACTGCAGGGATTCTTTGCCACCATTGTCTCCATTGCACACAGGAGGATAATAGGCAAGAGGGAAAATTTTGTATCTGGTGTCTGGGGATCAAGATACGAGAGATATTGATTTGATAGCTGGGAATTTGGGGTCACATGCTCCTTTTATATTCTGTCATGCTATTTAAAATTATGTCCTTGTGCGAGTTACTTAACCTTTCTGTATCTCACTTTCTCTTAGATGAAATAGTGAGACTTAAATTAAGATAATCACATGAAGTCCTAGCCCAAAGTCTAATATGTAGCCAAAGCTCAATACGTATGTTAATGAATATTATTTATATTCTCCAGATGAAAGACAAGGTAAAACAATTAGAAGCACTTAAATATAGTTCATTCTTAGTACTGTAGTCTCATATCTTTTTCTTAGATCTACAGATTGCTTAAAATTATGTTCCCACTGCAGCTTTGTGTCTGAAACCAGACATAGAACATGGAAGATTATCTGTGGATAAGGATAGATATGTTGAACTTGAAAAGGTCACCGTCCAGTGTGACTCTGGCTATGGTTTGGTTGGTTCCCAAAGTGTCACTTGCTCAGAGGACAGAACCTGGTACCCGGAGGTGCCCAAGTGTGAGTGGGTAAGTGGCAGAATTCAAGGAAGTTTCCAATCTATCAAACACTAAAAAGGGTGTCTCCGCCAAAGCACTGTCCTGCCAGTAAAGGTGACATCTGACTTTTCAAGATTCATTCACTCAAAAGAACTCTCATTTTTACCTTGAAGCCCTCTGATCAGGCAGGAGTGGCAAGTTTTCCTGCTCTCACTTGAGAACAGGGAAAACTGAGCCCCTTTGGAGTGGAGGGTCTCATAGACCTGGGAGTACCGACTCCTAAGTTTACTTTTCTAGGGGATATGATATACTGTTGTCCCATTTCTGGGTAGTCAACAGAAATAGTCTCTGTTCCCACAGAGACTTTCTGGGAGGCTGTCTCAGAGCAGAGTTATATTCCTCTAAGGAGGATGATGGTGGGACCCAAGGTGTTTTCTAGTTGTCCTACTCATCTACCAGTCCTGGGTAGGTCTTGTCCTGAATCTGTAGTCCTGCCTTTGTCAGCATGAACTATGTCCCCTAACAACCGGGAGGGAAGCCTTTCAAGCACACTACTCACCCCGTATTTCCCCTTTAGGTGTATCCTGAAGGCTGTGAGCAAGTGGTCAAAGGCAAGAAACTCATGCAGTGTCTCTCAAGCCCAGAGGAGGTGAAATTGGTCCTGGAGGTGTACAAACTGTACCTGGAGATTCAACAACTGGAGCTTCAGATAGATAAGGCAAAGAGTGCCACTAAGTAGTTTCCCACAAGAGGGAGGAAATTGTGCCTTGCTTCCTTTAATCCAATATGGATCACCTCAGTTAATCACCTTTACCATCTCATTTACACCATCATTTTGGTGATAATTATCTAGAAAGATTAATTTGTTCATTTTTAGTGCTTGGAGAGTGTAGAATTATTAATCATTTTCTGACTCATATTTCTGCTTTTCTGGACACAGAGTACACATTTTATCAATTAAAAAATTTACATATGCAACAATGTTTGTCTTTGTGGTCATTAGGACTGTGAGAAATGAGGTCTATGAACCAACCCATACATAAAGATGACACATTTATGTTATTGTAGAGACCTGGGACACATGGACTTGGGTTCACACCATTACCTTTCCCTGGATTGCCTTTACTCTACAATTCCACATGTACAAGTCACTCAGGTGCTCGGTATTTAGATTAACCATCAACACACCCCCAAAGCTTTGTCCTTTGTCCCCCATTTGAATCAGTCGTGCCCTTTTCTAAGCTACTATGCCCGCCTCTACCTCCCTAACGCTCCCCTTTGGCTTTTGCCTTGCAAGAAGGAAATTCATGTCTTTATCTGGTTTCCTTATTCCATCCTCTGGAACAAACTCTGAAAGCCTGATGAGTGGAAGCCCACCAGGCAGCACCTTTGTGCTCCCACATCCTCAATCTGATTGGTCCCATTTTCCTTATTGGAAAAGCAAATTGGTTCAAGCAACTATCTTCCACATGAGGAGAAACCCCATATCAATTACATTTATGTCCTGAAGTGTTTGGAGTCTTTAATTCTTTGCACTCACTACTTCCTCTAACTCTTACATTCTCTGAAATCTCTCTTCCCTTCATATCTTGGCTCCTTTGTCCCATCTTTTTTGTACACAGAACTCTGCTGGGAACATTGACCTCTTCTGTTCAATTTCCCCAAGCGTATTCCAATGAGGTAGTGGTGTGTAGCAGGCTCTTACCAAACCTTAGATACTACAGAGGAGCTCGAATGGTTAGAGAAAACTACTTAATACAGAGGTATTCATTCATGATCTTAAAAGCTATCACCTGCTCTTGCAGCTAGGAATTATTTTGGCTGATGTTTATTTTGATTTCCTCTGATTCAAGGATTTGTGAATAACTAGTTTCCTTGAGAAGTGATCCCAGGAAGCACTGTAAGCGAGCGGGTAGTAAGCTGGGGAAGGGAGAACAGCCTAAAGAGGGAGCGTATTTGAGGGGGTTATTGTTGTTGCTAACAGGATCTGCACAATGCTGAATGCCCTCTGAAGGCATGTGGAACACAACTCAGAATGTACTCCTGAGGTTTAGAACCTGAGGTTTTTTTAAAAACTTTTTTTATTGAAATATAGTTTATCTACAATGTAGTGTTAGTTTCAGGTGTATAGCAAAGTGATTCAGTTATATATAAATATATATATATTTTTCAGATTCTTTTCCCTTATAGGTTATTACAATATATTGAGTATAATTCCCTGTGCTGTACAGTAAGTCCTTGTTGGTTATCTAGATATAGTAGTGTATACATGTTAATCCCAAACTCCTAATTTATCGCTCATCCTCTCTTCCCCTTTGGTAACCATAAGATTGTTTTCTATGTCTGTGGGTCTTTTTTCTTTATAAGTTCATTTGCATCATTTTTTCAGATTATACATACAAGCAATATCATATAATATTTGTCTTTCTCTCTCTAGCTTACTTCAATTAGCATGGTAATCTTTAAGTCCACCCATGTTGCTCCAAATGGCATTATTTCATTCTTTTTAATGACTGAGTAATAGTCCATTATATAAATATACCACATCTTCTTTATCCCTTCTTCTGTCAGTGGACATTTAGGTTGCTTCCATGTCTTGGCTATTGTAAATAGTGCTGCAATGAATATTGGGGTGCATGTATCTTCTTGAATTATGGTTCTCTCCATATATATGTCTCTCCTGGATGTATATCTGGATTGCAGGACCATATACACAGAAATCTGTTGCATCTATACACTAGCAATGAAAGATCACAAAAAGAAATGAAGGAGACAATCTCATTTACCATCATATCAAAAAGAATAAAATACTTAGGAATAAACCTACCTAAGGAGGCAAAGAACCTGTACTCCAAAAACTATAAGATGCTGCTGAAAGAAATCAAAGATGAAGCAAACAAATGGAAAGCTATACCATATTCTTGGATTGGAAGAAGCAATATCTTCAAAATGACTGTACTACCCAATGCAATCTATAGATTCAATGCAATCCCTATCAAGTTACCAATGACATTTTTCACAGAACTGGAACAAAATATTTTTAAATTTTTATGGAAACACAGAAGATCCCAAATAGCCAAAACAATCTTGAGAAAGAAATTGGAGCTGGAGCAATCAGGCTCCTTGACTTCAGACTACGTTACAAAGCTACAGTAATCAACAGTTAGTACTGACACAAAAACAGACATATAGATCAATGGAACAGGATAGAAATCCCAGAAATAAACCCATACACTCATGGTCAATTAATCTACAGCAAAGGAGGCAAGGAGAGACAATGGAGAAAAGACAGTCTCTTCAATAAGTGGTTCTAGGAAAACTGAACAGCTACATATAAAAGAATGATATTAGAACATTCTCTAACACCACATACAAAAATAAACTTAAAATGGATTAAAGATCTAAATGTTAAGACTGGATACTATAAAACCCCTGGAGGAAAACATAGGCAGAACACTCTTTGACATAAAATACAGCAATATATTTTTGGATCCCTCTCCTAGAGTAGTGGAAATAAAAACAAAATTAAACAAATGGGACCTAAATAAACTTAAATGCTTTTTTTGCATAGCAAAGGAAACCATCAACAAAATTAAAAGACAACCTATAGAATGAGAGAAAATGTTTGCAAATGGTTCAAACGACAAGGGATTAATCTCCAAAATATATAAATAGCACATACAGCTCAATGTCAAAAACCAAAAATCATTAAAACCAAAAAAACAACCGAATAAAAAATGGACAGAAAATCTCAGTAGACATTTCTTCAAAGAAGACATACAGATGGTCAAAGGGCACATGGAAAGATGCTCAACATTGCTAATTATTAGAGAAATGTAAAAATCAAAACTACAATGGGGTATCACCTCACACTGGTAAGAATGGCCAATATTAAAAAATCTACAAATAACAAATGCTGGAGAGAGTGTGGAGAAAAGGGAAACTTCTTATACTGTTGGTGGGAATGTAGATTGGTACAGCCACTATGGAGAACAGTATGGAGGTTCATTAAAAAACTAAAAATGGACCTGAGGTATTTATCCACTCAGCCTCTCCCCTTATTGGAATAGGTTTGCTCCAGTAGCACTGTCTCCCAGGACATCTGAGCTGCACTTGGGGGCCAGCTGAGCACACTCCTGAAGATGCCAACAGTGGGAGCCAATGACATCTAAAAGCCTGTTTGCAGTGACCTCCAGGGTAGGGATATGGGTGGAACACAGATGGCCTCGTCTACAGCTGCCTTTTCTGCTTGGCTCTGTGGACATGGTGTTCCTGTCTATCACTTTCTATCTCTATTCAAATCTCTCACTTCCCTTTATCAGACCTCTGCATCACTTGCTTTTTGTTGGCTCTAGCACAATTCCCTTCCATTTCTTAGAGTAAGTCATTTAGCTTTCCAGCTCCCATTGGACATTTCACCTTTATCTCTTGTTATCTGAATTCTCACAAATCGAATATTCGCTAAACCTGCCTGCAAAATGACTTAATTGAAATTTACAAATAAATCAAAAACTCATTATACCAAATCTTGAGTTTCCTTTTTTGGTTTTGGGCATAAGGATGTAGGATGAGCCCCCATGGTGCATCAGATATTTCTCAACAGGCTCACCTCTCTGCTCTCTCTTTTTATTTTAAAGAACTTTTATTGAGATACAGTTAACATACAATAAACTGCATATATTGAGAGTGTACAAGTTGGTATTTTTTCTCTTATTAGTAATGTATATATGGCAATCCCAATCTCCCAATTTATACCCTCCCAAGCCTCCCTGCTTTCCCCATTTGGTGTCCATATGTTTGTCCTGTACATCTGTGTCTCTGTTTCTGCCTTGCAAACCACTTGATTTGTACCATTTTTCTATATTCCGTATATATGTATTAACATACGATATTTGCTTTTCTCTTCCTGACTCCACTCTGTATGACAGTCTCTAGGTCCATCCATGTCTCTACAAAAGTCCCAGTTTCATTGCTTTTTACAGCTGAGTAATATTCCATTGTATATATGTACCACATCTTTTTTATCTATTTATCTGTTGATGGACATTTAGGTTTCTTCCATGTCCTGGCTATTGTAAATAGTGCTGCAGTGAACATTGGAGTGCATGTGTCTTTTTGAATTATGGTATTCTCTGGGTGTATGCCCAGGAGTGGCATTGCTGAGTCATATGGTCACTCTGTTTTTAGTTTTGAAAGGAACCTTCATACTGTTCTCCATAGTCACTGTATCAATTTACATTCCCACCAGCAGTGCAAGAGCATTCCCTTTTCTCCACACCCTCTCCAGCATTTACTGTTTGTAGATTTTTGATGATGCCCATTCTCACTGGTGTAAGGTGATACCTCATTGTAGTCTCAATTTGCATTTCTCTAATAATTAGTGATGTTGAGCATCTTTTCATGTGCCTCTTGGCCATCCGTATGTCTTCTTTGGATACTCCCATTGTTTAAGTGTCTGTTGCATTTTCAATATCTCTTCTCCACTTTATTCACTAAAAATATGATCAATGAAAGTGGAAGAGAATGTTAAGAATATAGGTGAGACTAAGGGGCCTAGAAATGGCTCATAAGAAGAATTTAAAAGAGGGAAACTGGTTCAACCTGATCTCACTGCTGGGTGCTTGAAGAGGAAGGAAAGGAGCCTGGATAATTTTAAACCAAATATTAAAAATAACTTTTAGAAAGTACAAAAAAATAATTGCCATTGCTTTATAAGGAGGTGGGCAGATTTATCACATGAAAAACTAAAACTAAAACTAAAAATGAATCATCAGCATATGTTAGTAATGGTAGTATAATTATAAGCAAAAGAAATTCAAACAGATGTCCATTTTATGTCTGTGGCTTCCTGCAGTGGTTCTCTCTACGTACCTCCAAAGTCCGTGTGGCTTTGGGGAGAGGATGTTGACTAGTTCCTTAGGGTTAGATATAAACAACTAGCAGACACTTAACTGTTTCACTCACTGGCTCTCACTATCTCTCACTTACCTCCCACCACAAAGAGTGACTATCACCCTCTTCCCAACTTCCCCCTCTTGCTACCAAGCCTCATTCAGAAAATTCTTCAATCATTTACTAATATTTTTTTAAAAATACTTTCTTGCTTATTTTCTTTTAAGTGCTATTTGAATTGGTTTTATATCTTAAGAAAGGTATTCCACTGTTTATTTACATTTGAATACATTTTTTGAAGAGGAGAGTAAAGAAAGATTTCATATTTTATATTGTATCATAACATTGCATTCTACTGCAAAAACGCACTTGTGAGTTCAGTGAGTGATAGATAATTGATGTTTTAAGTGTTATACGTTCAGAAATACTTGGTAGATTTTATGTATGTGCTTAAAATATGTTTATGAGTATTTAAGAAATTGAGTGAGGCAATGAGACAGAACAGGGAAGGCAGCCAAAAAGAGCTGCATTGTTAAGCCACCTACCTCTGAGGGTAACTAGAACCTAAATCTATGGGGAAACTGTAAGGGGGGTGTCAACCATATACCTGAGAGTTATCCTACTCAAAGGCAAGGGAGCTTGCCTTTGAGTAAGATAGCTGATACAATGTCTTCCATCCCTCATAGATGTTAAGGTCTGCTTTTGGGAAGTGCTAATTACCTGGTATTTTTGACCTACTGTACAAGCTGTTAGAGTAGTCTTCAATGGCTCAAAAAGCCTGGGCGAAAGAAAGCAGATACATTGGCTTTTGGAAATCGTGCAGAGTGTGCTGAAGTGGTAAGGCCCTAGTGATATTGACAGGACATTGACTCTAACTGCTACACACTTCAACAGAACTGGATACTCTCATGTCTACCTAGTTGTGTTCCTACTCTAAGTTTCTTGGATTCATGTTCTCTTTCTTAATTTCCTCATTTTACTGGACTACATCCTCAAGGAGCTGCTTAAGAAATGATATATAGAAAGTAAAATATTGAGTTCTTGCATGTTTAAACTGTCTTCATCTGAACACTTGATTGATAAGTCGGCTGGGTGTAGAAAACTAAATTAAAAATAACTTTCTTTTAGAACTTTTAAAGAATATCTTCTTAGTATGATAGTTTCCAATATTGCAAGGGAGAAGTCAGAGATCATTTTAATTATTAATTGTATAGGACTTTTTCATATCTAATCTTCTATGAGGACACTTGTATTCTTTTTTTCTCAGAGGCATTTTGTATAGTTTCTATTCACTTGGTAGAGTTTCTTCATATTTCTCTTCTCCACTTTTTTTTCTTCTTTCTTTCCGGTATCCTACTAGTGAGATATTGAACCTCTTTGTCAATACTGTAATTTTCTTAAATTTTCTTTCTGTGTCCTATACCATCATCTCTGATTTTCTTCTCCCCCATCGTCTTTGGGGATATTTCCTTGACTCTGTATTTTAACAATTTTATTGATTTTATAAAATGTTCACATCATTTTAAAATGTGTTCTGTTCTTTATGGATGTGCTGACTACTCATATCTCAGAGGATATTAATAACAGTTTCTTTGGAATTTCTGTTCATTACAAATATCTGTTGATGATGATTCTGGACTGTATGTTTACTTCCAAGGGTGAGGCCCACAGAAGCTGAATTAGGTTCCATGTACATAGGGAGATTAGGCAGAGAGCTATTTTTTTCTTGTTGGGGACCATAAAAGGGTGGTTGCTTCCTAGTATCCATTTTCCCCTACCTCCTTCAAGTAATAGAACTACTCTCACCCCTTTAGATATTAGCAGGGCAAATGGCTCCTCAGCTGGAGCCTCCCTTGGAACAACCTCCTAATGGGTGCAGCTGCCTAGTCACTTTCCTGAAGAGGAAGCTGCTTACCTTCCACTTCCTCTTTCACCCCATGAGGGCTGAAATGCTGACAGGGTGCTGGTGAGCTAACTTGACTATGCTGATGAAGACAACATGCTTGGGGATGTTGGAGCAACAAAGAGGAAGAAACCCGATCCCTGGATGACCTCTTTGTACAGAGCTGCTGACTAACCTGAATACACTTCTCTCTCTGGACCGTTGCATGAAAAAGATATGAACTTCTGCCTTTGTTTCAGCAGCTTGGTTTTACCTTAACAAATTCAGGATAATCCCCAAACATCAATGTTTATTTGTATCTCTTCTGTTTCTGTCCAGCTTCTTCCAAGAAGGATCCTCCAGCCTCTTGCCCACTTCTTTATTAACTTGAATTTCTACTAAGCAGGATGAGATTACTGCTTCTCTGCTTCTCCCTAAGCATCTCAACCTGTTTCCACTGAAACATTACTTTCCCACACTTAGCATTGAGATAGTTTATTTTCTTTCTTGAAACAATTGCTCCCATCCCTAGAAAGGAGAGTGGTTGCATTCATCTCCTTGTTTTAAGTGGAATGATTCATCTTAAGTTCATCTTTGTATTTCTGTTAGAGGTTTGCCAACAGTATGTGCTGACTATTATATCATGAGTAAAGAGTATCTGAGATTGCATGATATGCTAATTTATTACTCATGCAACCCAACAAAAGATCAATAGAAAAATTTCTGCTGCTGAATATTATTCTCTACTACAGGGAAACAAACTATAAGTATGTGACTCATTCTTTTTTCACATTTAATGAAAGAGCCTGGGGAGGAGGAAGTTGGTGAATCAGAGTCTTTCAGATGTAGCATTTTATATGAATGTAGACTGTGAATTGAGCTGCCATTTTGCTATCTCATTAGGGATGCAGAGGGGCACAAAAGGAATTGGGTTTTTCTTAAAATTCCTCTGATCTAATAGTGAATGTGAATAGCTCCTAATCATGAGTTCTCATCATTTTTAGCAAATTATAAACATTCTGATACTGATATTTTTAGATTTAAAGACAAAATGAATTATCACTCATAATATTTATGCATAACAAATGATGTATATTTACATAACTAAAATTTTTTCCTGCTAAAGAGTTTTCTTAAGTATAGTCTATCTTTTTTTTTTATGTTTAGCACTTTAGGCAGGAGAAACAATAATTTCAAAATTAAAAAAAGAATATATCAGTTTATAGTAGATATGCATAGTTTTAAACCTGCTAAAATAAAAATGAAAAATCAAAATCATGTTAGAGATAGAAGTAAATTTATTAAAATTTAACTTATACAGTAATTATGATTGAGTTTTGTTTTCAATCAAAATTGTGAAATCTAATGGATCAAATATTTACATTGGTAAGAAGAAGCATTACTCTAAAGCAGAAACTTTTTTTGGTCTGTTATGAAAGTAGAAAATAAATTTTTCACAGGGCTTATTTTACAAAGAACAGTGAATAACATAATAGATAATACCTTCAACTTCAGCTCATGAGTTTTTAAAAAGCCAAATATATCATCTCTTTAGAAAATTGAGATGATATAGTAAAATATGAGTTAGCATTGACACTTTTGCAAGGAGTTAAGCTACGGAGGTCCAGGCAGGTATGTGCTAGAGATACAGTTCTGTAACAAAGATTAGGCCCTGGTATACATAGAGGAATGAATGAATAGTATATCTCTTAATCTAGTAGTTCTCAAATTGGGGTTTTGTATTTATGTCTATGATCCATTTTGAGTTAATTCATTTTTTTGCAATGGATGGCCAATTGTTCTGGTACCATGACATCTTAATAATGCTGAGTCTTTCTATCCATGAACAAGGCATATCACCCCATTTAACTAGGTTTTATTTTCTTTCACGAATGTTTTGGTGTTTTCAGCAGCCATGCACCATACAGACCTTATGCTGTTTTAACAATGTTTAATTGTGAGATAATTATAAATTTACAGAAATAAACCAGGGTAGTACAGAGAGGTCCCAAGTACCCACCACCTAATTTCTTTTAAAGCTTATGTCATAAAGATCTATAACAATATCGATATGTCAGAAAATTCACATTGGTTCAATGTGTGTGTATAGTTCTCATCTATTTTATCACAGTGTAGACTTGTGGAGCAACCACAGCAATCAAGATACAGAATTATTCCATCACCACAAAGATCCCCCTTGATCTACCCCTCTATATTCACACTCACTCCTTTTCCCTGGCCCACCATCCCTAACACTTGTAACTACTGATCTGTTCTCCATATCTACATTTTGTCACTTTGACAATGCTTTACAAATGGAGTCATAGAGTAGATGATCTTTTGGAGATAGTTTTTGTCACCCAGCATTTTGCCTTTGAGATGGTAGTACTATTTAAATTTCAATTTTAAATTTTTCATTGCTGGTATATAGAAATACAATTGATTTTTATATACTAATCATGTATATTGTGATATTATTAAATTCTCTAATCTGTCATAGCAGGTTTCCTATAAATTCTTTGAAATTTACCAAATAAACAATCATGCTGTCTGCGAATAATCAGTTTTGTTTCTACCCTTCCAAACTGTATGTCTTACACTCATTTTTCTTACCATATTGCACTAGCTAGGTCCTTCAATATTTTGCTGAATAGGATTGATGAGAGTCAACATCTTTGCCTTAACTTCTAATCTTAAGGGAAAAGCATTCATTGTTTCATCAGTAAATGATAATATTTACAGTTTTTTTTTTTAAACATAGGTTTCCTTACCTTGATAGCTTTCATTTCAAAGTTCAGAGTACCAATGGGAGGGTCCTACAAACTGCTATTTGAGGACCACAGAAATGACCACTAACTGGATCCAAAAACCCAGTGGATCGCTGAGATTGACATCAACTAGGAATCCTTTTATTGCCTGGCCCCTGTAGCAACTATTTGAATGGGGTCATGGTGACACTTTCTGTTCCCAGGTACCACAAGTCTCTAAAGATTCTAGTGCACAATGACAAGTAAATTACTGAAGATTCCTTTGGGGCAAGGACTGGAGAAGTATACAATAATACACTTGCCATAGTGTTGCATGATCCTTCCTCACAGGAATCTGTCCTCACTTTCAGTCTGAGAACTGGTGAGAAAATTGCCAAGTGGGGAGAGGTAAAGATAACTGAGTAAGAGATCATGACTTTCAATGGAAGTGGATGACCTCAGTCTTTATATCATTCATTCTTGACCTCTTTTAATTGTATATCAAGAAATTCCCATGTTGGGTGATGAATGATCCAAACTCTAGAATCACATTCTTGGAGTTTGCTTCTTAGATGTACTTGTGGTACAAATTGTCTTCAGTCAGCTTCTTCAGAAGTCATTCAGATGCATGTGAATTTTTAATGCTGTAATTTTCAGGAAAAACAAAAACCAAAAAACAACCAACAACAACAAAAAACAACTGTAAGGGAATAAAGCAGCAGGATAGGGAGAGAAAGGAGCTGATCAAGAACTGTTCTCAGGTTAAGTGGAGAATCACCTGATCCATGGTGGCTCTAGAGTGTAGATTGCACCACAGCATTGTCCAGACTTGAGGCAAAGAGTTATGGCTTTTGTACCCTAGTATCAGTTGGCATTGGTTGCTCCTGGGGGGCAGGGTATAGCTTTCTAGGTACATCAGGATGGGGTGGTTCTTGCCATCGCAGCACATTCTCTGGTGAAGGACCTGTGGGTCCAAGCCATTAACTGCAGCACCAGCAGCATCTGGAGGGTGAAACTGCCATTGAGTAAAGACCAACAGTGCTGATTTACTCCCAATTTGGCTGTTCCAGTGTTCTGAAGGGAAACCATTATTGGCCAGTAAGTGGAAATTATTTTGGTATAAAGAAAAAAATCTCGAATTTATAATCAGTCGGGTTCAGAATTTGGCTTAGCTGCTATTATCTGAAAGGTTTGGGGGCAGTTTACTTAATCTATTTGAACCTGTTTCCTCATCCATGCAGTGAGGAAGGTAAGGGCCATATTAGAAGGTTTTTTGAGGATCAGTTATGATAATCTAGGTAAAATTCTGGTATGGGATGTGCTCAAAGATTAAAAGCAGGTCAACAAAACTTTCTGATTAATCATTTAAATTGCTTTATTGTGGCTCCTCTTTCTAAAGGCAGCGACCAGTTAGTAGGTTTATTTTTTTCTTTTTCTCCAGGAAGCTGAAATTTAATTTTGTTTTCTTTAGTATGCCTAAGAAGTTCACTCAGCTGTATTTGGTAATTCTTCTCATTTAATTTTGAGAAGTAAGCATTTTGGCTATTGTTGATATGTAGAGTCACTCCAGGTCAGCTGAGTAGTGAAGTTCATTTCCAGAGCCTAGTCTTCTCCTTTGTTTAGCCAATTATCTTTGTCTCCTCTAGGAACAGTAATCTACAGTTGGTGGGCAAAGTTTAAAATCCAGGTTAGTAGTTTCTCCTGTCTCACTTAAGGAGACAAAATTTAGGAAATGATAGGGTTGAATAAACAAGCAGTCCCAGATGGTTAAGAGAAACCTTAGTCTTAGGGTTAATAATCCATGAAGAATAACACATGTGCCTTCCACCCACTTGTCTTTTAGTGCTTAGAGACAAAATCTAGGGCTTCCCCCAAATTCAGCACCATTCAGATGTTCTGAGAGTGATGATAAACGTTCCTCTCTCCATAACTCATCACCCTCAGCCAGTTAAATTTCGGTGCACGCTTTTTCTGTGCTACAAACACAGGCTAGAGTAGTTTCTTTGCTAGGATATCTTCCTAGAGTGAATCATTTGCTGTTTTTTACCTACATGAGAAAACCTAGGAAACGGGGAAAAGAAGTTCCTACTGAAGTCTTGTGAGAATAATCTTTGTATGGGCAGGATTTTTTAGTCCTTTCACACTTAGAGACATATTACTCTGTTCTGGCTAGACTGTGGGCTATCTAGGGAGAAATTTAATTTTCTAGATTTTTAAAAAACCAGTTTTTCTATGAGCAATTCATACCCCTGATTAAAGAAACCACTCCCTGGGCAGGGACTGCTTCTTAGACGTTTCATCTTCCCTCATGCTATGGCTTCTACCTCCTGGGGAGGCAACCACAGACACTGTGCATCATGAGCTGATGTCTTTGTACCATTTGCTCCTGTTTACCCAGAGAGCATCGTGTATATCAATCCAGAAAGGAATTCCCCGTGTGCTATATCTGAACTGCAAGGAAGGCTTGGGGTTAAAAGAGTAAATACATATAGAATTCCTGAGGCCTCCAGACCCTTCTCCCCAAGAAGGGGGCTTATGAGCTTGTCCCTGTCAGAGCTGTGCCCAGCACCTGGCCTTCTAGTCACTCCCCCAGCCCCTCCTCTTTAGTGACACACAGCTGAGCTTTGCCAAGGCTGCTTTTCTTTGCTTAGGCACCATTTCAACAGTTACTTAGAGTACTTTTCCTCATCTTGATTCAAGGCTTCTGAGAGGAGCTGTGCACCACTGCGCCATGGCCCCCAATTTGCAGTGCATTTTCCCAGCACTGCATCTCTTTGGGGTCTTGATGCTATTGCTGTGCCCGTCTTGCTTGTCTGGTGAGTACAGTGGTTGTGGGAAAAGGGGATCTTTTCTTTAAAGTATAGAGAAAAATACCCAATTAAGGATTAATCAAATAGAATGAAATGGTGGTATATCATAATCTATTTGAGAGTACAATGAACTATATTAATAAGAAATAAAATGTAAATATAAAAGAAATTGTTCTAATTCAGATAGAGGCTTTTAAAGTGTCTAGAATAACAAAAGTGTTGAAATGCAAAAATTCTTGTGAGGCTGCTTTAGCAAAGAATAGTCTTTAATTTTCAAATCAATTTCGTGAATTTAAATGCTCTAAAATGCTTAAAACAAATTACTTTCCAAATAGGATAATTACACCATCTACAATCTTAGTTACTGATTAATTTTTTAAAGTTCCATCCATAAACAAAAATATATTCTGCTGTTACAAATATGGAGTAAATTTTCTCGGGTAAAAAATAGGGTACTTCATGAAATGTAAGAAAATTTTTAGCAACACATGGGAAACCAAAGGATTTGAGAGAACTTACCAGAACTGGTTGAAGACTTGTCACTATGGAAATTAATTTGTTGTTACAGAATTCAAATGGAAATGTCCTTTAAGCAAAGTGATATTTTCCTCTTTTGTTAGCTAACATTTTTACCTAGGAGAATTAATTGTCATAATAAATTTAAAATATTTATGAATATGTTCCCTGAAACCGCTGCCATGATGTAAAAATGGGGGATTTGGGATAGCTTAGAGGGAAAATTCTGAGCTGAAAATATGAGCTAGCCTACTGATTTAGAAGTGTGGAAGCCATGCTTTCTTCCTCACTGAAAGTTGTAAGGGGGAAAACATGGGTTAATTAAGGAATATCTATCTTTGAAAGATGATTTTTTATATCAAGTGCATGAACATTATTGAGGGACAGTATTAATTTAGATTATAGGATCAGTACAGGATAAAGAACTTTATGCTTGGGGTTTTCAGTCCTCCAACTTCATCTCTAAGTTCCCTTTTTCCAGAGACTGAGGTAGTAGAGAAAAGCCTTATCAAATTTGTCAACACGTCTTTCAATTATATTTTCCATGTTCCTGTTTCCCTTTCCCTTTCTCTTCCGTTCCCTCAAATCTTCCCAGGACCCATGGCCCTGACTCTCTGAAATGGCATTTAAGGTCTGTCAACTCTGACGTGAGTCTCCGTTTCTGATTCTGCCTCCCCCCTCTCTCACAGTAACAATTTTCTGAGGCCAGAGACTTTGCCACTGCCTCAGTACCCATCTGCCTCTCACATCTTGTCAACGACCCACCTTCCAGCCGTCCTTCAAGATGTATCTCCAGCTTATTCCTGGGTTCCTCAATACTCTAGTGCTCTGTTCTGTCACCACCTTCTCCTACAGAACTAATTTCCTGTTCTAATCCTCTGGCACTAGTGTGACTGGTGTTGTGGTAGAACTATTTATATGGTTATATCTTATATTTTAAAGTACACTGCAAGAAAAGCCCAGTACAGAACTGCACATATGTGTTTACTTATAAAAACTGAGCCATTTTAAGATTTTTATGGAGGTGCTTAATCCAAGGTGTAAGAAAGGCTGTGTGGAAGCTGTCGATTTATACGCAGGTGAATTTCTTTTCCTCACGACTGAAACAGAACTTACTTGGAGTCACTGTTACTATGCTTCCTGAACCACCCCCCCCCCACCCCCGCCCCGAGTTGAAGCTTTGGCAGGAGCACAGGTAAGGGAAACAAGAACCTGAGCTGGCTCTTGGCCTCATGGGTATTTAAAGCTTGTTCTCTCTCATGAGTTTTTTGTTTGTTTGTTTTTAAATTGGTCCTTCATGATCACTGAGGATCTGCTAAGTGCAACTTGCAATTCAGGGTCTGGTTGATCCTGGGGTCACCTCTGATTCTGGTTTTTCACTTCCTCTTTCCCATCTCCTAGGTATCTGGTGACTGCTAGAGCTTTTTGGTTTTTACAGAGGCCTTCTTCCCACCTCAGGAGGCCCTTTTGGACAGACCTGAAGCCAATTCCACCATGACTGTCTTTCTCATGCAGCCCATTTCTAATCCACTGCAAGTGCTAACTCCTCCTTGCTTCTGATAATGTCAGGTGTCCAGGCCAACTTCAAAGCGGGAGAAATCTGTCCTTAACTCTCACCTCAGAGCCACTAGACAGCCCATTCTTAGCCTTTTAGATTTCTTAGACAGGAGCTGGAAACTAGTCCACTGTGGTTAATGTCCCCTCAGCCTGAAAGGAGGCATATTAGGCTTTCTCAGTGAGCTCCTGAGGGCCCTTCTCGCAATGTGAAGTATAAATTCACCCACACACTGGCCTCACCTGGGACTGGGGGTGGTGTTCACAGAATATCAAAAGCTTTATAAAATACTTCCCTAAGTATTATTCTTAAAATAATTTAAATTCCTGACATTGTCTTTAAGTGAGGGAGTTAAGAGTTTCCTAAGTGGTTTCTGAGCTGCTTGCTTAATCAAATATGGAGTGTTGCCAGACTTTGCAAATAACAAGGAGAGTATTGTTCTTCAGCCCAAAGTTCCATTTTATGCTTTTTATCCATCAGTGGCCTTTAAGCATCCACTGATGCCACAGAAAGTGAAAATCCAATGATCAGTACAGAGAGCAGAATTCCAGAAAGTGGCAGTAGCCTTTGTATTAACACAAACCTGAGTTGAATCCTTAGTTTAATTCATGTTACTGGTACTCACTAGCTGTGACCTTGTTTAGAATATTTGACCCCTCTAAGATTGTGTTTCCTTTTCTCTAATGTGGATCTGATGTTCATACAACCTCAGCGAGTTAGCATGAGGATTAAATGGTATAACATATATATGATGATTAACCCAGTGTCTAGCAAGTGGTTAAGAACTCAGTAAATCATTCCTAGTGATTTTGTCAAGGAAATGAAACATACCTCAGCAGTATAATCTAATGACTTTGTTCTATAAACTGGGAAGAGTACATCACTCTGAACAGTTAATTAAACTCTAGCTCATTCTCTTCTCCCCTTTTGCCATTCAAGACTGCAGCATGTTTCCTAGCATTGCCCATGGATCCTATGAAGATGTGAGTTCATTTTTCTCCTTCGATACTGTGGTGCGGTATAAATGTGATAAAGGCTATGTTCTGGTTGGAGAAGAAAAAATCACCTGCAGAAATTCACATTGGTCATCTCCAGTCCCTCAGTGTAAAGGTAACTCTACTTTACTGATGGCCTTTGCTAAGATGGTAGGACCACCATGCAAGTTCTGACAGTATGGTTTCCATACAGCCGGAGGCAGCACTTAGAAATTTGTATGTATGTATGTGTGTGTGTGTGTGTGTGTATGTATGTGTGTATGTATTTAGTCATTTCCTGTATTTAATACTTGGATGTGGTACTGTGCTGTTTGAAAAAAAATATTTGTCTCAAAAATATTCTTCTATGATATCTTCCAGAGCTTTGTTGCTTTACCTTTCACATTGATATCCCCAGCCCATTTGGAATTCCTACAGGTTTATGGTGTAAAGTCGGAGTCAAAATTTGTTTTTCTCCAAAGAGTAATCAATGAACCCAGCACCACATTAAATGGACCATAGTTTTCACACTGCTCTGCAGAACTACCTTTGTCAGTATTCAAGCGTTAGAGATAGTCATTTTTAATTTAAGAGAACAGTGAGGATTTAGCAAAATTTTAGTGAGTTCCTGTGAAAGTTAGAATGAGGACTCTTATGGAAAAATCCCACGCATCCTTGAAGTGGCTGATATCTCCGTTAGTACCTGGTGCATGTCATCACCTTCTCATAGAGAAGCTGACCTCATATGAGACCAAGATTAGGTGTGCCTTTTTTTTTTTTTCTTACCACACTAACAGCAACTCAAGGGTCTAATTTCCCATTGTTGCCTCCATTTAATACAGGAAGATATTAAGGGCATGGGAATTGAAGTTACATACTAAAGATGCTGAAGAGTCAGGTTCTGACATACAGTAATTTTGAAAACTCAGATTCTAGGACCACAATACCTAGGTTTATGTCATAATCATGCCACCTAAAAGCTATACAACCTTAGACAAGTCACATAAATTGTCTTTACCTAATTTTTCTCTCCAGCAAAGTGTAGACAATAATAGTGTTTTATGTTGATGATAGCTATACGTTAACGTTAATGTTATTGTTATTAACTTTGTTATAATAATACAATAAGTGTAGTTAAAGAACAACTCTCAGCATGCAGGCATAATTTATTACCAGTATTTCTCACCCCCCAGTATTCTTTACTATTGTAAGGTCTTATTCTGAAAATCACCAAATGATCAAAATTGTGTTTCCATTACAGCTCTATGTCTGAAACCAGAGATAAAAGATGGAACTGTGTCTGCAGATAAGGATCAGTATGTTGAGCCTGAAAATGTCACTGTCCAGTGTGACCCTGGCTATAGTATGGTTGGCTTTCCAAGTATCATCTGCTCAGAGGACAGAACCTGGTACCCAGAAGTGCCCAAATGTGAGTGGGTAAGTGACACACACCTCAGACTGTTCTATCACATTCTACAAATGGTAATCTGCTCCAGAGCACGGTCCCAGCCAACACTGATGAGATCTGACTTTTATTGGGACTCATTTCTGAGTTGTTTAAATCAATTTCAGAATCAACGCTTTTACTCTCAAAGCACATGTTAAGCTCTTAAGGCAAGTTCTAATTCTCTTATTTTATAGCAAGAAGGACCAAGCCCCTAGATAGGAGCATTCCATAGATCCAAGCCACCTGGCTCCCAGCTCTGTATTTTCTGTTACAATAAGTGCTATGCTTTTTGCATAGACAGCAGATCCATCCCTTCAGCTGACCCTGAAGAAGTTCCCTGGGTATCTTCTGCAGTGCTATTCCTTCTCTGCTTAGATAGTTTCATCGCTGCCTTAGAGCAGTGCTGGTCTAGATCTTAGGGTAAATACTTTGCTGAGATGCACAAAGTATCTTTTGATTTCTTACACCAGTCCTAAGGAGGGTCTTGATACTCCAATTTTATTGTCATTAATAGGCATCCTGAAGGAAACTTATACCTTATACCAGTTTGGAGAGAAGCTTCTCAAACCATCCTTTTATCTCTTTTAGGAAGTTCGCACAGGCTGTGAGCAAGTGCTCGCAGGCAGGAAACTCATGCAGTGTCTCCCAAGTCTGGAGGATATAAAAATGGCCCTGGAGGTGTACAAACTCGCTCTGGAGATTGAAAAATTGGAGCTACAGACTTGAAGTTGAGCACCAGTTAAAAATCAGTACATCTATTTCCCCTTCCTTCCCCTTACAAAATAGAGAATTAGGTACATTTCTCTCATTAGCAACTCTACTGTTGCTTAAGTGCTATTATTTACTGAAAAAATACCTGTATTATAGGAATCTTTGATATTTTTGATGCCGCTGATAATGTGGAACTATTGCTGGTTTATATCATATCTCATCTTAAGCTTCTGCTTCCCTGGATTTGGTCTAATGGCAGAAATAAATAATCACTTGTCAAAAATCCAGTGTCTTTGTTTTCCCTGTGATTCCCTTGTAATGCGAAACTAGGGCCCTATATCAATCACTTCCCAATGTTTCTCTGATTAACTTTCTATTCTATTTTACGTACTGGCACCTTGTCTGAGATGTATTTATACTACATCTTCACTTCCTACTCATCCTTCAGTGCGCAGGTTAAATATCACATCTTCTTCCATCTTCTCCTTTCCTTTCTATTGATCACCAGTATTTTCTCTGAAATAATTTCTCAGTTGCTCTTTATATTTAAGGTACATTTAGTTTTGCTTGACATCCCCTCCATTCAATAATAACCAGCTTGGGCACCTTTGAAAGCCTGTGTGCAACCCAAGTATACTTCTTGGGCATGCCCAATCTTCCAATCCAGTATGATCACTCTTTTCTTTAATACTTCAATTAAAATAGATTTAGTGTCTCTTTTAGGACAGATTCCCCAGAAGCAGACCCTAAGAAGAGAATTTATGTGCCAGTCATTTATTAAGGAAGTTCTCCAAGGAGAAACGGGAAAAGGAGTAGGGTAAGCAGGATGGGATAGGAAAGGCACCTAGTAGGGTGATTAGGCAAAGTCCTATGGAGGGTGGCTTAGCCTTGACCCAGAAGGGAACCCTGAACTATGAGTTTGTGTACATTTTATCCCAATTCCAGGTAAAGGAACTGGGCTTTCATTCTGCTATACCAGTCAGTTATTGGTGAAGGGACACCCTGTGGGAACACAAGCTCCCAGAGCATCCAGCTCTCTCTGTGTGACTACAAAGCTGACTACCAGCCAGAGGTGTGTCCTCCCAAAAGAGTGGAAGGTATGATTCTAAGAAACCAGAGCACACAGAAGCCTGCGAAGGAGAGAACAGAAATGGTAAAGAGTCTGAGGGCCTGGGTGGAGCTTTCAATGCTTACCCCACGTGTGTCCCTCTTATATCTCTGGATATTCTGGAGAGCCTTAAAATTTCTGATGGTCACCTCTTGTTGCAATTTTTTGCCTCCTCAGATGTGATTCTCACTCATGCGTACTTAGCTAGTGTGGCTGGCCTCTGGTTCTCCACTGTATCTTGATCAATTGTAGAGAACTGATCACCTCTTTTCTTTGATTTCTTCAAAATAGCAGTCACATAAGAAAGTTGTAAAGCAGACTTTTACTATCCCTCTAGAGTTAACAGAGGGATATCTGGCTGGCTACACAAGACTGGACTTTCACATCGAATGTTACATAACTGTGATCTTAAAAGACCATTGCCTTCCGCTGCCACCAGGAACCCCTCCTAGCTTACTTTCTCTGCATGACCCTACCAGCCTCCAGGCTTTTCCAGTCTAATGCTTTCCCTCCTTAAATCACCCTTTGTCACATTTCATTTGTTCTTGCTGCCACTGCCCCAGAAACACATTTCTCTTTACTTTATTAGGGATAACATTTTAGCGATCTATCTTTCCCTAGTTTCAGGGCTTTCGTATCCAAAAATCCACGAATGTTCTCAAATCAACAAAGGACAATCCATTCCAGGTCTGGGGGCCAAGCTGTAGAGAAGATTCAGGAGCATCTCTGAAACGTGAGTCTCATATTTCCTCCTCTGCAATTCTCCATTCAAGGCTGTGTAGAGACCTTTTCACACTGGTGTGAATTTTGTCACAATCTTTTCATTTGTTAATTCTAAATTAATTACACATAATTATAATTATAGAAGTAATATACCTATAGGAAAACAAGAATCCAAACCTTACAAAGGGATTTATAAAAAATAAAAATAAGACTCTTCCCTCTTCCACCTCAGTCCTCCTCTGTTTTGAGTTTTTCTGCTGATTAGCTTAGTCACTCTGAGGAGAGAATGCACTCATTATATCACATGACTTTTTCTCTCTAAACATAATTTTGATTTCCTGCTACAAAATTGATCAGTCTAGCTCCTGCTTTCCCTCTACTCTCTCTCCATTTGTCAGTCTCATTTAATTTTATATATTTTTAGTGATTGCTTATCTTTACGGCTTTAAATAACAAACCTATTATTTATGCAACTTTATTTTTAATAATTTGCTATTTTATTAAAGTAGTACAAGCAAATGATTAAAAAGTCAAATAATCCAAAAAAAACCTTTCAATGAAAGATTTTGATCCACTCAATCCCACCCTTTGGTCTCATTCCCCCAAAATAACCATTTTCAACTCCTTTAGCTCTGTGTTATTTCCAAATAATATTCCTATTATACCTATGTTTATTATTTTTAAACATTACGTATTTATTTACTATGAAGAGGGAATAGAGCTTATAACATCATCCTTTACATCCTTTATAGCAACATCTTTCCTCACAGTGCAGGAATCTGACTCCTTGATTAAATTAATATTCAGTATTCACATTATTATGATTAAGCAAATCTTGATCTCTGCGAAGCCAAGGTAAGCTCAGCAGTGATCTGTGAATATATTTCTTTACAACTCTTTAATTTTTATGGCATTAGTAATTTATCTTGTTTTCTTTGTTTAGTTTTCTATGTTTCTATTGATTCCTGCCACATCCTCCAAAAGATGTGTCATAGTCTAGCAATCTATTTCCTCACACTCAGACATGTCAGATGCTGTTTTAATTCCACATACTTCTCTACCATCACTCCTGGAGATTTCCTTCTCAGGATCTCTTTCCAGTGATTCTGAAATAAAAGGTTTACTTTTAAATCCTAGGTCTTCCCTTTGCTGTTCTCTTTATTTCTTTGATTCCAAGTCTTTGGCTTGGTGTATTTCCTCATTTTTGCTGGAACAGATCCTTCAAAAGATGCCTAAGAAAGAGTGCCTGGGAAGTAAATTTTTGAGTCTTTACATTTTAAAATATCTTTTTTTTTTTTCTACCCTCATAGTTAATTGATAGATTGTCTGCATATAGAACTTTGGGTTCTCTCAGAATTTTGAAGGAACTTCTCCACTGCCATGTGACTTCCAGTTCTGCTATGGAACAATCCATGATATTCCAGTCCTTGATACAATGTGGTTAATTTTTATTTCATCTCTCTCTCTCTGGGAGATATTAGTATCTTCTCTTTATCCCTGTGGCCTTGCTGTAAGATGTTTTTCATGCATTAACTTGGGTATTTGTTGGGAATTTTTGATCTTTAAACACACGTGCTTTAAGTCAGAGAAAATTTTTAGAATTTTTTTCTGTTATTTTCTGTTTTCATTTTATTTTGTTTTATCCATCTCCCCACCGCCCCCAACCTCTGGAACTCTCTTCAGTAAAATATTGTTTTAACCTTTTTTTTCCTATCCTACTTCCCGTATTTTGTTTTTTGTACACAATTTTTGGAAAGATTTTTCCAACTTTGTATTTTAAAATTTGGGAAGATTTTTCTGACTTTGTATTTTAAGATTTTTATTTATCATATTTTAATTTACAATAACTTGCCCTTGTTCTCTACATGTTCTTTTAATGTATTATTCTGTTCTTTCTTCATAGATTCAGTACATTTTTTCTGTCTCTGAAGATACTAATTATAGGGTGGAGTTTTGGGGACATTCCTTTCTCTCTATTCATATAAAGGAGTGGAACCCTAAAATATTGATTGATATCTCTGCATGTGTGAGTGAGGCTTCTCTACTGGTGAACTTCTTTGTAGCATGGTAGGCAGCAAGAAGGTTTAACTATTTGTATGTCTGTTTTATTTTTAACAAACATGTATCTATTGGTCTTTTTTTAAATAAATTTATTTATTTATTGGCTCTGTTGGGTCTTTTTTGCTGTGCACGGGCTTTCTTTAGTTGCAGTGAGTGGGGACTACTCTTTGTTGTGGTGTGCGGGCTCCTCATTGCCGTGGCTTCTCTTGTTGTGGAGCATGGGCTCTAGGCGAGTGGGCTTCAGTAGTTGCAGCACATGGGCTCAATAGCTGTGGCTCACGGGCTCTAAAGTGCAGGCTCAGTAGTTGTGGTGCATGTGCTTAGTTGCTCCGTGGCATGTGGGATCTTCCTGGAGCAGGGATTAAACCCTTGTCCCCTGCGTTGGCAGATGGATTCTTAACCACTGTGCCACCTAGGAATCCCTATCTATTGGTCTTTTCTTTGGAGACGTATCTATTGGTCTTTTCTTTGGAGATGCTCAATGCCTTCTAAGAAGATTTCTGTAATCCTCTCCCTACTGATTTATTAACCTTAGTGTTTTCTGTTGAGTTTCTAACAATTACATGTACTACTACGTAAAATGAAGAAATGAGTGCTTCTAAGTTTATGTTCAGTATCACTGCCCTTTCTACCTGTCAACCTCTATTAATATACTATTATTTCAATTTTTTTAAGATTTTTTTGATGTGGACCATTTTTTAAAGTCTATTGAACTTGTTACAGTATTGCTTCTGTTTTCTGTTTTGGTTTTTTGTCTGTGAGGCATGTGTGATCTTAGCTCCCCCACCAGCTGTTGAACCCACACCCCCTGCATTGGAAGGCAAAGTCTTAACCACTGGACCACCAGGGAAGTCCCTTTATATTGCATCATTTATAGCTCTTTGATTCTATTGAGTATCTCTGACCACTACACACTGAAGGTAGAACTAACCTCTGTCATATACTGCACTGACCATTTCATTTGTGGGCTTTGTTCACAGTGAGTATTCAAAAATCATTTCATAAAATGATGTTTAAATTCCGTGAGCTATGATTTAGTACAAAAGATCAAATTTTAAAACTCTCTGATGAATGGAATTTCTTCTATGGTGCCAAAGACCAAAAACAAGTGATCTATTCATTTTCTGGGTTTATCAGAAGAGCCCAGGGACATAAAAAAGGCCAAGAATAGCCAAGATAGTCTTGAAACAGAACAAAGCTGGAGAACTAACATTACTAGATTTCAAGAAAGATAGATTATAAAGGTTTACTAATTAAGACAGTGGGTATTGGTGAAAATAGAATCAAGCTGACTATATCCAGAAAAAATATATATAAATACATATATATGTATAAAATTTATATTTACAGTAATATATTTATCTTAATAGTGAAAAATTTGACTCTTCAGTGTGGTGGGAAATACAGTAATGTCTTTTCAATGCATATTTCCTATGTTAATTGTACAGCTACATGGAAAAATTGTATCTTGACCCCTACCTTACATTTACCAAAAAGAAATCCAAAGTGGATTATAGATCTACATGTGAAGGTAAAAAAATAAATAACACATGTGAAAGAATATCTTCATGATCTTGAAGTAGGCAAATAACTTTATACACAACATAAAAAGCATTATGAAAAAAGTTGTAAATTGTCTAATATTAAAACAAGAATTTCTGTTTATTTAAAGATGCCATTAAGTTTCTCTAAAGAAGATGTACAAATTGCCAGTAGGCACATAAAAAGATACTCAGCATCATTACTCTTAGAGAAACAGAAATCAGAACTGCAATGGCATACCACTTCCCACCCACTGAGATGAGTATAAATTTTTGGTAGAAAATAGCAAGTGTTGGGAGGATGTGGAGAAATTGGAACACTCCTACATTGCTGATAGGAATGTTTCAGCCATATACTCAAGAGAATTCAAATAATATCTTCCTACAAACACATGCACATGAATGTGCATAACAACATTATTCATAATAACCCCAAAGTGAAAACAACTCAGCTGATGAATAAGCAAAATGTGGTCCATCCATAAATGGCATACTATTCACCCATAAAGAGGAATGAAGTACTGATTCATGCTGCAGTGTGAATGAACCTTGACAACACTGTGCTAAGGAAAAGAAGCCAGACACAAAAGATTACATCCTGAATGATTTAATTTATATGAAATGTCAACTCTATAGAGACAAAAAGTAGACTAACATTTGCCAGGGGGTAGGGGAGAGAGGGAATGAAGAGTGACTGCTAAAGGGTAGAGGGTTTCTTTTCCGGGTATGAAAATGTTCTTGAATTAGATAGTGATGGTGGCTGTACAACTTCATGAATTGTAGACTTTAAAGTGATAAATTTTGTGGTATGTCAATTACATCTCAAAAAAAGCTACTGAATTGAGCTGAATTGTGTCCCCCTCAAACTCATATGTTCAAATCTGAGGTACTCTAGTACTTCAAAATATAACTGTATTTGGAGATAAGATCTTTTTTCTCTTTTCTTCAGATCATTATTGGTGCATAATTGCTTTACAATGTTGTGCCAGTTTCCACTGTACAACAAAGTGAATCAGCTGTATTTATACATATATCCCCATATCCCCTCCCTCTTCAGCCTCCTTCCCACCCTCCCTATCCATCCCCTCCAGATCATCACTAAGCATTGAGTTGATTTCCCTGTGCTATGCAGCAGCTTCCCACTAGCTGTCAATTTTACATTTGGTAGTGTATATATGTCAATGCTACTCTCTTACTTCATCCCAGCTTCCCCTTCCTCTCTGTGTCCTCAAGTCCATTCTCTATGTCTGCGTCTTTACTCTTGCCCTCTCACTAGGTTCATCAGTACCTTTTTCTTAGATTCCATATGTATGCATTAGCATATGGTATTTGTTTTTCTCTTTCTGATGTACTTCACTCTGTATGACAGACTCTAGGTCCATCTACCTCACTACAAATAACTCAATTTCATTCCTTTTTATGGCTGAGAAAATTCCCTTGTATGTATGTGCCATGTCTTCCTTATCCATTCATCTGTTGATGGGCATTTAGGTGGCTTCCATGTCCTGGCTATTGTAAATAGTACTGCAATGAACATTGTGGTACATGTATCTTTTTTTTTTTTTTTTTTAAGATTTATTATTTATTTATTTTTGGTTGCATTGCGTCTTCATTGCTGCATGTGAGCTTTCTCTACTTGTGACGAGTGGGGCCTACTCTCCATTGCAGTACATGGGCTTCTCAGTGCGGTGGCTTCTCTTTTTGCGGAGCGTGGGCCCTAGGCATGCAGGCTTCAATAGTTGCGGCGCATGGGCTGAGTAGTTGTGGATCACGAGCTCTAGGGCACAGGCTCAGTAGATGTGGTGCAAGGGCTTATTTGCTCCACAGCATGTGGGATCTTCCTGGACCAGGGATAAAACATGTGTCCCCTGCACTGGCAGGCGGATTCCCAACAACTGTGCCACAAGGGAAGCCCCATATGCATCTTTTCAAATTATGATTTTCTCAGGGTATATGCCCAGTAGTGGGATTACTGAGTCATATAGTAGTTCTATTTTTAGTTTTTTAAGCAACCTCCATACTGCTTTCCATACTGGCTATATCAATTTACATTCCCACCAACAGTGCAAGATGGTTCCCTCTTCTCCATACCCTCTCCGGCATTTACTGCTTGCAGATTTTTTGATGATGGCCATTCTGACCGGTGTGAGGTGATACCTCATTGTGGTTTTGATTTGCATTTCTCCAGTGATTAGTGATATTGAGCATCTTTTCATGTGTTTGTTGGCCATCTGGATGTCCTCTTTGGAGAAATGTCTATTTAGGTCATCCGTCCATTTTTGGATTGGGTTGTCTATTTTTTTGATATTGAGCTCTGTGAACTGCTTGTATATTTTGGAAATTAATCCTTTGTCAGTTGCTTCATTTGCAAATATTTTCTCCCATTCTGAAGGTTGTCTTTTTGTCTTGTTTATGGTTTCTTTTGCTGTGCAAAAGCTTTTAAATTTCATTGTCTCATTTGTTTATTTTCATTTTTATTTACATTACTCTAGGAGGTGGGTCAAAAAGAATCTTGCTGGGACTTCCCTGGTGGCGCAGTGGTTAAGAATCTGCCTGCCAATGCAGGGGACACGGGTTCGAGCCCTGGTCCAGGAAGATCCCACATGCCTTGGAGCAACTAAGCCTGTGTGCCACAACTACTGAGCTTGTGCTCTAGAGCCCGTGAGCCACAGCTATTGAGCCCACATGCCACAACTACTGAAGCCCACATACCTAGAGCCTGTGCTCCATAACAAGAGAAGCCACCACAATGAGAAGCCCATGCACCACAATGAAGAGCAGCCCCCCACTCACCACAACTAGAGAAAGCCTATGAGCAGTAATGAAGACCCAACACAGCCAATTAATTAATTAATTAATTAATTATTTTAAAAAGGGGTCTTGCTGTGATTTGTGTCATGGAGTGTTCTGCCTATGTTTTCCTCTAAGAGTTTTACAGTGTCTGGCCTTACATTTAGCTCTTTAATCCACTTTGAGTTTAGTTTTGTGTACAGTGTTAGTTAATTTCATTCTTTTACATGTAGCTGTCCAGTTTTCCCAGCACGAGTTATTGAAGAGGCTCTCTTCTCTCCATTGTATATTCTTGCCTCCTTTGTCAAAGATAAGGTGACCACAGATGCATGGGTTTATCTCTGGGCTTTCTTTCCTGTTCCATTGATCTGTATTGCTGTTTTTGTGCCAATACCATACTGTCTTGATTATTGTAGCTTTGTAGGATAATCTGAAGTCAAGGAGCCTGATTCCTCCACCTCCATTTTTCTTTCTCAAGATTCCTTTGGCTATTTAGGGTCTTTTGTGTTTCCATACAAATAGTAAATTTTTTTGTTCTAATTCTGTTAAAAATGCCATTGGTAATTTGACAGGGATCACATTGAATCTATATATTGGGAAGTATAGTCATTTTCACCATATTGGTTCTTCCAACCCAAGATCATGGTATATCTCTCCATCTGTTTATATTGTCTTTGATTTCTTTCACTGGTGTCTTATAGTTTTCTGCATAGAGGTCTTTTGCCTCCTTAGGTAGGTTTATTCCTAGGTATTTTATTCTTTTTTGTTGCAATGGTAAATAGGGGTGTTTCCTTAATTTCTGTGAGAAACAAAATCCACTTGTCTGATTACCGAAGAAAGGACATGGAAGCCCAGAGTACAGTGAGACAAGACTTTAATAATGATCTTGCAAGAACGGGTGTCTGGTGGACCGACAGGCACACCCCAGGATGGCAAGGATTTTTCCCCTAGTTTGCAAATCCCTCCCCTGGTTCCTCATTGGCTGAGTACTACAGGGTTCACACACTTTCCCAAATGTCACCTACCAATGAGGTTACAATATATACTTTGTTACTATTTGATTGGAGAGCTTAGACTTGCCTCATGATGACGTGACTGTTATCATGCCTCCCTTTGTTCTGTTACTTTTGGTGTGAACTTTTGCCCATTACTTTCTGGTATGAGACTTTGATCACATCCAGAAACTTTACTCCATTCTTTGGAAATGAATCATCAGACATGTTATCTCTCACAATTTCTGTTTCTGATTTTTCATTGTTAGTGTATAGGAACGCAAGTGATTTCTGTGCATTAATTTTGTATATGGCTTCTTTACTAAATTCATCAATTAGCTCTAGTAGTTTTCTGGTGGCATCTTTAGGATTTTCTATGTATAGTATCATGTCATCTGCAAACAGTGACAGTTTTACTTCTTCTTTTCCAATTTGGATTCCTTTTTCTTCTCTGATTTCCATGGCTAAAACTTCCAAAACTATGTTGAATAATAGTGGTGAGAGTGAGCACCTTTGTCTTGTTCCTGATCTTAGAAGAAACGCTTTCAGTTTTTCTCCATTGAGACTGATGTTGGCTGTGGTTTGGCATATATGGCCTTTATTATGTTGAGGTAATTTCCTTCTATGCCCACTTTCTGGAGAGTTTTTATCATAAAGCATTGTTGAATTTTGTTGAAAACTTTTTCTGCATCTATTGAGATTATCATATGGTTTTTATCCTTTAATTTATTAATATGGTGTATGACATTGATTGATTTGCATATATTGAAGAAACCTTGCATTCCTGGGATAAAACCCACTTGATCATGGTGTATGATCATTTAATGTGCTGTTGGATTCTGTTTCCTAGTATTTTGTTGAGGATTTTTGCATCTATGGTCATCAGTGTTATTGGCCTGTAGTTTTCTTTTCTTGTGACATGTTTTTCTGGTTTTGGTATCAGGGTGATGGTGGCCTTATAGAATGAGTTTGGGAGTGTTTCTCCCTCTGCTATATTTTGGAAGAGTTTGAGAAGGATAGGTGTTAGCTTTTCTCTAAATGTTTGATAAAATTCACCTGTGAAGCCATCTGACCCTGGGCTTTTGTTTGTTGGAAGATTTTTAATCACAGTTTCAATTTCAGTGCTACTGATTGGTCTGTTCATATTTTCTATTTCTTCCTAGTTCAGTCTTGGACAGTTGTACTCTTCTAAGAATTTGTCCATTTCTTCCAGGTTGTCCATTTTATTGACATATAGTTGCTTGTAGTAGTCTCTCTTGATCCTTTGTATTTCTGAAGTGTCAGTTGTTACTTCTTTTTCATTTCTAATTCTGTCAATGTGAGTCTTGTCCCTTTTTCTCCTGATGAGTCTAGCTAATGGCTTATCAATTTTGTTTATCTTCTCAAAGAACCAGCTTTTAGTTTTATTGATCTTTGATATTATTTCCTTCATTTCTTTTTCATTCATTTCTGATCTGATCTTTATGATTTCTTTCCTTCTGGTAACTTTGTGTTTTTTTTTTTTTTGTTGTTGTTGTTGATGGTGGTGGTGGTGGTTGTCGCCTTCTTTTCTTCTTCTTCTTCTTCTTCTTCTTCTTCTTCTTCTTCTTCTTCTTCTTCTTCTTCTTCTTCTTCTTCTTCTTCTTCTTCTTCTTCTTCTGCTTCTTCTCCTTCTTCTTCTTCTCCTTCTCCTCCTCCTCCTCCTCCTCCACCTCCTCCTCCTCCTCCTTCTCCTTCTCCTTCTCCTTCTCCTTCTCCTTCTCCTCCTTCTCCTTCTTCTTCTTCTCCTTCTCCTCCTCCTCCTCCTCCTCCACCTCCTCCTCCTCCTCCTTCTCCTTCTCCTTCTCCTTCTCCTCCTTCTCCTTCTTCTTCTTCTTCTTTCTCTAATTGCTTTAGGTGTAAAGTTAGGTTGTTTATTTGAGATTTTTCCTGCTTCTTGAGATAGAATTGTATTGCTATAAACTTCCCTCTTAGAAGTACTTTTGCTGCATCCCATAGGTTTTGGGTTGTCATGTTTCATTGTCATTTTTTTCTGGGTATTTTTTGCTTTCCTCTTTGATTTCTTCAGTGATCTCTTGGTTGTTTAGTAGCATATTGTTTAGCCTTCATGTGTTTGTATTTTTTACAGATTTTCTTTTCTTCTTTTCTTTTCTTTTCTTTTCTTTCTTTCTTTCTTTCTTTCTTTCTTTCTTTCTTTCTTTTCTGTAATTGATATCTAGTCTCATAGTGTTGTGGTCAGAAAAGATGCTTGATACAATTTCAATTTTCTTAAATTTACTGAGGCTTGATTTATGACTCAAAATGTGATCTATCCTGGAGTGTTCTGTGTGCACTTGAGAAGAAAGCTTATTCTGTAATTTTGGGGTGGAATGTCCTATAAATATCAATTAAGTCCATCTGGTATAATGTGTCATTTAAAGCTTGTGATTTCTTACTTATTTTCTGTTTGGATGATCTGTCCATTGATGTAAGTGGGGTATTAAAGTCCCCTACCATTATTGTGCTACTGTCAATTTCCCCTTTTATTCCTGTTAGCATTTGTCTTATGTATTGAGGTGCTCCTATGTTAGGTGCGTAGATACTTACAATTGTTATATTTTCTTCTTGGATTGATCCCTTGATCATTATGTAGTGTCCTTCCTTATCTCTTGTAATATTCTTTATTTTAAAGTCTGTCTGATATAAGTATTGCTACTCCAGTTTTTTTTTTTTTTTTTTTTTGACTTCCATTTGCATGGAATATCTTTTTCCATCCCCTCACTTTCAGTCTGTATGTGTCCCTAGGTCTGAAGTGGGTTTCATGTAGACAGCATATATATGGGTCCTATTTTTGTATCTGTTCTGCCAGTCTGTGTCTTTTGATTAGAGCATTTAATCCATTTACATTTAAGGTAATTATTGACATGTACGTTTCTATTACCATTTTCTTAATTGTGTTTCCTACCTAGAGATGTTCCTTTAGCATTTGTTGTAAAGCGGGTTTGATGGTGCTGAATTCTTTTAACTTGTCCCTATCTGTAAAATCTTTTTATTTCTCTGTTGAATCTAAATGACATCCTTGCTGTGTAGGGTAATCTTGGTTGCAGGCTTTCCCCTTTCATCACTTTAAATATATCCTGCCACTCCCTTCTGGCCTGCCGAATTTCTGCTCAAAGATCAGTTGTTAACCTTCTTGGGGTTCCTTTGCATGTTATTTGTTGCTTTTCTCTTGTTGCTTTTAATATTTTTTTCTTTGTGTTTAATGTTTGTTAGTTTGATTAATATGTGTCTTGAAATTTTTCTCCTTGGGTTTATCCTGTATGGGACTCTGTACTTCCTGGACTTGATTGACTATTTCCTTTCCCATGTTGGGGAAGTTTTCCACTATAGCCTCTTCAAATATTTTTCAGACTCTTTCTTTTTTTCTCCTTCTTCTGTTGGTGTGCTTAATGTTGTCCCCAAGGTCTCTGAGACTTTTCTCCATTCTTCTCATTCTTTTTTCTTTATTCTGTAGGCAGGCGAGCAAGATAAAAACCCACAAAACCAAATAAATGAAGGAGAAATAGGCAAATTGCCTGAAAAAGTATTCAGAGTAATGACAGTAAAGATGATCCAAAATTTTGGAAACAGAATAGAGAAAATATAAGAAACATTTAACAAGGACCTAAAAGAACTAAAGAGCAAACAAATAGTAATGAACAACACAATAACTGAAGTCAAAAATACTCTAGATGGAATCAATAGCAGAATAGCTGAGGCAGAAGAACAATAAGTGAGCTGGGATTTAAGATCTTTTAAAAGGTGATTAAGTTAAAATTAGGTCTTTAGGATGAAAACTCTAATTCAAAAAGATACATGCACCCTAATGTTTTTAGCAGTACTATTTACAATAGCCAACAGATGGAAACAACCCAAATGCACATCAACAGATGACTGGTTTAAGAAGATGTGGTATATAAATATATATACAATGGAATATTACTTGGCAATAAAAGTGGATAAAATGTTGCCATTTGCAGTAACATGGATAGACCTACAGAATATCATACTAAGTAAAATAAGTCAGAAAGAGAAAGACAAATATTATATTATACCACTTATATATGGACTGTAAAATATAAAAAATAATCTTATATGCAAAACAGAAACAGACTCACAGACATAGAAAACAAATATGGTTACCAAAGGGAAAATGGAGTAGGGAAGAGATAAATTAAGGGTATGTGATTAACAGATACACATTACTATACAGAAAATAGATAATCAAGAAGGATTTACCATATAACATGAGGAACAATACTCAATAACTTGTAATAACCTATAACGGAAAAAAATCAGAAAAAATATAACTGAATCACTTTGCTGTACACCTGAAACTAACACAATATTGTAAATATACTATACTTCAATTTAGAAAATGAGGTCATTAGGGTGGGCCTTAATTCAATGTGACTAGGGTCCTTACAAGAAGAGGAGATCTGGACACACAGAGATATGTCTGATAGAGGGATGACCATGTTAAGACACAGCAAGAAGGAGGCTATCTGGAGGCCAAGGAGACACCTGGAACAGATTCCCCCTCGCAGGCCTCATAAGAAACCAAACCTGCTAACATTTTGATCTCAGACTTCCAGTCTCCAGGACTGTGAGAAAATAAATCTCTGTTGTTTAAGCCACTCAATCTCTGTATTTTGTTGTGGCAGCACTAGCACAATAATACAGACACAGTTAAGGGAATGAAAAGGCAGGCCTCAGTCTGGGAAGTGATATTTGCAATATCTATGTCCAACTGAGGGCTTATATCCAAAATATATAAAACACTCTTACAATCCAAATAAGAAAAATATAATCAGCCCAGGAAAAGAATGGACAAAAGACCTGAAAGAGCCTTCACAGAAGGGGATATCCAGCTGGCCAATGACATATTAAAAGATGATCAACTTCATTAATCATCAGGGTAATTAAAATTAAAACCACAGGATGGCAGTGGGGCATGAAGACTGATATAAAAAATATATATAGTTCAGTAAAAAAAATAAAGAACAGAAAAGAAAAGAAAGAAAGCCACAGTGCAATTTCACTACATACCAAGAATCCAAGCGTTAGCAAAAATGTATTGCAGCCATATCTCTGAAAAACTGCTGGTGAAAGTGTAAATTTGTCCAACTGCCTTGAAAATTTCTTTGGCATTAACTCCCAAAGCTGAACACTTGCCTGCTTTCATCCCTAGACATTAACCCTCAGAAATGCATACATCTGTTCAACAATGGACATATATTAGGATGTTTGTAGCGGCCCTATCTTTAATAGCCCCAAGCTGGAAACTACCAAAATGCTTATGTGTAGTAGAGGGGAATAAATTAATTTTGATATATCACATGATGAAATATACCACAACAAAGGAATGAATAATTATATGGATGAATTTCAAAACATAAAATATTTAGTGAAAGATGCCAGACAGAATAGTAGATACTGCTTCATTTCATTTATATAATACACAAAAACAAGCAAAAGAAATCCACCATGTTCAAAGTCAGAATTAGCAATTCCCCTTGGAAGGGGGCATGGGCAGGCCTATGAAGGTTCTGATAATGTTTTGTTTCCTCATCTGGATGGTGTGACATGGGTGTGATTCAATGTATGAAAAGTCAACTAGTTCTATACTTAACTGTACTTTTTGGGTATAATATATTTTAATATAAATTAAATTAAAAATTGGAGGAGAGAGAAAAGATGGCGGCGAAGTAGAGAGATGTGGAGTGCATCCCTCTCCACAGATGCATTGGGAATGCACGGAAGGACACAGTAATTCCCACAGAGAACCAGCTGAACAACAGCAGACGGCCTCGGACACCAGAAAGGGCTGCGGGGAGCTCGACATAGCCGGTAGGGAGGCATCTACGAGGGCTCAAAGAGGGTGAAGCGGCGGAGCTGTGGCAGACGGGAGGGAGTGAGAAACAAACGGAGGGTCTGCAGCGCAGCTCAGCGTTCCCGGACCAAGACATCGATCTGCGGCTGAACGGAGGGTCCAGGAGCGGGAGCGTGGGAACTGGAGAGCTGGTTCAGGGTGAGAAACATTGTTGCCGGTAGGGTGACGGACTGAGAGGACAGGAGGGAGGAGGTCCACGGAGAGGAGTGCCCGTCCCTGAGAGCTGCCCGGCCATGATGGCAGCTGGAAGCTGCAGGCTCACGGGTGGCGGGGAGGAGCCGCGCGCGTAGCCTCTCCCTCTCTTTCGTCGCCTCTGCAACAGGCAGTGGAGAGATGCCCTGCGGGCCACCTAAGGTGCTCAGGGATAACAGGCACCCTCAGGCACTCAGGCGGGGCTAGATTAAAACCCCTTGCAATGCCAGCAGCAGGGAGGCTGCCGAGAGAAAAAAAAAACAACAACAACAGCATCAAAAAGAAAAAAACCCCTGGAGAGGCCCAACTCTAAGACTTTCTGTTTACCCCTGAGCCACCAGCACCCTCTGCAACAGGCACCTCCAAGCCTGACTGAAACAACAGTGCGCCACTGCTCACTCACTCCCAGGAAAAGGAGCCACTATTGTACCCTCTCCCTCCCCACACACCGATGCTTACAGACGAACAATAAAGGAACCTTTGCTGGTCACAGAATAATGCAAAAAAAACCCAAGGCAAGGAGAAGGACACTTACAGCTGAGACGCTAAGGAAACAGAAATAGTAGTATCAGTACCTATTGAACTGGTCCATTCTGGGATCAGTTCTGGATTTTTTTTTTTTTTCTTTCTCTCTCTCTCTTTTTTTTTTTTTTTTTTTTTTTTATTTATTAAATATGATCTTAGCCCTAAGGGATCTACAAGTTTTATAACATAATTTTTTAATGATATTTTTTATTCTTTTTTTTTTTTTGCCTTTTTATATACTTCTATATCCAGCTAAGTTTTTGGTAGTACAGACAAAATATCTCTCATACTTTCCTTTCATCCCCATCTTTTATACATTTCTATTCCTTTCTTTTTATTTGCATATTTCCAACCACATTACGCTCTTCTGTTCCCCTTTCTTCCAGCCTTTTTAAGTTTATTTTATCTTAACATACTTATAAGCAACACTATCGGTCTGCTCAGACTCCTTGCTCTATTCTCCAGATGACGCACTGCCTTGGTATGTAATATTAGGCTTTTTCTTTATCTTAGTTCTTAGTACAGTTGTCTAATTACATTCTGAGAATCTCCATTCTCTCTGGTGGTACTCTGGC
This sequence comes from Hippopotamus amphibius kiboko, assembly GCF_030028045.1. Taxonomy (NCBI): domain Eukaryota; kingdom Metazoa; phylum Chordata; class Mammalia; order Artiodactyla; family Hippopotamidae; genus Hippopotamus; species Hippopotamus amphibius. The sequence goes on from NC_080188.1 coordinate 156,085,916, forward strand.
TCTTTTCTATATTTGATCCTAGCTTACAAAATCTCCCTGGATTGATGTTTGTATGTGTAGGGTGTTATTTGTTGTTTGTTTGCTTTTGCTTTTGTCTCTGATTTGTTCTGTTTCAGTTGTCAATTTCTGCTGGGTTTCTCTTTGAATATCTGATAGCACACTGGGGTTCTGTCAGGTCTTTCTAGAGCCTTATGTCCTAACGGATTCAGTAATTGTGTGTCTTATACATGTATGTGTTTTCTAGACTTAATATTCGTTTAATCCAATACTTGGACATTAGTCTGAGGCTTGGACAGTCTTCTATAAACACCTCTATTGCCAGGACAAGCAACCCCAAAAGTTTGGACAACCATGAGGAAACAAAGAAACACCATGCAGGCAAAGGAGCAGGAAAAAAAACCACAAGACCAAATAAATGAAGAGGAAATAGGAAAAATGCCTGAAAAAGAATTTAAAGTAATGATAGCAAAAATGATACAAAATCTCGATAACAAAATAGAGAAAGTACAAGAAACAGTTCATAAGAACTCACAAAAACAAACAGCAATGGATAACAAAATAACTGAAATTAAAAATACTCTAGATGCTCTAACCAGCAGAATGACTGAGGCAGAAGAACGAATAAGTGAGTTGGAAGATAGAATGGGGGAAATAACTGCCACAGAGCAGGAAAAAGAAAAAAGAATAAAAAGATTAGAAAACAGTCTCAGAGACCTCAGTGATAACCTTAAACGTACCAACATTCGAATTATAGGCATCCCAGAAGAAGAAGAAAACAAGAAAGGGTCTGAGAAAATATTTGAAGAGGTTATAGTGGAAAACTTCCCCAACATGGGAAAGGAAATAATTCACCAAGTTCAAGAAGCACAGAGAGTCCCATACAGAATAAACCCAAGGAGAAATACACCAAGACACATATTAATCAAACTAATGACAATTAAACACAAAGAAAAAATATTAAAAGCAGCAACAGAAAAGCAACAAACAACATATAAAGGAAAACCCATCAGGATAACAGCTGACCTTTCTACAGAAACTCTGCAGGCCAGAGGGAATGGCAGGATATCCTGAAAGTCCTGAAAGAGAGAAACCTACAGCCAAGAATACTCTACCCAGCAAGAATCTCATTCAGATTTGAGGGAGAAATCAAAAGCTTTACAGACAAGCAAAAGTTAAGAGAATTCAGCACCACCAAACCAGCCTTACAACAAGTGCTAAAGGAACTTCTCTAAGTAGGAAACACAAGAAAAGGAAAACACCTACAAATACAAACCCAAAACAATTAAGAAAATGGTCATTGGAACACACATGTCAATAATCACTTTAAATGTAAATGGATTAAGTGCTCCAACCAAAAGACACAGACTAGCTGAATGGATACAAAAACAAGACCCTTCTATAAGCTGCCTACAAGAAACCCACTTCAGACCAAGGGATACATATAGATTGAAAGTCAAGGGATGGAAAAAGATATTCCATGCAAATGGAAGTCAAAAGAAAGCTGGAGTAGCAATCCTCATATCAGACAAATTAGACTTGAAAGTAAAGACTATTACAAGAGACAGGGAAGGACACTACCTAATGATCAAGGGATCCATTCAAGAAGAACATATCACAATGGTAGATATCTATGCCCCCAATATAGGAGCACCTCAATACATAAGGCAAATGCTAATAGCTATAAAAGGGGACATCAACAGGAACACAATAATAGTGGGAGACTTGAACACCCCACTTACATCAATGGACAGATCATCCAAACAGAAAATAAATAAAGACACTCAAGCTTTAAATGACACATTAGACCATCTCAACTTAATTGATATTTATAGGACATTCCATCCAAAAACGACAGACTACACTTTCTTCTCAAGTGCACATGGAACATTTTCCAGGATAGATCACATCTTGGGTCACAAATCAAACCTCAGCAAATTCAAGAAAATTGAAATCATATCAAGCATCTTCTCAGACCACAACGCCATGAGACTAGATATCAATTACAGGAAAAAAACTGCCAAAAATACAAACACATGGAGGCTAAACAATTCACTCTTAAACAACCAAGGAATCACTAAAGAAATCAAAGAGGAAATCAAAAAATATCTAGAAACAAATGACAACGAAAACACAACAACCCAAAACCTATGGGATGCAGCAAAGGCAGTTCTAAGAGGGAAGTTTATAGCAATACAGTCCTACCTTAAGAAACAAGAAAATGGTCGAATAAACAACCTAACTTTACACCTAAAAGAACTAGAGAAAGAAGAACAAAGAAACCCCAAAGTGAGTAGAAGGAAAGAAATCATAAAGATCAGAGCAGAAATAAATGAAAAAGAAAGGAAAGAAACCATAAGAAAAATAAATAAAACTAAAAGCTGGTTCTTTGAGAAGATGAACAAAATTGATAAACCATTAGCCAGACTCATCAAGAAAAAAAGGGAGAAGATGCAAATCAACAGAATTAGAAATGAAAAAGGAGAAGTAACAACGGACACCTCATAAAAACAAAACATCATGAGAGACTACTACAAGCAACTATATGCCAACAAATTGGATAACCTGGAAGAAATGGATACATTCTTAGAAAAATACAATCTTCCAAGACTGAACCAGGAAGAAATAGAAACCATGAACAGACCAATCACAAGTACGGAAATTGAGGCAGTGATTAAAAATCTCCCAACACACAAAAGCCCAGGAGCAGATGGGTTCACTGGTGAATTCTATCAAACATTTCGAGAAGAGTTAACACCTATCCTTCTCAAACTCTTCCAAAATATTGCAGAAAGTGGAGCACTCCCAAACTCATTCTACGAGGCCACCATCACCCTGATACCAAAACCAGGCAAAGATGTCACAAGAAAAGAAAACTACAGACCAATATCACTGATGAATACAGATGCAATAATCCTCAACAAAATACTAGCTAACAGACTCCAACAGCACATTAAAAAAATCATACACCATGATCAAGTGGGGTTTATCCCTAGGATGCAAGGATTCTTCAATATATGCAAATCAATCAATGAGATACATCATATCAACAAATTGAAGGATAAAAACCATATGATCATTTCAATAGATGCAGAAAAAGCTTTTGACAAAGTTCAACATCCATTTATGATAAAAGCTCTCCAGAAAATGGGCATAGAAGGAAATTACCTCAACATAATAAAAGCCATATATGAAAAACCAAAAGCCAACATCGTTCTCAATGGGGAAAAACTGGAAGAATTCCCTCTAAGAACAGGAACAAGACAAGGGTGTACACTCTCACCACTATTATTCAACATAGTTTTGGAAGTTTTAGCCACAGCAATCAGAGAAGAAAAAGAAATAAAAGGAATCCAAATTGGAAAAGAAGAAGTAAAATTGTCACTCTTTGCAGATGACATGATATTATATATAGAAAACCCTAAAGACTCTACCAGAAAACTGCTAGCACTCATTGATGAGTTTAGTAAAGTAGCAGGATACAAAATTAATGCACAGAAATCTCTTGCATTCCTATACACTAACAACGGAAGAGCAGAAAGAGAAATTAAGGAAACTCTCCCATTCACCATTGCAACCAAAAGAATAAAATACCTAGGAATAAACCTGCCTAAGGAGGCAAAAGATCTGTATGCAGAAAACTTTAAGACATTGATGAAAGAAGTCAAAGACGACACAAACAGATGGAGAGACATACCATGTTCCTGGATTGGAAGAATCAACATCGTGAAAATGACTGTACTACCCAAAGCAATTTACAGATTCAATGCAATCCCGATCAAATTACCAATGTCATTTTTCACAGAACTAGAGCAAGAAATCTTACGATTTGTATGGAAACGCAAAAGACCCCGAATAGCCAAAGCAATCTTGAGAAGGAAAAATGGAGCTGGTGGAATCAGGCTTCCTGACTTCAAAGTATACTACAAGGCCATAGTGATCAAGACAGTATGGTACTGGCACAAAAATAGAAAGGATGATCAATGGAATAGAATAGAGAACTTAGAAGTAAGCCCAAACACATATGGGCACCTTATCTTTGACAAAGGAGGCACGAGTATACAATGGAAAAAAGACAGCCTCTTCAATAAGTGGTGCTGGGAAAATTGGACAGCAACATGTAAAAGAATGAAATTAGAACACTTCCTAACACCATACACAAAAATAAACTCCAAATGGATTAAAGACCTACATGTAAGGCCAGACACTATAAAACTCCTATAGGAAAACATAGGCAGAACACTCTATGACATCCATCAAAGCAAGATCCTTTTTGACCCACCTCCTAGAATCATGGAAATAAAATCAAGAATAAACGAATGGGACCTCATGAAACTTAAAAGCTTTTGCACAGCAAAAGAAACCATAAACAAGACTAAAAGGCAACCCTCAGAATGGGAAAAAATTATTGCCTATGAAACAACGGACAAAGGATTAACCTCCAAAATATACAAGCAGCTCATGCAGCTTCATACCAAAAAAGCAAATAACCCAATCCACAAATGGTTGGAAGACCTAAATAGACATTTCTCCAAAGAAGACATACAGATGGCCAACAAACACATGAAAAGATGCTCAACATCACTCATCATCAGAGAAATGCAAATCAAAGCCACAATGAGGTATTACCTCACACCAATCAGAATGGCCATCATCACAAAATCTGGAAACCAGAAATGTTGGAGAGGGTGTGGAGAAAAGAGAACTCTCCTGCACTGTTGGTGGGACTGTAAGTTGGTATAGCCACTATGAAAAACAATTTGGAGGTTCCTTCAAAAACTACAAATAGAACTACCATATGATCCAGTCATCCCACTCCTGGGCATATACCCAAAGAAAACCATAATCCCAAAAGAAACTTGTACCATAATGTTTATTGCAGCACTCTTTACAATAGCCAGGACATGGAAGCAACCTAAATGCCCATCAACAAATGAATGGGTAAAGAAGATGTGGCATATATATACAATGGAATATTACTCAGCTATAAAAAGGGATGAGATGGAGCTATATGTCATGAGGTGGATAGACCTAGAGTCTGTCATACAGAGTGAAGTAAGTCAGAAAGAGAAGGACAAATATTGTATGCTAACTCACATATACGGAATCTAAAAATGGTACTGATGAACTCAGTGACAAGAATAAGGATGCAGATACAGAGAATGGACTGGAGAACTCGAGGTATGGGGGGGGTGGGGGGTGAAGGGGAAACTGAGAAGAAGCGAGAGAGTAGCACAGACATATATATACTACCAACTGTAAAATAGTCAGTGGGAAGTTGTTGTATAACAAAGGGAGTCCAACTTGAGGATGGAAGATGCCTTAGAGGACTGGGGCAGGGAGGGTGGGGGGGACTCGGGGTGGGGAGTCAAGGAAGGGAGGGAATACGGGGATATGTGTATAAAAACAGATGATTGAACCTGGTGTACCCCCCCCAAAAAAAAAATTGGAAAAAGTGTCAATCTTCCATACCCTAGTGATTCGGGGGGAAGAGGATAATGGCAAGCTTTCCCATTTACTTAGAATGTTCTTATCAGTAATGCAGTCAGATACAGGAGATATTGCCATTTTTCTCACTGTAGAATTCATCTTTCCAATGTCTTTCTTGGCTGCCAGTTTTGGCTGTTTTACAGCTACACCTGACACCCCCAAGGTGGCTATGGCACCAGTTTTGTGGGATATGCTGAATAAGTCCCAGTAGCTGCATGTTTCATCGGTGTTGTTTTGGCTCCCTTTACTAGCTCACTGATTTTTACCAGGGCAGGAAATAATAACCAGGGTATCAGAGTTCATTTTTGTTGTTCTCCAGATTACTAGATCAGATTCTTAGGAGTTAAGGGCATAGTAATTATGCCTCACTAGTTAGTTCTACCTTCCACTATACATGTCAAGATTTTAGGTATCTCAAACTGTAGAAGGTCAATAACCTGGGCTTCACAATATCATACCTCTCCCCTTCATTGTCCCAACTTCTTCCTCACAGAGATTTAAAGATAATGTGTATGGACACTTGGCATCAACTCTGCTCTTATCATTAATCTACTCAGCGATAGTCCTTACAGTATTGACAAATGTCAAGAGGAAACTCAGGTTGATGAGATCAGTTGCTTGGATAAATCAAATCATTTGCTTGTATAAAATACACAGAAATACAGAAGGATGTCATCAAGATCTGGACATAGAGTGGAGAAGTCAGTCACATGTTCCAGGTTAGGCAGAGGTCACGTTTCCAAACTTCAAAATCATCAGAGTGGATGCACTGTTGAGATGATTTCATCTGAGTGAGTAGGAGCCTCATCAGAACATCTGGAAATTCAAATGTTCCCTTCTGAGCATTGCCTTATGACATTGAAGCAGTTCTCCACACTAGCTGCTTTTGATAAATGCTGAGCCCACTCATCTGGGCCAGGTGTACCTCATCAATATAGAAAATGACTACAGGTATAAAAACTCAGTCTCCCTGGCTAACACAGCCCACCCTCAATACATTCCTAAACTGGAACAAGGGTTAGTTATCGAGACATCTCTTGGAACAAAACTAATGGGCCATTAGGGCCTATCTTATAATTACTCTGTGCACCTGAGTCATTATGTATTTTTTTTCTTTGAATAGTACCATTCTCTCCAAGACTGAAGATCACTGGTTTCTTTACCTCTTCCCTTTCCCTTGTACTCTACATCTAATCAGTCAGGAAATTTGGTTGCTTCTTCCTTTGAAATGTTTTTGAGAGAATGGAAAAATATTCAAGTTAAGATTATGGGAATTTTTCTATAATATGGGCTAATTTTTATTTATTTACTCCAATTTCAACAATTATTTGACCTAAAATAGACCTTTGATCCTTTGCTTTTTTGTTTACCATTATTCTACATCTCTCTTTTGAAAGTCTTTTCAAACAAGTTGTGTTCAAGAAAGAGTAAAGAAAGAAGATTGAGGGTGTATAAAAAGAAATGATTATAGAGAGCAACAATGGAATCTAAATATATCTCAAATTCTGTCATTTCTAATAACATCTACCACTATCACCCTGGACTGAGACATCATCACTTATAGTCCAGATTACTCTTGTTCCTCCTGGTAGCCATGGAGAGCTTTTGGGGTTGTTCCTCTGCTCAAAATCCTTGATTAGTTTCCCTTCACAGACTAAGTCCCATCAGGGCCTAGAAAGCCCTAGATGATCTAATGTTCTGTGCTCCTTCTTCAGCACTTTAAAGTGGCTGGTATATCGTCCTCTGGCTTCTGTTATTTCTGGCAAGAAGTTAGCAATTATGGAAAGTATTCTATGTAAATGATGTTTTTCTCTAGATGCTTTCAAAAAATATTTTTATTTTTGGTTTGCAGTTGTTTGAATAGAATGTGCCCAGATATGGTTTTCCTCATCTTTATCCTGCTTGAGTTTCAGTGAACATCTTGAATCTGTAACTATACGTCTTCCCACCAATTTGAGAAATTTCTGATCATTATTTTTTCAAGTAATTTGCCCCATTTTTCTTTTCTTTCTTTATGAGAGTCTAATTACATGTATATTAGGTCTTGTTATTCCATAAGCCCTTGAAATTCTACTTTTTTACATATCAATGTTTTTTCTCTCTCTTCTTAAGACTGGATAATTTCTTTTAATGTATACTTAAGTTCAGTGAGTATTTCCTCTGTCATTTCCATTCTGTTATTAAATTCCTCCAGTAACATTTTTTTTTTAATTTTAAAGATTGTATTTTTGAGCTCTAGAATTTCTTTTGGTGGTTTCATATAATTTCTGTTTTTCTACTGAGATTCCTCATGTTTCCATTCATTAATAAGCTTATATTCCTTTACATCATTGAGCATAGTTAAAGTAGCTATTTAAAAATCTTTGTTTGCTAATTCCAATGTTTGGATAGTCTTGGAGGACAGTCTATTGACTTTTTTCTGCTTAAGAATGGTTCAGGTTTTCTGGTTTCTTCATATGTCAAGCAATTTTGGATTGTATCCTGGACATTGTGAATGGATTCTGTTATATTTCCTCCAAAAGAGGGGTTCTGTTTGTTTGTTTAAGCAGGCAATTAACTTAGTTGGACTCAAATTGAAAATTCTGTCTTGGATAGCAGTTCAAATCTTAGTTCAGTTCTTTTATCCTTAGCTGGGCTGTTTTCAGTCACTAATAAGTGATTCAGAGATCAGCCAGAGACTGGGGCAGGGTTTACAAGTAGTATAGTCTCCCCTTCTCTCTAGCACCTTAATTTTTAGCACTTCATTTTCCAGTGGCTCTTCTTGCCCCAAACTCTGTTTCTTCAGTCCAGAAAGTCTGATGGTTTTCTATTAAAATGTTAACCATCCCCACTCCATGCCAAATACAATCTTCTCTCAAATTAACAGCCTTAACAAGTGGAAAATTGCCCTATGCTGTTCTCTTCTTCTAACAGTTATTGCTCTCTAGAATGTGTCCAGTTTGATTCACTCTCTAGTCCCTTTAGGTAGGTACCCCCCCACATCCATATCTTGTCCAGAGTTCATAATAGTTATCTGTGAGAGAGTAGGACCATAGACGCTTACACAGCTATACTGAAAACAGAAATCTCTATACTCTTACACATATTCAGTCTTTTAAGTTTTCAGGACATATTGTTCTCTCTTTCAGGAAAATTTTCCCCTGGATATTTACATGGTTTACTACCATACTTAATTCAAGTCTTCACACTGGTGTCAATTATTTGGAAAGAATTTCCTTGGACATATTGTTTGATATATGCTGCCCATCCCACCTCACACATTACTGTCTACCACTTTATCCTGCGTTATTTTATTTTCACAGTACTTCTTTCTGACTTTATGTTATACACTAATTTTTTTGTTTATATTTATCTTTCTTACTAAATGATAAGCTCTATGAGTACTGGAATTTTTGTCTGCCTTGAGTAGAGCTGCACCCTTAGCACGCAGAAGAGTTCTTAACTCATTGTAGGGGTTCAATAAATATTTGCTGAATTAACAGCTCATGCTAGACAGTTAAAAATAAATCTACACACAAATGTGCTCAACTAATTTTTGATGAAAGCAAAAGCAAATCATGGAGATTTGGAGAATGATGGAGAAAAGGTAGACTTTTTGACAGGTATTACTAGAGCAACTGGACATATATTGGCAAAAAATGAACCTTGATCTAAACCTAAAACCTTTTATTAAAATGAACTCAAAAAGAATCCTGGACTTAAATGTGAAACATAAAATCAAAAAAAATTATGAAAAAGCACAGGAGAAATGTTATGGAATCTAAGACTTAAATGTAATGTGTAAAATTATAACACTTTTAGAAAAAAAGTAGGAGAAAATCTTGGGATATAAGGCTAGGCAGAAATTTTAGGCTTGACACCAAAAGTCATAAGAGGAAATTCATAAAAGGAATATTGATAAATCAGACCTCATTAAAATAGAAAACTTTTTATCTGCAAAATACCATGTGAAGGGGATGAGAGACAAGCTATAGTCTGGGAGAAAATCTTTCTAAGTCATATCTCTGACTAAAAACTAATATCTAGAATAAAGAACTCTCAAAACTCAACAGTAAAAAACAATCCAATTAGTAAATGGTCAGAAATCATGAACAAACATTTCACTGAAGAGCATATATAAATGGCAAATAAGCACATGAAAAGATTTTCAATATTATTAGCTATTAGGGAAATGCAAATTTAGAACACAAGCTATCACTACACTCCTATTAGAATAGCTAAAATAAAAAATGGTGACAACATCAAATGCTGGCAAGGATGTGGAGACCCTCATTAGGTGAATAGTTGAACACTGTGGTACATCCATACCACAGAATACTACTCAGCAGTTAAAAGGAACAGACTGTTAACACACACAAAAACTTGAATGGATGTCAAAGGAATTATACTGAATGAAAAAAAACAACAACCTAATATCCAAAGATTGCATACTGTGTCATTCTATTTATATAACACTTTTAAAATGCCAAAATTTTAGTAATGGAAACCAGATTAGTGGTTTCCAAGGGTGAGGGAGGAGGAGATAGCCATGAAGGATGTGGGTGTGGTTATAAAAATTCCTTGTAATGATGGAATTTTTCTGTATTTTGACTGTGGCAGTGGCTACATAAACCTATTTATGGGATAAAACTGTGTAGAACCAAGTACATTCACACGAGTATAAAAATTTCAATGAGTGGGTTGTATCAACATCAATATCATTCACATAGCAGCTCTTATGTCCTTTCTTGATTTGAGGAGAGAGCTAGTGCTTCTGTTTTCTAAATCTTAAACCCATTTCCTTACCTTCACCATGTCTACCTATTTATCTAGCTTACTTTGACAATTATTTAAATTGTTTAAAAAACACTAGGTTATAGTGGAAAGCACATATCTGGCTCAGATCTTGGTTCAGCCACTTATTGTTTGTAAATTTTTTGGCAAGAGTTAACATTTTTCAAGAAGGGGATAAAAAATTATAGGATCATTGTAAGATTAAATAGAATTGTTTATGGAAAGTGCTTAGAACATAATAGATGCTAAATGGATAGAAGGGATAATTCAAAATTGTCTTCTAGTGAAGGTTTTCAATTGCTTTTTTTCTAACTAATTATTCAGTAGTATCTTGGATTCTTTTTCTAAATTAAAGCAAATTCATGGTAGATTTATTTGCTTTCCTTCTTTTCTGGGAAGGTTGAAATTTGGTTGTTCTATGATCAATATTACACCATAAGTTACTCAGTTATCTCTGCTGACAGTCAGCACTTTGGATTTTGAACTCTTACAACATTCTGCAACTGAACTTGGTAGGAAGGTCGTTTTCAGGCATTTCCCAAAACTCATTGTCTTGTTTTAATAAACATCAGCATATTTTCAGTTATTACTTCCTATTAAATATAAAAATTATGCATGTAAGCATTTATCTTTTGCTGCTTTTGTGAGAAATATAACAAGACTGGATGTATCTTTTGGCTGATAGAATACATTCTGAATATTCTTAACTCTTTATTTATTTATTTATTTATTTTTTTTTGGGGGGTACATCAGGTTCAATCATCTGTTTTTATACACATATCCCCGTATTCCCTCCCTTCCTTGACTGAATATTCTTAACTCTTATGGAACCTTCCTCTCTTCATATTTAACCACTTCCAACCACTTCAAAGTCTGATGCATGCTTTTTCAGTGCTTCAGGCACCACTCTTCCCTCTTCTAACAGGTTAGAATGGCACCAAAGGGTGACTCACTAGGTGTCTTAAGTAAATCAAGAATAACAAGGAAAGTCCCACTCAAATATTGTCTAAGCAATTTTTTAAGCCCATTTATATTCCTGAGTCTTTTCATGCTTCTCTCTTCACACTAGGCTTTAGAACTTCAGGATGGAAATAACTTTCTCCATCAGTTTTTGTTTTGTTTGTTTTTTAATTTCATCCTGTTTCAGACCAAACTTATAACCAAAGTCAAAACTTTTCCTAATAGTTAGTGCTTCTCAGGAATGACTTCCTCTCACACAAATTTCCAGATTCCACTGGACTTAATGCTCAGCTTGACCTAACTCAAGTTTTGCTTTGCATTGCTGAGACCATCCACTCTTAACCAAAGTGCTTAAAAAAATCCCTTGTTTATCATTTTACTTAGAAATTAATTATTTACATTTCAAGATAGCAATTTCCCACTCCTGATATTAAGTAGGACCCTGTGGGGATCCTGGGCACAAAGCCTTTCTGTGTCCCCCATTTGCAGGAAATAGCCTTCATTCGGCCTCCATGACTTTCCCTGAGTTCCAATGGACAGATTCAAGCAGTTGTTAATTAGGGAAGGGAGGGGATGCACAAGACCTGGGAGAAACAGTCAAGAGAAACAATAGTTCAGGCTTGGGGCAAGGTCCAGGTTTCCCATCAAAGGATACACACGACAATATCTTTGAAGAGATTGGGAGAAGTTAACAATTAACGATGGTATCTGCCCACAAGACAGATCACTTGGAACTTAAAGGTTAATAATGCTGACTCCTACTTACCTTACCACCAACCCATCAGAAGAATGGCCACAAGCTGATCACGGCCTCTTTGAACTATTGCTATTAAATTTCTCACTATCCTCTCTAAGTTTGGACATATAATCTTTTGAGGAGGGAGCCTGCCATGTCCCCCTTTGCCTGGCAAAGTAATAAATCTATCCTTTTCTACTTCACCCAAAATTCTGTCTCCGAGATTTGATTCAGCACTGGTGTACAGAGAAGCTGAGTTTTTAGCTTCACACCTAGCCTGAAAAGAAAAGATTAGGGCTACACTTCTAAATACTCTCAGAGTTTCAAAAGTCTACTTGCTCCTGGCATTGGGTCTTGATGATAGCATTGTCAACTACAAATTGGCACTTGACATCTACCTTTACAAAGATTAAATCAGGTAACACTGCAGCTGCTGACTTTCAACACCCCCTGAAAGTTCAGTGTGGAGAGCAGAAATGAGGCACTCTGTGCTTTGGGAAAAACTGGCAGAACAGGTTTTCAGACAGTTAGATATTTTCAGGAGTTGATTTTATGAGCCCAATTCTTGTATCTCCTCATATGTAGAAATCACTGAATTCCTTCATGGTGACATCTGCTCCTCTTGGCTAGTAACTCTCACGAGACCCTCTGCAAAAATATGTGCTTGATTACAAGTACTCCCCCTTCACCAAAATCGCCTATTTACTGACCTTCCCCCCACCTCTTTGGAGCAGTTTCTCAGAGCTTTCTGAAATGCTGTCCCCTGGGTTATAGTCCTGATTTTGCCCCCAATAAAATTTAACTCACAGCTCTCATGTTGTGCTTTTTTTTTTTTAAAGTCAGCAGCACCAAGGTTTCTAGTGCCCTTAGTCTCAGTTAATTCTGGGAGTCCTAATTCTGCCCTCTTCTGCTTAGTTTCCTCCTAACTGAGAGTTCAGCACAGATCTCTATTTTACCCCAGGGTTTTGCTGACTGTTGTGCAGCTGAACTCCACTTTGGAGAGTGTTGCTGCTAGTTCACTCTTTCCCCTCCAGACATTTTCAGGTGAAATCTGAGATCTTTGAGCTTCTGTTGGTGCAGGACTGGTTTTCAACACTCACCATGAGGACTGTGTCAGGGAGCAAGTCTCCAGTTCTGTACCTGCTTGGGATTCTGACCTTACTCCTCTGCCCCACCAGCCTACATGGTGAGTAAAGTAGTTGTTGTTTCTCAGGGCCCCAGGAAAGCAGTTAGAGAAGTGCTCAATTAATGGAGAGAAGGTAGTTTAAACCAATCAATTGCAAATGTATTCTTTCCATATTAGGAATTTTGAAAGTATGATCAAATTGAAGTAATTTATACTACTTTGTGGGAGGTATAATAATTTGTTTTATTAATGTTAATTTCAAATAACAAATTGCCTTAACTTCCATTTTATTAATGGAATGATTGGATTTGAATATATTTTCAAAACATTTAAATAATTTTGGGTTTATACTATTATTATTACTAGAGAAAATAAACCCAACAGTTTTGCATGAATTCCTGGGGGTCTGCTCTAGTAAACAGATAATGAATTGTGGGGATGAAATGTACAGAATGGGGAATATAGTCAACAATATTGTAATAACCTTGTATGGTGACAGATGGTAGCTAGATTTATCGTGGTGAGCATTTTGTAATGTAAATATGTTGTGCACCTGGAACTAATATGATGTTGAGGTCAATTATGCTTCAATTAAAAAAAAATGAATTGCAAGTAACTTCACTTTCTTATATACAAATATGAACTCCCAAATGCTTATAATTTCTTAATTTTTAAATTAGTTTATTATCCTCAGTGATATTTTTATTTTTAATCATCATATTTTTACTATCTATTAAGCAAAAGTGAAATTGTAGCTGTTATCACTAATTCTGAGAAAGTTAACTAGAGTTTAAAGTCATAGGTTATATGTAAAAAAGCTCTCTGTAAATGATATTTTAGAAATGTAAAGTTTCATTTTTTGCAGTTGGGTAATGTTCATAAATTAATCAGCATTGAGAAGATTTGATGATGCCTGTAAGACTCCATGGGGAAATGGGACTAGAGCATTTTATTATGTTTTATATAAATGACTATTCATGCATTAAAGGTGATTTTTTATTAGAAAATATTTCTTTTTTTCCTATGGATAATTTAAAACATATACAAAATTCCGTATGCTTATTACCCAGCTTCAGCAATTATCAACTCATGGCCATTCTTGTTTTATCCATATTCACATCCATTTTGCCCACTTTAAGCTATTTGGAAGGAAATCCTTTTACTTCTGAATATTTTAGTATATATCTCTAAAAGCATTCTTTTTAAGAAACAACCTCAAGCCGTTATCATATGTAAAATTAAATAATAGTTCTATAGTATCAAGTATCTAGTTAGTGTTCAACTTTTCCTGATTGCTTTATTTATAAATGTTTTTGTAACTGTTTATTTGTTCAAATCAGAATCCAAATGAGGTCTACACATCACAATTGGTTGGTACATCTCTTAAGTCTCTTTCAATGTGTAGGTCCCTTCCTTTTTTTGTATGATTTTTTTATCTGAGTTAATTTCTAAGGAGGATATGGAGGTATCTTTAGTTTGAAGGCTTCTTCTGCAAAAAGATGAAAATAATTGAGAGAAGGCTGGAAATTAGGCAAAAGAATCAATATAGGATTATAAACTTCTTCAAGTGTTTGGCTGGGAATTGGACCTGATGATTTCTTTTTACTTATTTAGTAAGTAATCACATCTCCTTTCGTGTGTGTGTGTGTGTGTGTGTGTGTGTGTGTGTGTGATGTATTTATTCTACCAATTTTCCATGTTCATCTTTGAATTTCTTTTTCCATTTTGACTAAATCAATGAAGAAAGGCCACATATCATTGGTCAAGAAGTCTTGTGAGCTATTCAATTATTTTTTGGATAAACTCCTTCCTTTTCATTCCCTTAATAATTCCTCGATTGTTTATGGAATTATGTCTTTTACTCAGTCTGTTGTTTAAAACCGGTCATACTCTGATTCCAACTTTATAGCCTATCTCTCATACTTCTCCCTCATATGATTCTCAGGTCAAATTAGCCTACTAGTCAACCATAAATATTTCCATGTGTTTTGCTCCCTCTCACCCTTGCTAACATAATTCTCCCTCAAAATAAAATGCTTCCCACCAATGCAGCTACCTATCCAACTCCAATTCCTGTCCCTAGGAGGCATTTTCCTGGCACACTTAATCCATAGTATTCTTTCTCTCTCTTCCTATATTACATATTTTCTGCTTTCTTTTGACATTTGCCATACTCTGCCTGGTATTTTGACTTAGCTATTTATATGTTATGTATTAGTATCCTAATGAGATGCAAATATGCTCCTTAATATTCTCCATGGAGTTTAGTGCAACAACTTTATGTCTATTGTGTTAATAAAAATTGATTTCATATGAGGATCAGTAAAGGCCATACTTGAGCTCTAGACTTTCTGCATAAGTAACAACATCACCTTCACACAAATATGTATTTTGGAGCTACCCTTTTCAGAGGAACATGCTAAGTGTCTGTGGCATGTAGAGGTATGAAATGTACTCCTTGCTCTCAGGATGCAAAAGTTGGAATAAAGATATGTCCATCTACCTATCTGTCAACACAGATACAGACCTGTCCATCTATTTATCGATCTGTTGACACAGATACACACACACACACACACACCCCACCAATATAACTGACAAATCAGTGAGACAGAAAATAGAATGTCATTAAGAGCACAGATTTTGGAGGCAGACCTGAAGTACTTCATTCATTGAATGGCCTTGTGTGATTTATTTGCTGAGGCTTTCTACTTATACTTTATTGATTAGGTTAGTCTGTTTCTTCATCTGTACATGGGGGTGATAATGACACTTAAGTAAGGTTTTATTTTTTAATTAAATGGAATATTTTAAGTGAAGTGCTTAACACAGTACACAGATAGATACTCCTGTTATTACTAACAAGAGTTATATAGTTCAGAGAAAGCAAAGATTGTTGTGTGCCAGGGGTAGTCAGGGACATTCACAGATGTAATAGTGTGATTTATAAGAAAAAAATATTTTTTGGTCATTCAGAAAATATGTATTTGGTCTTTGTCCATGCTTCCTGGCTCACAGCTCCTAAAACCCTGATAATATCCTAAGTAATGAGGACAACAAAGGTGTCTTTTGTTATATTAATGAGCTAACTTTGGGACACCACCTAAAGATGGGGGCTGGTTGCCAGTCATATGATTAGAGGGTTGGAACTTTCAGTCCCACTCCCCTACCTCCAGTGAGGATGCAGGGGCTGGAGGTTGATCAATTGCTAATGGCCAATGATTTAAGTAATCATGCCTATGTAACAAAGCTTCCATAAAAACCCAAAAAGATGAGACTCAGAGAGCTTCTGGGTTGGTGCAGGGAGAGTGGTGCACCTGGAGAGGGCATGGAAGTTTTGTGCCCCTCCCACGCACCTTGCCCTCCGCATCGCTTCCATTTGGCTGTTCCTGAGTTATATCCTTTTACAATGAATCTAATAAGTAAAATATTTCTCTGATTTCTGTAAGCTGCTCTAGCAAATTAATTGAACCCAAGGAGGGGATTGTGGGAAATTCTGATTTATAGCCTGTTGGTTAGAAATTCAGGTAACACCCTAGACTTGAGACTGTCTTCTGAAGTCCAAGGAGGAGGTTGTTGGAAACCCAAATCTATAGCCCGTCAGTCAGAAGCACAGATAATACCTGGGCTTGTGACTGGCATCTGAAGTGGGTATCAGAGGAAAGAGTCTGGTAGGACTGAACCCTTAACTTGTGGGATCTGACACTATCTCTGGGTAGTGTCAGAACTGAGTTAAATTGTAAGACACCAGCTGATGTCTGAACAGTTGCTTGTTGGAGGCATGGGGACCCCCCCCCCCATTTAAATTGGGTCCAAGAACATCCCAAAGAACAAAGACAGAGGGAATTGAATTACATGGGGGGGAGGATCAAGGGAATGGTCAGGAGAAAAGACTGCATAAGTAAAGATACAGACTTGTGGACACAGGGCAGGATGGGAGAATGCTCACTGAGCATGAGTTTTCAATAAGAAAAGCCAGGAAAAAGTTTCAATGAGAAAACCCCAGGGTTACCATATGGCTTTAATCTTTTATTTATAGAAGATACAAAATTATGAAAGCTTTTCCAGTCCTAATAAGACATCTTCCCTGAAATCTCTTTCCCTAAAATTTTCTGTATTTACCAATGTATTACAATTTTTAATTAAATTCTCCAACAAGGTCTTACGAAATTTGACATAATGTCTTTAATATGGACTAATTCTTATTTCATCATCCAAGTAATTAAAAAATGTTTTCTAAGATTCTCTTCTATAAAAGATCCAAAAATGCAGAGTCCTCTTGGAATTGGTGGGTAAGGTGGTGGTTGGGGATTCTGGGTTTGCACAGTCCTTAGAAGGTTTCACAGAACAATGTCTTTTGATCACAAATGTTTCTTTAGTAACTTCAGTTAAAAAAAAAAAAAAAAAAGAGTCCTTTGTTGCTGACTCAAAGTTTTATCACTGGAGGTCCTCCATTGTCCCCAAGCAGCCCATTCTCCCAGCTGAGGCAGCATATTACCAAAAGCTTGGTCTGCGTGGAGCTGAACTGCAATGACTCAGCCCTTCTCTTATTGTATGACCTTGGGCAAGCTACTTTGCCCCTGTGTGTTTCCTCATGTATAAAACATGGATAATAATAATGCCTACCTCATAAGTTTGTTTGGGAGAATTGAATGAGTTAATATCTATTAAATGCTTCGAGTATTGCCTGGCACATTATAGTAAATGCTTATACACAGATTTGTTAAATATTGTTAAATATTTAAATTTATTGGAAAAAATTAGTTCTATACAAGGTAAGGAGTCAGTTCTCTTTCCCCCAGATACCCATATACATACCCACTTTCCATAATTTCCAGCCCCATGGTAATAGAGGTGCACACTCCTACTTTGCGAATTATTCCAATTTATCTTATGGGCAATAAAATTGACTGGGAAGGATAAAAGTCTTCCAATTGATCACCTTAGTTGAATGCTGTTTTGTTTAATGAGTCGAAAAAAACCTCTCTCTTTTCTCTCTCTCTTTCACCATTGAAGGTTGCAGTTCACCACCCAGAATTAAACATGGACACTTTAGATATACTAATACAGGACTATCATTAACTGATGTGGTCGAGTATGAATGTCAGGAGGGATATATCCTTGTGGGAGAGGCTAAAATCACCTGCACGTTTTTCAAATGGTCAGCACCGGCTCCTCAGTGTAAAGGTAATCCCAGTCCCCTGGGGGCAGAGTAGCACTGAGTGGATAGAACCACTGTGGAGAGGTTCAAAAGTGACTCTGAGAGGAAGCATCCTCCCAGCCAGAGGAAAATTTATCATGTGCATGTGCTTGAGCCTGAGTGAGGTCCACTGTGGTTTAATTCCAAATATCCAAGAAATATCTCCCTCAGATTCTAATACAGGCCAGAACATTTTATGAGACAGTTGACCGATGAGGTTGACCTCCTATTGGGAAAGCAGAATAAGAAAAATGTTCCTGAAGGTTATTTACATCATTTCACT
Organism: Hippopotamus amphibius kiboko; assembly: GCF_030028045.1. Lineage (NCBI taxonomy): Eukaryota > Metazoa > Chordata > Mammalia > Artiodactyla > Hippopotamidae > Hippopotamus > Hippopotamus amphibius. The sequence continues at coordinate 156,104,481 of NC_080188.1, forward strand.
CATAATAACTCCAGGAGTTGAGTTGCTGTCACTGTTTTCACTTTACACAGGGGAAAACTGAGGCAAGAAGAGAGGTCCTGTAGTGCAGAAGTAAAGAGCTCAGAACAACCCCTGGGTTCTCACTCTGGCTCTGCCATTTAAAAGTTGCTGTGTGACTTGGGGCAAGGCATTTAGCATTCCTGTGTCTTAGTTGCCTCATCTCTAAGATGGAAATAGCCATAGTGCCTTCCTCACAGAGTTGCTGAAAGCTTACATGAAATAATGTATGTAAAATGTTTGGCACATAGGTGATTCCAGCCAGAGCTCAGTAAATATTTGCCAGTGTTGGTAGAAGTAGTAGTAGGAGTGGATCAATAATGTAGAAAGAAAAAATAGAGTGCAGCAATATTTTTTATCCCTTTTTAATGATATTATCAGCATTAAAAAGTGTTTTCTCTGAGATACTTAAGATACTAAGAAAATGTATCTTGATTACAGCTCTGTGCCTAAAACCAGAAATAACAAATGGAAAACTGTCTGTGGAGAAGGCTCAGTATGTCAACCCTGAAGCTGTCACCATCAAATGTGACCCTGGCTTTAGGATAGTTGGTTCCCAGAATATCTCTTGCTCAGAGAACAAATCTTGGAGTCCGGATGTACCCAAGTGTGAGAAGGTGAGTAATAGTGAATTTTATGTCTTATGAAACCTCAGAGTAAATTATAGGAAAATGGGATGGCTCATAATATAGAAATAGTATGTCCTAAAGGTCTATCTCAGTTGTGGGGTTAATTTGTAAGGTGTTTACTGGCCCTTTCCACCTTATAACAGGTCATCCCAGGTATGTGAACATAAGTGTCTTATTGACCAGATATCTAGCCTTTGGTATTTTCTCTGATAAATGATGTGCTTTTGCTCCATTTCTAGTTAGGAGAACTAACATGCTTGTTGCTCTTTCAGATGTTTCCTGGGATTCACTCGCTGCTTACACTCCCTCTATGCTTGGCACTGATACTGATTACTACTTAAGAACAGATTATGGATTCAGCTCTCAGGGAAATATTTTGCTAGGATCCAAAGTATTTTTTCTAGAGTTTCTTGCCCGTCAATCACTCCTAGGGTTATCCTTCATCTTCCAGTCTTCCTTCTGCCAGAAGACTTTCTGAAGAAGCACACCCTTTACAAGGATAGGGAAACTTTCTGAAATCACCCTTTTGGTTTCCTCTTTCAGGTAGGCACTAAAGGTTGTAAGAAAGTCTTCGAAGGCCAAAATCTCTTACAGTGTCTCCCAAATCCCTTGAACTCAAAAGTGGCCCTGGAGTTATATAAATTGTCTCTGGAGATTGAAAAACTGGAGGGAGAAATAAACAAAGAGGAAATTGCTTGAGGCTTCTCTTGGATACATGCTCAAGAAAGAAGTTACAGTATCCATATACTTCGCTATGCAGGAGAGTTCTTGCCCAATACACAGTATCTTTTACTTTACTAATTTTTGTTATGTCTTTCTAATTATCCTTTGAATAGCTGTGATTCCTGATGCTCATAATTCACATCTTCTCTCTTTTTGGTCCCTGGGGTTGGATTTATCAACTTTATTGATACATGTTTTATGGCTTAGAATGTAGCGCTTGCTAAATGTTCCATGTGTTCTTGTAAAGACTGTGTATTTTGCTGCTGAGAGGCACTTCCTATAAAGGTCAATTAGGTAAAGTTGGTTGCTAATATGGTTCCAGTCTTCTCTATCCTTGCCGATTTGCTGTCTACTTGTTTTAGCAATTATTGGGAGAAGGGGTATCAAAATTCTCCTTGTAGGTTTGTCTGTCATTCCTTGCAGCTGTTAGTTTTTGCTTCATGTATTTTTAAGTACTATCATTAGAGGCATAAATGTTTAGAATTTGTATGTCTTCATGATAAATTGATTCTTTTATTATTGTTTAATAAACTTCTTTATCTTTCATAATGTTCTTTGTTCTCAAATACACTCAAACATATGTCTGATATTAATATAACCACTTAACCTTTATTTTTCTGTAAATTTCTGGAATTCTGAGAGCCAAAAGTGTGTAATTTTCAGTAGCTACATTTCAAAAGTAGAAATAAACATTTGAAATTAATTTCAATAATATATTTTATTTTACCCAAGTTTGCAAAATATTCTCATTTTGACAAGTAATCAATGTAAAAGTTATTAGTGTTGTATTTAACATTCTTTTCCCCATACCATATCTCCAAAATGTAAATGTATATATTTACAGGATATCTAAATTTAAACTCACCATGTTTGAAATGCTCAGTAACCACATATGGTTAATGACTATCATATTATATAATGTAATTCCAGATTTTCCACAATATAGATGTTAACACATATTAAAATAAAATTTGTGTTTGTGTTTTCATAATTCTGGTGATTATATTTGAGTTTGTAAGTATACCATAGAATCTGGAAGCCATAAAGAAGAAAACTACAAGAATGAAATGCCAGATACAAGAGAGGAGGATGTTTATCTAGGAGTAGATTATGAAATATTACAGGAATGCTAGTACTTAGAGTTAAGGAGTAATTGAGGTTAAAATAACTCAATGCTCTAATTCCTTCAGCTCTTGAAAATTCACACAATAATGGTATGTTACCCAAATTTTAAATATTGAGTTCCTGATTCAGAGACCATTTCTATAATTGTGTACAAACGTGACAGAATTTTATTCCAAGCCATACAGAGCAGCTGTTTTGTGCTATAGACACCAGTGCAGATTTGGGGAACTGGAGATGATGCAGTGCTTCTAAAGTGTCCTGGTGGGAGTGGGATGAGTATATTGAGTGAATAAACCACCTACGATCAGAAAGCTATTTAGAGGAAGCATCTTGTGGCAGATGACAAAGAATGGCCACAGATGCTTCCTGTTCTTGTATCTACATCCTTAATAATACCTCCCATTGGAGGTAGAGGCTGTCTTCATCCCTTGAGTTTGGGCTGATTTGTCATTTGCTTTGGCCAATGGAACAAAAAATAGCAAATATGATGTAAGCAGAGCCTTGCAAATCACTTTGTGCATTAGGATTCCCCCTATTGCTGCCCTTGGAACCCTGTGTCCACCACCATGTGAATAAGTCCAGGCTAACTTGCTGGCTGATGAAAGATATATGCCCCTTCCTTGCCTCAGCTGATAGCAGACATGTGAGGCAATGGCAACTAGCCAGTCTCCAGCCAACTCACCAACTGACCACAGGCACTTGGGAGCTAGTCTAACTGAGATCAGCTGAGCTTGAGCCATACCAGAAAGACTGCCCAGAAGAATCCTTGCTCATAAATAGTTTTAGGCAACTACCTTTTGGGGTTGTTTTGCAGTAAAAGCCAATCAAAATACTTTTCTAATATGTTTGCAGTTTGCTAACTTAAGCCACAGAAAAGATTGAAATTGTCAACTTGGCAGTTATATCAAGTTATCATCCCCAGGCACCTTGCAGGGCTTATTATATGTGGGACAGATTCAGCAGCAAAGGGCTGATCTAGGCTTTGACACATGAAATAATTCACTTTTTGTTGTTTTGTAGAGGTGGCCATTGGTCTGGCCTTTGTAGTGGACTACTCGAGCAAAAATGACAGAGACCTTGAAGGAAGAGGTCAAAGTGCTCACCTGATACATTGTTTCCAACACATGGGAGTAAACCCCAACTCAGGACTTGAGTAGGGGTGGAAAGGAAGTGTGACAGAAGGCTTGTTCTCTTACTACTGCTATAGACTGTCTGATACCAAGAGTTTCTCTCTGTAACAGTGTGAGAGAAATGTGACAAGTGAGAGTACAGACTTCTCCATGGTCCTAACAAGTCAGGCTAAGCAAGGAAGCAGGAAACAACAAGGGTTTCAGAGATGCTACATGCAATGCCCTGGGAGAGCAGTGGTTCAGGGTGAGGGGAATGAGGGAGATAAGGCTATGTCTCAAAATAACACTTATAGAGAGATTAGCTCAAGAAGGCAGAGTAGAAGGGTGTGTGCTCACCTCTTCTTGTGAGAGGACCATAATCACAACTCACTGCTGAATAACTATCAACAGAAAAATGCTGGAACCTATCAATAAAGATACTCTACACTTAAAGACAAAGGAGAGGCCACAGTGAGATGGTAGGAGGATCACAATCATGATATAATCAAATCCCATACCCACTGGGAGGGTGACTAACAAACTGGGAAAGAATTATACCACTGAAGTTCTCCCACTGGATTGAATGTTCTGAGCCCTGTGTTGGGCTGCCCAGCTGAGGTGGTCTGTCAATGGGAGGAGGAGTCCCCAGAGAGTCTGGCTTTGAAGGCCAGTGGGGTTTAATTGCAGGACTTCCACAGGACTGTGAGAAACAAAAACTGCACTCTTGGAGGTCACACGCAAAGAATGATGTGTACCAGGACCCTGGGGAAAAAAGTGGTGACCCTATAGGAAACTGGGCCAGACCTACCTGCTAGTATTGGAGGGTCTCCTGCAGAGGTGGGGGGCAGCTATGGCTCATTGCAGAAACAAAGACACTGGCAGCAGCAGTTCTGGGAAGTACTCATTGGCATGAACCCTCACAGAGCCTACCATTAGGCTCATCAAACAGCCTGTAGGTTCCAGTGCAGATCATCTCAGGCCAAACAACAAACAAGGAGGGAATACAGCCCCACCCATCAGCAGACAAGTGGATTAAAATTTTACTGAACATGCCCCTACCCGTAAGAGGGACAAGACCCAGCTCTATTCACCACCAATCTCTTCCATCAGGAAGCTTGCACAAGCCTCTTAGATAGCCTCATCCACCAGAGGGCAGACAGCAGAAGTAAAAAACAAAACAAAACAAAACAAAACAAAACAAAAAACTACAATTCTGCAGCCTGTGGAATGAATACCACAATCACAGAAAATTAGACAAAATGAAATGGCAGAAGATTATATCCCAGATGAAGGAACAAGATGAAACCCAAGAAAAACAACTAAGTGAAGTGGAGATAAGCAATCTTCCAGAAAAAGAATTCAGAATAATGGCAGTGAAAATGATCCAGGACCTCAAAGAAAGAATGGAGACAAGGATTGGGAAGATGCAAGAAACATTTAACAAAGAACCAGAAGAACAAAAAAAAATAATCAGTGACGAGCAACACAATAATTGAAAAGAAAAATACACTAGAAGGACTCAATAGCAGAAAACTGAGGCAGAAGAACTAATAAGTAATGTGGAAGACAGAATGGTGGAAATCACTGCCACAGAACAGAATAAAGAAAAGAGAATGGAAAGAAATGAAGAGAGTCTAAGAGACCTCTGGGACAACATTAAACATACCAACAATTCACATTATAGGGGTCCTAGAAGGGAAACAGAGAGTGAAAGGACCTGAGAAAGCATTTGAAGAGATAATAGCTGAAAAATTCCCCAATATGGAAAAGGAAAGAGTCACCCAAGGCCAGGAAGCACAGAGAGTCCCAGGCAGGATAAACCCAAGGAGGAACACACTGAGACACATAATAATCAAATTGACAACAATTAAAGACAAAGAAAAAATATTAAAAGCAACAAGGGAAAAATAATAAATAATATATGAGGGTATTTCCATTGGGCTATCAGCTGATTTCTCAGCAGAAACTCTGCAGGCCAGAAGGGAGCAGCAGAATATATTTAAAGTAATGGAAGGGAAGAACCTACAACCAGGAATACTCTACTCAGTGAGGCTCTCATTGAGATTTGACAGAGAAATCAAAAGTTTTATAGACAAGCAAAAGCTAAGGGAATTCAGCACCACCAGATCAGCTTTGCAACAAATGCTAAAGGAACTCCTTTAGGCAGGGAAGACACCAGCAACTTAAAACAGCCTTGTACACATATAGACTGCTATATCAAAACCTCTTGGGAACAACAAACCCCAAAACTACAATTGATACACACACACACACACACACACACACACACACACAAGGCAACCCAAACACAACACCAAATATGGTCATCAACCACAAGAGAACAAAAGAGGAAGAAAAGAAGAAAAACCTACAAAAACAAACCCAAAACAATTAAGATAATGTGAATAGGAATATACACATTGATAATTACCTTAAATATAAATGGATGAAATGCTCCAAGCAAGATATAGACTGACTGAATGGATACAAAAGCAAGACTCATATATATGCTGTCTACAAGAGACCCACTTCAGACCTAGGGACACATACATTGAAAATGAGGGGCTGGAAAAAGGTATTCCATGAAAATGGAAATCAAAAGAAAGCTGGAGTAGCAATACTCATATCAAACAAAATAGACTTTAAAATAAAGAATTTTTTAAGAGACAAAGAAGGACACTACACAATCAAAGGATCAATCCAAGAAGAAGACATAACAATTATAAATATATATGTGCCCAACATAGGGGTGCCTCAATATATAAGACAAATACTAGCAGCCATAAAGGAAGAAACTTACAGTAACACAATAATAGTGGGGGATTTTAACACCCCACTCTCATCAATGGACAGATCATCCAGACAGAAAATCAAGAAGGAAACACAGACCTTAAATGACACATTAGACAAGAGGGACTTAATTGATATTTACATAGAATTCCATCCAAAAACAGCAGAATACACATTCTTCTCAAGTGCATAAGGAACATTCTCCAGGATTGACCACATGCTGGCTCACAAAGCAAGCACTGGTAAATTTAAGAAAATTTAAACCATATCAAGCATCTTTTCCAAACACATGCTATGAGTTTAGAAATCAACTACAAGCAAAAAAACTGTAAAAAACACAAACACATGGATCCTAAACAATATGCTACTAAACAACCAATTGATCCCTGAAGAAATCAAAAAGGAAATAAAAAAAATACCTAGAGACAAATGAAAGTGAAAGTACAATGATCCCAAACCTATGGGATGCAGCAAAAGCAGCTCTAAGAAGGAAGTTTATAGCAAGAAAATATTACCTCAGGGAAAAAGAAAAATCTCAAAAAAAATAATAATCTAACCTTACATCTAAAGCAACTAGATAAAGAAGAACAAACAAAATCTAAAGCTAATAGAAGTAAATAAATCATAAAGATCAGAGCAGAAATAAATGAAATAGAGACAAAGAAAACAATAGCAAAGATCAATGAAACTAAAAGCTGGTTCTTTGAAAAGATAAAATTGATAAACTTTTAGCAGAGTCATCAAGAAAAAAAAGAAGAGGACTCAAATTAGTAAAATTAGAAATGAAAAAGAAGTTACAACTGACATCACAGAAATACAAAGGATCATAAAAGACTACTACAAACAACTGTATGCCAATAAAGAGGACAACCTGGAAGAAATGGACAAATTCTTAGAAAGGTACAATCTCCCAAGACTGAAACAGGAAGAAATACAAAATATGAACAGACAAATTATAAATATTGAAATTGAAACTGTGATTTAGAAACTCCCAACAAACAGAAGTCCAGGACATGATGGCTTCACAGGCAAATACTATCAACATTTAGAGAAGAGCTAACATCTATCCTTCTGAAACTGATCCAAAGAAATTGCAGAGGAAAGAAAACTCCTAAATTCTTTCTTTGAGGCCACCATCACCTTGATACCAAAACCAGATGAAGAAAGAAAAGAAAATTACAAGCTAATATCACTGATGAACATAGGTGCAAAAATCCTCAACAAAATACTAGAAAACCAAATTCAACAATACATTAAAAGGATCATACACCATGATCAAGTGGAATTTATTTCAGGGACACAGGAATTTTCAATATTTGCCAATCAATCAGTGTGATATATCACATCAATGAATTGAAGAATAAAAAACATGTGATTATCTCAATAGATGCAGAAAAAGCTTTGACAAAATTCAGCACCCATTTATGATTAAAAACTCCCCAGAAAGTGGGCATAGAGGGAATATATCTCAACATATCTGACAAACCTACAGCAAAAATCATATTCAACAGTGAAAAGCTGAAAGCATTTCCTCTAAGATCAGGAATAAGACAAGGATACCCACTCTCACCACTTTTATTCAACATAGTTTTGAAAGTCCCAGCTATGGCAATCAGAGAAGAAAAAGAAATAAAAGGAATCCAAGTTGGAAAAGAAGTAAAGCTGTCACTATTTGCAGATGACATGATACTGTACACAGAAAACTACCAGAACTCATCAATGAATTTGGAAAATTTGCAAAATTAACACACAAAACTCTGTTGCATTTCTATACACTAACAATGAAAGATCCGAAAGAGAAATTCAAGAAAAAACCTCATTTACCATCACATCAAAAAGAATAAAATAGAAAAAAGACAGTCTCTTCAATAAGTGGTGCTGGGAAAATTGGACAGCAATATGGAAAAGAATGAAATTAGAACACTTCCTAACACCCTACACAAAAATAAACTCCAAATGGATTAAAGACCTACATGTAAGGTCAGACACTATTAAACTCCTAGAGGAAAACATAGGCAGAACACTCTATGACATCCATCAAAGCAAGATCCTTTTTGACCCACCTCCTAGAATCATGGAAATAAAATCAAGAATAAACAAATGGGACCTCATGAAACTTAAAAGCTTTTGCACAGCAAAAGAAACCATAAACAAGACTAGAAGGTAACCCTCAGAATGGGAAAAAATAGCTGCCTATGAAACAACAGACAAAGGATTAGCCTCCAAAATATACAAGCAGCTCATGCAGCTTCATACCAAAAAAGCAAATAACCCAATCCACAAATGGGTGGAAGACCTAAATAGACATTTCTCCAAAGAAGACATACAGATGGCCAACAAACACATGAAAAGATGCTCAACATCACTAATCATCAGAGAAATGCAAGTCAAAGCCACAATGAGGTATAACTTCACACCGATCAGAATGGCCATCATCACAAAATCTGGAAACCAGAAATGTTGGAGAGGGGGTGGAGAAAAGGGAACTCTCCTGCACTGTTGGTGGGAATGTAATTTGGTACAGCCACTATGGAAAACAATTTGGAGGTTCCTTCAAAAACTACAAATAGAACTACCATATGATCCAGTAATCCCACTCCTGGGCATATACCCAAAGAAAGCCATAATCCCAAAAGAAACATGTACCATAATGTTTATTGCAGCACTATTTACAATAGCCAGGACATGGAAGCAACCTAAATGCCCATCAACAAATGAATGGCTAAAGAAGATGTGGCATATATATACAATGGAATATTACTCAGCTATAAAAAGGGATGAGATGGAGCTATATGTCATGAGGTGGATAGACCTAGAGTCTGTCATACAGAGTGAAGTAAGTCAGAAAGAGAAAGACAAATATTGTATGCTAACTCACATATACGGAATCTAAAAATGGTACTGATGAACTCAGTGAGAAGAACAAGGACTCAGATGCAGAGAATGGACTGGAGAACTCGAGGTTTGGGAGGGGGTGGGGAGTGAAGGGGAAGCTGAGACGAAGTGAGATAGTAGCACAGACATATATATACTACCAACTGTAAAATAAATAGCCAGTGGGAAGTTGTTGTATAACAAAGGGAGTTCAACTCGAGGATGGAGGATGCCTTGGAGGACTGGGATGGGGAGGGTGTGGGGGACTCGAGGGAGAGTGGGGGGGAGTCAAGGGAGGTGGGGAATGCGGGGATGTGTGTATGGAAACAGATGATTGGACTTGGTGTACCCCCCAAAAATAATAAATAAATAAATAAAATTAAAAAAAAAAAAGCAAAAAACTAGAAACAACAACCACCTGAGAAATGGCTGCCTGGACAATGGTGGCCTAAAATAAATAAATAAATAAATAAATAAATAAATAAATAAATAAAATAACTAGGAATAAACCTACCTAAGGAGACAAAAGATCTGTACTCCAAAATCTATAAGATGCTGATGAAAGAAACTGAAGATGATACAAACTGATGAAAGATATATTATGTTCTTAGATTGGAAGACTCAATATTATCAAAATGACTATATTTCCCAAGGCAATCTACAGATTCAGTGCGATCCCTATCAAATTACCAATGGCATTTTTCACAGAACTAGAGCAAAAAATCTTAAAATTTGTATGGAGACACAAAAGACCCTGAATAGCCAAAGCAATCTTGAGAAAGAAAAATGGAGGAATCAGGCTACCTTGTATCAGACTATATTACAAAGCTATAGTCATCAAGATAGTATGGTACTGGCATAAAAACAGAAATATAGATCAATGGAACAGGATTGAAAGCCCAGAAATAAACCCCCACACCTCTGGTCAATTAATCTATGGCAAAGGAGGCAAGATACAATGGTGCAAAGACAGTCACTTCAACAAATGGTGCTGGGAAAAGTGGAAAGTTACATGTAAAAAAAAAGAAATTAGAAAATTCTTTAACACCATACACAAAAATAAGCTCACAATATACTAAAATCCTAAATGTGAGACTGGACACTATAAAACTATTAGAAGAAAATAGGCAGAACACTTTCTGACATAAATCACAGCAATACCTTTTACAATCCAGCTCCTAGAATAATGGAAATAAGAACAAAAATAAACAAATGGGGCCTAATTAAACTCAAAACTTTTGCACAGGAAAAAACCCCATAAATGAAACAAAAATATAACTCATAGATTGGGAGAAAATATTTGCAAATGATGTGACCAACACGGGATTAGTCTCCAGAATTTACAAAGAGCTCATGTGGCTTAATATCATCAAAACAAACAACCCAATAACAAAATAGGCAGAAGACCTAAATAGATATTTATCCAAACAAGACATACAGATGGCCAAGAGGCACATGAAAATGTGTTGAACATCACTAATTATTAGAGAAATGCAAGTCAAAATTACAATGAGGCAACCTCACACCAGTCAGAATGGCTATCATCAAAAAATCCACAGACAATAAATGCTGGAGAGGCTGTAGAGAGAAGGGAACCCTCCTGCACTGTTGGAGGGAATATAAACTGGTACAGCCTCTATGGAGAACAGTACGGAGGTTGCTTAAAAAAACAAAAAATAAAGCTACCATATATCCTGCAATCCCACTCCTGGACATATATCTGGAGAAAAACATCATCTAAAAGGATAAATGCACTCCAATGTTCATTGCTGCACTGTTTACAATAGCCAAGACATGGAAGCAACCTAAATGTCCAATGACAGAGGAATGGATAAAGAAGATGTGGCACATATATACAATGGAATATTACTCAGCCATTAAAAGGAATGAAATAATGCCACTTACGGCATGTGGACCGACCTAGAGATTGTCATACTCAGTGAAGTAAGTCAGATAGAGAAAGAAAAATATAGTATGATATCACTTATAAGCAGAATCTAAAAAGAAATCATGAAAATAAACTTACTTACCAAATACAAATAGACTCAGAGACTTAGAGAACAAACTTATGGTTACCAGGGGGAAAATGTGGGGTAAGAGATAGTTAGGGAGTTTGGGATTGACATGTATACACTGCTATATTTAAAATGGATAACCAACAAGGACCTACTGTATAGCACAGGGAACTCTACTCAATATTATGTAACAACCTAAATGGGAAAAGAATTTGAAAAAGAATAGATACATGTATATACATAACTGAATCACTTTGCTGTACACCTGAACAGTAGAATATTTATACTCCAACATAAAATAAAAAGTAGAAAAAAAAGCCATAGCCCTATTTTTTAAAAAAATTGCAAAAATAAACCATTCAGTTATAAGGCAAAAGAAAAAAAATCCCAAAACCCACAATTATACTTTGTCTTCTTCCAATTTCTCTGAGAGAGAATTGTGTAATAGGTTTGTTGAATAATGAATAATTTTGAGAGGGAGGTAGGCATGAATAGAAAAAAAATTTATTAGAAAAAGTCAGAGAAGATGTGAACTGCACTTACAAGGGCCATATATCTGAAGCACGGGTCTTTGGAAGGGGCTTAGAATGCCCAGCCTAGCCTTGGGGGAGGAAATGGACCAGGGAGCCCACATGATGCCTTCGAAAGCTGTGCAGCCTAGGAATAAATTTAACCAAAGAGGTAAAAAACATGTACTCTGAAAACTATAAGACTCTGGAGGAAAGAAATATAAAACAACACAAATAAATGGAAAGATATATTGTGCTCATGGAGTAGAAGAATCAGTATCCTTAAAATATCCATACTACCCAAAGCAACCTACAGATTCAATGCAATCCTTATCAAAATACCCATGGCATTTTCACAGAACTAGAACAAATAATTTTAAAATTTGTATGCAATCACAAAGGACCCTGAATAGCCAAAGTAATTTTGAGAAAGAACAAAACTGGAGGTATCATGCTGCCAGACTTGGAACAATACTACAAAACTATAGTAATCAAAACAGTATGATTCTGACACAAAAACAGACCCATGGGTCAATGGAACAGAATAGAGGCCAGAAATAAAACCATGTTCATATGCTCAATTAATCTATGACAAAGGAGGCAAGACTACACAATGGGGAGAAGACAGTCTTTTTAAACAATGGTTTTGGGAAAACTGAACAGTGACATGCAAAAGAATGAAACTGGACCATTTTCTTATACCGTATACCAAAATAAATTCAAAATGGATTAAGGACTGAAATATAAGTCATGAAAGCATAAAATTCCTAGAAGAAAATATAGGCAGTAACCTCTTTGACAACAGTTTTAACATTTTTTTTTTTTGTATATATCTCCTTAAGTAAGGATAACAAAAGCAAAAATAAACAAATGGGATTACATCAAACTAAAAAGGTTTTGCACAGCAAAGAAAACCACTAACAAAATTAAAAGACAACCTACTGGGGCTTCCCAGGTGGTGCAGTGGTTAAGAATCCTCCTGCCAATGCAGGAGACACAGGTTTGATTCCTGCTCCAGGATGATCCCACATGCCACAGAGCAACTAAGCCTGTGAGCCACAATTATTGAGCCCATGTGCTGCAACTACTGAAGCCCACGCACCTAGAGCCCGTGCTCTGCAACAAGAGAAGCCACAGCAATGAGGAGCCTGCACACCACAATGAAGAGGAACCCCCACTCACCAAAACTAAAAGAAAGCCCGTGCACAGCAAAAAAAGACCCAACACAGCCAATAAAATAAATAAACAAATAAATAAATTTAAAAAAAGACACACAAAAAAAGACAACCTACTGAATGGTAGGAGATATTTGCAAATGATATATTTGATAAGGGGTTGATATCCAAAGTATATAAATAACTCATATAACTCAATTTCAAAACAAAACAAAACAAAACAAAAACCCCAATCCGATTAAAAAATGGGCAGAGGACTTGAATAGACATTTTTCCAAAGAAGACATACAAATGGCCAACAGGTACTTGAAAATGTGCTCAACATCACTAATCACCAAGCAAATGTAAATCAAAACCACTATGAGATACCACCTCACACCTCTCAGAATGGCTACTTTAAAAAGAGAAGAAACAAGTATTGGCAAGGATGTGGAGAAAAGGGAACCCTCATATGCTGTTGGTGATAATGTAAATTGGTTCAGCCATTATAAAAAACAGTATAGAGTTTCCTTGAAAAAATAAAAATAGAAATACCATACGATTCAGCAATTTCACTTCTGGATATTTACCCAAAGAAAACGAAAACACTAATTAGAAAAAGATATATGTACCCCCACGTTCATTGCAGAACTATTTACAATTGCCAAGATATGGAAGCAACCTAAGTGTCCATCCATGATGAATGGATAAGGAAGATGTGAGATATATATATATATATATATATATATATATATAAAGTTCAGCTGTAAAAAAGAATGAAATCTTCCCATTCTAGCCACAGGAATGGAACTGCAGGGTACCGTGCTAAGTGAAATAAGTCAGACAGAGAAAAACAAATACCATATGATTTCACTTATACATGAAATCTAAAAAACAAGACAAATATAGTCAATAACACTAATAACTTTGTATGATGACAGACAGTAACTGGTCTTATTGATCATTTCATATGTATAAAAATATTAAATCACTATGTTGCACATATGAAACTAATACTGTATGTTAATTATAACCCAATTTAAAAAATCATCTTTAAAAAAAGGAGCAGCAGCAACAGCTGCAAGAACTTGATGTGATCCTTCCCTGGACCACAGGGAAGTTGGTAAGAAATAGGTTGGCTTTTATAGCAAACAATCCCCAAATTTCAAGGGCTTTACAAACAAGATTTATTTCTTGCTATCGCTGCATATCCTTCTTGGGTTGGCAGGGGGAGCTCTGCTCTGGGACCTATGCAAAAGAAGCCTCTGCTGTAGGGTGAAGGAACAGGACAATCAGGCGGGCTTAAGACTGCACATTTTACTGGCAGAAGCAGATCACTTTAAGGGACCTTTAAAGGGAACAAAGAACTATCCTACTCTGTGTCTGGAAGCAGAAGAATCAGAATCATTGGTGAACCACACTAATGACTACGTTACTAGGACTACTGAAATTTCCAGCAAATTCTATAAATCACAAATGCTCATTCTTTTTGGGTTTCTTGTGCATGCCAATCAAGGGCAATTTCTTAGCTGGTCACACATGAAGCAGAGATTATTTTAACAAAAATAGATGGAAAAGCACAAGCAGGGAAGTCAGGAGGATGTATGGACCACAAGATTCAACAGGAGGGGTATGAACTGTTGTTCAGGCCAAGGTTATCTGTAAAAGTAATAAACTGATTATCAAATGTTTATCAATAGAGGACTGATTTCACATATAGTGCACTTATAAACAGTGTAATTTATTTATTCACTTACCAAATATTCATAGAGTGCCTACCATGTGCCAGGCACTGTTCTAGGCACAGAAGATAGAGCAGTGAATGTTAAAAAGCCATTAAAATTAAATGTAGGTATTAAAAAGAATGAGGTGTACTTATATGCACTGATGTGGAAAGATATCTAAAATGTATTAAATGAAAAAAGCATGTTTCAGGACAGCATGTATCACAGGATTCCGTTTGTATAAGAAATTCTTATACATCTCTATATATCACATACATGTATACATAACCTTATAGTGATTATCTCAGGGGTATGTATTTGAGAGATGGTTAGGAAGAGAAAGCATTTATCTGACATTTTGTATTTATGTAAGTGAGTGGTTTATATATATATAATATATAACAATAATCATAATTTTTATGTAAACTAATAATAGTAGAAAACTGCATAATTTTGAAGACCAACAAAAATTACATTTGGCTGCTAAAGAAAGTAAAGACAAAGAGAAGACAGTAGCTGAAGCAGGATGTCAGGTTAAGGAATAAACTGCTATGCTAGACAAGAGGTGGCATGGAGGAGACGGATAGGAGACCAGCCCAAGTTTCTTGATAAAGCCACAGAGGACGAAATTCAGAGCTCAGCTGGAGAAAGTGACCTCATAAAAGAGGATGGACATCTCCATTTTATAGGGGGAAAGAGGAAAGAATGGGTGGGGGATGCTGCTTATTTGTATATGAAACATTATTTATTATAGCTCTGCTTTCCTACTGAAGTAAGAAGTAAGTCCACCTTCTCAAAGAGAGGGAAGAAGTAGGGAGGTCTGCACTTCAAGAAAGGCAGACAAGGATTAAAAATGTTGTAGAACAAAAATGACAAAGACAGAGAGACAAAGAGATTTCCATGAAGGATATATGCATTTTCAAATTTCTAATCAATGCCAAGTCTATTTACCTGCCCTGTCATCACAAGCAGAAAGTCCCCAAGCAGAAGGCTCAAAGGGCCTCAGAGGGCATTCTGTTTCCCATTCCAAGTCTTTGACCGTGGCAGTGATAGCTTGGTCCTGACTGGATCTCAGTGGGACCTCCAAATCTGTCAAAAGCTGGCTCCACAAATATCACCAACACAACCTATTGATATGTCAAAGCTGTTTATTGCTTACTGCATTAAGAGAATGATGCCTCGCAAAGCTTTGGCAGTGTCTCAAAGAGGGAAAGGTAAGGGCAGAATTTATTGAGGTTTGAACATTTAATTCAAGGCAGGTCTTTCAAATCCTCAGTTAGGATTGGGTGAAGATCATGATACAACAGTTTAGGATTGGTAGAAGTAAAAAAGGTGAGGATTTAAAGGTGAAGGATTCAAGGAATCCTAGGATGACTTCTTAAGGAAGTTCTTGTAATGAACAATCCAACCATTTGCTTGGACAGTAAACTCCTATAAGAATCAGGTCATGCTAATGAAGACAGATGAACAGTACTGAGTCCCATTCCTATAGACAGTGACCTGTGGCTTTGGTTTTCAGTGTCCAATTTCATTATAAGGGTAGAGAGTTTGTGTGTGCCCATCTTTTCTGTTACTCTCATTTAATTAGAGTTAAATAAAATATTTGTCTTGCATTTATTTTAAAAAAGTGTTGTAGAACATGTAAGAGCAACCTTATTGAAGAGGAAATTTTCAGAGGGTCAGAGTTGAAGGGCCAGGTGAAGTTGGTGACATAAATTTATAGTGGCATCAATCTGCTTAACTTTATGTTTTTGTTTTTCCCCAGAGCTCTATTGGCATAGAACAACTGAGCCCTGATGCATTTAAGCTTGGGATTTTGTTAGATGCATGTGATGAAAGGACAAAGGGGCAAACAGTTTAAGATACTGATAAAAGATTGAAATGTGCGCCACTGACTCAGTCTGAAGAGGGGCTGATGAAGTTGGGGGAAAACGATCTGGATAGCTGGAAACTATTCAGAATGAACAAACTGGAAACACGAAAGATTGTGGTCACAGAATGGCATATCTGATTTCTTCATTCTTTAGGTGAAACAGTTCTGGATAATGACCAAGTCTAGGATGGCCATTGGAGAGGGTGCTGAATGTCACTGAGTGAGGAGAATGTCACTGCAGACACAGAGCTTGAGGAACTGAGAGGCCAGGCCCTCACTTGAGTCATTCCCTGACCTTACATCTCTCAATTTTGTAGCCAGGGACAGGGAGCAGAGATGGGGATAGAGTGATGTCAGGGAAGGTGAGAAGTATTTGGCAAGGTATAATTTAGGTATTCCTGAGTCCTCTAGTCTTACTGCTGTTTATTGCCACTCAAATCTCTAGGTGGTCTCTAATAATGAGATCCCTGGTCCCTGGAGATCAGGGTTCTCTGCCTTAGCTCCTGCCTCCTGGGACCTGAAATTCCATCACTGGCCTCATTGATCACTGCTCCAGGTCCTCCAAAGGGCAGGGCTTGGATATTTTGCTATAACTCTGTTTCCTTTGTCATGCCATTTACTAGGTCTAGCTTGTGGCCATAGTGTATTCACAGTGGGGTACCAAGAGAGGATCAAGCCTACTCCCTCCAGGAGGTAGCAACCCTTGAGGGCCAATTAGTAGAGGTTCTGCTGAAGATGTTTTCCTTCTCTCACAGGTTCTGCTTTTCACAGCCCTCCCAACCCTCCCAGGGCTGCGCCTATTCAGAATTTGTATGAGAGAGTAACCTAAAGTCATTTTAAGGCTTACTATGGAATTTCTATCTTTTGTGAGCAATATGGGCTTTTGGGATGATTAGAAGACATGGTATTTTTAGTGTCCATCCTGGTGGGGAAGGTGGGAGAAATTCGTGGTTATCCATGTGGAACCTAACATTCTTGATGTTGAAGATCACAGGATGGTTCTGAACACTATTTGGAGGCACATCTCACAGGGCATTTTAGCTAATGCTATTATTGTTTTTTTCTACCAAACTAAAGAGGATCATGGAAAGCCATGTTTGATGACTGCTTGCCCAGACCCCATCTAGGGATAATCCGAGCAATTAGGGTACTCTCTGGAAATGTTGAGCAGGGTCCAGTGTGTCTCTGGTGATGCACCTACAACTGACATCCTTCAATTCACCATCACTTGTGACGTGTGCACCCAGGCCAGGAATGCATATGCCTACCCCTCCCCATGTGTCCCAGGAAAACCATCACATTGTATTTCACAATAGAACAACTCACCCCTCCAGCCTACAGTACCATTTTAGTGATGTAGCTACCAGGGATGCACCCAGTAGTCTCAGTACTTGACCACAATTTGCTATTCAGCTTTGTAATGTGGAAGGCCAAATAACTGAATGTCTCTTGCAACGTAATTCCTGGCATCCCTGAAGACCATACCAAACACATCTAATCAGAATAATAGTGGTGGTAATGTCTAAAAGAATGTCATTCAGATTTATAATCAGTACCAAACATTCTCTCTTAAGCGTAGGTAGGTATTCTAAATGTAACTTAGGGTAAAAGTACTTTATACTAAGATTCTATCAGTCAGTTGAAGGATATATCTATATATCTATATCTATATACAGATAGATATATATATACACCATACAAGTATTATCAAGATAGATAGATATATATACCATACAAGTATTATCACAAATATACCCTGTGATTAATGATGACCATTAAAGCTGTTGATTGTATATTATTTTTTAATATTTAAATAAGTAGAGAAATAGTTTGATAGTTAATATAAATACTGGCAGTACATAATATAGATAACTTTAGGGAAAACATAATTTTTCATCCAACAAACATCTCATATATTACACAAGGCAGAATAATAGATTAGATTGTATCGGAGTGATCATTTTTATAACATTGCTTGGTATAGTGGCACTTGGGTTAAACAAAATGACTGTTAATGTTACTGTGTGAGCTAAATCGGACTCCATGTTAAATCTGTTTCTTTGACTTAACCTTTGCTTTTTGTTGCTTTTGTTATTGTAATCATACATGTTAGCCTGCCTCTGGGAACACTGCCCCTCTGCCTGAATGTGGAACTAAAGTGCCTCTATTCAGCCCGCCAGTGGACAATCTGCTCTGCCCATCTGTGTGAATGGCTGAAATTAACATATCCCCTCACCAAGGCTGGTCATTCCCGGAGATCTTTTGTAAGACTGATGGCCCTTTAATTTTACTTCCCCACAGCCCCTCCCTCTCTGGTTCTATAAAACAAACTAGCATCCAGACCCCAATAAGATGATTTTTTGAGGAGACATTAGTCTGCCATCTTCTCAGTTTGCTGACTTTCTGAATAAAGTCGTATTCCTTGCCTCAACACCTCGTCTCCGATGCATTGGCCTGCCGTGCGGCCAGCAGAGCAAGCTTGGACTCGGTAACGTTAATAGATGAACTAAATTATTTTATTTCATTTAGGCCACTGCATTTTTAAGAGCAAATGCTATAAGGAACTCAATGAAGCAGAAAGGAGAGGAGAATGTCAATGGTGGCCACTTCAAATGTGACAAAAAAGAAGACTTCTAAATCATAGTTAACATTCATTATATATTATCATCAATCTGATATAATCACTTATTACAAGACATATGAAAGGGAAAAGAAATTGTTAAGGAAAAATGAAGTAGCCCCAAATATCTTGCTCTTCTTCTGATGTCAGTTGAAAGCGAAGACCTCCAAAGTGTCACAAAGAAGTGGTTCAGTAACCTTAGGAAAAATTGAGCAGCTGGCAGTGCTGATAAATTCTTGTTCCTGCATGAGAATATCAAGCTTAACAATTTTGACTATTAAATATTTATAGTATATTTGAAATAATTGTTCAACTGATTGGGGTGAGAAGTCTAATTTTTTCCTGCAGCATCCAAATGCATTCCATGATATCGATATCAAGTGTTTGTCTCCATTTGTTCAACTATTATACTTTAATACTTGGCCATTTGGCATTAGAGCAAAATGTATATTTGATGTACCCTTAGAAATGCACTTTGCAAAGTGGCACACTTCTAACTTAAAACTAAACTTCCAGCTTTTCCAGGCATAGTTCATTCTGCTTCCAGGGGCCGCCTTGTCATTTGCATAGCTTTAGCATCCTCTGCTCAAAATTTACATTAAAATTCATTCTAAAATGTGCTCTCCACATCTGTGTTTACTAAACAGAGTCAGATAAAATGTAGTAACTGTTCTGGAATAGTTTCTTACAGTTACTCACCATGCAGGCAAAGATAATTGGGTATCAATTTGCCAGTACAGTGTTTTTTTTCTACTTCGCCTTTATCCTCTTATTCAAAACACATCCATTTTATATAAAGTATCATCTTCATCATTTACACTTGACCAAACCAAGGAACACCACCAAAACCTCAGCTTCTTTTTAATACCTGATAAGATCTTTCTGGAAGGCCTTCAGAGATTCTCCAAAAGGCCAAAGAAAAGTACAAAACATATTCAGTCACTCAGAACCTGAAGGGGAGGAACCAAGTCACTAAACTCATTTACCCCCTTTTTGTGCATATGTAGAATGCCACTGTGATGAGTCCAAAATAATTGATTCAACTACTTCTCAGCTACTTCTGTTCCCAGAGCTATATAGCCTGGGCCAAGGTGAGGCAAGTGAACCACTCATCTTTGGCATAAAATTTAAGGTGGCATCAAAAACTCGATAATTAAGACAAATAACTTTTTAGTGCAATGTTTCTAAAAGTCAAAATTATTGCATAAAACCTCATAATGAACAGCTCTGTAGAAAAATGAAAATTGGTCTCATCCCTGCTCAAATATATGGCATCATCATGATATTATGATTTATAGCAAATATATATTTTGGTCTTTGACTACAGTTCCTGGCTCACAGCTCCCCAAACCCTTGGAACTTCCCTAGCGATAAGAGCAATGGGAGCATCTTTTGCTTTACTATTTGGTCTGCTGCCCTCCGCTCCTGAAATGGCTACAGAGCTATGAAGGTGAAATGACTGTCTTGCTATTCATAATAAGCACCTTTCTGTCACACCTGAATTTATGTTAGTGAAGTGACTTTTGGAAAGTCTCTAAGGATGGGGGCTTATTGCAAGGGGAACTGAACTTGTGATTACAAGATTTGAACTTTTAGCCCCATCCCTCAACCTCAGGCGAGCGGAAGGAGATTGGAGACTGAGTTCAGTCACATTGGCCAATCAATTAATCAATCATGCATATGTAATGAAGCCACCATAAAACCCCAAAAGGATGAGTGGGGTTCAGAGAGCTTCTGTATTGGTGAACACAGACAGATTTAGGGAGAGGGCACAGAAGCTCTGTACTCCTTCCCATGTACCTTGCACTATACATCTTTTCCATCTGGCTATTCCTGAGTTATATCCTTTCATAAAAAAAAACAGTAATCTAGTAAGTAAAATGTTTTCCCAAATTCTGTACGCTACTCTAGCAAATTATTGAACTTGAGGAGCAGGTCATGGGAACCTTAGGTTTATGGCCAGTTGGTCTGAAGCACTGGATTTATGATTGGTGTCTAAGGAAAGGAGGAAGTCTAGTAGGACTGAGTCCTTAACCTAAGGGATCTGATACTATCTTCAGGTGGACAGAGTCAGAACTGAGTTGAGTTGTAGGATATCCAGTTGGTATTGAAAATTTTTTGATGTGTAGAAGTATCAGAAGCTAATTAGTGTTGTAATGAAGATACTGAGAGTCGGGGAGATGGAGGAGGTGTGTTTTTCCTTAGTAGAAAAAATGCAGATTAGTTTAATTTCTGCTCATCTATATGCTGATATCATCTAGAAAAAAACTCACCAGCCCTTTCTGGTTTTGTCATATATCTGTACAAAACTTTGTGAAATGTGAATGCAAGCTACACAAAGCAGTGATACCAACCATCAGAAAGAACCAGTTGGCTGACAATTCCTTGTCAGTTAGAATTCTGAAACCATAAAAAGCGTGATGTAACACTGTTACCTGAAATGAGTGATTTAATTTATTTTCTAAATTTAAATACCTTAAATATATCTCCAAAGAAGTTTCCTGGTTTGAAAAGCAACAACAATAATACATAGATAATAAATAAAACTGAAGAAAGAATATGAACAGTGCTAAAGAAGAAAACACTTTTGGAACATGAAAGCCAGAAATAAAAAGTCTCCTAAAAATATTTCAAACAATAGTTGATGACTATATCCACAAAAGTGACCACTAGCCTTTGTAAGCATGACTGATAATTTTTAAATAAATAATACCATAATTTCAAATAAATTGCTGTGCCACATTCAGTGTAATGTTAAGAATACAAAATCTGGAATCCACTGTCAATTCAAGCTATAGGTCCTCCATCTACCTTCTGTGTGTCCTAACCTTTCTG
Organism: Hippopotamus amphibius kiboko; assembly: GCF_030028045.1. Lineage (NCBI taxonomy): Eukaryota > Metazoa > Chordata > Mammalia > Artiodactyla > Hippopotamidae > Hippopotamus > Hippopotamus amphibius. Next base: position 156,126,497 of record NC_080188.1, read on the forward strand.
TGTCTCAGTTTCCTTATTCATAAAATGAGGATTTAAAACTTATTTACCTTACAGAGCTGTGGCTACTAAAGAAACAGATATTTATAGACCACCTACTCTGTGCTTTTATAATGAGGTGAAAAAAGCAGACAAAGGTTGCTGCCTTGTGGAATTTATATTCTGGAAAGAAAAGACAGAGAATGAACATTAGCACAATAAGGAAGTAAACAGCAAAAAAAAATAGGATGACAGATGAGGGGGCACCAGGGTCAAACAAAATTGATTGCAGGTCATCGAGCATTTTAAAGTTAAGAAAAGGCCATTAGTGAAAGGTTATAATGGAGGGGTGAGGTCCAAGAGGAAGACAAAGAAGGGAAATAAAAGAAATATGTCCACAAGAGCAAAGAGTGCCATATGAGAGTGTGGTTATAGACAGGAATAATCTGAGGAAGAAATACATTGGGGTTACACTGAATGCTTCCACCTCAGTCAAGTGGGATGGGAGGTTGTCCAAGGGTGGGTCAGGTGACAGATGACTGGTAACAGATGTGGAGCTATGCAATTTACATTCTACAAGAAGTCATGCCATGGCTGCTGTGGACACAACCTTAGAAACCGAGCGGATGACTCAAGAAAATGCATGAACTTTGTCTCTAAAAATAGATGACCTACGGGGGAAAAAGAGGAAGGAAAAACAGAGGATTTATATTACAATTCTAGAAAAAACACAGCCACCTATTTTTAGTTTTTTGCTCCATAAAAGTGGTTTTCCTCCTAACCCTTTCTCTCTCTCTTCCGTTGGCTCCGACTGTCTCTTGCAAGGAACTGTATGATGGTAGTCAGAACAGAGGGGAGAATACACCCAGGGTGACCTTCCTTGTGTTGCTGTTTTCCTTGGCCTTACTTTCCTGTTGTTACACACAGACCACTACCCACCAGTGCTAGCTCCGATTTCCCTCTTGGGTGGTCACCGCTGTGTTGATTCTACTACAGTACTGCTCTGGTCACAGCTCCCACAGTTTCCATCCTGCTAGAGGCTGCTGCTCCCTACACTTTCTCATCAATAACCCCTCCACTGAGACCTGCAGTTCTCTCCACTCCAAGTGGATGAACATTTCCACAGGCTGTGTCACATCTTTCAGTCCAATTTAGATAATCCAGCCTCTAAGCAATCATATTTCTTTTGATCCCTAAAAAGCAGCCTTGCTTTTTAAAAAACATCTTGCCCCTTCTGTCTATGACCAAATTCTCCTACAGACTGAGTCTGAGTGAGGGATATTTGTGTTATATCCTCCTGTGATAGAACTTGAAATTTCCTCCTACCTGTGAGCAATGTTCCAGGCAATGTTAAATCTTTTTTTAATGTAGCTATTAAACCTAGGTATCCAGGAACCTTACTCTAAGTTTCCATCAATCCTTATGGCATTTACCTAAGGGACTAAATGATCTGTCTTGATGTCCCAGAGTTCTTACAAAAATATATAAATCAAGACTTCCCTGGCGGGGCAGTGGTTAAGAATCCACCTGCCAATACAGGGGGTATGGGTTCAAGCCCTAATCCAGGAAGATCCCACATGCCACAGAGCAACTAAGCCCATGTGCCACAACTACTGAAGCCTGTGTGCCTAGAGCCTGTGCTCCGCAATGAGAGAAGCCACTGCAATGAGAAGCCTGCACACCGCCTCGAAGTGTAGCCCCCGCTGGCTGCAACTAGAGAAAAGCCTGCACGTAGTGACAAACACCCAACACAGCCAATAATTAATTAATTAATTAATTTAAAAAAAATCTTATGACTCAGAAATGTTTAAATATGTATATATGTATATATATAAATCAGATCCCACTATAACTCCAGATACAAAAGATATTTAAGCAACAAAGTCCAATGGGAAACGGATGTTGGTTAAGTATGTTAAGGGGTACTAATGGCTAAGACAAATAAGCTCTTACATTTCAGTGGTTTAATAAGTTGAAGCTTCTTTCTTCATGTTGTAAATTCCAAGAAGGTCATTCCTGGTCAGCTTTCCTCCAGGCAGTGATCTGGGGACTTGGGCTCATGCTCTTGGGTCTCCATCATTTTAAACAGGTGGTTTACAAAGTCACTCTATTTATCTGCATTTATCTCTTTTTCAGGAGGGAAAAGAGAATATAAAGAAAATAGACTTATGTCTCAACCACCTCTTCCTGGAAGAATTATACCTCATCTATGCTAATATTCCCTTGTCTTTAAAGCTGTCTGAGCAGCTTCTTCACAGCTAAAACTGTTTTCTAAGGAAGAGGATTGCAGATCTTTGGTGGGCAGCTAGCCATTTCTGCCACACTTCCAGTGAGTCAGATTTTCATGGTTCTGGATCTTTCCTCAGGAGTACTGTAGCCTGGGCCCAAGTGCAAAGTATGCAGACAATACTAAAAGTATTCCAGAGTTGGAAAATGGCAGGGCAGTTATGGCAGAGGGTGGGCAGGACTGCCTACTTGACATCTCCACTTGGAAATCCCATAGGCATCTCAAATTTAATGTGTACCAAGAGGAGTTCTTAACCTACTCTGTCTGCCATATTTGACCCATAGATACTGTTAAAAAGAAATAACAGGCCCCAAATGGAGTCACTTGTTGTAAGCCCTATGTCTGCAAACCAAGTCTTAATACTTAACCTAACTGCATTATCAGCCAGTCCCAGGAATGTGACTTTTAACCAGTTAGTCTTGAATTTCCTGGTCAGTACTAGTGAGTAATCTGCCTTCCCCCAAAGGAAATTGACCTTGCCAGAAATAGTCCTTTCTTTTCTTTATGATGTTCTTGTGTCATGACCCTTCTGACTATAAAAGCCTTCCATTTTGTACAGCTCCTCAGAGTATCTTTTTATTTACTAGATGGGATGCTGCTCGATTCATGAATTGTTGAATAAAGCTAATTAGATCTACAGATGTACTTGGTTGAATTTTGTTAACATTACAGAACCTCTCCTCTCCCCGTCATGACCATGTTAGTGTGTAATATTATCACCCACCCAGGGCCCAAGTAAGAATCTTGGGAATAATCCTTGATTTCTTCCCTGCTTTCAGATTCTCTATTTAATCTTGTCTCACTTTCTGTTGATTCTACTTCCAAAGTACATTTCTATCTCTTCTGCCATTTCTCTAGTCCAAACCATCATTATCTCTGATTTATAATAACTACAATAGCCTCCTAACTGTTCTCCCTACTTCTACTTTTGCTCTCTTTAACTCATTTTCCACTGACAAACCCAGAGATCTTTTTAAAATGCAAATTTTATTATATTAATCTGCTTAAAACTCCTAATGACTTTCCATTACACCTAGAACATATTTCAAACACCGTAACACGGTCTACAAAATCTTGCATAATTAGAATCCTATCTAACCCTCCAACCTCATTTGGAGCCACTTTCTTGCTTGCTCCTGACACACTGGCCTTTTCCCAAATACACCCGACACTTTCCTATCTCAGGCCCTACATTCATGTTATTTCTCCTCATTCATCATACCTTAACGTAAATGCCACTTCCTCAGAGAGCACTTTCATGACCCTCCCAATCTAAAGTGGTCCCCCCCCATTATTTTCTTTCAGTACTTTTCATAAGTCTTAATTTGTTATTTTGTAATTACATATTTGTTCGTGCACTTATTAATATGTCTCTCCTGTTAGACTGCAAATTCCATGAAGGCCGAGGTCATGTGTATTTTCTTCCTCAATCATATTTCAGCCCTTAGTGCATAGAGCATGTTTAAAACATATTTGTTGGAAGAATGAATGAATAGGTGGATTATGGGAAACTACTGAAATACCTGGATTCAGGGTTAAATTGGGAATTGTGTAATTATAACAGACTGAGTGAAGAAAATTTTGATCGAAAGATTCTGGTGAGAGTCAAAAGTTGGTCTAGTGGTTATAGGACAATGGAACATGTGTGGGTAAAGATAGAAGAAAGCAAGGGAATGGTTCATAGGAGAGTATGGGGATGGAGTTCAGGGGTTTTGAGATAATTAGGGTCAGAGTGGGGACATGCTAGTGGGAAGTGCAGAGCTGATAAAGATCGGCAGAGCAGGAGAAACAGGAACTGAGGCACAAAGATGTCAAAGAGGCCAAAACAGTGGATACATATAGACCTGACACATACATGTTTTTAAAAGGTTGGTTCATTGGATAAAGAAGATGTGGCACATAAATACAATGGAATATTACTCATCCATAAAAAGGAATAAAATGGAGTTATTTGTAGTGAGATGGATGGACCTAGAGCCTGTTATACAGAGCAAAGTAAGCCAGAAAGTGACAAACAAATACCATATACTAACTCATATATATGGAATCTAAAAAAATGGTACTGATGAACCCCACTGACAAGGCAAGAATAGAGATGCGGATGTAGAAAACGGACTTGAGGACATAGGGTGGGGGGTGAAGGGGAAACTGAGACGAAGTGAGAGAGTAGCATTGACATATATACACCACCAAATGAAAGCAGATAGCTAGTGGTAAGCTGCTGCATAACACAGGGAGATCAACTCGATGATGGGTGGTGATTTAGAGGGCTGGGATAGAGAGGGTGGGAAGCAGTCGTGGGAGGGAGGGGATATGGGGATATATGTATAAATACAACTGATTCACTTTCTTGTACAGCAAAAACTGGCACAACAGTGTAAAGCAATTATATTCCAATAAAGAGCTTAAAAAAATGGTTAGTTCACAAAATGAATGATAGTATCAGGAATTTGGATGGAGAACAAAAATGGGAGAGCAAATGTCATCAATAAAAGCCATTTTGGGGAATTTCCTGGTGGTCCAGTGGTTAAGACTCTATGCTTCAACTGCAGGGGGCACAGGTTCCATCCCTGGTAGAGGAACTAAGATCCTGCATCCCACATGCTGCACAGGGTTGTGGCCAAAAAAACAAACCAAACCAAAACAAAAAAGCCATGTGAACAGTGGGTTAACATTCTGGAAGTAAGTAAATATAATGATAAATGGTTGGAAAGACTTTTAATAAAAATAGATTAATGGGTTGAAAGGCACAAGAGGATAGAAATTTCTCTTCCATCAAAAAACAAATGGGAGTGGAAGATGGGGATTTCACAAGGAAAGGCAAGCTGGGTATGAAGTAACATCAAGATAGCTAGGTTTCTGTTAAGAGGCAATCGAGGTGAGCCTGTCTAACAGGCCTGCTGTGGGTGTAGGCCTAGTAGGAAAGTCTGACAATGGAGAGGAGGGTTGGATTATTTTGACGGGAAAGCAGGGGTGATGGTTTTGGTTTGTTTGATTTTGGTTTTTTTTTTAGGTTGGGTAGAAGAAGTAAAGAGCAAGGATGAAGGAAATTAAAGGCTTAAGTAGTAGGCTGGGAACAAAATTTGGCAAAAGGGCAGAGAGGAACAAGCTAGAGCACATCCTATTGGCTAAGGAGGTTGAGGTAGGTGGCAGGAAGGTTCGAAGTTGATAGCTTTATTCATGTAAGCATAGTGTATTCCAAATAAACACTCCTGAATTTAATGAGACATTCGAGAGCTGAGCAACAAATGTTTTCTAGACTCGTTTCCTTTTCCAATAAATAGAAACCATTTTGTTGTTGTCTGAATTCATGTTTATGAACTTGGTGGAATCAATAGGTCAGAAGTCCATATCCTGCTTTTCTCAGGCTTCAGAGGCCAAGCGATGGAAGTGGAGCCTTTTGTTTCAGTTTATTCACCATTGTTTTTAAAGAAGGGGAAGTTCTGGCCATAAGTCAGCAGATTCCTTTTTCTACTCATTGGCTTCTTGACATTCATCATGCAGTTAGAATAACTGAACTTACAATGAGAAATATTAATGACCAAATATCTAATTGTTTATTTTGGGAACTTGAGTTTGTCCATTGCAAGCCCAGTTTCTCCCAACTGACAACACATACCTTGTCCTTGCAAAGACTCATGCAACCTTATCAAATATATTCAGGGTCCTGTGTACATTTGGGCAAGCTGATCTCATGAGACCAGAGTAAAGGAAATATTTTATTGATGGAAATCTTATACAAATAAATCAGTAGTTGTCATTTTATATAAACAGTATAGTAGTGGAAAAGTCATCAAGCCTCTTTGCTTCAATAAACACTCTAATGATATGAACCCAATGACAAGCTACTGGGAAGGAAAAAACTTAGTAGTTTTCAATGTTAATTCAGGGGTGGGGGATAGCTTATATGATTTTTATAGGGGAAGTATAGATTTTGAACTGCCCCTGTCTCTTCACCCACTCTCATTTTATGGATGGGGAATGCTATATTAATTAATCATTTATAGTATTTTATACTATTGGACCTCTACGGGAGGAAGGCATCTTCTGGTGTGTGGGAGTAGGAGACTCACCTAAGGAATGGAGTTGTTCATGGCATCAATCACGACTAAGGTATGTGTTTCTCTGGTATAGGGATGGAAAGATTTTCCCCTACCCTTCTATGGTTTTTTTGGCTGGCCTGAGAATTAAATTGACATGAGACAGATTAATAAGAGAAAAGTAAACAAAAGTTTAATAACATATATACATGGAAGAGACCCGGGAAAACTAACTTGTCAAAATGGCCTAAGCCCTCAATTTAGATACCGTCTTCAGCTAAAGACAAAAGAGGATGTTGGAGGTGGTGGTTTGGGACTTCAAAGGGGACAAAGGCAATTCATATGGAGATGGAAAATCAGTTGTTCGATAAACAAATGTTTGCTGGGCTTTTCAGAGACAATGGGACACAGAGTGGACTCTGATCTCTCCCATCACACCTAGCCCATATTCTTTACAGATATCTCTGGTAATAGCTCTATTCCAAGAACAGGTCCTTTATCAAAACTGAAATTTGTTTAGGCAGTTAAAGGGGAAGAGATAACAAGAGAAACTTCCTGAATCTTCTATTTCCTAAAAATAATTAGGCTAAATTAATCCTCATGCCAAAGAGACCATTTTGTGGTGGCAAATTTTGCTGCCTACACTGATCAGAACCTAGAAGGAGGCCCTGTTGGTGCTGGTAGAGAGGGGAGGAAGAAGCCCTGGGGATGGAGTAGAAACCCATCTCTCTTGATCTTGACCACAATATAGTCAGGATATCTAGAAGGAGATCAGCATGTAAAATGATTTCCTCCATTGGCAGCTGAGCCAGAGCTTTGTAAGTCAGAACACAGGCAGAAGGCTATAAATTTGTGTCAGCCATTTAGGGTTAAGTAAAACCATCTCAAATAGGATGTAAAATAGGACACGTTTTATAATTCCTGGCTGCACACTGGCACACACAAAAGTAGAAAATTGTAGTTTACATGCCACAGAGTTTTCGTGCATTTTAGGTTCCTGTACTTTTTGGTTTTAACTGGCATTTAGAAAAGCTTTTGTGAAAGTTCCAAGTTCCACTCTGTCTTAGCTATGCTAAGGGGGAAACAGAGAAAGGAGTTTGTGTCCACACTTTGGCCAAAATGAAATGGCACGGAGTTCAAGCAGGGGTCAGTATAGGGTGGTAGAAACAACCAAAAGGTGAGACCCTGGAGCAGAAGGTGGATTGGAGGAGCAGAACCACTTGGCTAGCTATTGGACTCATTTGAAAATTCTCTTATAAAATGAAAGCTTAGAAGCACTTCATTTCCTTTTACTAATGGATTTGGCAGTTCCTTTCCAAGCAAACCCAGACCTCTAAAGTGAAAATATCATCATAGTCTTGGGAAAGATTTATTACTGACCTTTCACTGTTTTCATTCCAGGATAGTAGATCATCAAACAGCTGGGTGAGATGATCTCTCCCTTTAAATATTAAACAATCTTAAGTGATTTGTGCAGAAATATTTGACCTCTTAGATATGCAGGAGACATTTATTACAGTTAGAGCTTGTCTCATTAATACTTAAGGTCAGTAGTTGCTTACTCTTAAATTTAAAAAAATATTTTATTTTTCACCTGGACTGGGCTAATGCTGGAACTTCTGTCATTAACAATGCATTTGTGTTAATCATCACTATTTTCTGCATCTTCTTAAAAGGATTTTGTCTCAGTGAAAAGTTACCAGGCTCCATTTGTTTGTAACATGTTTTTTGAAATCTGGAATAATAGTAAAAAACTGGCCAATTTGTGGTGGAGAATGCAATGGAATCTATCAGGGCAAGGGCTGAGGAGGGGGTAGATATGGAACCACGAGCACAGGAGGCACACTTAGGACAAATGACCTATGTCTGATCTACTTAGAATTGGTCATAACTGTCTTTTTCTGGCCAGATTTCCTTTCAGTTTAAAAATGGGCATGACCTTTAGGATTGCAATCAAAACGTCATTAGGATAAATATCATTTAACAAACTTTTAATCCCAATTTTCATCATAATTTATGTAACTTCACTATATTATCTGTTTTACTTTGTTTTCAATGTCACTGTAGCCGGAAAATATGTTCTGTCCCCTCCCTTCCTCATCATAATTTATGTAACTTCACTATATTATCTGTTTTACTTTGTTTTCAATGTCACTGTAGCCGGAAAATATGTTCTGTTGCCAGGCTGAAGGATGAGAATGGCGAGAGCAAACTGAGTGCCTCATGTTAAGAATATTACCGGCCAGCACTTCCCAGATGATGCCTGTTTGATTTTACTGCCGTGAGTCTCTTGAAGATTAATAGCCAGGACCACGAGAACAGTTTACTAGTGCTGCACTTGTTAAAAAACAAAATTCAACTGAGTAAACCTGAAGATCTAATTGACTTTATTAGGTGACTCATAAATCAGGCAGCATCCTTTCCAGCAACTAGAAGGGTGCTCCGAGGGGCTGTACAAGATGGAAGGTTTTTAAGGAAAAAAGATGGGGCAAGGGAGCTATTAGCAAAAGAAAAGAATTATTTTTATTCCAGGATGTCTTTTTGGGGGGAAGAGATGGGAGGGGTTTTATCATGTAGATTGCGTCTTCCTGGGTGGGGTGGGGGGTGGGAATGGAGAGGGCCCAGGCAAGAGATTACCCTATTGGTGGACCAGAAAATTTCATAATGGCTGATCAAGATTATATTTCTGGGGAAGGTTGAAACTGCAATTAAGTCAGGTACTAAGTCTAGGTTTGGAATCATGGGTTTTAGCACCATTGACACTACTTTGGACCTGTGATTTTTCTTTTTAACAGACTTTAGAGTGTAAAACATTGGGGGAATCAATTTAGCCTGATGGGACTGCTGCAAAAGGAGAAGGGAGGAAGAATTCTTTATTCATCAAGCAAATATTTAATGAGTGCTTAATACAGGGTTATTGGAACATGTGTTACTAGGAAATAAAGGGAAAGTTAAAACAAGGCCTCCTCCCTGTAACAATCCAAAATCCACCTGGAGAGGTAAGACATCAGTAGCAGAATAATCAAGTGGAAGGTCAGAGCTGTTTTGGTTAAATGTCAGTGCCATGTATAGGAATTCAGGGCTGAGAGAGAGAGACCATTTTAGCTGGAAGGTTTTAGGGAGGACATGGAATTTTAGCCATGAAATTTACACTTAGTAATTTCCTCTGTCCATTGAGCATGCCTAAGCATTTTGAATATTGCAATTTTTCAAGACCCATATTAGTGAAGTTCAGGATGGAACAGAAAAGCCACACGGTACTCCCACAGGTCCATAGGATTGGCAGAAGAAAATTATGCAGAACTGACACAAATATTTTATACTTACTGAGTTCTGTTGAGGCTCAAATCTCAGGAGAAAAAATGGTTTTTTCTTCTGAGAGGATTCAGAACAGAGCAAAAACCTGTCTTTGTGACTCTGGGAATGTAACACAGCTGAAGTTTTTCCATCTCTGCTTTATCCAGCCATGCCTGGAGCTCAGCCAAAGTGACTACTGCCATAGTTGGGAATTAAGTTCAGACATTTCTCTCCATTCTTTTCAGGATCCTGCCTCATGTGAAGCTGTGGCAGGGTCAAGCCTGCTAACAACAGCAAAAGTCAGACTATTCAGATGTTGAAAAGAAATATGCAGAACATTTCTACCACACAAGATTTCAAAATGTGGTGAACACAAGGAATAGGAATTCTAAGGATGTAGAACATGGGAGGACTTTGAAAAACCAGAATGATGACTATTTCAACAGGGAATGCCTATGGACTCTCTCTTACTCCTAGAACAATGATTACAGGTAAGGACCTCATTGGTATCTTAGTTCTTTTCTGTGTACATGTCTTTTATCTTCCCCCTTAACTTTCTCTTAGCTTTGATAAAGAAGCCACATAAAGGTTTGAGTTATTCAGATGGGTGTGATATGTACCCAGCATGGTACATTTTATAATCACGTTCCCGTAAGCAACAGGTGTCTCCCTCCCCACTTCCACCAGCAGCTCATATTTCTTTCCTGTAATATTACTGGCACCACCCAGAGTGTGCCCAGAACTCATCAGCTTTAGCATCGACTGAGCCACGGTGAGATGCCTGGTTTAAAGAGCTGTCTCTAGCCAGAATCCACCCTCCCTAGAGCTTTGCATTTTAAATATTGTGGTAAGGGATTTCCCAGACACACAGTAAAATGTTTCCAGTTGAGAGAAAAATGTTGACTGAATCAGTGAAATGGAAGGATGTGGCACTCTGTTAGTAGTGTTTTTGTAGCTCAGAGTCAATAGTGAGCAGTTTTCAGCTCTCTAGCAATAAGACTGCTGATTCCAAAATACAACTTCATAAAGCATTTATACACACACAGCAGGGGTGTGCATCTCTTTCTTTAAATTCCCTCCTACAGAGTGCTCATTTTTCCTTACTCATTCTCTTTTGGATACAGAGGATCAAAATTTGCCACCCTAAAATGTGTCTCTTTGGCATGAGGATTATTTTAGGCTGATTCTTTTTTAAGAAACAGAAGAAAGAGAAGTGGTTTGTTTGTTTTACCTCCACCTTAACTGCCTAAAAGAATTTAGATGAGGAGACTGAATGAGAAGAGAGCTGTCGCCAAAGATAACTTTGTTGTACCTAAGAAAGACTTCTCCAAGTGGCATGGCAAACATTTGCTTACCAAACAGCATGCTCTTCCCATCTCCCTGTGAACTGTCTTCTTCCCTTTTGAAGTGCCAGATCCCTACCTCCATCTCCTTAGCTCAAAATAGCACATAAGCCTCAATTGCCTCACTATCCTTTGGGGCCTCATATTCTTAAGAAGCCCCTTCCGTACAAGATTAAATTTGATTTTCTCCTGTTATTCTCTTTTAATTATTATACCAGCCAGAAGAACCAGGAAGGGTAGAGGGAAATGTTTCCTCCATGAATATTGGTGTAGCTGTTTTTTGTTTGTTTGTTTGTTTTGTTTTTAATTTGTCTCTGCTGGGACTTAGTTGCAGCACATGGGATCTTTGTTGCGGCATGCATGCTTTTCGTTGCAGCATGCGGCATCTAATTCCCTGACTAGGAATCAAATCTCGGCCCCCTGCATTGGGAGCACCGAGTCTTAACCACTGGACCACCAGGGAAGTCCCTGGTGCATATATTTTAAAGAACTATAAATTAAAAATCAAACCCTCCCCATGAATTAAACATAAAATTCACAGATTTAAAAAAAAAAAAAATTTTTTTTTTTATGGGAACGATTTTTTCCCAAAGATTTTCATCTGGTTTACAAATGACAAAGGACTTGCTCAGCATAATTGTTGTCTCTGGGTGGGCTGGTCACATTCAGGGATGCCAGAGACAGGAAGAGGATACTATTTATGCTCTGAAATATTTTGTATTTTGACTCTTAAATTAACAGGAAAATAAATGCTTTAGTGTCTTTAGCATGTGTAACTTTCTTCCTGCTCTAAATAAATAACGCCTCCAGATTTTGCAAAAAAATTCATCTGCAAGGCAGACGAATTGGGGAGAGATTCCAAAGTCATTTGGTGCCAATAGTATGGATGATAGCACAGGTGCTGTCACCTGGTGTTTGTCTAAATTGCTTTTCTCTCCTTGGTAAGGACTAGATGGATTTGGGCATTACAAGATAATCTCATGGTCGCATTATACCATACTGTGGTCCCAGAGTAATTGCTATGTTCCTTCTCTCTAGAAAACATCCCCTCCCAAGAAAAAAATAAGATCCCTGCCAACTTTCCAATATTTCCAGAAATCTAGGGGAAGGGAGGATTCTATAAACCACAGAACAGTGTATATATAGGCTTTGATGTATCCGAGGACTTTTTTAGAAACTGTTAGCTAATGCTAGCCTTATATCTTCTGTGGTCTGGAGTAGAGGTCTGTGGTCATCAACTAAATGCCATGATGCTGATGACTCAGGGGATTTTCAAATTTGTGATGTCAGTAGTTGTATTGACATTGATGCTTCAGTCCCCTTGGACAGTTACACAGACACAGTGCATTTGAGTCCATGGCAAGAATTAGAATCCATGTATCAGACTCAGGTTAATTGAAGACAAAAAACTTCTCTCCTGCTCAGGCTGCTGCTGAGCAACCTTGGAGCATCCCAAGGTCTGAGACGGCCAGCTGGGTTAGGCGCGCCATTTTGCACATGCACCACAGGGACTCTGCAGAGCAGCACTGCCTGTAATTCCCAAAGTGAGAGTCCAAGAGAGAAAGGGGGAATAAATAGATCTCACCTGAAGTACGTCCTAACCAGTCACAGCTCCCTTTGGAAGAAACCAGCTCAAAATGTCCCTGGGAGTTACTGAAGTTAAAAAGAGTCCAGTGATTACCCCATGAGGGTGTGGCAAACATAAAGGGGAGTTAAAATTTGGGTGAAATGCTCTTAACATGGCCAAGGTCATTGACAAATATGCAATTATCTGGAGGAAAGTTTTACAAGTGTGGTCTGGGTGTAAATGGGAGATTTAAAGTTTAGCCTTTTAAAAAATTGTTCCCAGCGGTGACCATCTCATGAGCCAGAATGAGCGTTGCCAAGCAACAAGAGAAACAAATGCAAGTTCCAAGAAGTTCATTAAAATCCACAGCTGCAGGGCTTTGCTCTACTGTTCTCCGCTCTAGTGGAAGGGACAGACCTAGACAGAACCCATCCACTTCTCTCTCTCTCTTCTTTCCCCAACCCCTCCCCTGAGCTCCCACAGCACTCTGTTTTCACTATTTTAGCATTGAATACATTTTGCCTTGTGCCATGGCTTTTAGTATGTCTACATGTTTTCCAGTTAGATCACTGGCTTTTTTCAGGCAGGACCCTTGTCCTATTTGTCTGCTTGCTAACTTAATGCCAAAAACTATCTCCCTGTACATAATAAGTTTAGAGTAAATTGAATGTTAACTGCATATAATTATCTCTGCCTATTGAATTTCTAGCTTTCTTTTAAGGCCTATCACAAATGTTCCCTTTCTCAAGAAGCATTTTCTTAACTCTGATGTGCTGTCATTATTTCCCTCTGACTTCCTATAAAGTCTTTTTTGTAGCTCTTCTATGAAACTTATTTTGCTTTGTATTAAAGTCATTCTAGTTTGGCTTTAACTGTGTGCTCCTTCAGTGTAGGAACCATGTCTTCCTTGGCTCTGTATCCTTGGATATGAAGACTTGCACACAGCCTTGCTCATTCATTTATTCATTCGTTGCGCAAACATAACTGAGCATCAACTACGTGGAGTCTATTCTAGGGCAGGGGGTATAAAGCAAATTAAATAGAAGTGGTTTTTCTCATAGCGCTTAAGGTCTCAAAGGAAGAATTTTGACAAGTTAATAGGAAATTAAACTTCAGTGCTTTGATGAGGTTTAGAAACCGTGAGATCACTTGGTAGGATTCATGGGATCAGAAAAATTTTCATGAGGAAGTGATATACTGAGAATTCAAGAATAAAGAAACTGCATGTGCAAAGATTAGAAAGTGAGAGAGAGAGACTGGTATATTTAAGGAGATGAAAGAAGTTCAAAAGTTCAGACTGGCTCAAAGGAAGAATGCTTTACATTTACATCATGTTTTTTCCCTCTGGATAAGTGAAATCTACAGGGACAAGACATAAAAAGGGGGAAACCAGGTTCATATATATAGCTAAACTAGCAAAAACTCACATAATCTGACTCCCAGATCAGTTCTCTTTCCATTAAATATTTCTTTCTATTTCTACATTTCTCTTTCCTTATCACACTCATGGAAACCTGTTGATCAGAAGATAAATACATACAAGCACTTGATGTAGTTTATGTCTCCTTGAGTCATTCATATATTTCTGCATTCTAGTTAAAGTGTTCTCTCTTGATTGTTCCTCCTTAAGAGAATAACTTAAGTCCAAGATTACATGTGGAAATTTGTCACAAGTAAGTAAATATATGGGGAACAATTTTTTTAAAATTTATTTTTGGGTCTTCGTCAATGTGCGGGCTTTCTCTGGTTGCCACGAGTGGGGGCTACTCTTCATTGCGGTGCGTGCGCTTCTCGTTGCAGTGGCTTCTCTGGTTGTGAAGCACAGCCTCTAGGCAAGTGGGCTTCAGTAGTTGTGGCATGCAGGCTCAGTAGTTATGGCTTGTAGGCTCTAGAGCGCAGGCTTAGTAGTTATGGTGCACCTGCTTAGTTGCTCTGCGGCATGTGGGATCTTCCAGCACCAGGGATCGAACCTGTGTCCCCCACAATGGCAGGCGGATTCTTAGCCACTGTGCCACCAGAGAAGTCCCTGTGGGGAATAATTTTATTGTCTTTGAAAACATAGACCTGAATGGGACCTGGGCAAAGCTGATTTCAGGAAATCCACATTTAGAAGGCTTTCGTTTCACCGATCTACAGAGTTTCAGCAGGGAAGGAGGAAATGAGACTGTAGGCAGTGATAACAAAAATTTGAGCAATTTAGACTTGATTGAAAGAAAAAATTGTTGATTTGAAGTTTGTTAGGACTGTAGCTGGGAGACAGATTCAAGACACACTTGCATTGTGTTCCGCCAGACTACAAAGCGGGGGAGGCTTATAAAAGGCAAAAAACTTCAAAGTTACTGTTAGTTGTATGGTTTGCTTATCAAAAAGTATAAATGGAGTTGGCCAGAATTAATGGTACTTATTAAGTAAGTATCGGTTGGCATCCAACACGGTTCTGTAGTTACAAGGGAAGACTGAAATCATAATGTTGCAGCTGGCAGGTGTTGTTCTGAATAGAGCTGGTGGTGTCCTTGGGTTTGGTACAGTTCAAAGAAAGTTCAGGTTCTCAGTGGCGCAGAGATTTGTCTGAGACCAGATCTCCAATGGTCTTCCAGACTCCATTTTTGTATGCCTGAAGTGTACTTACTCCATTATAATTTCAATTTGTCATCAGTAACATGACCATATAATTTATCATCCCAACTGTGACACTTTGAGAGTAAAATAGAGAACTCATAATGCCAATAACCATGCACCAAGAAAACAGGTGCAAAATTTGGGACATATAACTGTTCCATCTATAACCAAAAGTATTCATAGATTTAGATATCTTAATGTTCAGAATATTCCTTTTCTTTACCCTATTCTAGATCACATTTTACAGAAAATGCTCTGAAAATAGTTGATGTTCAAAGAATGTTAACTATAACCTAGAAAATGTCCCCTTTCCTTATGCCTAGCAAATTGGATTTCTCACCTCTAATGACAAAATCTCTAAATATTGGCCAGTGCACAGCCAGTTTTCATGAGTATGAAATAATAAGCAATACATATATTGGTTTCTGCTACTGGTCCCTGCTAACACTTGGTCTTTGACTCCAGTTCCTGACATAGAGCTTGTAAAACTCTTGTAATTTCCTGAGGCATGGGAGCACCTGACACAGAGGTCCTGACTCCTTTGGATTGCCTGAGTGATAGGAGCAACTTTTGTTCTAATAAGATAACTCTTGGTGGGCTCCTGAATGGGGGCTTGTCACCAGAAAGACCAAGCCATGATTAGAAACTAGAAACTTTTATCTCCACCCCCCCCCCCGCCCCCGCCACCATTCTCCAGAGAGTGAAGGGGACTGGAAATTGAGTTAATAATCAATCATGCCTACCTGATGAAGTCTCCATAAAAATCTAAATTATGGGGTTCAGGGAGCTTCCAGGTTGGTGAACATATCTATGTATCAGGAGGGTGGCCCACCCCAGCTCTACAGGGACAGAAATTCCTATGCTTGGGCCCTTACAAACCTTGCCTTAGGTATCTCTTCTGTCTGTTCATTTGTATCCTTTAAACTATCTTTTGTAGTAAATCAGCAATAGTAAATAAATTATTTTCCTGGGTTCTTTGAGCCACTCTAGCAAATTATTGAACCCACAGAGAGGGTCATGGGAACCTTAGATTTGTAGCTAAGTCAGAAGTTGTGGGTAACCACTACTTGAAATTGGCATCTGAAGGGGTAGGGACAATCTTTTGTAAGTGAGCCCTTGACTTGTGGGTTCTGCATTAACTCCAGGCAGTGTCAGAATTTCTTGGTGTGGAAAACCCACCTATCTGGTGTCAGAAGTGTTGTATGGGTAGAGGAAAACAGTGAGTTTTTCCCAGAGAGTGAGCCGACTGATCTACCTAATACTCTAGAACAACATTGTCCAACAGATCTTCGGTAATGATGGAATGTTCTATAGGTGCATAATCCAGTATAGTAGCTACTAGCTATGTGGACTATCTATTGAGGAGTTGAAGTGCGGCCAGTGTGACTAAGAAACTAAACATTAAATTTTATTTAATTTTTAAGTTAATTTAAAGGTGAATTTAAACAACTACATGTGGCCAGCAGGTACCATATTGCATAATGCATCTCTGGATCACTGGGAATAAAAAGGGTGACAAGTGAATGGTACTAAGATAAAACCAGAATATCTTCCTTCCTCCCTCCCTCCTTCCCTCCCTCCTCCCTCCCCCTCTCTCCCCCGCTTTCTCTCCTTCTTTCTTTCTTTCCTTCTTTCTTTCTTTCCTTCTTTCTTTCCAGTGCACATACACATAGCCTGGATCCTAGTAGGCCAAGGTCTCAGCCTTTCCTTTTCTTTGACTCCACCACAAGAATCAATTTCATCTCTATTAAATATAGGTAAAGCAAAAACCTCAAAATATATAGAAATCAAGAGTATTTGCAATACAGAGCATTGATTTGTATATCCATTCTACTTGAAACACTATGGAAGATATTTAAACTAGTGGAAATAATGATGAACATACTCACAGGACTTCTTCATTCCATCACATAAAATACTTTAAGGAAATCCAAAATTTCTAAATAAAGTCCTACCTCTGCT
Source organism: Hippopotamus amphibius kiboko (assembly GCF_030028045.1). Taxonomy (NCBI): domain Eukaryota; kingdom Metazoa; phylum Chordata; class Mammalia; order Artiodactyla; family Hippopotamidae; genus Hippopotamus; species Hippopotamus amphibius. The sequence goes on from NC_080188.1 coordinate 156,143,588, forward strand.
GGAACAGATCCTTTTATCCGTCTATAAAAGGATCTTAGCCCCAAAGCGCTATCTCTAGTATTTTATTCCTCTTAATACAAAAAGGACGAAGCCCAAAGCAATTGATTTTAGATCTGCCCAACTCACCAAATGTTTCTCTGTTCTATCTATCTTCTCCTTAAATTATCTGTATCTCTTCTATGTCTCTTATTACTTTCTGTTTTGTATTAGCTGTGTAACAGCAAGAAGTGGATGCCCTGGAAGACAGACATCATAATTTTACCTCTCCTAGCAGAGAGTAAGGGCTTTGAGGGCAAGGACTGTATTTTCCATAGCTCTAGGCACAGTTCTTCACACAGAATAGGTACTCAGGAAATGTTTGTTAGTTCATTTAGAAATGTTTTGTGTAGATAAATCAGATTCTGTAAAAAGTGTTTCTGCAACATGAAATGGGATAAGGCAAAATCTTAACTTTGACAGAAAACCTATTGTTAGAGTCATGGGAACGCAATACCTCCAAGTTATTAATGCAGATATCATAATGGAATATAAATTTTAGAGTGTGGTAAAAAGATTTTTTTTTTCCTCTTAGGATTGTAAGTTGGTATAATTCTTTTGGAAAGCAACATGGAACTTTCTATTAGAAGACTTTGATGTAATAATGTTGTATTTGAGACTCATTCCCAAAATAAATCATTTTAAAACCACTTTATTGAGGTGTGTTTGACATACAAAAAGCTGTACATGTTTAATGTATACAACTTGATGATTTTGGAGATAGAATGGTATACACCCATGAAAATCACCAAGGCAAGCTATGCCATAAACACAGCCATCACCTCCAAAAGCTTTCTCCTGTCTTCTTTATTTGTTATTATTTTTTGTGTGATAAGATCACTTAACATAAGATCTACTCCCTTAGCAAAGTTTTAAGTATATAATACAGTATTGTTTACAATAGGCACTATACTATACAGTACATCTCTAGAAATTATTCATCTTGTAAAACTGACACTTTGTACCCTTTGACTAATACCTTCCTGTTTTCCCCTCCCCCAGCCCCTGGCAACTACCATTCTACTCTCTGCTTTTAAGAGTTTGACTATTTTAGATCCCTCTTATAGGTGGTATCATGTAGTATTTTTTCTTCTGTGTCTGGCTTATTTCACTTAGCATAACGTTCTCAAGGTTCATCCTTGGCAAATGGCAGGATTTCCTTTTTTAAAGCTGAATAACATTCCATTGCATGTACAGACATATAGATTGCTTCCATATCCTGGCTATTGTGTATAATGCTTCAATGAACATGGAGAACAGATATCTCTTCAAGGTAATGATTTCATTTCCTTTGGATAGATACCTAGAAGCAGGTTTGCTGGATCAAACAGTAACTCTATTTTATAATTTCTGAGGAAAGTTCATACTGTTTTCCAAAGTGGCTACACCAATTTACATTCCCAACAAGAGTATACAAAGCTTCCTTTTTCTCACTGTCCTCACCAATAAGTTATTTTTCATTTTGTTGATAATAGTCATTCTAGGAGGTGTGAGGTAATAGCTCATTGTGGTTTTGATTTGCATTTCTTTGATAATTAGTGATATTGAGCACCTTTTCATATACCTGTTGCCCATTTGTATGGTTTCTTTAAAGAAATTTCTATTCAATTCCTTTGCCCATTTTTTAACTGAGTTATTTGATTTTTTGCTATTGAGTTCAGGGGATCCTTATTTATTTGGGATATTAACCCCTTATCAGATATATGGTTTGCAAATATTTTCTCCCATTTCATAGGGAATATTTCTCCCTTTCATTTTGTTAATGGTTTCCTTTGCTGTGCAGAAGCTTTTTAGTCTGATGTAGTACTGCATGTCTATTTTTGCTTTTGATGCTTTTTGCTTTTGGTGTCATATCCAAAATCTTTGCCAAGACCAATGTCAGGAAGCTTTTACCTATATTTTCTTCTAGGAGCTTCATGGTTTCAATTTTGAATTGATTTTTTGTATGGTATAAGGTAAATTGTCCACCACTAAAATAATTAAAATAGTGGGAAAGTGTACATAAAGAATGTTTTACCTCTGCCTTATTTACAGCAGTGAAAAACTGAAAACAATCTAAGCATTCAACAATAGGAGAATGATTAATAACTTACTGAGAAATTAGAAATGTACTATATTTTAAAAGTTTTTATTCATATAAGAATGTTCACAACATAATATTAAGTAAAAATAATATGAGAAAAAAGTTGAGAGGGAATACACCAAGATACTGAGTAGTGAGTTTCATGTTATTGACATTGCATACAATATATGAGGGTGAGTCAAAAATTATCCACACTCTGGCTGTAGAATTTACAGAAGTTTTAATATAACTGCAGTGTGGGTAATCTTTGACTCACCCTCATATATTGTACTCCATGTCAGTAATATGAAATCTATATTAGTATGTAATATGTGATTTGACACTATTTTCTCTTTATTTAGAGGTTATTCTGAAGAATAGGACAACTGTCAAACTTCTAGAAAGTTAAACACTGATAGATTATGTTTTGTATGAGGCTTCATATTTTTTTATAACAAAACTTTGACTGCTTTCTGCCCAGCAGATTAAAAAATAAGTGGTCAGTATTTGTGTAGGATGTAGAGCAGAAGAAAAAGAAAATAGCAAGTGGGAGAAAGGCAAGTTTGGGGAAGTCCAGATGTTGTTGTGCAGGTGATGTTATAGCTCTGGCGATCTATTTGGGAACCTGAATTCCCATCAATTCAAAGCTCACTGCACAAAGCTTTGCACATAGTAGACAATCAACAAGTACTGAATTAATTAAAAGTATAGGGGGTTCATATTTCACCCACTCAGACTATTTGTTCTTTAGAGTTTTCTTCAGGTGAAGTTTACCTCTTTGTAACAAGGTGTAATTTAAAAAATAGCAGCTAAAAAGGAGTTAAAATTGCACAAAAATCTGAGAAAGGTATAAACAGTCTTTTCCTGGAGGATTTGCAATTTAAAACTGCAGTTGTTTTTAGTGCCAGGTATCCTTGGTGGCCAGTGTCTCCTGAAAGCGTAGAAGCTGCAGAGAGCAGGGTTCAAGTGCTCCCTGAGGGCATGGCTTGTAGCTTTCCACTCATTATGGAATCAAACCTTAGAGCCAGTCCCCAGTCTGAGCCCACTACACGCCTCCCCCCCTCCCCACCCAAGGAGAGAGAAGAGGTAAGAGGATCTGAAAAATATAAATCGGAAGGCATTTGGACAGTTATTAAATTTAAAGAAACTAAGTGTTAAAAACATTTATGCCTCATTAGGAAATGAAGAGAAGAACATATGGCCGAGCAGTAGCTAGGCTGAGGAAAGGGGTAGAAGGTAAGGCTGAATGAAATTTCCTGTATAGTATCCTTGGAAGTATAAGATGCATGACAGTTTCCTACTTCTCTCATTGTTGGTTTCAATAATATCAAAAGGATCTTTCTTCCTTTGCTTGCTCCTGATTTTTCCTCCACTCACCTCCTAGGGCCCTGGGGCAAATGCAGTGGTTGCAATAATTATGTCTAACTTCCGAATCACTTTTAACTTAACCAAGCCTGTTTGGATGGAAAGAATAAAGGCCTTGGAGCCAGAAAAATTTGAGTCTAGCCCTCCTCCACTGCTTCCTAATTGTGTGTTCTTGGGAAGCTACTTAACCTCTCTGGTTCTCAGTCTCCTTGGATGGAAAAAGAGGATCAATACTACTCACTTCTAAGGACTGTACAGTAGCCCGGTGCCTGGTGCCACAGTAACCACAGAGTGAATTTCAGTTGTTAGTATCTGCTCAACAAATAATATATCTCAGATTCTTTATTTACTTAATATATGCTATATACTTAACATATAGGTCCCAGATTTCAAAATCAAGGTAGACAAATGCAGTGCAAGAAACAAGCCTAGGCAATTTAAAAAAAAATGATAGAATGACAGTAAATAATATAAAGATCCAAGGAAGAAAGAGGTGATAGGGATGAGCTACTCTCAAACCTCCCACTTCTTTTGACCCTCAGTACAATTCTGTTATGGAGGCAGGGGAGTGATGAATGCATTTGACAGAATGGAAAACTGAAGCATAAGCAAGTCCCGGCTCCATTTCAGCCACTGTGAAATGAAGTGATGGATTAAGACAATTCTGAAGTTTCTTCCAAGGCTGTGTTTCTGTTATTCTTTGCCTTTCCTGAAGTAAGACTGCTCGTTACTATGAGATTTGATACTGGCACTCACAATTCTTGACTCTAAGCTCAGGACGTTGTGCCTAAGCCAGAAGTGCTTGGAAAGTAGGAGAATCTTGCTTCAAAGGAAAAGTAAAATTTCAGCTCTGCAGAAATGTCCTTTTTCCTTTTCTGCTGATGTCATTTTCATGTAGGCTTAAAATCTCAGTACAATGGCTCTGCCAATGTGTGCTCATGCCTGAATAACAACTTCCATCTTCAGACAGCAAAGTACTTTGACTTTGCTGTAATTACACCTTCTTGCTACATGCTTGTTGATGTTTGTTCAGTTCTTTTTTCAAACTCCTCCACACTCAAGCTCCCCCCCCCCCCCAAAAGAAACAAAGTTTTCCACCTCTTGGTCTTACTTCCTTTCTTTTCAGTTGTTTACTCTATTAAAATAAGTCAATCTTGCTTTCCAAAATAAATATTTAAGTAGAAGTTCTACTCTTCTGTCAAAAGAAAAAATAGACATCCTAGTAGAAGAACCAACTACATATTTAGAATACTAACAGTGGGAATCCAGTATTTATGTTTGTGATGCATCAGTGTGTATATGAACACACATTATGCTTCTGGTGTACTTAAAGGTTGACTTCTTTAGACTCCAATTTGATCTAAAGTCCAAAGTGGCCTCAACTCCCCAAAGACCTTGGGGCATTATTTTGTTCCAAGAGACAATGCCATAGCAATATCATGTTCACTTGGTTACAGAGACTTCCACAGAGGCCAACATATTCCTGGCAAGGTTTAGCAGGCACCGAATCTGAAATAATTATAGCATCTCTATAATTGGGTTCTGACTGCTTTTATTCAATGAGTCTGTCAACAAGGATGTACATAGTACATCCCTATTATGTGGATAAAGGGAAATATACATGACTAACTTCTTTAAATGGATAAATTACATTTGCATTAAAGGTAAAAATTGCTTTTGGATGTGCTATGTCATCTTTTACAGAATTCATTACTTTATTATACCTATTAGATGATAACCATCTCGATATGTGGAACTTGTTCTTACTGCCCTCATCAAGGACCTAGAATAGAAATTGGTACCGAAGGGATGCTGCATGATGTGTGGTCCACATAAATGTTAAGAGCAATATTTGGTGTACCCCCCTAAAAAAAAAAAAAAATCCTTAAAAAAAAAAAAAAAAAAAAAGAGCAATATGACATATCCTAACAGTTACTATACAGCTGAAAAACTAGAGGCCTTGGAGATGTGTTTGGGATCTAGTTTCTTTTAATTTAAAACTTTGCTAAGGATGTTTGTGAACCTTTGTGCTTAATGGAACCATTTTCTGTAGAAAATAATTATGTAGATGCTATTACTTAATAAACTAAAAATTAATTTAAAAGTATTTCTCTATCTCTAGAGAAAGGCAAATATCATATGATATCACTTATATGTGGAATCTAAATGATGAAAATGATCTTATTTAGAAAATAGAAACAGACTCACAGACTTAGAAAACAAACTTATGGTTACCAGAGGGGAAGGGTAGAGGGAAGGATAAATTAGGAGGTTGGGATTAACATATATACACTACTATATATAAAATAGATAATCAACAAGGCCCTACTGTATAGCACGGGCAACCCTACTCAATATTCTGTAATAACCTATATGGGAAAAGAATCTGAAAAAGAATAGATACATGTATATACAAATCACTTTGATTGAATCACTTTGCTGTACACCTGAAATTAGCACAACATTGAAAATCAACCATACTCCAATATTAAATAAAAATTTAAAAAAAACCAAAAAGTATTTCTGAATTTATGGTAGCTTTTTAAAAATAATTATATATATTTTTAATCAAATATACTAAAAAAGCAAAGCTACTACTTATACAAGGATCCAGGTTTTGATATTGAAAAAGGGTTCTAGTATTGGATTGAAAACCACTTTTTCAGATTGATAACAACTGAGGGTCTGACATGCTGGCCCAAGAAACTTCTTGATTCAAGTTATGACAGTCTGTGTGTTTCCCAATAAATCCAGCAGCATATTTTCATAATAGCATGCACAAATTGTGTGATAAATTTACATAATTATTTATGAAATTAAAAAATCCCCCTCTCCCCCACTGATGATGTGGAAATGGTGCCAAATCAATGATTACAACATATGACAAACACACACAGGACCACATGTGGAACTGAGGTCTTTAAGATGGAGGAGAGTTCCCCGAAACTTCAGACAGACTGAGCGTGAGAGAGTAAAATGATAAGAAAATAGAGATGTTGAAAAGCCCAAAGTCCTAAAGGGAAATCCTTCTTCAAAGAAAATGACTCTGCATTGGTGTCTCTTACAGAGCTGGGCTCAGCTAGTTCCTCTGAGCTGAAAAGTTGTTTGTTTATTTTTGCACAGGTCCCAGTAGGCCGCAGTGGGAGTTTCTGGTCTTGCAGTTAGAGCAAGCAGTCAGGAGTCAGAAGCTTGGGTTTCTATTATCATTTATAAGGTTGTTGTCTATTCCTTGTCTCCCTTCCCTGCTGCCTTGGTAACTGATGGGTAAGAACTGCTGCCTCTCAAAATTTTAAGCTTCTTTAATGAAGATAGGTTTATATATGATAATAGGGAAGGGGTAACCCACAAAAATTATGAGGGATGTTGACATTAATTTGGCTCCTGTTGATAAAATATGTGTCAACTTGGTATTAAATATATGTTTACGGGTAAATGTCAGGAATGCAGCACTCTATCAGGATGCTAGATACATGACATAATCCACACTTATACTGCTAGTCATAAGTAGACCAAGAACTTCAGGTCTAAGAATAAATGGACATTATGGAAGGCCCACTAGAACTCCAAAGGGACTATGTGAGAGACTAAGGAAAGGGTGATGAAGTCAGAGGTTGCCTGAGTTTGTCAGAAGAAAATACAAAACTATCCAATACACACTTAGGCAAAGTCAATATCAAGAAGGTCTTCATTTACATCTTCTTATTTTCTCTCCTTTGTTGCCTCAAATATTTATTGAAATCTTATTATCTTTCAAGCTCTGTGCTAGGTCTTAGATTTCAAGAGCAAGCAAGACGGACATGACTCCTTCCTTCCTGGACCTGGCAGTTGTTTCTTCTCATCATTTCCTCATATGTATTGCCTGGAAGCTGGGGACTGGATCCCATGGCCAGACCAAAGCCCAAATGTAGGGAGAGGACTGACCTGCAGCTCTATAGGATGAAGGGTCAAGGCCATTTAATGGGGTCTGTCCATGAGGGCACTTCTTGTGAATTCTTTGACCTTCTTCCCTGTTTTCTCTTGGACTATGGTTACAGTTATGTTTAGTCAAGAGCTTTGGTTGTTATTGTTTTGATTTGTTTTGATTTGCTTATCTTATAAATTTCCCCTTACACAGTAGAATCTCTTTACTACCAACTTTTCAGAAAATCTGATGTATCAGAATAACCTTATGTGCTAATGTTGCAAAGAATAAATGGATGGAGATTTTTTTTTTTTAAAGTGTGGCCTGCCCTACATTTACCCCTCTGCTGAAATCCAGCATGACTTTGAAGAGGCTGTGTCCATGTGTCCCAGGTGGTGATTGGCAGCAAAGAGAGGTTTTCTCCTGGTGGGGTTAGGAGAGGTGAGGAGAAGCAGACAGGGTAGTGAAGCAGCTTCCAAGGGCTCAAGAGACAAAGGCTTCTTTCTCCTAAAACACTGATGAAGTGAACCTTAAAGTGTGTTTCCCTAATTAGGGAAGCTCCCCCACTGAGAGCTAGAGAGAGATGTGTTGGGGTGAGGGTAGATATTTGTGAAAAGTGGAAAAAGTGTGAAATAGGTGAGATAGAGGATGGCAGAGAGATTTGATGGAGAAATACAGTCCAAACGGTTTAGTGTCCATTGGGTTGTCTTATTTTCTCTGGTAGATTGCCTGAGGATTTAGAAATGGGTTACAAGGGAGTTCATCCCCTTGGTATTTGATCAGACAGATACAATGGGAGAACAGGATAAGAAAGTTAAGGGCATTGAAAAGAAAAATGGAGAAGTGATGGGTTAGAGAATCTCAATCAGAAAGGAAGGAATGAAAACAGGAGCTGAGAGAGGGATAGAAAGTAGAGGAATCTATGTATTGGAGGTCTCATTGAGGACAAAGAACGGTAGATTGAGAGTAACTGATTAAAGGTTATGTTCAGAGTCTGATGTCTAAAATATTTTTAGAGCCAGAGCAATTCTAGGTGAAAAGTTCCAGGGTGTGTCTATGGAAATGGGTGGCTGAAATAGGGGAAGTCATTGGAAATGAATATGTCAAGGAAATAAGTGCCTAGGATGTTAAACATGGATATGATGTCATCCTGAAAACTGGGTGGATGTTGGATGGGGACGAAGCCTGTGAGAATGCCAAAGGCGTCAATGAATCAAGAGGTCATGAGCTGACAGCAAGCAGAAGGCATGGAGTAGTACTGTTCAATGGAACTGTTTAAATAGAGGCTGGATATTTTTTAAAGAGATAGTGGAAGAGAAAGAATCTGAAACTGACAGTGTGGAACAAACATATTATTCACTAATAGAAACTACACAATTGGCAAGGCTGAGTTGGTATTTTTAACTTTTTCTTTTAGAAAATTTTAAATAAAAAATGAATTAGCATCTTGTAAATGGCATGTAGTTTGTTCTGTTGCTTGTGTGTTTTCTTTACCATGTTTTCTGCCTCTTGAGTTTATCCTAGCTTTAGGCTCCCCTAAAATGCGTCTGTTCTGCTCTGTGCCTAGGAAAAGAGTTTGCTTGTTTGTACAGCCCTGTAGCATATTATGACAGAGCATATCATGTGCCACACCCAGACTCACATTTCCTAGGAAAGATTGGGAAATATTTAATCACTTATTTGCAGCTAAGGGATCTGATGTTTTGTTATTATAAGCCCATGTGATGGTGGCTGCTATGTGCACAGCCCCTGACAAAGAGAGTTAATGAAAGGAAAAAGAATTGAATTAAATCTCTGTCCTTGGCAGCTTCACTCATTTATCCATTTATTCACATGTCTATTGAATGTATCTTTTATGTCATACACCACTAGACAAACATAAAGTTAGTTGCTAGAAACATAAAGGTATTTAGTTCCTAATGTTTATTCTTGAGAGTCCATAGTTTGGTGGCATAAGCAACTATAGTTGACCATAGAACAGCATGGGTTTGAACCTTGCGGGTCCACTTACATGTGAATCTTTTAAATAAATACTACAGTACTACATGATGGTTGAATCTGCAAATGGTTGAATCTGTGAACCACAGATGTGGGGGGTGGACTATGGGACTTGAGCATCCACAGATTTTGGTATTTACAGTGGGTCCTAGAATCAATTACCTATTGTTCAAGGGCCAACTGTAAGTATAGACTGTTGGTAACTGCTGTAATAGAATACTGCACAAAGCATTATGAATGTCTGTGTGGGAAGGCCACAAGCATAATTTACCTGCATCTTGGAATAAGAGAATTTTAGGTAAAAAGCCTAGCAGTTGAGGTGAAAAAGAGCACAGCATGTAGGGAAGAGCAAATAGTTCAGCTAAGCTTTAGCATCAGTAGTGTGGAGGGAAGAGGCAAGTGATATCAACGGGAAGGTATAGAGGGAGCAGATCCTGAAGGGTCTTGAATGCTATGCTCAGGAGTTTGAATTCTATTCTATAGAAAGTCAAGGCTATGGAGGATTTAAAATAATTTCTTTTTTAAGTTGGCAATGCTGGCAACACGGATTGAGAATAGAGTTGGGGTGAGGGTAAGATTAACTCAATGCCAGAGACAGAAGATTATTACAAAAGGAAAAAAAAAACTGGTATGGTAAAGGAAAAAAGAAAAAAAATAGAAGATGCTTAGAAGGTTGAATTCATAGGACTTGGTGAATGAAATGTATGTTGGAAATGAGAGAAAAGTAGAGGAATTCTAGAATGACTGCAGGTGTCTGGCCCAAACTTACTGGTATTGTATGGTGCCATTAATTATCATTAGAAACAGCAGAGGAAATGAAATTTCGGTTGGAGAAGAGGTTAGAGTTGCTGGTTAGACAGGGTCATGAAAATAGCATTTTTACAAGATGGATTTGAGATGGCTCTAAGAACTCCCAGTAATGATCTCTGTACAAAGTAGTTGGTTATGTGAGCCTGGAACTCAGGAGAGAGTTCAAGTTGAACATATGATTTGGATGTCAGTGTCTAGGTTTTCACCAAGACATGAAAATAGACCCTAGAAAGCAGGACAGAACACACGGATGTTCAGCCTGAGAGGTCTGAGATGAACTTTGGAGCATCCATGAAACAGACACAAATAAAATTATTTTTTCTTTTAATTTCCTTCCTGGTACTTTGACAGTTATCTTCTTTGAAAAGAGAGAAAGAAAAAGAAGTATCATTCCCCTGCCAACACAAGTACTGATAGGCTAGAACTGGGTGCTACTGTGGAGTCTGACAACCTATAGTCATAACTGAGTGAAAGACAACGGGAGTGTGGAGAGCATTCAGCAGCAGAAGGAAATAGTCCCTCCTCCACCCCAGATGATCATGAGCCTGAAAAGACACAGACCTGGTGGTGCCTAATCTGACATTTCAAGGAGAACTATAAACATGTTTTACGAGAAATTTTCAGATTTAAAAAACTCTGTGCATGAATTCATTCATTTAACAAATATGTACTGAGCACCTATCGTGTGCCAGGCACAATTCTAGGACCTGGAGACTTTGCAGTGAATAAAGGAGGCAAAAATCTCTTTACTGGATGAAGTTTACATTCAAGTGTGGGGACACATACAATAAACAAAAGAAATGAGTAAAATCTTTGCCCAGCGAGTTCAAAGAGTCCAGTGTAGACCTAGGGAGAGTCTGGGCAGATGAAGTCAGAGAAGTAAGAAAGAACAGGATGCTACAAGTGTCTGGCCGGCCATTGTCAGGGTCTGGGCTGTTATCTTGGGGGAGACAGGAAACCACTGCTATGTCTGAGCTGAGTGACTCTGTGCTTGCTATGTTGAGAACATACTTCTGCAGAGTCAGGACAGACCAGGAGACCTGAGAGGAAGTAGTCACCCAAGCTAGAAATGAAGCCTGCTCGGACAAGACAGGAAAGGGTGGAGGTGAGGAGATGGAGTCAGATTTGGGATGTATTTGGAGACAGATACAACAGAATTTGCTGATAGATTCTATACAGGGTGTGTGAAAAAGTGGAGCGTTAAATAAGACTCCCAGGATTTGGAGCTTAATCTGGAAGGATTCTATTGTCATTAACTAAGATGGGGAAAACTGTGATGTTGGAGGTGGGGTGCAAAGTAGGAGCTCAATTTTTTACCTGGTAAGTTTGAAATACCCATTAGATCGCCAAGTGGAGTTGTCAATTAGGCAATTGGGTAGATATGTGAAGAATTCAGGGAGTGACTCAGACTGGACATATAATTTCAGGAATCATAGCATTTAGATTAGATGTTATCAGGGAAGTGTCGATAGAGAAGGGAACGGGTCAAATGAACACTAAAGCACTGTCTTTAGAATGGGGGGAAATTCAGAGGAGCCAGCAAAGCCAACTGGGAAGACACAAGCAGAGAAATAGAAGAAAAACCAAGAGAATGTGGTATCCAAGAGAAGAAAGTGCATTAAGAAGAAGGAAGAGGTCAACTGGGCCACATGCTGCTGCCAGTCCCAAGAAATGACCATTTATCAATGTAAGTATCATTAATGACCTAGATAAAAGCAGTTTCAGTAAAGCAATGGGGGGAGGGGCAAAATCCTGATTGGAGTAAGTTCGAGAAGAAGAAGAAAAATTAGACCCAGAAACTATTTACAAATCTTTTGAAGAGTCCTAAGGCAAATAAAAAATGGGGCAGTTGCTGAAGGGAGAAGTGGGTCAAGAGAAGACTTCTGTTTCTTTGAAGATCACAGCAATAACAGTATGTGTATATGTCTGCAGGAAAGATCCAATTGAGAGAAAAAACTGATGATGCAGGTGAGAGGGGAGACAATTGCTGGAAGAATGTCCTAGAGTAGGAGAGATAAGGACAGGATCCAAGTGGAGGCTTGGAGCCTAGACAACAATGCACATGGAGTTCTGGGTCCACTATGCAGGCCACCAGCTTGCAACCTCAGCACATTTTATCTGTTCATCCTGAAAACGTACTGGACAGTGTGGGTCTTTCACAGCAGAAAAGGCTTCCGTTGGAAACATCATCAATATTCAGATTTTCCTCAGTGTAAATGTTGCCAAGCTAAAGCTGCTGCCCATAATTGGTGGGACTTTGAAGGAATCATGTGCTCTGGAAATGGTCAGCTGGATTTGGGTTTGGAATGAAGAAATAAAGCCTGAATTGATTTCAAATTGCATCATCCACACTAGAACTACTTACATTTCTTTTTAACATTTTGGTCTTAGTCCATGAGGAATAGATAGCCACATTATTTCAGCTCCTAGATTAAAACTTCTGACATCTCTCAAAGAATCTGATTTGTCTTTTAAGTACATGTTGATATCATCACAGAAAAATTTCTAATTTGGGAACCCCTCTTGGAAGCTTTGACTTGTCACATATTTGAATGGTCAAACAGTACTTTGTCAAATAGTACTTCAGCTAGAGGTAAAAACTTGAGTGCTCTGTGCACAGATTGAGCACCTGTGATCCTTGGCAACCCTTCTGGAAAGGCTGCTTTAGAGAAGGAAGGCTTCCCTTGGGTAAACATGCCCCACTACTTTATCCATGGTGAGTAGAATTTTGTCAAATGATTTTATTAAGAAACGGGACTAGAACCTGATTTTCTTTAATAACTCACAAGTTAATTGGCTTTGGGGGACATGTATTGATGTACTTTGCTGCATTTGAGGTAATATTTTGGCTAAGAAGAGCCTACTTTCTAAGCCATTTAAAAAGAAAGAGCTAATCCACAGTTTGCCTTACTTGCTGGATGTTTCTGTCCTAAGAACAACAATTTTTCAACTTATGTCTTTTTTCTCTATTTTTAATTGACACATCCAATTTTCTTAAAATTCCTACTCAGATGCTAAATAAATATTGGCTGATAAAGAAGTCTCTGTTCTTTAGGTGTTAATAGCATCAAATGAAATAGTTAAGCAGTAAAAATATATATATATGTATATTTACACATGATGACTTCTGGTTTAAAATGATGAAAAATTAACATTCATGTTTATTTCTACTCTTTCCCAAAATGCCACTAAAGTGACAGGAAAGGAATTATTTAAAAGGCAGAAAAACACAAGGGAATAACTAATTTAGCAGAGAGCAGGAAGCTAAAACCTAACTGCCTGCAAAAGAAGTCAATCTGTTTATGCTGAAGAAACAGAAAATCTGAGAAATTGGAGGCTCCAAGGACCTCTGAAGATGGGGGAATGAGGGTATGGACTGAAAATAGGAGAATAGGTTGAAAATATATGTGGAGTATATACATCGCAAGGACTGTTCTCACATCCAGAGCATCCAGTGACTTCCCTGGCAAGAGGAAGTGGATTTTAAGTGGAAAAATCAAGCCACAGTAATTCTTGACTCTAAGGTACCAGAAAGTGAAAGAAAAGGGGTAGCAAAGACAGCTATTAAGATCCCAGGATTCTAGTAGCCAGGCTTATAACCTCTCTGTTCCATCCTAGGCAAGGTTTTGGAGGATTTCTTGCTGGAGAAACAAATGGACCTAAGAGAAAATATTTTCAGACAATAACATATGGAGCTACTTCCTACACTCAATAACCCTACAGTCAAGCCAATCAGGAAACCACTGGGACCACACACACACACACAGAACTTTGCACCAACTTTTTGGAGCCTTTCTTTTCAATACTAAAGGAAAATTACAGATCATAAGAGGGTTGAGAAAAGCCACCAGCATGAGAAACAGAGGCCAAAACTAAAAAAACTAATAGAGATAGGAAAGAAAAAAAAAAAAAAAAAAGGAACTTGGAAGATACATGCAGACAATGCAAACAGTAGAAAAGTTACCCACCACCAAAATGAAATAAAACCTGCATAATTAACATCATCATAGATAAAAGAAGAAATTATATCTATGAAATGAGAAAAGCAAAAGAATATTCAGAGAATAAGTAAGAGTTGATGGTAATTGGAAAGATCATAGCAGTAATAAAAGTTAAATAGAAGGACTGAAGGATAAAATTAAGGACATCTTTAAGGAAATACAACAAAAAGACAAAGAGATAAAAGATAGCAAAGAAAAGATACAAAGCTTAGAGAACTAATGGGAATCTTAGGACAAATGGTCTAACTAATAGGAGTTCAAGAAAGAGAATACAGAAAGCAATTACCAAAAGAATAATATGAGAACACTTCCAAAAACTGGAGGACATGAATTTCTATATTGACTTGTCCATCAGAGAAAATGGAAAAAGTCTAATAGAAGGTATATTGAGATAAAATTTCAGAGTTCCAAGCTCAAAGAGAAGAAACTATAGAGAATAAAACTGGGCCAAACATAAAGAATTTGGAGTCAGAATGACATCTAAATTCTGGAAGTTAGTAATCCTGAAAATAGATGACAATAGAGAAATGCCTTCAAAATTCTAAGGAAAAGAAATTTCAACTAAGATTTTAAAAATCTAGACAAACTTTCAGTCAAGTCTGTGGGTAAAACCAAGATTTTTCAAACATTAAAAAAATTTCAAAAGAGAAAACACCTCCCCCATCCCTTTTCAAGAAGCTATCAAAGTGAGGAGAAACACAAGAAAAGAAGACAGCAGTGCAGGAAGTAGGAAATCCAATAACAATAATAACGAAAGAGGCAAAGTTAATTCTCAGAATCATGGTAAAAGGAAGTCCCAAGATGACAGAAGTACTGATTGGTAGGAGATAATGAAGGATTACAAATTTTGTACCCAAGAGGAAGAAAAATATGAAACTCATAATTTATTTAATGTCTGACCATATTTTAGGGAATTTTACAGTTCTGTGCAAAGTTAGTGAAATGTACAAAGAAAGACTGAGCAAATAGTAGAATGAGGCAATTATCAATGGAAAGAAATATTTTAAAAATTAATGCAAAATTTTCACCTAAATTCAAACACAGGACAACCCATGGATGTCTTAGAATTCCAGGTGCAAACCCTTTTCCCCTGGTTAGCCCTGTTCTCCTACCCTGAGTTTCTCCACTGGGGAATTCCTATTTGCAAATCTCAGTGCGTCTTCACTTGGATGAATCCTGGGAAACCAGATACATCATGCAGCATCTGGGAAACATGGGAAACCCTTCAGTTTGCCTCCCCAGAGTTAACTGGGGATGAGAAATATCTGTTAGCATCCTTTCAGTAACAGGGTATTTGATGGGTTTATTTTTTCTGCTTTGCTTTGAATATTCTCAGCTCAGCAAAATATTTTCTGTAAAGAAGTCATCGAAAATAAGGTATGATAAACTCATGAACTTGAGGTGTTATCAATCATAAAAATACTGTAAAATATCCCAGATATAATCATCTCCCATTATTAAGAAATTATAGTTAAGATATTCAAAAAAATTAATGCAAAATTTAATAATAATGCACTATATAATAATCTGTTAATATTTATAGTACTAATGTGTAAATACTGAATGTTAATTTAAGTAAATATTGCTATATAACTATACTGAGAGCATGAGGGAGACAGAAGTATGTGTGAGGGGTAGCAGTGTAAGAGAGTCAAATTCTAATCTTTCATAATAGGAAATCAACAGATAAGGTTTAAAATTGATAAAGAAATAGTAAGACATGAAGAAAAGAGGTATAGGGGTATATACCTGAAGATACAGTTAAAAATGTTGAAAATTGCTACTTTTTAGGGGGATGCTGGGTCAGAAAACTACTGTTTTGTGTCCTTAAAAATACTATTTAGATTTTTAAATTGGGCACATACACATAACCTAAAATTCAAACTATAAGTTACATATGAAGCCATGTAGGAAAAAACATTTATTGTGAATATTTAGTAAAATAATGTGTGTACAGCACATAATATAGTGTTGATACATCTAGAATATTAATAAATTCCTAAGATTTACCAGTTTGCAATAGAAAGGTGATCTTATTATCAGAATAATCAGCAAATATATATAAATCTTCACTCATCATTCCCTAATAAAATGTTTTTTACTAAGAGTTGTGGAAGATATAGAAATATAAAATACAATCCTTATACTAAAATAACAGCAATGACAGCTAATATTTAATTAGTGTAAAATGCACACCAAGCATTGTTCCAAGTACTTTAAATCATCTCACTTAATTCTATGAGTTAGCTACTATTATCTCCATTTTATAGATGAGAAAACTGAGGACCAGTAAAATGAAGTAATTTATCCAGGTCATGGAGCTCGTAAGAGATGGAGCCAGGATTCACACCCAAGTAGAAGGTTTGAGAGTCGGTGCTGTTATCCACTGTGTCACACTGCGTTATATCCTAGTTGAGAAGAACAAACATAATTAAAAGACCTTATGAGATTTAAAAGAGTTCATCTTCAACAAAATACTAGCAAACTGAATCCAACAACATATTAAAAGGATCATACACCATGGTCAAGTGGGATTTATCCCAGGGATGCAAGGATTCTTCAAATCAACCAATGTGATACACCACATTAACAAACTGAAGAATAAAACCACATGATCATCTCAATAGATACAGAAGAAGCTTTCAACAAAATTCAATGAATTTACCATAAATTTATCAATTTATGATAAAATCTCTTCAGAAAGTGGTCATAGAGAGAAATTATCTAAACATAATAAAGGTGATATATGACAAACCCACAGCAAACATTATTCTCCATGGTGAAAAACTGAGAGCAATTCCTCTAAGATCAGGAACAAAGCAAAGGCATCTACTCTCACCACTATTTTTCAACATGGTTTTGAAAGTCTTAGCCATGGCAATCAGAGAATTAAAAGGAATCCAAATTAGAAAAGAAGAAGTAAAATTGTCACTGTTTGCAGATAACATGATACTATACATAGAAAATTCTAAAGATGCTACCAGAAAACTACTAGAGCTGATCAACGAATTTACAAGTAGTAAAGTTGCAGGATACAAAATTAATACACAGAAATCTCTTCTTTCCTATGCACTAACAATGAAAGATGAGAGAGAGAAATTAAGGAAACAACCCCCCCCCCCAAAAAAAAAAAACCTATGAATAAACCTACCTAGGGAGGCAAAAGACCTGTATACAGAAAACTATAAGATACTAATGAAAGAAATCAAAGACACAAGCAGATGGAGAGATATACCATGCTCTTGGATTGAAAGAATCAACATTGTGAAAATGACTATAACCAGCCAAAGCAATCTACAGATTCAGTGCAATCCCTATCAAATTACCAATAACATTTTTTTACAGAATTAGAACAAAAAATTTTACAATTTGCATGAAGACACAAAAGATGCCAAATAGCCAAAGCAATCCTGAGAAAGAAAAATGGAGCTGGAGGAATTAGGCTCCCTGACTTCAGACAATATTACAAAGCTACAATAATCAAGACAGAATGGTACTGGTGCAAAAACAGAAATATAGGTCAATGGAACAGGAAAGAAAGCCCAGAGGTAAACTCATGCATGTATGGTCACCTAATCTATGATAAAGGAGGCCAGAATATACAATGGAGCAAAGACAGCCTCTTCAATAAGTGGTGCTGGGAAAACTGGACAGCTACAGGAAAAATGATGAAACTAGAACATCCTTTAACACCACACACAAAAATAAACTCAAAATGGATTAAAGACCTAAATGTAAGACTGGATAGTATAAAACCCTTAGAGGAAAACATAGACAGAACACTCTTTGACATAAATTGCAGCAATATCTTTTTGGAGCCACCTCCTAGAGTGATGAAAATAAAAATAAAAATAAAAATAAACAAATGGGACCTAACTAACCTTAAAAGCTTTTACACAGCAAAAGAAACCATAAACAAGATGAAAAGACAATCCTCAGAATGGGAGAAAATATATTCCAATGAAGCAACTGACAAAGGATTAATCTCCAAAATATATAAGCAGCTCATGGAGCTCAATATCAAAAAAAAACAAACAACCCCATCCAAAAATGGGCAGAAGACCTAAATAGACATTTCTCCAAAGAAGACATACAGATGGCCAACAAACACATGAAAAGATGCTCAACATCACTAATTACTAGAGAAATGCAAATCAAAACCACAGTGAGGTATCACCTCACACTGGTTAGAATGGCCATCATCAAAAAATCTACAAACAAATACTGGAGAGGGTGTGAAGAAAAGGGAACCCTCTTGCACTGGTGGCGGGAATGTAAATTGATACAGCCACTATGTAAAACAGTATGGAACTTCCTTAAAAAACTAAAAATAGAGCTACTGCATGACCCAACAATCCCACTACCAGGTATATACCCAGAGAAAACCATAATTCAAGAAGACACATGGCACCCCAATGTTCATTGCAGCACTATTGACAATAGCCAGGACATGCAAGCAATCTAAATGTCCATGAAAAGAGGAATGGGTAAAGAAGATGTGGTACATATATACAATGGAATATTATTCAGCCATAAAAAGGAACAAAATTGGGTCATTTGTAGAGACATGGATGGACCTAGAGAATATCATACAGAGTGAAGTAAGTCAGAAAGAGAAAAACAATATCGTATATTAACACATATATGTGGAATCTAGAAAAATGGTATAGATGACCTTATTTGCAAAGCACAAATAGAGACACAGACATAAGAACAAATGTATGGATACCAAAGGGAAAAGGGCTGGGGTGGGAGGAATTGGTAGATTGGGAATGACATATATACACTCTTGATACTATGTTTAGAATAGACAACTGAGGGGAACATACTGCATAGCACAGGGAGCTCTACTTAGTGTTGTTCTAAATGAGAGGGAAATCCCAAAGGGAGTGGATATATGTATATGTATGGCCCATTCATTTTGCTGTGCAGTAGATGCTAAGACAACGTTGTAAAGCAACTATACCCCAATAAAAATTAATTAAAAAATAAAATAAAAATGAGTTCAACATAATGCTAGAAGAGATGTCTCAAATGCATGCAAACATATTTTAGGGAAAATAAGTGTATTACTGTAGGATTCAGAAGAGAGTGAGAACCCTTCAGGCTAATGGTCAAGGAAAAATTCACTTGGACCAAGCTGGGCAGCGAGGGCATTCCTTGTGAGTGAGCAGGATGTGGAGGTGGGAGCTGGATGCCAGACATCAGCAAGGAAAATGATTTGACCAGGATGTTGCAAGTTTTGTTCATTTACACATAAGACCAGTGAGAACAAAGCAGGAAAGACCTAATGTCAAAATACAAAGGGACTTGACAGCAGGCTAAGAAGACTGGGGTTTATCCTGTGGAAATGGGAAATCATTGTTGAGCAGGCGGGAGCTTAATCTGGAAATGGTACCCGTAATTAATGGAAAGGAGAAGAGGAAGTGGGAAGAACAGGGAAGGGCTTGTTGTGACAGTCTGGATGAGAGTTTTCAAGATCAGACTGGGGTTAGTGACAGTGCAAAGAAAGGGCTGGGGATTCTGGATGGGAAGAACCATCAATACTTGCCAAAAATGTTGGATTTTGTCTTCTCTGCCGAGGAGAAATTTTTGCAAACTAGAAAGGATGGAACTGATGTGATTAAAATGGAATTAAATTGCAAGAAGTTCAAGTAGAATCAGTTCCGATCACTGGACTGAAACAAGTTAAAACCCAGAACAATCAAATAGTGAGCAATTATGATCTTGAATCAGCTGACAGGATTTCTTTTAAAATGAGAATAAAGGTTTCTAGAATTAATAGTAATGTATGCTCAACAGAGAAAATAAATAAAAATAGAAAGAATAGAAAGAAAGAAAAACAGAAAGAAAAAATCTAGAAAGTAAGAAAAATTTACTCTAAGAAAGTAAGCTTACCCCACTGATATATCCTTAGTTGACATTTTGGTTTGTTTTTTTCAATCTCTTTTATATATAATTTTGTTTTCATGTTGATATATAGTCAGATTGATGATCATATTATGTGTAGAATTTATCATTTTTATTTTGCTTGAATAGCATTGTAATAAAACATTTCATATTTTGTTACAAATTTATTTGTATATATAACTCTTAATCACTACATAGCATTTGGTAATATGGGTATACATACTAAAAGGTATTTAACCAAATATAGTTGGATATTCAAGCACTTTCTTAAAAAAAATTTTTTTTACACAAGTGTATTTTTTTGCTTAAAGTCTTTTTTTCTGAACGGTGAATAACATCTTTAGACTAGTTTTCCAGATAAAAATCTTTGGGAAAAACAGAGTATGAAATGAGCAGCCAGTTTAAGCATAACATCTATTTCGGTCAGTGAAACAGTGAAACCACAAAACCTTAGTGAGACAACAAAATGACCGTTTGTTTTAACCACACTACTGCCCCTGAAGGACAACTGATAATGACACGTGGGAAATAGCACATAGAAAACATCCAAGGAGGCACAACTGAGGTTTGATAATTAACATCAGAAGCACACTCTAGTTATGTCTATATGTGTGTGCTTTTATATTGCATTTACATTTATATGTATTTACTAAGTTAACTGGGAAAATGGACATAGTATGTTCTTAAGTATGGGTATAATTATTCTCCTAATTCACCCTATTGTCGTTTAATAATCCTGAATTCATGGAAACAGTAAAGATTATGGAAACGATATCTGAGCCAGTTAGAGTGAAGAGTGTCAGATATCTGACACTTAGAGTGAAAATCATGTGCTTGGAGTGAGCAGACCAAATACACAGCACCGCATGGTGCCTACAGGGGTTGCTGTTTCATTTTGCAGGACTGTATATTGTGACCTGTGAGTGATGTGATGGGCCAAGTGCAATACTGTAGTCAGATGATTTGGGTTCAAGTTTCACCCTGATCATGATGACTCTGGACTAGTTAGGTAATCCTTGAAACTCACATAGGGGAGGATCATAACACCTACCTCACAGAGTGGATGGAGGACTAACAGAGATATCAGTGAAGAACACCCCAGAGGCAATGAGATCCTCCACGCATCTGAATTGTTGCTGTCATCACATCTGTCCCCCACATATGCTGGCACAAGATTTAGTGGGGATTCAGTACATGGGAGAGGTCACTGGAGGAGAGCCAGAAACTCTCCTCACTAGCTCTGAGAACACATTACCAGCTCCTCAGATGGAGCAGTGAGAACAAGCAGGAGTCAAAACTGCACAGACAGTGGAATCTCCTTGGTTTTCCTTTGATGGGAAGTTGCACTGGAAGTTCCCATGGATGTGCTGGTAATGATAAGCCCTATGATTTGACCCTGTGCTTCTCAGAATACAGTAAACAGCCAGGGTTATACTACCCAAATCAAAAGGTCGATCCAACATGCTTATAATTTTTTGTCATGCTGTCAATTTTCTGGTATAAAATAACTCAGTTTTTTGTAAGTCAACAAAGGCCACTACTGTTGTTCCTTATAGGCTAAAATTATTGCACAAGCAAGGTTAACACTACTTAATTAAAACTGACCTACTAAATTAGGGGACAAAAGGGAAAAGGTACCTTTGATTGTGCTGTCCTTGACGTAATGACTTATTTGATTCTTTGTCGCTAAAGCCCACCAATTCCAGAACTGAAAACTTTGATCTCATTTTACGGTTCTTAATCAACTTTATGGAGGTGCAATTTACATAAGCCAAATGGAAACATCTGAAGTATTCAGTTTGATGAGTTTTGACAAAGTCATACCCACATAACCATCACCCTGATCAATACACAGAGCATTTTTGTTGCCCTCAGAAGTTCCCTGTTGCCCTTTTGCAATCAGTCCTACTAACTCTTTGCAGTGCCCACTCTAGACTGCCACTAATTTGATTTCTATCACAGTAAATTGATTTTGTATGTTCTAGAATTTCACACAAACGGAATCATATAGTATGTACTCTCACGTGTCTAGCTTCTCTTGGCTCAACATGTCTTTGAGATTCATTCGTATTATTGTTTGTATCACTAATTTGTTCCTTTTTAATATTGAGTAGATATGGAAATACCAATGTATGTAGGCGCTACAGTTTGTTTATCCATTCAGCTGTTGATAGACATTTGAACTGTTTCCAGTTGTGGCTAATTATGGATAAAGCTGCTAGGAGTATTTATGTGCCAGTCTTTTGTAGACATGTTTTTATTTTCCCTGGGTCAGTACTTAGAATCGGAATTACTGGGTCATAAGGTGCTTGTTTAACTTTATAAGAAGGGACCAAAGTGTTTCCCAAAGTGGTTGTACTATTTTACATTCTCACTAGCAATGCATGAGCATTCCTGGTGTTCTTATCCTTACCAATAAAAGGTCTTTTTAAACTTTAGTCATTCTAATGGGTGTTTAGTAGTATCTTATCGCTTTCGATTTACATTTCCTTGATAAATAATGATGTTGAGCTTTTTTTTTTTCCCTGTGCTTATTTTGGCCATTCCAATACTTTTTTTTTTTCATAAAATGTCTCTAAGTAATAGAAGCAATAGATGGGGAGGCACCTAGGTCTGGGTGGAAAATGATACCATTCTTTGGATGAAGCAGGTTTGAAGTAGAAAGAGAGGTGATTGAATATAAAAATGAGCTCACTTTCATATATTTCTCAAATGAACTCAAAATCATCTTATATAGTTCTTTTATCCTGGAAAAGTCTTTCCTCTCTTTTCTACCTATTGAGGTTCTAATCTGATATGGAGGTCAGGGAAGATTTACCTAAACTATGAATTATGAGAGAGAAATGGCCAAAGGTTGAAATAATGTTTTCAGTCGTCATCTTACTTAATATATCTGCAGTATTTACTAAACAAGTCAATAAATTCCAGAGTCATAAAGAAGACAGACTGGTAAATACATCTTAACCATTTATTCAGTGCCTACCCTGTGCATGGAATTGCACTAGGGAGTAAAAGATAAAATGATAAATTAGACCTTAAACTTGCCCTCAGTGAGTTCAAACCTCCTTGCAAATTAGACATGTCTTTCAATTAGTTCATATGTGGCAGAACGGACTAAGAAAGTACCAGCAAGGAGAGGCCAAGTGCTTTGAATCACAAGGATTAATGTGTAGGAAGGGGGAAGAAAGGATACCACGGAAGTCTTAGAGGAGGTGGTAACAGATGGAGACCTTGAGGAAAGAGCATTTTCAACAGTTGTTGTAGTTAACGCTGTTTGAGCTAAATTGCGATCTTTGTAGCACACTGTTTGGCTTTATATGAGAAAGTGCAATTTATCCCAGGGAAATGCTCATAATTAGGTAATTGGCTTTTATTTGACAACTAAAAGAGAAGTGATAGGAATATATTTACCCACTAATGAATACTTCTGAGCAATATCAAGGAACAGTTAGTTTTAATTATGTACCAACAAATATAAAGTAACCTGTCGTGGAAGGAGCAGAACGTTAAAGCTGCTTAGACCTGGGTTCAAACCTTGGCTTTGCCACCTGTTTTCTTGGGTCCAATCATTTTCTCCTCTGAGACTCTGTTGTATCATGTGAAAATGGATGTAATAGTAGTTTACTGCGGCATTGCTGTGATTGTTAAGCAGTGAGGTTAAGCCTCAAACTAAGAGTAGCACATGCTATGTGATCCTTAAATACAAATTTCTTCCTTCTCTCCTCATGCTTGTGCAATTCTCATGAGCTCAGATTGGAATTCTGCTTTTTAATTTGAAAGATCATAAATCAAGGCAGACAAAATGCAGATGGGACTACAGAGGAGGTGGCGAAGGAGGACAATGTTTAAACAAATCTGGATTTGTGTCAATGACCTAATCTTTGCTAAAGAAAAAATTCTACTGGGTGGGGAAAGAATAAGGAGACTAACTGAATGATCTCAACACTATTAGCATCTCCTTTATATTTCTTTTACAGATTTTTCAGATTCTCTGTCATGACATGCTCTTTTTTATAAATTACATGAAAAGTGGGCAGGTCCTGGTATATGAAGTGCTCATTCATGCCTGTCATTGCCATCAATTGTTGCTAATATTTATCATGTATTTCTTGTGGGTCAAGCAATGTACCAAATGCTTTATACACATCATCTCATTTATCCTTCACAAAAACCCTATGAGGCAGGCAACATTATCACCCCTGAATTATAACTCAGCAATCTGTGTCACAGAGTGGTTGGATACCAGGCCACACAGAAAGTTAGGGAGCAACAGAGTCAGTATTTGAGACTAAGTCAGTATGACTCCCAAACCTGGACACTCAGTCTTTGTGCTATGTTGTCTCCCATCACACACGCATACACACACGCTAATACACATACACACATATTCACAAACACATGAACATACATACCTACACACACATGTACACACACACACCACACATATTCACACATCCACATCCACTCAGACGCACAGCCACACACACTTTAATACACACGCACACATGCACATAGACATATACTCAAACATACACCACACATAAGTTTCTGGCTCCTGCCACCACCTCCACTTTGGCAAAAATTCATGCTATCTCACCAAATCAGGGCTTGGCAAAGAAACACTTGCTTATGTGAGTCAAGTATCACTCTTCCATATGGCCACTGAGCCTT
The DNA here is from genome assembly GCF_030028045.1 of Hippopotamus amphibius kiboko. NCBI lineage: Eukaryota > Metazoa > Chordata > Mammalia > Artiodactyla > Hippopotamidae > Hippopotamus > Hippopotamus amphibius. The sequence continues at coordinate 156,168,342 of NC_080188.1, forward strand.
TCCTCACACACAAGGAAGCCAGAGGCAGGGCAGGATGCCATCGTGCCAGGTGAAAATGTCAGATGATATTAGTCACTTTTACTACTGCTAAACCTGCACCTTGTGAAAAAAAGTTATATCTCATGTAGTACACTGATACTTGATTGGTGAATTCCTGGAGAATAAACCCCCTTTATAAGAAATAGGAGTCCGCACATTTGTTTTCATTTACTTTTTAAGAATACACTTACTCTGCACAGCACGGCTCCCCTGGTTTGCAGCTGCATGACAAAATACCTCAATAAAAAGTTTTTGTTTTTAGTTGGCCATTTTAAGATTCATTGGGGAGAATTCTAGGCTGAGTTATGAATGCAAATATGAAATAGACTGATTTCTTAGAATTGCGGAACTGAAAGACACTGAAAAACTGGGGTACTTTGGTACTGGGTCTGATGTCACGAGCAGGGAGGTTTCCTAGAGGAGGTGTTGCTGAACTGCAACAGGAGGCTTAAGATCCTAGGCCCCAGCTCCACCCCTCACAAGCCAAGTGATTTGGGGCTGGTTACTTGACTTCCGTAAATACCAACTGCCTCACTTACAACTAGGGTAATAACATCTGGCTCTCACGGTTTTGGGTCTCTAGGTGGTCAGGAAATTGCGGTCTCCTCTTTCCACTGCTCTCTCTTCCCCTTTATTATTTGTACTCTAATGTGGGGGCGGGGAGGGGGGAGGGTGCCAAGGCTCACTCCTCTGGCCTCTTTGGTTCCTGTTTACACTCTCTCCCTTGATTATCTCACCTTCAAGCCATGTCTCATCCACACTCCAGCTCAATTTCTCCTACGGTTTCATCTCATACGGTACATCTCCACATGGACACTCTATCAAGGCATTTTATATTCAATAAGTGGGTAGCCAAATTTTTATGTCTTCTCTAAAGTACCTCTTGACTTTGGAATAGATAATTCTTTCAAATAGGGCCTCTAGTCTCACAGATACCAAACCACTGTGCCAGCTTTAATGCTTTTTTTTCCTTATTCCTTGTCTATCAGTCATCAAATTCTGTGAATTCTTCCATGCAAACGTGTTTGGTCAGAACAAACATAGAAACTCAAATGGCTGTAAGAATTGTGTCAGGCATTTTTTAGAGTAACAAGATTGTCTCCTTAATATAGATTTATTAATTTAAAATTAAAGATGTTTCTGTCCTCCAACCTTAAGTCACTGGACCATTGCATAGTGAGCTAAATTTTGAGTCTTTTCTCAGAGTCACTCCCATTGCAACATCTTATACACAACTGCCCAGTTAACCTCGTACTTCCTGCTTCAAATCTTCAACAGGCCTCCAATGCTTCTGAATAGCATTGAAAGTGGAAGCTTTGCGTTTAAGGCTCTCTCAAGTCTGTTGCCCGCCTATCTTTCAGAGTTTTTTTCTGTTGCTCCAGTTCAGTTCCCCAAGCTCTCCCTAAACAAAACTCATTATTTATTGTCAGAATCAACTGAGCTTTCCCTGACCCCAAATCATTGCTCATACCATTCTTATCTTTTTTCATATTTTCCCTATTGCATTGATATTCATTTTTCACGTTTAGCTGAATCACTAGGCCATTAGCCTCCTCCACCCCAATTGCCATGTTCCTTTTTCTCTTTTCTGAACCCCCATACTACATTGACTGAGGCATGCTCATAGCATTTATCACATAAAACCTCTCTCCTAGGTTATAGATTCTGGAACACAAGTACTGGCACTTTCGTAGTGTGCTTCTGAGTACTAAGTGGTCCTCAGTGTATTAAAAACCTTTGATGTAGTCATTGGATGATTCCTGGGATAGCGGTGGGAGCTGTGTTTTCCTAACCTCTGCCAAGATTGTAGAACTATTTTCTGTTTTGTTAAATGTTGTTCAATCTAATCATATAAACATTGGTTTGGAATTGGAGAGCCCTATAGAAACTATTTCAGTCCCAAACTCTTTCTTAATCAATGAGTACATGAGTCCCTGAGAATACATAGCTGGTTTTTGGTAGATCAAGTATGAAGGCTTAGGACCACTGCTGACACCAGGTGCAGCTGGGTCTCAAATCACCTCCCCAGATTGTCTAATTCATTGTCCTCCACATAGAAGAAACCTTTGCTGACTGATTCCAACAAAAAGAATGTAGTGTGGTAGAGTAAGATAAGTAAGTACTATATCGGTTTGGGAATCAGACAAACTGGATTTAGATTCTGGCCTGGTCACTTATTAGCTGCACAGATTTGGGTAGTTTGCTTTCCTTCACAGCTTGTTTCCTCATCTATAAAATGTGGACAGTTATCCCCACTTTATGAAGTTGTATTGGCAAAAGAGTATATAATGTATATGATGTGACTGGAACACAACAAATTGAGGCCAAGATAATCTTCAGTAAATTGCAAATTTGCACTTTATGACAAAAATAGATTTTTGTCATAGAACCTTTTTCTAAATTGAATAAATGGATACTGGATTTCTTTTTTTTTTTTTTTTTCTTTCAACATTCTGAGGAAATGTTGAAATTTCCTGGGAGGGGCATTACTAAATGTGTTACTAAAGAGTCCAACCAGTTAATTCTCACAAAAGTTCCTTTAAAAATGTATCATTAACTAAGTAGTTTGGAAGGTAAATGCTTAGAGCATTTAGCGCGGCTAAGCTGGGTGACAGACATAATTTATTTCTTTAACATTTGCAGACCTCATTGTTGTCTTTGGATAAAAAGCTATTATATTCACTGAATAAACACTTAGAGAGCTCTAAGTTAAGTCTTGGCCTCAAAGTGAAGTCTTCTAATAGCTCCATAACTGGCCTTGACCTTCAACTATTTTTTATGAGGCCACCTTGCCTTTCACACCAATTCTATGAATTCAAGCAGGAATGTACACTACCTGCCTATGATGGTGTGGCAGAAGAGAGTGGTAGTTAAGGTCATGGGTGGGTCTTTGGAAGAATAAATGAAGGCCTGGTGTTAACTCTAAAACACCGCTGGAAATGTCCATTGACAGATGAATGCATAAAGAAGATGTGGCATGTATATACAATGGAATATTACTCAGCCATAAAAAGGAGCAAAATTGAGTTATTTGTAGTAAGGTGGATAGACCTAGAGTCTCTCATACAGGGTGAAGTAAGTTAGAAAGAGAAAAACAAATACCATATGCTAACACATATATATGGAATCTAAGAAAAGGTACTGATGAATCTAGTCTCAGGGCAAGAATAAAGATGCAGACGTAGAGAACGGACTTGAGGACATGGGGGTGAGAGGTGAAGGGGAGCTGAAACGTAGTGAGAGAGTAGCATTGACATATATACACTACCAAATGTAAAACAGCTGGCTAGTGGGAAGCTGCTGCACAGCATATAGAGACCAACTCGATGATTTGCGACGACCTAGAAGGGTGGGATAGGGAGGATGGGAGGGAGGCTCAAGAGGGAGGGGATATGGGGATACAAGTATACATATAGCTGACACTTTAGTGCAAAGCAGAAACTAACACAACATTGTAAAGCAAATATACTCCAATAAAGATGTATAAAAATAAGATAAAATAAATAAGACATGCTGGGCCCTGATACACTTTGTGTTTTTATGTTAAATATGGGAGTAAAACTAAGGTATTTTAATATCAAATATGAGGATCACATTAGATGATTTTTAACCCCTCCCCCCCAAACTCTAGAATGTTTTAATAGTGATAGGTTTCATGACAGCCTATAGGAGTTCTTTTCCTGGAATCCGCATAGGACTGCTTCCAGTCCTATGGTGACACAAGGTTCCGTTCGGTAGAGTAAGCATGAGCCAGAGAAAATGCTATTGTTGAAACTGTTGTTTTCCTCCTTACAAAGCTCATACTAATCAAAAAAGAGTGATCAGAAAGCATTTAGGAAAGGATAGGAGACATGGACCCAGCAGCTGGTCTGTGGACCAAGGCATAATTCCAAGTCAAGGATGTCATTTAATCAGGTAAAGTGTTTGAGGGGATCGGAAACCTAGGCTAGGACTCTGCTAACCAGATCAGGTAAATTACTGAAGGGAGACATGTACTTTGAATTACCCTCCATGAAGATGAGTAATTGGCCTTTTCATCAATGTCCTTTAGTGTTTTTGACAGAGACAGTCCTGGGCTGGGTGGATCTTCACTCTGACCAGCACCATATAGCTCTGTGGTTCTCAACCTGGCTGCAAAGTAGAATTACCTGGAGCACTTTAAATAAGCCTGATGCCTGGTCCCATCGCCAGGGAGTCTCATTTAATTTGCCAGGTTTAGCTTGAACATCTGGATTTTAAAAATACCCCGCATGTGATTCTAAGGTGTGGCCAGCCTTGCAAACCCCTGGAATATACTTAAGGTCTAACAAATCTTCCTTTTAAAATCCACCATCCTACCATTTAGCTTTCTGGCACTCGGTTTTTGTTTTGTCATATTTCCCCCCCTCCCCCCAACTCATACTCCACAGGATGGTGACTTTCTATCTGCAGTCACACTACAATAGTCCCAAAGTAGAATTCAAGAGGCGTCCTTGGTATTCAAGGAAACCCTGGCGAGGAAAGCGATTCTCCTGCAAACATGGTAAGAGCAGTGTTCACTCCCTGCTGTGTTTCTCAACCTGTTTTCTCCAGTGGTTCCCCACTCTCTGTTTTCGGATTACAGAGTGTCCTAGGAGACAACACACTGTGGTTTTTTTTTTTTCTCCCATCCTCTTGTTGGCATTTGACAGACCTCCTAGTTGAAGACACCACGTCCCTGGGTGGGTCCTATTTCTCAGCCTCTGGGAGCAACCTCAAAATCCACCGCACCTACCGCCCAGCTTTGCATTGCAGCACTCAAGTGCGCTTCATTTCCACTTAAACTAATTCAGATTCCCGAGGAGCAAAGCCTGCGCCACTTAACTTCCTCTCTCTTCCCCCCATTTTTTTGTTTACTTAAGAAAGCAGATATTTATATTTCCACTTGGACGCTTACTGTAGGCCCCACCCTAGCAAAGAGGAAGAAAGAGTCCCAGCGTTGCGCGCCAGACAGCTCCTCTCCCCGCCCAGGAGCCCTCTTTTCTCCTTCCTGGGTCCCTGGGGCCAGTGACAAAGGAGCCCCAGCCCTTACCCCGCCCACCACCTGGTACGAGCAAAGCCCTTCTCCACCCACCTCTTTTGGTGATTTGGAGCCCTGGCCCCGCCCAAGGCGCTCATTTAACTCCAATTGCGGAACTGCCAGGCGCTGCTCCTACTTGCAGCTCCTGGCTCGAGCCTGCTTGGTCTTAACCGCCGAGGCCGCGGAGTCCCGGCGTCGGGTCCCGGTCCCCGCGCGCCATGAGCCCCGCGCAGCGGAGCGCCCCCGCCGTACGGCGCCCACTGAGCCGGCTGGCCCCGCCGCTGCTGCTGCTGCTGCTCCTGCGTCCTCCGGCTGCGGCGGGTGAGTGGGGGTCAGGGACCCCTGCGGCTAAACCTTTAGGCAGTGTGGGAGGGTAGGGCCCGTCTCTTTGGCAACCGAAAAGTCTGAGGACCCGGGTTGGTGAGGAACGCGGGCGTCGCTAATTGATCCTTTAATCCTCTACCTTTAAGGATCAGCTCTCCAACAGCCGCGATCCCTGGGGGAGGGAAGAGGCTCTCGCCGCTAGCCGGCAGTTAGGAAGCTTGCTGTGCTGGATCCCAAGTGGCAGGGTTTTAGCAGTGAGGCGTGGAAAGTAGAGGGAGCAAACACCGGAAAGCCAAAAGGTAGGGCTCTGATAGAGTGCCTCCTCAGCGTCTCCTGAAGGGTGGGAGGCCACATGGTTGATCACTCTCACCTCTCGACATGGTCCAATCGTGTACAGACGCGGAGCTTCAAGCGTGCGCATCTCCTCCAGGTGTAATGTTCCACGATGGTCTCTGTCTTTCTTGTGTGCCTAGCAACAGTATCTATGTGAAAAGTCTAAAGCACTATATATATTTCATATATGTATATATGTGTACATACATGTGTGTACACACACACACACACACACACACATTAGATAACGAAGGGTAGGAGTTTATTTTCGACTACTTTAGTCTAGAATTAATTGACAGACAGGAAGCCTAGCAAGTTCTTGGTATGTCCGCTCGGCATTGGATGGAAGTGTTATGTGGGCATACAAAGCCATTTCTGCTTCCCTTATTCGTCTTGGGAAAGGAATGTTGCTATGAATCGAAAAGTGGTATTTCCTTTAGTTCTGTTTTCTTCCTCCTTAGGTGACTGCAGCCCTCCCTCAGACTTAGCTAATGCCAAACCAGCTTTGGAAGACCGTACAAATTTTGCTGAACAAAGCACAGTAACATATAAATGTAATGAGGGCTTTGTAAAAGTTCCTGGCAAGGCCGACTCGGTGATCTGTCTGGATAATAAGTGGTCGGAGGTTGAAGAATTTTGTAATCGTAAGTTTTTCCTTTCATTTTAGAAAAGTTATGGGAATGGAATGTTTCTTACGTTTAATTTTAACCCTCTTTGGAGTGACTGGTAATTGATAGTTTTCTAGCATTATTAATCCCCAGGGTTAATTGGCACTGTTGGCACTTCACAATCTAGCTAATTGACGGCATTACTTCCGGGAATAGGTCCTGCTCTTCATTAAGTCTTTTTCCCCCTGACACTGTAGCTCTTGAATTGATTGATAGCGAAAATAAACAATAGGTACTGTTTAGGGAGTAAATTATTTATAACTATGTTTGGCTATTACCTTGAGACACGTAATAGAGGCCCTCTGTTTTCTTAAATTTCCTTTTGTAAAGTAGGACTTACCCGGTACAACTCTGTGGTGATATTTTTAAAACGTCTCAATTTGTATCTCAAAATCTATCATTATAGGCATAGCCCTAGATTAGCCTTGATATATACAAGTAAAGATAGAGACTTGATTCCTGCCTTTGAACAACTTGGAGCAATGGAAGCTACAGTGAAAATAGAAACTGCCACAAGTAGTTTTTGAAATCAGGTGTGAAATCAACTTTAACTCTTTGTTTTTATCTATCCATGATACAAGGCAGGAGGCTGAAGTACATAAGTCTTTGCACATGTATCATGTTTTAGAGTTTATAACTCTTCTGCATATAGTACTTCATCTAACCCTTCAGACAACTCCCTGGGATGAGTTAGGGATTTAATCCACATTTTACAGTTGAGAAAGCAGCCCCCAGTTAAACAACTTCCTTGAGATCAGGAGCTCCTTATGCAGGAGAGCCAGGGTTGAAACTTGAGACTTTTGACTGTAAATCCAATACCCCTTCCACTATACCATGCCACTATAAATTTACATCTGTGTATTTACAGATTGTAAATACTTTTATGTACACCATTGGCTCATCTGATCCTTGTCCCCATAGGTTGTTCTGAGGATTAAATGAGTTTGTATGTGTAAAACATTTAGAAGTACTCAGTAAATATTACCTATTATTAACTATTATTATTGTCCAGGATATTAGCCCAGGGATCTAGAAATACAGTTTCTCATCTACCCCTGTGCTACAAGGGAACTGGCATTAACTGAGTCAGTGCCAGAACTATGCCAGCCAACTTAAATGAGTTACATTTTCTAAATTGTGGGCATAGTGACTTCTGTGTACGAAACCTACTTCACAGGCCTCTAGCAATTAGGAAATGAAAACTTACATGTGAATATGCTTGATACACTGTCAATGCCATAGTGACATTAACATAAATACCAAATTTGTACAGAGAAGTACAGAAAAAGGAGTGATATAAGGACCAGATGATTAAACACAGATTATAAAATAAAGTGATATTAATTTTTTTGTTGTTACTTTTGTTAATACCTTTTAGGTAGCTGTGATGTTCCAACCAGGCTACTTTTTGCATCTCTCAAAAAGTCTTATAGCAATCAGAATTATTTCCCAGAAGGTTCCACTGTAGAATATGATTGCCGTTTGGGCTACCGAAGGGACCATTCTCTCTCAGGAAAACTAACTTGCCTTCAGAATTTTAAGTGGTCCAAACCTGATGAATTTTGTAAAAGTGAGTATAATTTTAAAGAGTATTCTTAATCATATGGTGTTTGAGGAAAATAGTGTTTCTTTCTTCACTCACAGTGGAAGTCTATGTGTATATATTATTATTTAGAATGATTCTTAAATGAACCATTGGAACTATTTTATTTTAAATTAGGCAGACTGAATACTTGTGAGCTAGAAATATTACTTTACTTACCGATTTCACATTTAAGGTTACCTAAAATAAAATAAGTGTGTATTCTAAATATGTTTTCTTGAAACTGATAAAATGAAGCTATGATTTAAATAGTCTAAGGATAAGTAATGTCAATGGTTCATATGATGAATTTGCATAGATGTGCCTGATAACCTAGTGAAAAAAATCAATTCATATTCTCTTCTAGAAAAATCATGTCCTTACCCTGAAGAAATAAAAAATGGTAATATCGATATAACACAGGGCATATTATTCGGATCGTCCATCTATTTTTCGTGTAACACAGGGTAAGTTTGGACATATGAGACACTTTATTTAACAAATGGAAAAAGAAATTAGGATTTAAGATGGACACTTTTAGATTTGTGGCCAGTGTTTACAAGCAGGTAGCAATAAAACCAGCCCTCTGTTCAAAGATCCTTTATTATGAAGTCATCACAGTTAAATTTAGTAAAATGGGGCAAGAAAGGAAGATTTCTTATAATACCACCAAAATTCTCCCGGAGGTTAGATTTCAGTACATATGTGACTCATTATAAAATTTTAAATGTGATTTGTAGAGGGAAAAACCTGTGGTAAGTTGATGATCCTTGGAGAAATGAAATCCTTTCAGTGTTAAATATGAAACCAGTCTTTACCTAAAAAGTGAATTTGCATTTGTTTTTTCTATATGCAAACAATCTGTTATAAAATATCATGAATTAAAAACAATTATTCCTAGTGTGAAAATGTCATTCTGACCTAAGATCTTTTGTAAGTTCTCTATTCAGTGAAAAGAAACATACTCATTGAGTATTGTCAGTGTCTCAGGTGCTGCTAAAAACTTTGTATTCATTTTCTCATTTAGTATCTGCAAATTGAATTATGATATTTTATTCTGTGTATGTATCCCTGTTCTTTATAAAACTATCAGTATCACTTGTCTCGTGTACTAACAAACACACGTTTGGATCATTAATGTCATTAATATCGAATCAGGGGGTCCTTTGAACCCTTTAAATATGAGTACATTCTATTAGTCTATGGAGTCTATATTGATCTTGTAGAACTCAGAAATAGAAAATGTTTAAGCATGTGTATCCTTTAAAAATGTTTTAAAACACTTTAACATTTTCTAACATGTGACCTACCCAAATCAAAAATACTTTGCCTGTCTTATACTTTTTTTATTCTTTGATGTCACCCTTTTAGATATAATTTTTTTCTTTTCCTTTAAACTTCCATATGAACTTTTATTAGCTATTGTTTTGTCTGCATCTACTGGTATAATAAATATTTTAAGATGATATTCTGGAGAATTTAAAGGAAGTCAAATATGTATGAATGGAACTTACCTGTTTTTCTTCCCTCATTGTTTTAGCTACAAATTAGTTGGTGCAACTTCTAGTTTCTGTTCTATTGGGAGAGATTCGGTTGAATGGAGTGATCAATTTCCAGAATGCCAAGGTAAGACTGAAAAATTCTAGGCACTCAGGTGTGGAACTGAATAATCAATGATAAACTGCTTTCTGCTCTTTAAAAATTACCCACCGTATGTATTTGTAGTACCCTCACCTTTCAATGCGTGAGTGTTTAATTTAATGCTTTTATCTCATTAGTAATGCTTCTTAATTTATTAACTGTGGGGATAAAGGATTAAAAGCAAACTAAGGTCATCTTACCATTCCTTCTAACAGTAAAATAGATATGGGTTTTTTTTCCCCATAATTTTTAACTTTATGGATTAAAATACTATTGATCAGAGGGTTTATATGACTTGATCCTGTATGCCAATATAAGTGGCAAAAGAAGGCATTTAACCCAGATCTCTTGATTTCGAACCTATAATTCTTCTAAGACCTAGTGTTGCCTACCTGTTCCTTTAAGGATTATTAACTGAGGTAGTTATGTAGACATGTTTTAAAGTGTCATATATTTTTTTATCATTAGAGAAATAAGCTTATGTAGTAAAGAAGAAATATGGTTTCTGCACTTGAAAATCTTATCTTCTCAAGGGGGAATAGGGTCACAGAGATAATTTCCTGCAGGGATGTATCAAGTTAAATGTATGTGCATTAGAGACATATGTCTCCTGAAAATTGAGATGAGTAAATATATGTAACATTTAAAAAAAACTGGCTTTATTTCCCTCATTGTCATTAAAATTATTGCTCAGCTCAAGTGTTGGGGGTTTTTAGAAGCAGGAAACTAGCGTAGATGTAGTGTAATTTAGCAAGCATTTGTTGGCTGACACTGTATGGTAAGGAACGTGTGGGGTCAACTGATAGGAAGACAAATAAAATGAAGCCCAGCCAACCAGTTTACTCCAGCCACACCCACCCATCTTGTGCCCCACCCTCCTATATCTACTATTTCTCCCTTTTTCTCATTATTTTCAAATATCCATCATTACAACCCACCATCACCTTTCCTATTTCCACCATCCTGTAAGGGACGCTGTAAATGACAGTAAAGCAAATATGGAAAGCAAGCAGGAGCTGGACCATATCTTTCTCTGACACAGGCAACAACTTGTCACAGAGTCTGGACAAGCAGTCTCCCAGTTGAGGCCAATATCTTTACAAGCAACTGCTGTCATGAGTTGTACAGAAATGTGGACACCAAGCACGTATTCCAGGATAGAAGAGCGTTGGCACTGCAAACACACTTTCTCTTTGTGCTTGCCTATGTCTAGGCCAGGTCCTGCTCTCTGTCTGGTATCTTCACCTCTGCTGTGAACATCCTGATGTTCATATTTTCCTCTTTGATTCTTTTATCTGTCTCTGCAACTCAGCAACCACTGACATCTGTGTCCTACAGGAAAGAGCCCTTTTTCCTCAGCAACCCCAGTATCTTCGGCAATCCCTATTAAAGCCCAGCTTCTCCTAAGGTTGATTTTCCACATAACTTTTCTGTTTCGACAGTACCAAAAACATCAAGCGGAAAGTATAAATTCTTAAGCAATGAGCTGTTTTACCTCAAGTATGCAGCCCTGGCCTCTATCAACACATAAGATAGCACTGATGTCCACGTGTGGGTGTGGATATGGAGGCGTGGATATAAAGGAGGAATGAACAATGGACATATTCAAAATTTATCCTTGGTTATACATCAATCAGAGGTGATACTTGTTCACCTCTGAACAAAGCATCAGTGTCAGATCTGTTTTCCTATCTCTGCCAGTTTTTTTCATTTTCAAAAATAATTTTAGTTGACTGCTAGTACATGGAATCAATCCCTGCTATATAATATCTGTCGTCCCAGGCCCCTCTCTTTATCTTAACCTCTCACTTCTAATCACAAAATCATTTTCCTTTAGCTCCTTAATATGCGGGTGAATCAAAAATTATCCGCACTCTGGCTGTAAAATTTATTTTAATTAACTTTTAGAGAAGACAAATACATCATTTTTCAACATAATCTCCCTGATTTTCAATATACTTTGTCCATCATCAACAAGCTTTCGTATTCCCTCATTAAAAAATGTTTTCGGCTGAGCTGCAAGCCACAAATGTACCGCTGTCTTCACTTCTTCATCAGAAGTGAATCTGGCTCCTTCTTGATGGCTACCACTTGTGTGACCTTCCTTGAACTTTTCTATCCATCCATACACACTTCTTGGTGACAAAACACTTTCTCCACACTGTGCACAAAGTCTCAGATAAATAACAGCATCAGGTACACCCTCAGACCACAAAAAACAAGTCACTCTACGCTGCTCTCCTTTCATGCAGATCATAAGTGCGGCATCCATTTTTGCTCGCACCACAGTTACAAAATGAACCGATGTAACACGTTCACACCTGCACTACAGTGATTGGGGAGACAGTAGCCTTGAACGGAAAGCGCGGATAAGACAGTGCGGCCAACAGAAGTTGTATTATAACCAGAGTGCGGATAATTTTTGACTCACCCGCCTATAGTTCTCAAACCTGTGTTTTATCTTCCATCTATAACACTTTCAATATAGTTTATTATCCCTGGTCTGGACTACTGCAATAAGGGCCACCCCTAACACTCTCAGGGTCCAGGATGAGAGTTTAAATGGAGGTTGCTGGCCTAAGGCCCAGCCTTTCTCAAGTCAGTGCCCCCTTTTTGCACTGTAAGGGGTCTCTAATGCGTGTACATGGAAAGCTTAGCCTACACACCCAAGTCATGTCCCCTATAACCCTTGTCCCCACTCCACTGAACTTTGGCCTAAAGGTGGACACATCAGCAGTATAGACCATCCTCAAGAACATGGACCAGGAGAAGCCCTGAAAGGGGTGTTGGCACAGGGAGTTCTGGGAGCCAGTTCCTGGAGCATGATTTAGAATGGGGTGGGCGAGGAGCTCTCATTGAGCATACCGCCTCAGCCCTGCAGATTCCCCACCTGGTGGAGAGGGGCACAGCCAGAGGAGGGCCAGAGCATGGCCTTTTAAGATGTGGGAGCTAGGGCAGGAGTCCCACTTGCTCGAGTTCAGAAGTGATACTGATTGCAGTGGCTTCCAGCCTCCATTCTTACACTCCATTAATGTTTCATCCATACTCTACCCAGTGATCCACTTGAAACATGAATGCAACTTGTCTCTTTCCTTCTTAAGGCTTATTAGTGTCTCCTCATCATGTACAAAGTCTAAGCTCCTTCATATAGGATAGAAGGCTAGCCATGGTCTGCCTACTTCTCCACGCTTATGTCTCACCCTCATCCTTTGCAAACTGCTGTAGTTGTCTGGATACCTCAGGCTTCTTCATGCCCCCACACCATTCCTTATGATTCTGCCTCTGCCTAGAATGTCCTTCAGCCCCTTTTTTGCTTGCTTGTTTGTTTGTTTGTTTGTTTTTTCCTTCAGGGTTTGATCTGGTAGTTCTAGAAGCTTTCCCTGACTCCCCAGGCTGGTTAACTGTCCCCTCTTTCCACACCACTGTGCATGCTTCTGTGATAATCCTCACCATTTTGTATTGAAATGATCTCTTTGAATGTCTTTTTTCCACTGTATTTTAAGACAGAGGAACTGTATCTTATTTGGTTTTGCACTTCTATTTATAGAACAATGGCTGGTATGGATTAGGTGCTCAGAAAATGTTGGAACTGAACTGATGGTGGTAATATATGTTGTCATCACCCACTGAGCCCAGTGTAAATCAGATTAGTTTGTTCTTGTTCCTTGCTTTGATCAATGGCCTAAAAGTAATTCATAAATTGCTAGTATTCTCTGGGTACTTAAAAGTATCTGATGTAATATAATTTGAAGTTCATATGTGATCACATTGCTTTCCTGAAAAAAAAAAAAGAAAGAAAGAAAAAGAAAGAAAGAAAGAAAGAAAGAGAGAAAGAAAGAAAGGAAAGAAAAGGAAGAAAGAAAGAAAGAAAAACAACTTTCTTCATAGCTCCAGAGAATGTGGAACCACTGAATTTTTTATCAGGGCAACTGCCAGGGAGAGGCTTCTTTTTATAATATAAAGAGCAATACTCTGCTTGTATTTTTTTTACAAAATCAGCTGCTCAGTAAGATTTACTTTAAGTAAAAGGCCAAGAGTTAACACACGCTTAAAAATTTTTATCCTGAAAGTCAAAATCTAATCCTGACATTTAAAATCTTTTGCTGTATCCAAAATTCCTCTTTCCCAAGCGTGCCATTTACATTCCCAACTCCTTTCATTTGGCATCGCTTCTCCCTGGAATGAAGAGCAGAGCCCTCTTCTCTGCTCTGTCTAAGAAGAAGGGTACATCTTAGGTTTAAACCCAAGTCCATTTACTCCCTAAATGGAAGTCTCTGCCCTGCTTTCATCTCACCTCTAAGATGAAAATCCTTAATTTAGAAGAATGAGGTTTTTTTAAAATAAAATCTTTAACATATTTTAGTCTTACTTGTTTATAAAAATACTTCAGAAGTTTAATTTAAAATATGTTGGGTTTTTTTAAAGAAATTTTATGTCCAAAACCACCAAAAATTCACCATGGAATGATTCAAGATGAAGAAAGCAGTTATGCATATGGACAATCTGTAACATATAAATGTATGGAAGGCTTCACCCTACATGGAAATAGCTCTATCTATTGTACTGTAAAAGATGACCAAGGAGAGTGGAGTGACCCCCCACCTGAATGCAAAGGTAATCAGTTTGCAGTTATATTTCTGTTTTATTTTTACCCTTAGGTGGCTATATGGGCTTCAGAGAGTCTATGAACTCCTTGAGAAATGAATGTACAATGTTGTACATAAGTATATTTGCATTTTTCTGGGGGATACAATATTTTTCATCACACTCTATGAGGGGTTGATGACCTCCAAAAAGGAAGAACACTGATGTGGAGAACGTATGGTAACATATAAATAAATAAATACACACATGACCTCTATGAATATATATAAATTCACTCTTTCTTACCATGTTACTTTCAGTAAGTTAATATAGATATGTCTTTGTTTATACAAAGAGTGTTTAAAGTGGTTTATTTAATTGGGAGGGAATCTTAGATTGAACTAAGGGATCTAGATAATGATTATATATGTTGTGACAATGAAGAGAAACTCTTGCCTACCTGTTGACTTCATTGAATTATATTATATTAATTTTTTCTGCCTCCAGAATTTCTCTCTTATTGAAAATGCTCTCTTCTTCATCTTGCTAGGCCTCTTCTTCCCTCAATGCTTTCTGATACTTAGGCTATACTCTCAGAATCTTTAGAACTGCTTTTTTAAGTATATTTTTGAAGAGAGATCTAGAAGATCAATGAAGCTGGATGATAACATTGTACAGGACCAGGAGGTGGCATTTATTTAAGCAGTGTCATATTCAAGTGCCAATCTGACTGTTGCTTCCTGAACTTGATTATTTCTTTTCCCATGTTAGGGAAGTTTTCCACTATAATCTCTTCAAGTATTTTCTCAGACACTTTCTCTTTCTCTTCTTCTCGACCCCTATAATTCAAATGTTGCTGCATTTAATGTTGTTCCAGAGGTCTCTGAGACTGTCCTCAATTCTTTTTATTCTTTTTTCTTTATTCTGCTCCATGTCAGTTATTTCCACCATTCTATCTTTCAGGTCACTTATCCATTCTTCTCAGCTATTCTGCTCTGCACTCCTCCTAGAGTATTTTTAATATCAGTTATTGTGCTGTTCATCCCTGTTTGTTTGCTCTTTAGGTCTTCTAGCTCCCTGTTAAACATTTCTTTCATTTGCTCCATCTGTGCCCTCCATACTATTTCTGAGATCTTGGATCATCTTTACTATCATTATTCTGAATTCTTTTCCAGGTAGACTGCCTGTCTTTTCTTCATTTGCTTGGTCTTGGTCTTGTGGTTTTTTACCTTGTTCCTTCATCTGCTGCATCTTTCTCTGTTTCCTCATTTTGTTTAACTTACTTTGTTTGGGATCTTCTTTCCTCAGGCTACAGGGTCGTAGCTCTTCTTAACACTGTTGTCTGTCCCCAGTGGGGAGGTTCATCCAGTGGCTCATGCAGGCTTCCTGTTGGGGGGACTGGTTCCTGTATTCTTGTGTGTGGAGCTGGATCTTGTCCTTCTGATGTGCAGGACCACGTATGTTGGTGTGTTTTGGTGTGTCTGTGAGCTTACTATGACTATTGGGAGCCTGTCTGCTAATGGGTGGGGTTATGTTCCTGTCTTGCTAGTTGTTTGGCTTGAGGTATCCAGCACTGGAGCTTGCTGGCCTTTGGGTGGAGATGGATCTTAGTGTTGAGAATGTGACCTCTAGGAGAGCTCTTCTTAATTAATATTACATAGGGTCAGGAGTTCTCTGGTGGTCCAATGTTCTGGACTCAGCTCTCCTGCCTCGGAGGTCCAGGTCTGAACCCCAGCCAGGGCACCAAGACCCTGGAAGCTGCCTAGCAAGGAGAAAAAGCAGGAAGAAGAAGAGGAAAAAAAAAAAGAAAGAGCAGACAAAACCCCAAGACAGGTGATAAAAGCAACACTAAGCAGTCACAATCACACAAAGAGATGTACACACTTGCACTCACAAAAAAGAGAAGGAAAGAGAAGAAAAGAAAACAAGAGAAAACAAAGAAGAGAGTAATCAAACCAATAAACAAACACACATATGAATATATACAGTAAGTATTAAACCAACAAATACATAAAACCAGAAACAAGTCAAAGAAACCAGGAAGTCCTCCAATGTCTCTGAACCTGCTGTGGGCACTGTGGAGAGCTCAGACTGTGATCTGGTCTTAGCCCTGCATGTATTTGCCCCTACAGTCTGCAGTTGCCTCCTAAGTCTATAGCCTCTACTGTAGAAACACTCATCTATTCAGGTAATCCACAGAGGGTCTATCAAGCTGATTGTGGGTATTAAATCTGCTCTTCCTGCAGCTGTTTCCCTGTCTCTTCTTCGGTCCTACAGTCCCCAGGGATCAGTTTTGGTTTTGGTCCTATCTCTGTGTGTGGGCTGCTCTCAGGCCTCGGTTCCCCTCCCAGGCAAGGGTGTGGGGGGCAGGGATGAAAGAAGGTAATTGGGGCTCACTTGCAAATTCAGGCAGGAGGGAGGGAGGGATATGGCAGTCTAATTGAAATTTGCGGGAGTGCTTGCAGCAGCAGAGGTTGGTGTGAGCCTGAGGTGTGCCCTGCGTTCTCCCAGGGAAGTTGGTCCTAAATGCAGGATCCTTGGTGGTGGCAGGGTGCACCTGCTGCCGGGAGGGTGTGGCCAATGACCTGTTTTGCACAGGGCCCTTGGTGGCTGTGGTGGCAGGCTCTGTTTTCAGTTTAGCAGCCACAGCTCATGGTGGTGCTCGTGCAGGCGCTGCTCTGCAGCCTGTGAGCTCACGGAGCAGGAAGCTCCTCTTGAGCACCCTGAAACAAAGGTCCCCTGCCTCTCCATCAGGCCCAGGCTTTTCCCCAGACTCCCTCCCAGGTAGCTGTGGCGCACTAGCCCCCCGAGCTGTTTTCACACAGCCAACCCCAGTTCTCTCCCTGGTGTCTGTTCTCTGAAGCCCAAGCCTTGGCGCCCAGCCCCCGCTTGCTGCTGTGGGTGAGCAGGCTAGCATCTCAGGCTGCTGCTTTGTACCGATCCTCTGTGTAGGCATCTTTCCGCTCTGCCCTCTGCACACCTGTTGCTCTCTCCTCCAGGGGCTACGAAGCTCCCCCTGTCCATCCCCGCCAGTTAGGGGGCTGCCTAGTGTGTGGAAGCTTTTCTCCCTTCACAGCCCCCTCCCAGAGGGGCATGTCTCCTCAGGATTCCTTTGTCTCTTTTTATCCCTTTTTTCTTTTGCGCTACCCAGTTACATGGGGATTTTCTTGCCTTTTTGGAAGTCTGAGGTCCCCCACCAGCATTCAGAAGGTGTTCTGTAGGGGATGTTCCACATGTAGATGTATTCTTTATGTATTTGTGGGGAGGAAGGTGATCTCCACGTCTTACTCCTCTGCCATCTTCCAACCATCCCCTCAGTATGCTCTTATGAAAGTTGACCATAAGCATTTCATAAAGGATTTATAAAGCACTGATACAGTTTAGTGTTTAAAAGAAGAAAGAATTGTGAGGACAAATTTATAAAGAAGATAGACTAGGTTTTTTTTTTTAAATATCAAAAATCAGAATTCCTCATGAGATTGTCAATCATTTTTTATCATCAGTTAGAAAGTACAAAAAGATCATTAGCAACATATAATGGTGATAAGGTAGATGTGATTATGTGAATATGAAAAAATGTGGGCAAAATACTAAGTGGGAAAGGAGGATATAAATTATGTAATAGGATACTATGTGGATAGTATTTTTTTAAAGATTCCTATCTTTATTCTGAACACATTATTTTTATGGTTTATTATTAACTACTAGGATTTCCATTACATAATACAAAGCCATAGTGAGCATTCCATAGTGAACATTCTTATGCATACATTCTTATGTACTTGTGTAAATATATATTTTAGGTTAACTTCGCAGAAGTAGAAGTGCAAAGTTTAGGAAGTATGTGTATTTTTCATTTTGAGAAATAATCCAGTTTGAGAAATAATCTTTTTAAGAAATCAAAAATCAAAATTAAATCCATAATTTTGTATTAATAAGGCTGAGGAATTAAATTAATTTTTTAGGTTCCAAGGCTACTTATCAAACTGTGACTTCTGGATCAAGTCAACAGGGTTCAGTAGTTCCTTATTCTACATATATATTGCTTAGAACTTTTTAGGGTGATGTGTGAAAAATGTCATGTATTATTTGCATTTATTTATCATAATTATCAATGAAGCTGAGCTTTTTTTCATCTACACTTATTTATTCATGTCCTTTTTCATTTTTCTATTTGGTTTCTAAAATGTTTTTCTTGTTGATTTGTCAGAACTCATTAAAGCCTGATTAAAATGAACTTTTTTTCCTAGGTTTTTTTTTTTTTTTTGCCTTATTTTTACTAGTCAGTTTTAAGATTTTATATTAGTGGGTATATACATTGCTTTTTATAACTTTTAATTACATAAATAGTATATAAATATAAGTTTGTAAAATTTCAAGTGCCAATCTGACTCAAGCAAATACTGCTTTTATAATTATACTTGAATTCTATTAGCATGAATTTTTAAATACCATTGCTTGTTAATAATAGTTTTTTCATGTAAATGGTATACATAAATATAATGAAGTAATATTAAAACCATGCTGATGATTGTATAAAATGAGAAGTAAAAGTCTCATCTAGTCCTCTTCACAAAAGTAGCCACTGTTAACAAATTTTTGTGTTTTATTCTAGAAAATAAATAAATATACATACACATTTCTTTTTTTAAATCATATTCATCATATGGATATATTATTTATTTAACCTGTCTCCTATTGAATGGAATTTAGTTTTTGTTCTAGATTTTTAAGAAATTATTTTACAAAAGGTGCTACAGTAAATATTATTGTATACCTGTTCATTGTACCTGTGTGCAAGTACATTTTTTACAATAAATTTCTTGCAGTGTAATTGCTGTATCAAGGGTATATGCATTTAAACTTTTCATACATGTTAACAATATTGTTTCCAAAGAAACTGTACCAATTTACTGTCCCACCAATATTACATCTTTGTTCTCTGCACCATTAATGAAAATGGTTATTATGATATGGAGATGTGATAGTATAAGTGGTGAAAATCTCATTTAATTTTTGAATCAATTTAATTGTGAGTAAATTTTGGTATTGTAAAATTTAGCCATTTGAGTCACTTCATTTTTATTTTCCCTTGTTTTTGTTTGTTTGTTTGTTTATTTATGTCTGCATTGGGTCTTCGTTGCTGTGTGCAGGCTTCCTGTAGTTGCCTCTAGCAGGGGCTACCCTTTGTTACAGTACAGGGGCTTCTCAGACCAGGGATCGAACCCGTGTCCCCTGCACTGGCAGATGGATTCTTAACCACTGCACCACCAGGGAAGTCCTCCCTTGTTTTTTAAATCATCAGTTATTTAGAGCTTACAACTCTATGGTAATGCCCAAGTAAGTCATGGCAGGCCAATGCTCCCATGACAATAACTATAAAACCTGAGTAGATTTTTTCTTTTTAAATCATATTTTAAAGACATAAGTTATTCCCTCAGGGGAGCAACTAGGGTTGAATGAACTAAAATTCCTTGGGGTAGGGAGTGAAGGCAAACCATTCTGAGGTGCATCTGGGTAGAGGATCCATCCTGCCCTGAATAAAAGACTATTACCAGGGAAGAGAGAATCTAGCAAAGCTTTCAGTGGTTGTGGTGAACTAGGGTAATGCACTGGAAATTGGAAGTCCTCAAATGCTGATCCAGGTTTTCCCAAGAACCATTTGCCGATTTCTGGGAGTGCAGGTGAAACTAGGGAGCTAGACCCCAAGCTTCCAAAGTACAAAATGAGATCTCCCTGAACCTTATGGTATTTGGACAACAAACCCATCAGGAAGAGGCTTATATCAAGCAAACAGCCACTGTCCTCCTTACGACATTTAAGCTCATTTTGAAGCTGCGTGGGGAAGGAGGCTGCATTGCTAGACTGGGGCACTGCTAAAGGACAGACCTGGATCTCCCACAGTCTCTCAGGGCTGAGGAAATAAAGATCCACCAGCCAGTCAAATCAAAAACTCAGAAGGTCCACTTCCACGGAGCAGAGACAAGAGCAGAAGTAGACTGAGTCTTACGAATCTGTAACCCAGCTCACATCCCTCCTCAGGCTGAGGATGTGATCACCTCAAACCAATTTGCCTATCAGAAAAGGAGACCCTTCCTTTGGAAGATCATATCATCTGAATTTTATGCAATGTATGGCATATAATTAAAAATTATTAGATATGGAAAGAAGCAAGAAGTTATAACTAAATTAGGAGAAATGGAAACCAAATAAAAAGATCTAGGTAATTGAGTTAGCAGACAAGGACTTTAAAATAAGTGATTAATATATTTAAGATACTAATGGAAAAGATAGAGAACTTCAACAGAGAACTGGAGTAAAATAGACATTCTGCAATGGGAAAATATAATATCTAAAATTAAGAGCACAATAGGTTTAACAGTGATTTGGATGTAGCAGGAGACAGTATTGGGAACTGGAAGAAAGGTTCATTAAAACTGAAGAACATAGAGAAAAATGAATGTAAAATATAGATCAAATTTAAGAGACATTTAAGATATGTTGAACTGTTCTAACATATGATAAAAAAGAGGAGAGAGGGACAGAGAGAGAGAGAGAGGCAGAAGAAATACTTTCCGATAATGACTAAGAATTTTCCCAAACTGATGAAATGCATCAACCAACAGATTCCAAAAGCTCTCAGGACTCTAAGCAGAATGAGACAAAACCACTTCCAGGCGCCTCGTAGCAAAACTTTGGGAAATTAAAGCAATGATAAAAGCACTGAGAGACATTGTTTTCAATTGTCATTTTACAAATGAGAAAACTGAAGCTTAGAGAGGTTGACAACAGTCTCTAGTATGTGGTCAAACAGGCTTAGGTGCTCAGTGCTGCCTTATGAGGCAGATTGTATAGGCAACCCAAAGTCAAACAGGCACTGAAGACATAAACTTTTAACGTTAGATTTGTGACTCTCAGAACAGGATCTTCAACAAATTTGCACTTCAGATATTTGTTATCTCACCTAAAATCCAAAGAGGAACTAAACTAACATATGTAAAGTTGGTAACCAACACAAGAGGAGGAAAAGGGCATTATTTTATTCTAATTGAATTTATTGCTTTAAAAAAGAAGCGAAACATAACAATTTCCCAAGGTCACTAACATGTCCTGAAAGCTTTGGACTATGTTGTGATTATCTTTGTTTGTTCAAGGTTGCATCCTGCTGTTCTTTGGTCTTGGCATGAGGGGAAGAAGACAATTTATGAGAAAAACTATCTTTATTTGGGGTGTGTTGCAGAATGAGATCACTGCCAACTCTGACTCTGGTTTCCTTTTTCACATAGAAAACAGTTTTAAGAACCTCAACACTCCTTTGTGTAAATCCACTTTAGTTGCCTATAGGTATCATTTATTTCAAAGGAAAGACAGTATAGCATTTCAGTTCTTTGGGAAATATGAGAGTAAGTCAAAAATTATCCATACTCTGACTATAGAATTTATAGATGTTTTAATATACCTGGCGTGCGGATAATTTTTGACTCACCCACGTACATGAAAATAACTGGTTTGCTAAAAAGTCATATTTAGTTGTTTGTGGGGGAAAAGAAGAGTCATAGAGCAAACAATTGGTTCCTAAATCTTAACTTGGACAGCATTCTTTAGCTAATTGTTTTTTATAACGTTTTTCCTCCACAGACACTTCTCAAATTTACAAATTCTCACTGATGGTTCAGGAACTCACCACCGTAAACGTTCCAGGTACCAAAGCCCCACCATATCCTCAGAAATCCACCACAGTGAATGTTTCAGCTACAGAAGCCCCACCAACTCCTCCGGAACTCATCACTGTACATGTTGCAGCTACAGAAGCCCCACCAACTCCTCAGAAACCTGCCACTATACATGTTCCAGCTACAGAAGCCCCACCAACTCCTCAGAAACCTGCCACTATACATGTTCCAGCTACAGAAGCCCCACCAACTCCTCAGAAACCTGCCACTATACATATTCCAGCTACAGAAGCCCCACCAACTCCTCAGAAACCCGCCACTGTACATATTCCAGGTACAGAAGCCCCACCAACTCCTCAGAAACCCACCACTGTACATGTTCCAGCTACAGAAGCCCCACCAACTCCTCAGAAACTCACCAAAATAAGTTCTTCAGCTACGAAGTCCCCATTAGTTTCTCAGAAACCCACCACTGTAAATGTTCCAGCTACAGAAGTCCCATCAACTCCTCAGAAACCTTTCACAGCAAATAATTCAGCCACAACAGCCCCACATTCCCCCACATCAAACACTCTCTCTACAGCAGTTCAGAATCCCATCATGCCAAATGCTTCTGCACCACAGGCCTCATCAACGACCCAAAGATTCACCACAGCAAAATCTTCACTTATACAGAATCTTAGAGCAACACAAAAGTCCACTGCTGTACATTCCGCAGTGACTAAGGGTCTCCATACAACACAAAGATTGACCTCTGCTCATGTTACAGCAGCAAAGAATCCAGCTGTTCCCAGGGCAACCGCAGGTTTTCATGCAACAAGCACACCTAAAGGAGGAGGAAGCTCTCCTTCAGGTCAGTTGACTCTGTTCAGGTTTCCAAGTATGGATTTTATGTGCTATGGTTGAAATTTCGAATTGATAGGGATTATAGAAATTAAATAGTCTCTGGTTTATCGTAGGCAGAGTTTCTTCATACTAATGTTCTGACTTTCTTCAGAGGCAGACTTGGATTGTGCTAGGGCACACCTTTAAGAAAGAAACATTTTGCAATAATATAGAAAAAGGTCGTGGCTCCATAAAAGCAATGCTAAATTAAGGTCAGTGAAGAAATTCTGTTTTTTGTGTTAGCTTTAGGTAGTCTCTGAATTCCTCAAGGCCCTTCAAAGAACTAAATACATATAATCCTTAAAGTTAATTTCTGGGTCTGATTCATTGACCTAGAGAAATCCCTCAAGCATGCTAAAGGAACTCACCAGATTCCCTAGAATTGCTAATTTGGTAAAGCACCTTAATAGCATCTTCTAAGTAATTAAAAACAGAGTTCTTTGAAATAGTTCATATTAACTCTTTAAATGCCAGTTTTCATGAGCGCAGAGTGAAATATGCTGTAGATTTCAGAAAAACCTGGTGAGTGAATGAAACCCTTCTTACTAAGACATCTGCTGCTTCAGACCACCAAGATGTCTTCTTGTTTTGCAACTTGCTTAATGTATAGCTATTTTAATAGACATTCTCTAATAGAGATGCGTGTTTTTTGTTTGTTTTTTATTTTTAGTGTTTTGGAAAATCTCAATAGGACTGAGCCAAGAGACAAATTTTTTAATTATTTTAATTTTGCATTGAGGTCAATGCACAGAAAACTGTGTAAAATATACATATAAAGCTTAATAACTTTTCTAAAGCAAATATTGGTGTAACCACCACATTTGCCAAGAAACAGAGCATCAGCAGCCCCTCACTTTCCAGATGCTCTGTTGATTCTGAATTCCATTCTCTGACTTCTCCAGCCAATGAGACTGTGGCTTTTGCTCCTTGCACCAAGTGGCCTAGGGATTCTGCCAGTCCCCCCCACTGCCTCACCACCCCCCCACCACCTCTGCTGCATACATGCAGATCTCACTCCCTGCAGCTTGCCTCCTGCCCAAACTCTTCAGCTTTGATTTGTTTCTGCCTGAGTTAGTTTTCTCTTCCTTGCCTTCAAATCATTATTTATTTTTTTAAATATTTTGTCCAGATTTCATAATTGCCATGCTCAAGTTCATTTGGCCATTACCCAGACTCTTTAAGAACTTTAAACATTACAGGTATTATTGTTGAAATTTCCTTTGTATGTTTCTTTATTCCTTTAGGTAAAAGGCCAAATACATTCAAATACACAAACTCTCATTTCACTTAGTTCTCCTCTTTAAATGGGGAACTTCAATTCCTGCCTGCTTTTTTAAATAATTTTTTATTGAAGTATAGTTGATTTACAATGTTAATTTCTTCTGTATAGCAAAGTGACTCAGTTATACACACACATATATATGTTCTTTTTCATATTCTTTTCCATTATGGTTTGTCACAGAACCTGGCTGCTTTTGATCACTCTTTGGTGGCATCAAATAGTTGTGTTTTTTAGAATCGTGTTTTATACATTGTGACCATACTTTCATAATGATTTCATATATTTAACAATGGGTATCTTGAGGCCTATTTTGCCTTTGAATATTTTTAGGAATTTAAACATTGCGGATCTTATTGTTAAAGTTTCCGTGAACATTTCTCTGCTCCCATTTGTCTTGTTCTAAGGCAATCACTTCAAGCTTCCTCTCTGTGTTTTTATTCTTATGCTACATGTATATCACCATAAGTAGTATATATTATTGTTTTTTAAAACTTTATTTTATATTGGAGTATAGTTGATTTACAATGTTGTGTTAGTTTCAGGTGTACAGCAAAGTGATTCGGTTATACATAGATGTATATCTATTCTTTTTCAGATTCTCTTCCCATATAGGTTATTATAGAGTACTGAGTAGAGTTCCCTGTGCTATACAGTAGGTCCTTGTTGATTATCTATTTTGTATATAGTAGTGTGTATATGTTAATCCTAACCTCCTAATTTCTCTCTCTCTGCAAACTTTCCCTTTGGTAACTGTAAATTTTATGTTCTAAGTCTGCGAGTCTATTTCTGTTTTGTTAATAGTTCATTTATATCGTTTTTTTAGATTCCACATATGAGTAATATCATGTGATATTTCTCTTTCCCTATCTGATTTTACTTCACTCAGTAGGACAATCTCTAGGTCCATGCATGTTCCTGCAAATGGCATTATTTCATTCTTTTTAATGGCTGAGTAATAATCCATTATATATATGTGCCACATCTTCTTTATCCTTTTCTCTGTCGATGGACATTTAGGTTGTTTCCATTTAGGTTGCCACATCCTCTTTATCTATTTCTCTGTTGATAGACATTTAGGTTGCTATTGTAAATAGTGCTGCAGTGAATATTGGGGTGCATGTATCTTTTCAAATTAGAGTTTTCATCTTTTCCAGATCTACACTCAGGATTGCTGGATCATATGCTAACTCTATTTTTAGTTTTTAAGGAGCCTCCATACTGTTCTCCATAGTGGCTGTACCAGTTTACATTCCCACCAGCAGTGTAGAAGAGTTCCCTTTTCTCCACACCCTCTGCAGCATTTATTGTTTGTAGGCTTTTTGATGATGGCCATTCTGACCGGTGTGAGGTGATATACCTCGTTGTGCAAGCTTGTGCAAGCTTCCTCTCTGTTTTTATTCTTATGCTACTTGTACGTCACTATAATTTATGTAAACAGTATGCCACATGTTTCATTACCTAACTTGACTTTTTGCACTCAACATTTCTTTTGTGGCTTATATTGATACATTTAGATACAGTTCATTAATTTTAACACTTATATGTGGTTACTGACTTCCTCAAATTTTATGACATCTCTGGGCCTAAACGTTTTAGGTTGAATTCATCCAATTTTAAATAGGGCAAGGCAAAGAGAATCATTTCACTTTACATAAATTTGTTATAGAGCTAACTTTCTTAATATATTTCTTTCTGCAAGAATACGAGATAATTTAACAAATTTAACCTAAACCTGAGTCAGTTATTGTGATAAATATGCAAACAAATATTTGGGATCAAATTTCTCTTTTATACAATTAATTTACCCTTTAAATATTATATACCTTTTTTGCTCTTATTAAAAAAATAATAGCAACTACTACTCACTGAGTGTATTCCATAGTGGCATGTACCATGCACCTTCCGTTTGTCAGTATTAATCCTTACAATAACTTTGACTTGCCATCAAGTCATATAACCAAATTTACATGGTGTTTGTTTCAGTATTCAGTAACTCTGTATTATATTTTATGTTTATAGTGTTGACTCTGTTTAATAGAGATAGACACCGGTGTGTATGTTACTTGATTAAGTTAATAATATATAATTGTTTTTATTAATTTATTTACAATTATTTCTTTTAGTTATGAAAATATGAGTTGCTTTTGAACTTTCAAGTACAGTTGGTTGGTAAATTTATATATTTATTGAGTTGCTAGCAAATCAATGACTTTAAAATATTTTTATTTTTGTAATTCTTTCCTTTTTTTCTTCTTTAGTTGCTAGCGTCATTACATTGGGTAAGTGTGGCTTTCCGGCAGTTAACAGAATTTGTCATCGCTTTCGGATGTGTTATCTATGTTCCTGGAAAAGAATATTGTCTTTTAAGTGTGTTAGGAATGCTATGAAAATACAGTGTTTTTGGGTGCCAAAGAGAAAAAAGGTAAATGCATTTTATCGATGTGCTTTGTGAATACTATTAGGTACTTGGTATGTTCCTACATATTCCCCACCATGTTCTTGTTCCAAGGTAATTTTAGGACAATTTTAAATCATTTGGCCAATCAGTCAAGTATTATTGCATGTCTGTTGTCTCAATATATCTCATTCTAGTGGCTAAAGAAACACAAGAGGCAAGAGTTATCAATACAGTGTCTATCCTCAAGTATTTTATAATTAATCATAAACTACTCCTTGGCCATTTCTAGATGTCTGTCTTATCCCAAGTAAAACAAATAGTGTTACCTTTGGTTATATCCTCTTCCTTTTCTCTTCCTGTTAATGGTTTAAAGTAATCTTTAAAATATATTCCCTTGCTATAGGCATGAGGCCAAAAACATACCTGTGTTACAGTTTCTTCTAGCATTCGGTCTAGTCCGTTTTTGTTCGAAAATATATTATTTGATGTTATGTATTAACAAGAAGATTAATAAACTCCTAAAGAAGATGCTAAAATAAGTGTTTGTTAAGAAGTAATACAGATAAATTGGCATATTGCTAAGTAATGTCTAATGGAAAATACACTTAGAAAAAAGTGAATATTTTTGATTTATGTGTTAATAAGCTGAAGTCTCCTATCTTATGCATGCATGAATTAGCCAAGGGACTATAAAACTAAAAGTAGGTACTTGTTTTATTACTTTCATTGTTATTTTTATAGTTTTTATATTTTAAGTGAACCTTTTTTAAGCTAAAAGACGTATCTTGAAAGATTCCAAGAGTTGGAATTCACTTTGTTCATTCTATATTTTAAATAAAAATAAATATATTCTAAATGAAAATCTCATGATTTAATGATTTAATGACATTTTTAATAGATGAGCTTAAACATTTAATAGATGAGCTTTTTCTTACCAGCTCAGTTGCATTCAATGAAAGTTTGAGGTGCTTATTATTTTCTCTGAAATTAAGTATATACTGTATGATTTCCCAGAAACCTTCCCTCAGGGTTAGTTGTAATTCTAATGTGTGCTCAAAAATAAAGAGGAACTCCTTTCCTCTTATATCAGACATATGGCAATATTTTTCTTTGGGATCTTATAAAATATAAACCTGAAAATTGTTGATATCTTTACTTCTTAAATGTATTCTGTGAATGCAGTCACTTTTCTCATTTTAAAGATAAATTCTATGGCAAGGAAATTGCTTTTATTGATTACACAGCAACGCACATGAATGATACAAATGATATTAGAACTTTGCAAGTATTTGAATTTTTTCCTACGTAGTTCTGCTGAGAAATAGAGACTGACTACTCTTCTAAGCACCTTCTTATCTGCTGTGTAAGTGAAGCCTGCATTGTGATTTTTAAAGCTATTCTCTGCTGGCTGCGTATCAGTGTTTTTCAAAAAGAATTTTTTTTCATTATCACCCTCTCCCCCTCAAGGAGCTTTTAAGACATTTTTTCCTAATCATCCCTATGAAATATTAATACTACAGATATAATATAAATCTATTTATGTACTATATGCACACAGGTACTTTATACATAAAAAGTCAGATTTTTTTTTCCCTTTAGGGATGATACCAACCCCATTGAGAATACATGCTGTATATAATTGTGGGGTTTTTTTTTTTTGTTTTGTTCACACTGTCATATAGAAGGAAGACTTGTGCTTTGGAGTCAGTCAGACCTTGGTTTCAATCTTGTTTTGAATTTTTTTTCCATTTAGTCATTATTCAACCCAAGTGCTTCACTTAATCTCTTGGAGTCCCAGTTTTCTCATTTATGAGATGGTGATCATGATTCCTATTTAGTCTCAGAAGCTTAAAGAGGTAATAGATGTGAAAACTACTAGCATAGTGCTAAAAATTGAATAAATCTTAGCTTTAAGAATTCATTTTTATTTTATCACTATTATTTTCCTAAGGTGGATTTCTGACAATTTTATCATTCCCTATGGCCACACCAAAGAGTAAGAATAGTCCTTTATTAGAGTAATATTTGCGTTTGGCGCGTGACAAGGACTGTACTGAAATACACCTATGTATTATTTCATTTACTTCTCACAACAGTCCTGTAGTGTAGCTATGTCCCACTTTGTAGCTGAGAGAACTGTGGCTTTGCAAAATTCTTTACTTGCTCAAGGTCACAAAGCTATTAGGAGGCAGATGACTAGTTTCTTCAGCACTAAGTACTTGAAAGGATAGAACAATTCTTACCCTAGAGCTGCACAACTCAAATTTGACAGTTAAGATTGTCCTGATTCTTTACAACTATTGCTTTTTTTCCTTCTATTGCTGAACTCCTGTATTGTGACATTCACAAATCCCTTGCGGGAGCTAATAGGTCAGTTGCAGGAATATTAAAGAAAAGATTAGAGAATGCTCAGTGGAATATCAAAAATACTTCTTTTAAATATCACATGCTTATGTTATGTTATGCTTTTCTGTTAAACAGGATTATCAGGAGGAACAAAACCTATTCACAGCTTTCTTAGTTTTTCATAGTATATAGACTGCATTTCCGCTTTATGAGATGTATATGTGAGACCTTTTGAAATGACTGGATGGATCCACATTTCTTCAGAAAAGGAGACAAACGTCATTTGATAATACCAGATCTTGTACTTAGATTCTGACTTGGGTTGTTCGGGAATGGAGACCGTACTCTATATTAATGTAACACCCAGCTAATACAAATTTTGTTGGAGTAATCTCAGGTATTTTTCTTGAGAATATTGCAAACAGTTAAAATCATGCCCTGAACCTGGGGTTAGAAATAGGTTTTCTCTGGAGATAAACTGTTTGACTTACTCTTTTTCGGTCTCAGTTTTCTCATCTGCAAAAAGAATATCATTCAATGCAATTTAATAAACATTTACTAAACACTTTTTACTATTTGCAAGCACCTTGCCAATTGTTGGAGATAATGAGATAATAGGTGACAGACTGCTTTGCAGTGTTTTAAGTACTAGGTAAATATAATTCTACATAATGGGGAACATTACTAAAATACTGCTTTTACTTGGAGAAAAATATTTTCTAAAATTATGTAATTTTCCTACCTATGATCTCTTCAATGAATAATTAAGGACATTGCAATCATAATCATAATTTCATTTATAATTTTATAGTTTCTTTTAGCCCAAGTTGTGTCAATCTTAAGTTAAAAGTGATTCACCTTTGGGTGAATGTTAAGATCATAAACTATTGCCTTTATACTTTAAAGTTTTCTTTGTTTCTAATTTGCAAAATAATACTCTCATTAATCATTAATTATTGAGGAATCATTTCTTTAGAATTATATTTCTCATATTTCTGTATTTTGCACTGGTTTTCTGTTAAAGTATCAACCTCCACACACTTTCTTCTAGAATCACATATATGTGCTGATCAGTGTTCTAAGAATATTCCTAACTTCTGTCATCCAGATATTCTGGATCACTTTAAGATTTTCCATCTTCATTTATCATTCAAATTGAAAACGGGATTTTTCTGCAACATTTGAAAGTGGTGGGGTTAATGGGAAATGGTGAAAGGAAAAGAAACCCCAAATTTTTGAGAAGCCATGGTTTATGAGTACAGTCTTTTCAAGCTAATGCTATGGTGCGAAGGGATCAATTAAAGAAACTGGCTGGGTAAAATACTGTAAAGCCCATGGTGGAAACAGCTGTTTTTAAAATTATGTATCCACATGGCAGTTCAGTTGTGCAACATCTGTAGTATTTTGCTGATTTGGAACCAGATACACTTGTTAGTCACATTAGCTTCAGTTGCTTTTCTAGTGTTATCAATAATTTTCTTTGTAGTGCAGATTGAAAGAATAGGATTCAAGGATTTGGGAGCCTGGAGTGGGTAGGAAAAGGGAGACCCAGGGTGGTGAGGGGAAAGGGCAATGGGTGGTTTTCAGAAGAAAGCTTATGTGTAAAAGTCAAGGTATAAAATTTTTTTGCGGTTGATCAACTTATTTAACCAATTATTTACTGTTGTTCAACTCAAAATAGTGCATTTAATCTTGAAAGTAAATATTAGTTTTCCTAAATGAAAACTTATCTGCAATAGACTAAACATTGAAAAGCATTTCTATAAGCAAAGTATATTTTACTCTCTGCTCAGATGAGGATACCTTTCCTATGATGGAGAAATGCCTACATCTCTGTTACCTTTACTATGAACTAAGTAAATGGCCCTCCCGTTAACCACATATGGAAACTTCACGTTTCTGAGACTCAGTTTAATTATCTACAAAATGAGCGTGAGCTCCAAGACACCTTCTAGTGCTGAAATTACATAATACAGTCATCATATTTAAATAATCAATGGTCAAATCATTGAAAATTAAGCATGGTGGTGTTGAAACACTTTAGAACCCTCTCAAACCTGTTAAATTTTATGTGAGCATTGGGATACTTCATTTTAAATATTTCGTTTTTCCTTGAAAGAAAACAGATTAAATAACATGCAATTTTTACTGTCAAACTTGTGACATAAGCAAGCAAGCAAAATAGAATTCATGTCTCCTGGTTTTTCCTTAACTTACCTCATAATCAGTATGTTTGTCATTGTGAACTACACTGTATATATAATTTCTCATGTTTCTGTATTAACTGTCTTACCAAATTTTTTCCCCCTCAAGGATGTGTTGCTGGTACTATAATAATTGTTACCATAATTCTATTCAAAGTTTTCTGGGACAGTGGAAAATCAGGGTGAGCAGAAATTCTGATGATTTTAAAAAATTTGTTCTTAGCTTCTTTCCAGTAAAACTGGACACTATGCCGGTAGATAACTTTCTTAGCTTAATTGTATTTTTTGCCATGCTGTCTCTTTATTCCTTTTGCCTGTTGATTACTAACCTGGATGAACAGACTCTGTGTCTTTTAAAAAATGTTTAGATCCTGTGCATACAAGGACATTAAGTGATTTGAAACCCAAAGTCTCATTGCAATCTGTTAATCAACCCAACTTTTTCTCTACTCATTACAATTTATGAGAGTATCTGTGTATTGTAAAGAAGCGAAAAAATCTAGAAAGAGAAATTCTAACATATTGCTAAATTGCCTGTGACTAGGCCTATTAATAAATTGCATTTATTAATAGATGCCAGTCTAGCCAAAATCAGCCCAGTGGTTAAGAGGGCAGACTCAGGAACCTGACTGCTCGATTCCAGTCCTGGGCCTACTATTTACATACCATGTGACTGTGAGTGGCTTAACCTCTCTATGCCTCAGTTTTCTCATTTTTAAAAATGGGGGAAATATAGTACCTACTTCATGGGATTGTAGTATCTATCTCATGGCATCAAATGAATTGCCACCTGTAAAGAGGTTAGAACCTTACTTGGCACATCATAAGCACTCAGGTGATAAAAAAACAACACAGAAAAAAGAGATCAGTATTTGAAACATCTGATCTGCATTGAATATACGTGCATTAAGTATAAAGTTGGCTCTGATGTAGCCTGTAGACAGAGCATTATTTAAATTGACCCTCTTCTCTTTTGTAGATTTTATTGTTCAGAAAACTCATTTTGAAGTTCATATAAACTGGAATTCTTTCTGAAGTGCCCTAATGCCTATTTTTTCACTACTTGATTAAGAACGACTATATTTTAACGGTGTTACTAAATTGCCTATTTCAATTCTTTGGATGATGTGAGATATCTACTTTTTACCCTCCATGGCTCTTTCCCTTCTCTTTAAATTAACAATATTGTTTAAGCCTATTATAAGCTGAAGTATGTAAACATTCTGTAAATCACTAAATGGTTCCTTCTTTTACTAAAAATATTCGACCATTGGGTCCTGGGTTTGTTTTTTTTTTGTAGCAGATATTACAGATGTTTGTTTACTTCCAGTAAAATATTCTAGATGACTTAAAAGCAAATGTGGTAAAATAGAACTTCCTCTTCAGATTTTTCAGAAACTATTTAAGAATATGGTTTAGAGCCCAGCATAAATTAACAGAATTCTAAGTCATGTAAAGTGAGTTAAGTTGGTACAGATGCCTCAGCAAAAATACTCTGGAAAAAAAGAGTAAACCACCAGTCTTCTGTACTTCCTTCCATTTGGTCCAGTTCTCCTGAATTGGAACCTTTTCAGTTTACTTGTAAAGCCAATGCTCTGGGGCTTGGTAGGTGAGGGGGTGGGATGTGATGAGTTTATGGGGGGCTCTCTCTAGGCTATCATTTCTTTAGATATTTTGGTAAAATAATTGACCATGATATTTTTAATAGAATGAAAAGTGCTGAAACATAGAAGGAGGGGCTATTTGTTTTATGTTTTATTGGGGTTTTGCAGTAAACATAATTCTTCTATTTGTGAATCAGAAGAAATTCATGCAAACCCCTAAGAAAGAATTTGCCATTTTTCAGTTGCACTAAAAACACTCCACCTGCCTTATTTTGGAAGTATAAGCTGTTGAGGGTAGGAGCTGACTTTATACATTCCTGGTTATACTCTCAATTTCACACTGATTTAATTAAAATTTGATCTTAATGAGACAGGGGAAAGAGTTAATGCGTGTGAAGGTGTAATGTACCTTCACCTAGTGATCCTTTGTGTTAAATCCTGTCAAAGGATTTATTTACATCTTTTAGAAGTGTTGGATATGTGTGATAAATTTTAGTTTATACAAAGAATGTGATTGTAAGCAAATGCTGATATTGCTTTTTGATTGAACTTAAAATTTTATAATTCAGTCAGTATTTTCCTTCTCTACTATTCAGCTCTTACTACACACATGAGAACAACAAAGCACTTAATGTTAAGTTTCATAATTTAACTGTGACTGATGATGCTGCAGAAGTAAGACCACCTGGTAATTTATAAAAGGTATATTGTTCAATAAAATCATATGTCTGTGTCTTGGAAAATGTCCATTAACACAATTAACTCTATCTATCTGTGACTATTAAAGGACAATAGAGGCTTAGACCTCTATTATTGTCAGAATTGTTTCTCTTTGTTGAATGCGTGATTAACACAGTGAATCTTTCATTAATATGACCTGTCTTCAGTCCTCCTCTCTTCAGCAATATACTCATTATCTCATCCTGTGCTTTGTATTCAGTTTATTGAAATGATTAGATGCTCACCATGCTACAAATATCTGGGGACAACAAAAGGTTGATACATTAGGGCTTACAAATAGGAATACCTTTATTGTGACTACCTGCATCATGAGATGATTGACCCATATTGTATTTGCATCTCCGTTTTACTTGGTGACTTCTAATGTTTCCAGCATTTAAGAAATAGTAAATCTATTTTAATGTGTCTTTTTAAGTCATGTTTACAGGTCTTATCTCTTCTATGTCGTTAGGCAAGATTATCACACAAAACTAATAATGTATATGTATCTGTAACACTTTCTGGGTATCTTCTTTTGATTAAAACCTTCTATTTTAGGGAGTTTTCATTGACTTTTAATCTGAAAGTATTTTAGTTGAATCTAACTTGGCCACTTAATCTCAAGAAACTAAAAACTCAACTGTCCTCTTTTAGTTGGTGTTGCTATAGCTACCAAACTCTAAACTGAGGTTGTTCATACTCTATAACTTAACAAATTTTCTATTTCTTTTGCCCCCCCCCCCAAATTAACCAACTAATTCTTTTTCATGGTTTATCACATAGTAACTAAAAAATTAATGTTTATCACAAGTAAATAAAATTATTTTGATTTTAACTTTTTTTTTTAACTTTCAGGACATGTATGTATGACATTGACAGTTTTGCTTATGATGCTAGTAACCACTGGCTAACTGAGCCAAAGAAGAGTTGAGAAGAAAGTGCACACGAGTACACAGAATATTTCTAGTTTTGTAAAACTTTCTAATGGAGTGGACACAGTATATGTAGTAGTGTTCTTCTTTTTGCGTGTTCTCTTGTCTTTAAGATGTATAGGAATGTCCCCGAAACAAGGAAAAACGAATCTGTCCTGGAATCACATTCTCAACACTCCTAAGACTCTTGAAAATAGAACAGCTCACAAGATTGAGAGTGACTACTTTCACAAAAGTGTGGGAAATTGGAGAGATTTGTTCATGCTTAGAATGTGAGCAAGAAGAAAAGGAAAAAAAGTGAATTTTTCCCCCAAATGTGTAATGTTATTTTTACTTACAAAGGGCACAAAAAATTAAAAACATTAATTGGATATTAAAACAAATAAACCAGTCTTTCTAAGGAAAATTGCCAAAGAGAGCTGAAACACATTTTAAGATAATCCTTCTTGATTAAAAGGCATTTTCATCTTTTCTTATTCCATTAAAATGTCTGAGTCAGTTGGCAAAATTTTTTAAAGGAAAAACATGCTGATGACTTAAGAGTGTTGAGTTTCTTGGGTTAGTTCGTGGCAAAGGAGGAGTACAGAATGAAGGAATAATTCTTCCTTTGTCATACGAGCAGAGATAGTGAATTAGTGCCTTATTTGTAAGATGGATCAGCTTTAATTTTGTTCTTAAAACATTTTCTTTTTTTTTGAAAAAGAGTCCCGTGAGAGGGTGAAAGGTGTCTTTAATGACTTAATGTCTTTAAAAGTATCCAGAGATATTATAATATTAATATAAGAAAAGATTCTATATTTCTGAAATGAGATGTTCATATTCAAATTGTAAATCTTATTCTTTTGTAATCTTAAGCTTAATTTATATTTATTTATGTGCTACATGGATACCAAAAAAAGTTCAAGAAGATATGTAAAGAAAATTTTATTTTCCATAAATAGAAATAAATAATTGGTCACATTTTTGTCTCACGTGGTATTTGCCATTTATTTTCTTAAATGTAAATAATTTATTTATAAATAAGTCCCTTTCTACCTTTCCTAAGTGGTTTAGAATGCTGTCCTTTGGGTATCCTAGTGTGAATCATTTTCATTTACTTTTTAATGTATCACTTGTTATTGATTTATCTAAAGGCAATCACATCAATTTCCAGATTCTTAATATGTTCTTGTCATCTTGCCAATCACATGTTAAGTGTTGGAAAAGACTAGAATATATACATAACTGAATTTAACAATAATTATTTTGTCATATTGCTTCACCTACTTTATTCTTAAAGTATTTTAAGATAAATTCCATTAGCATCATGGCATTTCACCATAAATACCTTTTTTAATTAATTAATTAATTAATTGGCTGTGTTGGGTCTTTGTTGGTTTCTCTAGTTGTGGCGAGTGGTGGCAACTCTTTTTTTTTTTTTTTTAAAGTTTTTAATTTTTTTTTATTTTTTTGGGGGTACACCAAGTTCAATCATCTGTTTTTATACACATATCTCCATATTCCCTCCCTCCCTCAACTTCCCCCCTGGTGGCAACTCTTCATTGTGGTGCTCGGGCTCCTCACTGCCATGGCTTCTCTTGTTGTGGAGCATGAGCGCTAGGCTTGCAGGCTTCAGTAGTTACAGCACATGGATTCAATAGTTGTGGCTCACGGGCTTAATTGCTCCGAGGCCTGTGGGATCTTCCTGGAGCAGGGATCGAAACTGTGTCCCCTGCATTGGCAGGCAGATTAGTAACCTGCACCACAAGGGAAGTCCCTATAAATACTTAAATATGTATTTCCAACAATAAAGGCTTTTTTTCCTACCTAACCACAATCATCACAACTAACAAGACTATTGATAATTTCCTAATGGTTTCTAATATTAGGAAATTCTTTTAACTTCCTTAAAAGTTCTGCAAATAGGCTCATACCAATCTACTAATTCATTTGTTAAATAGGAGGGCCTACTCTACTTACTCTGTGACAATCTGGTGCTTCCTGGGGTAGTAGCAAGGACAACACTGATTCAGTTACTCAGAAAAATACATGAGAACCTACTATGTGCAGGTTATGTGCTAGGTGCTGAAGCTACCAAATGACTACCACACAGTATCTACCCACAGGTTGCTTATAAGAAGACCTAAACGATACACCTATTGAGAGAAAGGATGTACAGTTATATGTGTTGCACTTGTATAGGATTTAGGGAGTGCCTAAAATGTCTTTGCTAAGTGGATGAGGGGTGGGCTGGGAGCCATTCAGGACAGGATGCAAACTAAGAAAGGACAGTAGATGAGATTCACATGGCAGGATTGGAACTGCAAATAGTGCAGCAAGCTCAGAGTAGGAAGGGCTTGGACAGAGGACTCTGATGTGTCATGTGTTTAGTGTAAAAGTAAAATTATAAATTCCAAATAGTTTATTCTACTGTGATTAAGTTAAAATTGGAATCAATGGTCACAGGTTTATAGTAGCAAGAATTTTAGATATTAGGAAACATTGAATTTTGACAATAAAATACATTTGAGTTAGGCTTTATACTTTCTTACTTAGGTAAAGGTAAAAGCGGAAAAAATATCTAACAACCAGTTACCTCGAAGAAAATAATGATAGAAACAGGTATGTTGGGGTAATGGGATTTTCTTGTAGGACTTATATCCTATTATCATGAGGTTGAATAGTTTTATATTTTCCCAAGGTAAGCTCTCCTATAATATTATACTTTATTATTTTTTAGAATATTTATTTATTTATTTGGCTGCACTGGGTCTTTATTTTTAGTAAATTTTATTTATTTATTTATTTATTTATTTATTTATTTATTTATTGGCTGCTGTTGGGTCTTCGTTGCTGCGTGGGCTTTCTCTAGTTGCGGGGAGCAGGAGCTACGCCTCATTGTGGTGCATGGGCTTCTCATTCATGTGGCTTCTCCTGCTGGAAAGCACGGGCTCTAGGCTCGCGGGCTTCAGTAGTTGTGGCATGTGGGCTCAATAGTTGTGGATCGTGGGTGCTAGAGGGCAGGCTCAGTAGTTTTGGCACACAGGCTTAGTTGCTCGGCAGCAAGTGGGATCTTCCCAGACCAGGGCTTGAACCCATGTCCCGTACATTGGCAGGGGGATTCCTAACCACTGCACCACCAGGGAATCCCTGCAGTGGGTCTTAGTTGCTGCATGCGGGATCTTCGTTGCCGTGTGCAGGATCTTTAGTTGCAGCATGCATGTGGGATCTAGTTCCCTGACCAGGGAACCTGGGCCCCCTGCATTGGCAGTGCAGAGTCTTTACTGCTGGACCACTAGGGAAGTCCCCTAATATTATACTTTAATTGCCAAGATTGTTTTGCCTTTACTCTTGAGAGTGATACTTATTTGTTGCAGGAAATTATGCTTGCTCACCAAAGAAATTTGTGTTTTATAATATTTAACCCACAGTTACTATGAACTTTCTTGAAACACTTGAACATTAATAGTTTTTGTCTTATTACACCCTAGCATCATTTTTCAGTTAATGTCCAAAGTGGAATTGCCTCATTTTCCACCCACGCACCTTGAGTGTACCCTCCATTCCCTTGCCTAAATTAAAAGCAGCCTCTTTCCCAAAGCTGATGCTTCCTTTGCAGCCCACTCCAGTGGTGGCTAGTTCATTTTCAGACTTCAGATGCCTCAGTCTTGAGAGGTGGTGGTGTTGTTTTTCTTGCTTACCCTTGCTTCTACTTCCATCTCAAGTCTCCTATACATTCTTTTTTAACTTTTTTTTTATTTTTTAAATTTATTTTTATTTATTTATTTATTGGCTGCGCTGGGTCTTTGTTGTTGTGTGTGGGCTTTTCTCTAGTTACGATGAGCAGAGGCTACTCTTTGTTGTGGTGCATGGGCTTCTTATTGTGGTGGCTTATTTTGTTGCCCTAGGCACGTGGGCTTCAATAGTTGTGGCACGTGGGCTCAGTAGTTGTGGCTTACAGGCTCTAGAGTGCAGGCTCAGTAGTTGTGGTGCCTGGGGTTAGTTGCTCTGTGGCATGTGGGATCTTCTCTAGCAAGGGATCGAACCCGTGTCCCCTGCATTGGCAGGTGGTTTCTTAATCACTGCACCACCGGGGAAGTCCCATACATTCTTTAAAAAGAGTAATTGTTCTTTTACTCTGGTAGGGTAATTAATTTACTAAAATGTTAATTTTTTTTCCTGTAGTTTTTCCTCTCCCAATTCCAAGCAGCTAGCCAAATTTTGGACTTCCTTGCCACAGGCGAACCTCATGACCAGATGGAAGCAGAAAACTTAGAGAAACTTAAACATGGCTCTCTTCCCTGTTTTTTTTTTTTGTTGTTCTTGTTGTTTTTGTTTGCTTATTTTTGTTTCTGTTTTTCATCTGAAATCCTATGCTCTCATCATAGACTGTGGAGAGTGTGGTAGAAGCAGAACCAGGAAGAGAGAAGATTCCTGTAAACAACAAAGAAGACAGATGTTGCTCACAATTTCAAAGTCTCCAAGCCAAGCATCTTGAGGGTTTCTGGGGTGGGGAGGTAAGGACCCAGAGATGAGTGATGGGAAGTACATCTTTTGAAGTTGCATATTTTGAGTTAAGTTTAGCAGGATTTGTTAAAGGATCTGATGTGAAGATAAAAAGAAAGAAAGAAGACAACGATGACACCAAGATTTTTAGCCTGAGCAACAAAAAGGAGGAGGTTGACACTTATCAAGCAGGGGAAGACTTTTGTAACAGAAAGATCAGGAGTTTGTTTTTAGACATGGTAAGTTTAAGATGCCTTTCAGACATAAAAGCGGACATGTTGTATAAATAGCCAAAAATACAAATCTGGAGCTCAGAGGAGGTGTCCAGTCTTGATATATTTGGGAGTCATCAACAGGAGAACATTTTGTCCGGGAACCCAAGAAAGCAAGGTGAAGACTAATATTCAACTTTTGGGTTTACAGTATGGTGGCTATTGCTGTCCTTGTCCAAAATTCTTTCAGTACAGTGGTTGTGGGTAAGAGCCTAAATTGAAAGAGAAATCTGACAGACACTACATTAATAAACTGATCAAAAGTGACGTTACCAATAATGGGACAAATAACATGAAGTTGATCCTGATAGAACACTTGAGAAGAACTCAGCAGCATCTGTGTTGTATTGCTGCTAAAAATGCATACTCTAGATCAAGTTAGAGGAAACATCAGGAAAACAGTTTGAGGGACATTCTACAAAATATTGATAGCTATCCTGTGCTCTTCCAAAGTGTTAAGGTTGTGAAAATCAAGTCCCTCACCTCCCAAAAAAGACAAAATAATAAAGATAAGTGCAAAAATCTTTGAAATAGAAAGCAGAAAAATACTAGAAAAAAATTATGAAATCAAAAGTTAGGTCTTTAAAAAAATCAATATAACTGATAAAATTCCATTTTGACTAATAAAGAATAAAAGAAGACAAAAATTACCAGTATCATAATGTAATAGAATACATCAATCACTACAGAGCCTGGCCATTAAAAGAAAAATAAGATGATACCAATTTTATACCAATAAATTCAACTTTATACCAATAAATTCAAAAAAATTGGATGAAATGAACAAATTAGTTGAAAGACACAAATTATAAAGTCTGACCCAATAAGAATACAAAACTTGAATAGCCCTATATTAATTCAAGAAACTGAGTTTTCAGTTAAAAATCTGTCCCAAAAGAAAATTTTATGCCCAGATAGCTTCACTGGTAAATCCTAACATTTAAAGAAGAAATTATACCAATCATACACAAACTCTTTTAGAAAATAGAGGAAGAGAGAATATTCCCAAACTCATTTTTTGAGGCCAACGACATCAGAAAAGAGAACTATGAACCAATATCCCTCATGAAAATAGTCACAAATATCATTAACAAAATTTTAGCAAAACCAACCCAGCAATATATAAAGGAATATGGTGTATCATCATCAAATCACATTTATCCCAGGAGTAAAAGTTTGATTTAATATACAAAAATCAATCAGTATAATTCACCTTAGTAACAGAATAAAGAAGAAAACTATATGATCATTTCAATAGATACAGAAGAAGTTGATAAAGTCCAACACCAATTCATGATAAAATCTCTCAGCCAACTAAGAAGAAAAGGGAAATTTCTTAATCTAATTAAGAGCATATTTAACAAACCTACAAGTTTCATTGTACTAAACAGTGAAAGGCTCAATGCTTTCTCCCTAAGAAAAGGATATCTACTTTACTACTTCTATTCAATATTTTACTTGAGGTTTTAACCAGTGCTGTAAGACAAGAAAAAGAAATGAAAGTTAACGAATAGGAATGGTAGAAGTAAAATTGTCTTTATTGGCAAATGATATGATTATGAATATAGAAAATACTCTAATAGAACTAATAAATGAATTTAGTTAGGTTACAGGATACAATGTTAATATACAAAAAAATATAATTTTGTATGCTCGTGATCAACAATTAGAAAAAGAAAATTTTAAAACAACCCCATTTCCAATAGCATCCAAAACATGAAATATTTAGAGATACATTTTACAAAATATGTGAAAGAACTCTACAAAGAAAACTATAAAACTTTGTTGAGAGAAATTATGGGTCTAACAAATGGTATATCATTTTCATG
Organism: Hippopotamus amphibius kiboko; assembly: GCF_030028045.1. Classification (NCBI taxonomy): domain Eukaryota; kingdom Metazoa; phylum Chordata; class Mammalia; order Artiodactyla; family Hippopotamidae; genus Hippopotamus; species Hippopotamus amphibius. The sequence goes on from NC_080188.1 coordinate 156,209,181, forward strand.
AATTGGAAGACACAAAGTTAAGATGTCAGTTTTTCACACATCAATCTATAATCCCAGCAGGAATATTAAGAAACTGACCCTAAATCTATATTAGAAACAAATTTCCTCTCTTAATCCTCTTTTCATAGTGTTATTTTTAAAAAGAGGTCAGAAAACTAAGAACTGTATTTCTCAGCTTCCACTGAAGCTGGAAGTCTGGAGGCAAATTATGTCTACTGTGTAAAACCAGTCACAAAATACTTGAAGGTCGGAATAAAGGCATAGGCCAAATTCCTGCTTTCTACTTAGCTTTCTTTCTTAGCTTTCTAGAAATAGAAAGCTAAGAGTGGACAGAGGTAAATGTTTGTGGTGGCCATTTTCCACTTTCCTTTATCTAGTCATCAACTTCATGGGAATAAAAATCTGTTGTGAAAGATAGTGGTATAGCAGCAGCTTCCTGAACTTCAGCTCATGACTTCAGTGATGTGGCCTTGAAGTCAATAGTTCCAAAATGGTTCTCTGAGCTCTAGCCTTCCCAGCTCTTTTTTTTTTTTTTTTTAAAGAAACAGAGGGATTTCTGTTTTCTGCACTGAAATGTGGCTAACCCAATGTTCCACAAGTGTTAACTGTCTTTATGATAAATTGTTTCTTCTTCTTTGCTGTGAAATATGGTCTTCCAATTCACTGATTCTCTCTTGAATTGTTTCCACGATAGAGGTAATACAATTAATTGAGATTGCAATTTGAAATGATTCCACTGTCCATTTCCAAGATTTCTAGTTGTTTTATATCTGACAGTCTGTGCTTCATACCTGCCTATTTTAGTTTAGTTATTAATGCATGTTTATCCTTCATTAATTTCCCAAAATACATATTTTGGTGTTTTAAATCAAAATTTTTTATTTAAAGAAATTTTACCCACAGTGAATTCCTGTCTAAATGTTGATTTCTATTGGCTGTTGCCTATAACATTACATTTTTTCACATATTTTACACTTGTGATTTGCAGTGTTTTAAAAAAGATAGCTTCCCTTGCTCTAAAAGCAAGAAGGGGTTTCTCCCTCTAAATTTCTGAGCACTCTTTTTATAGAAAGCTAAAATGCATTTACTTTTATTATTTTTTTACCTTTTAGTTGAAGTTCACATCATGTATAACACTTTAAAATACAATTTATGAAACTTGCTAGATAAATTGAAACAAATTCTTCATACTATATTACAGTATATCCAGTGTCCTTTTAGATAGATACTGAATTTGATATGTTTCAACATGCATATAATTTGTAAATTCTTTACTAACATGTTACTATATTTTTTCAATTAAAGTTTTTATTTTGAGATCATTGTAGATTGACAAGTTATTTCAAGAAATAACCCAGGGAGATCCCCTGTTCCTCTTTCCCATTTTCCTTCAATGGTCACATACTGCAGAACTATTGTACAATATAACAACCAGGTTATTAACATGCAATCTAATACATCTTATTCAGATTCCTCAGTTGTACTTGTACTCATTTGTGTGCATATTTATTTAGTTCTGTGCAACTTCATCACATGTGTAGGTTCACATCTTTAACACCACAGTCTAGATACAGTACAAGTTTTGTCACTACAATGATCCCTCCTGTTGTCATTTTACAACCATACCCAACTCCCTCCTGCTACCCCTCCTGCCCCCTCATCCCTGACCCGTGACAACCACTGATTTATTTTTCACTCTACAACTTTCTCATTTCAAGAATGTTATATAATGGAGCCACACAGCATGTAACCTTTCGAGATTGGTTTTCTCCTCTGAGCATTTTCTAGAACTGCAGTCATTATGTTTGAAGACTGTTTCTAGTACTTTGTCAAGTTACTTAAATATCCCATGCCCAAGTTTCCTCACCTGTAAAATGGGGATAACAACTTCTACCTCATAAAGTTGTCTCTAGCTTGGGCTATTGTCTGTCCCAAGGCAAGCTGGTCCTGCCATTATTATTGCTCACTTGACTCATCTGCCGCGTTGGATTGTGAACATCTTGCAACCTTCTGCTACAGCCCCTCTAAGAGGACCCAGGCTATTACCTCCTCCTGAGTCATTTTTGGGGGGATACCAGAAACTGGGTTGGCCTGGAAAAGTGTATTGAACTGAAAAGTACATTGCTATTTGGAAGAAGGCACTAGAAGAATATGGTTGCCACATGGAGCTGGCCGTGTCCGCTAGAGACCTGGGAACACCTGTCGGAGACAGGTTTGTAGGGAATACTCTCAGAGGAAGGGAAGTCATGGAACACTTTCAGAGGAAAGAGTATTTGGACCATCCATCATACAGAGAGTTGCTAGGAACATGCCATCAGAGAAGAGATGCTGGGAACAGTCTCAGAGGAAGGGATGCTAGGAACAGGCTGTCAGAGACACAGGAATTTTTTAAAAGTGGATTTTCATTTTTGTTTCATTCTCTTGTAGATTGTATTAATGTTATAATTTTCACCTCTTCCATTTCACAGATTTTGCTGGACACCCTTTGCTAGGTGATTTTTCAGTACCTCTCAGTAGAAGAGGCATAATAAACTTCCCCACTCCACTGATGTTGAGGTAGGATATATGACTTGCTTTAACCAATGGACTGTTAACAAACATAATGGCAGTAGTGGCTTTCAATGTCTTACTTGATTTGGCGTGGCCTCTTCTGAGCCTGTTGTCAGCAGCGAGAGGAGCGTGCACCAGGTGTCGGCATGAGCAAAGGCACGGGAAACAAACCTGGGCCAGATCTGAAGCCTGGAGCTAATCCTAGCAAAACCCCTTCCAACCTCCTGCTGATTTGCAACCTAAGAAAGAGGAAAACATTTGCTTTTGTAAGCCACTAAGGATTTGGAGTTATGACTATAGAAAAAATTGACTAAGAAATTTACACTTAGAAATAAAAAATCCTAAAATGTGTATCTATTAAAGGAGGCTCGAAAAATGGCAACCCTGCAGTGGTGAAACATTAGATACCACTCTCGCCTGAGATAATTTGGAAGGCAGATATGTACGCTTTGAAACTGTGGCCCTGAGCAAAGAGGCTTCATGGCAGAATTTTAATAGTATAAAGGCTTCCTATTTCTACATTTGATAAGAGACAAGGAATAAACTCAGAATATAACTGGCCGGTGTGCACATAGAATTGGAAAAGAATGTAGAGAGCCCAGAATGTCCAAAACTTTCAGGGTAGGAAAATGGAACTAGTTCTCCTCTCTAAATATCAATAATAGAAGCTAAAGTTAAGAAAAGTTTGGATTTAGAGTCCATCTAAGACATAGCCATGAGGCAAAGACTAACTGAAGGGTGATATCATCACACTTTGTTAGGACCTCTGAAAGAATTAAGCAGGTGGTTTTAGCTCTTGAAAGGAGTCTGATGGCATGGACACAAAGAAGCCTGGTGTTCCCAAAGTGGAGATGATTAAGAATAGATATTTCAAAAGGAATTGTGGAATCCTTTGTCACACTGGTATTCCATACTATCCATTAGACCAATCTATAATTACGTGAAGTGGTGCTGGAGTGAGATTTCTTACGTTAAAGGATCTTTGACAGCACTTCCAACTCTGCTGGCCCAAGCATATCTACCTGTGGAATATCAGTAAGGACTTAAGAATCATATATGTTCTGATTTCTACATTGTTCTAGGTCTCATTATAGCAAACATTGTTTGTCACTAGTATTGTGGGTCTGCCCCAGGGAGGTTCTTCCTTGTTCATTTTCTTCCATGGCCACTTCAAAATGATCACAAATGGAGGTTAGGGGCTATGTTTTCCTTGGAGGATATACAGCTTTTGTAGCCCACTTATTGCACATGAAATTTGGGGCACCCAAAGCTTGAACAGTTGAAAGCTTTCCAAGTCTAGGTTCTTCATTTCTTTGACTATACAATTCCCTAAAAAACTCAGTAGGCTTCTGATCTATTTGTTTCTAGTGTGCACCATGGGACAGTTGCCACCACCAAGTAATTTACTAGAATTCTCAAGCCTGAATCATTTCTTTGCCTCCTAGTCACCACATCATTCTTTCAGTTTTCTCCAGGTTTGTGGGAAGACATTCGGGAACCTTTTTGTAACCTTGAAAATGTTGAAGTATGTGGGCCAAGCGATGGGATTCAGAATGTCCTGCTTGAGCAGTGGAGGAGCTGAGGGTGCGGGGCGTGGAGACTAATATCACCCTGTTTGGTCCTGAAGGATGGCTGGTTAGCCAAAGACGGGTAAGATTCCTCAGAGGAGGAACAACCTAAGACAGGCACAGCCGCAGAGGGGCCAACAGGGGTGGTGCATAGAGCCTTCCTTATATCACCGTGTTTGGCCCTGGAGGATGACTGGTTAGCCAGAGACGGGTAAGACTCCTCAAGGGAGGAACAACCTAAGACAGGCACAGTCGCAGAGGGGCCAACACGGGTGGGGCACAGACCCTTAATCCTTTTGAGAGAGGTCTCCTGCCCCCAGGGCTGCTTTGCTCTCCACGCCCAGCTCAAATCAGGACCCAGGAGGCAAACAAAGATCATTGCTCCCAGTCATGTGAGGCCTTTGATTGTTTATGGGATTAACCTGGGAGTGTTAGACCCTTAGGCTATGCCGAGAACTCAATAAAAGCAATGTGAGATCAATCAGCAAGGCTCTTGATCCGAGAGGTCTTGAGCCCCCCAGTCCCACTTTTCTCTTCAGTCTGTGTCTGTGTCTTCTTCAAGCTTGAGGCACCCGTCACTCGCCTCGAGTCGCCGAGCTGGTCTCGGCACAGGTTCTCATTCAGAGAGGCCTATTTCCTTGTGTACTTGTTTGCCTTTGATTTTGCTTCTCATTCCTCTTTGTAAAATTACTTATTGGGATTCCCCAAAGCAAAGAGTGGAGATACTTCCCTTCAGGGATAATTTAGTTTTTCACCTGTCATTTTATTTGGCAATATCGCTAAGTTATGTTCAGAGCATGGGGTTTCCTGACACACGCAGGTCATGGGAACTTGGGCTGTGAATCCTTACGACTAGGCAATGGCCACAGATTCCCAGGGTCAAGTTTTTATATTTCTTTTCCTTTTAAATTTAGTCTACTTCATGCAATGCTATGGAAACCTTTCCTCAGTCTCCTGGAGCTGGGTTCAGAAAAGGCAGGTTTACTTTTGGTTCACTCCAAGCCTAAGGGTGGAGTCCTTTGCATGTCCAGTGCAATGCTGGGACCACTTCTGAAAAAACTCTCCACCTTGGGTGGGTCCTAGGCATTGACTTCTGTTCCTCTTACTTCATGAAATTAAAAAATATAAACATAAATTTCCTGGTATCAGTAAATTACCCTAGGGCAATGTTACTGGTATTTCCCCTTTCTTTTGTGGGTTCAGTTTTTCTCCTAGAAATTTCTCTGGAAATTTCCATTCTATTTTGTTGGCTCATCAATGGTTTTAAGGTAATATTTTAAAAAATTTATTTATTTACTTATTTTTATCTATTGGCTGTGTTGTGTCTTTGCTGCTGTGCGCAGGCTTTCTGTAGTTGTGGAGAGCAGGGGCTACTCTTCATTGCAGTGCGCAGGCTTCTCATCATGGTGGCTTCTCTTGTTGTGCAGCACAGCCTCTAGGCATGCAGGCTTCAGCAGTTGTGGAGCATGGGCTCATTTGTTGTGGCTCATAGGCTCTAGAGTGCAGGCTAGGTAGTTGCGGCACATGGGCTTAGTTGCTCCGTGATATGTGAGATCTTCCCAGACCAGGGCTCGGACCTGTGTCCCTTGCATTGGCAGGTGGATTCTTAACCACTGTGATACCAGGGAAGCCCTAAGGTAATTTTTAATTTTTTTTAACCCAGTTATCCTGGTTACTTGTTAGAGGGTGATTAGTCCAAATGACTTAGGTCACCACTATTGAAAAATAGAATTCCTAAGCACAGTATGTAGTTTTGTCATATATACCTATGAAAAATGGAATGTTGAAAGGAAAATACGGATATGTCAGTATGATACAATATATGTACATTTAAAATAATAAGTCAAAGAAAAATATATGTGTAGTTCATGAATATTTTCACGTATATAAAAATCTTTAAAACTAGACTCAAAGGGTAAGGACTTATGATGTAAGGAACACAAAAGAGAAATAGAAAGACAGAAATAGAAATATATATTTGTGTATACACACACACACACACACACACACACACACACGCGGCTATTGTGACATTTGCTTGTAATTCTATATTTTTCCTGGTAGGCAGGAGCATGATTTACTGTGGCCGTGATAATTTATTGATTCCAGATGTTCTGTGTTGTGAATAAAATAGTCAATGCTTTGATATCATTTATCTAATTTCATTTTTTGTTTTCAAGATTCACATATCTCATGAGAAGGAAAAAGGGATATAAGAATTTATTTTTGCAAGTTAACACTCCTTTTAACAAAATATTAATTTCAGTACACAATTTTATTTTAGTTTTTTAATTTCAGTTATATAATCCAAATCCTTATTCATAATGGAGGCATGTGTGTTAATTACGTGCAAGATGCTCTTTGTTCATTCCTTCATTCATGGACGTATTGTTGACTAGTTACTATGTAACCAAATACTGTGAAGAATAGAAAAAACAGGCTGGGAAAGAGATTAAATCAGGGTGTTAGAAGAAAGACTTGAGTTTTTGTATCAAGAATGCAACCAGTAGTTTTTATGGTAGTGCAATTTGTTCATGATAAACCCTTTTATAGCTAAGATTAAAATTTTATTGCAGTCTCAGAATTAGTTCAGCTGCACATAAGAGAAAACAAAAATAATAATGGCTTAAGTGTGACAGTTCATGTATTTCTTAGATAAACCGACTTCCAGAGAAATAGTTCAAAGCTGGAACCAAAATCATTAGAGATCCCAGTTTATTGTGCTTTGTTTCTCTGTCATTCTCAAACATAATTTCCACTTATGATCCAAGATGGTTGGTGAAAATCCAAAGATTATGTCTGTATTGCAGAGACAAGACATTAAGAAAGGACAGAAAAAGTACACACCTCTTCCTTTTAAGGTCACTTTCTGGCATTAACATATACCAGGTCTCCTTATATCTAATTGACTTCTACTTAGTCACAAGTTTGGTAGATACATTGCCTATTGCAGGTGGCTCTGTACTGATGCAAAAACAGAGAATTCTATTCAAAAGAAAGAGGAGGTAAGTGGTTATCATGTCAGTTCTGTATCTGGTGAATTTCATGAGTGTTGTGAACTTTAGAATCACATATTTTCTTGAGAGCTCTATTGGTGTTATGCTATTATTATACTGTGTTTAGAATTGCAAAGGGGTAATTTGTTTTGAAATTTGATTATTGAAGGATAACCCAATTTATTTGCCTGGATGTTTATAGTATCTTTATTCTGCAAATTTGAAAATAATGTCAGGATATGTGGTTTATTTTCATTAAGCTTTCCTAGAACACAGCGTCCATTAATAATTTTCATAAAAAGGAAGTGGAATTAGATATAAAGTTCACAGTGGTGATACATTTATCACAGAATATGGAGGAATAAGCTCTGTGTCATGGGGCTCTTTACTGTGTTTGGATGAATATTTCAAAGATCTTTGACTTTCTTCTAATCTTGGCCAGGCAGATCATCCTCCTTTTCTATACACCATTCTTCTCCAAAGAGCATACAATCAGTTGATTCTGTTTCCATTCCAAAAATTATACTTAAATTCAAGATTTGTGAGACCACAAATGTACACCTACATGACATAGATACATTTTGTGGATTGCTAAATGCTTTAATGATATATTTACAGACATTTTAAAGATTTATACCCATCCATTATATGTGGGTATATTTCTACCTTAAATCCGAGTCAAGTTTAATTTTCTCATTTTGAAGGCGGTGTCATCATATACCAGTCATTATGTATGACAATCTGTAGCTACCCTTCATTCTCACTCATCTGATAATACAGATTTTCTCCTTTTTTTCTTCATTATTTTAATGAGAATTTGGCAGGGGATTGTGGGGCTTCTGAAGTCTTGATACCACTTTACCTGGTGATCAAATAATTTTTTCTCTTCTAAATTAATTAAAATTTTATTAATAAACTTAACAGGTACATGTGGTTTTAAAATGCAGTGTTAACACTTGAAATTATTTATTCTTTAGGAGATAATGCATCACCAACACACGCATTCCTCAGATCCTCGTAATAACGTCGTCACTGTGACCCTCTCATTGGGGTCTACTGTTTACAGATGAAGAGCATAAACCAATTATCAAGATTTATAAAAATTAATAATTTACTAAAGATACATTATTCTCTCATGTTATCCAAGTGTAAGTTTGTAAAAATGTAGAAATTTACCCTGTATAACACAATTAAAGAAAACTTGATACTTGTCATTAATGAAACTATACAATATATTTTACATAACTAAATATTTGTGGAAAGAACACTATCATACAACTGTATGTGATGAAAAAAGAAACCAAATGCCCTTGCACAATCACACAGTGGCATGATTGCTTTCTTTCTGGCCCTGCCTCACTAAAATAGAAGCTTTATGGGGGCATGGGACTGCTTTTCATTCTATGTCCAGTGCATAGATGGAGCCTGACATGTTATCCCTCAATATACATCAGCTTAAAAAATGAACTCTTTGGAAATGCAAATTTGAAATTTTAGAAAAAAATTTCAGTGAAGTATAAATGACTAAAATTGACCCAAGATGCCTCAAAAATGCCAAAAAATTAATCGGAAAGATTGTTAAAGATCTATAAATTCAAAAGGCACCAGTTTCAAGACTGGATCATCTTTTAAGTGAGTTCTTATAAGATATTCATTCTATTATTCAAACTATTCCAAATTGTATAAAATTAGAAAAGCTTATTTTATTTTATAAAGTTAACAAAAAATAACCAACACTTCATTAAGATTGCATTAAAAAGATCCCTACAATTGTACTTTTACTTGTGAATAAAAATGCAAAACATTAAAATAGAATAAACATTGACATCAGTACAAAATTGTATAACTAGAGATGAAATTTAATTCTACATTGTATTAAAAGAAAGCTCAATCATGATCAAACATGGATTATTCTGAGGCAGCAGGGATGGTTCAGTAATATGAAATCTCTCAAAACAAACCACTGGGAAGTTTGGGGACTTGGGGACCTTCACTGGGCTTTCTACCTCTTCCTTCCCAACTCCAACCTAGTTGTCTCACCTGAGCCAATGACTACTGTAAGCTCCAAACAGTTATTATCTGAACTTGTGATTGCTTGAGGTTTTAGCTAGAGATATATTACAAACCTTTATTCCCTGTCTCAAGCAAGGTATTGAAGAAGAAATTTGGTGCCTTGAGACAAAGGACAAAAGCTGTTAGACACAAGGAAAAGTGTCATGTTCAGTGATCCAATGAAATTCCTTAGGAAGATTGATATTTGTTCCATGTGATCTTTCTAGATTCTTTAGATCACCAAAAGTTCAAGAAGGCACTAAATAGGTAGGCTGAACCCTCCTTGACTCTCAATAAACATAGACTCTTTGGGAATGTAAGTTTTAATTAATGACGTGAGACTTTAAGGATTAAGGAAATCTGCAAAAGAACAAAGTAACATTATTCCCAAAAGTCTCATCAGCAGAGAAGAACAGAGAATGAAGGAAGGAAGAAGAAAGAAAAAAAATGTTCCAGAGATCTCATCTAGTTTATGTAGGAAGAAATTTGGGCTAATGCAGCTATATGGGGAAAGATATACATTCATATATTTCTGATCTTGAGAGCAGTCATATGAACAATGAAGGGGATGAAAACACAGAATTAATCTTTTTTAAAAAATTCATTCATTCATTCATTCATTTATTGGCTTCATTGGGTCTTCTTTGCTGCACACGGGCTTTCTCTAGTTGCGGCAAGCAGGAGCTACTCTTCATTGTGGTATGCGGGCTCCTCATTGTGGTGACTTCTCTTGTTGCAAAGCACAGGTTCTAGGCATGCAGGCTTCAGTAGCTGCGGCACATGGGCTCAATAGTTGTGGCTCATGGGCTCTAGAGCACAGGCTCCATAGTTGTGGTGCATGGGCTTAGTTGCTCCGTGGTAGGTGGGATCTTCCTGGAGCAGGGATGGAACCTGTGTCCCTTGCATTGGCAGGTGGATTCTTAACCACTGTACCACCTAGGAAGTCCCCACAACTAATCTTTGAAAGAACAAATGAGATGAATCTATATAAACAAAAAAACAAAAAAACAAAAAAAAAAAAAAAGAAAGAAAGGAAAAGAAAAGAAAAAGTTAAAAAAGGAAATAGTGAAATAAAATAGGTAACAACAAAAATAAGTTACAGGCATTACATAAAATGTGAATGGACTATATTATCCTTCCATTAAAGCACAAAGACTGATGGTTTGGGCTAGAAAATGAAAGTTGTCTACAAGGGACATGGTTAAATCAGTAAAGACAAGTGGAAAATAAAAGGATGGGCAAATATAAGATACTGATATAACAGGAAAATTTTATGAAAAAATAAAATACTCATAAATATGTAGGTATCAAACTACATATAGCAGCTAACTAAATACTTAAGCAAAAGTATTAGTAATTCACTAAGTTTGACAACATACAATTATAATGAGATTTCAATATACCTCTGCTAGAATCAGATATAGTAGACAGAAAGAAACCGAGGGCATAGAAAAAGAACCTTATATCACTCAAAGAGAGAATGTGATGGTTTTCCTTTACTCCAAGACACTTTGATGCTGGTGTTTTCTTGACACCAAGCAAGAAAACATCAAGAAAACAATGCTGGTCTTTTCTTGACACTAAGTGTGAACTGAAGGTTTTACACAACTGCATCACCATTGCTATGGGCTGACAGCCATAAAGAGATACACCTCAATACCAGAGAGGTTTAAATGTGGGAGAAAATGTGTTCCAGAATAAAAAAAAATTGTTTTTGTTTTTCATATGTCCATGAAATGTTTGTACATATAGTTGGTCACAAAGTATGTTAACTTTTAAAAAAGGTTACAATAATAAATATGAAATGATAAGAGGAAAGAAGGTGATCAGCAAAATCTTTAATTGGCAATTAAGAAACACACTCTTAGATCACCTTTATATGAAAGATAAAATGGAAAAATGAACAATTTAAAAAGCAGTGAAGGACATCCCTGGTGGCACACTGGTTAAGAATCTGCCTGCCAATGCAGGGTAAACGGGTTTGATCCCTAGTCCAGGAAGATCCCACATGCTGCACAGCAACTGAGCCCATGCACCACAACTACTAGCCTGCACTCTAGAGCCCACGAGACACAACTACTGAGCCTATATGCCACAACTACTGAAGCCTGCACACCTAGAGCCCGTGCTCCGCAACAAGAGAAGCCACTGCAGTACGCCCACAAACCACAACAAAGAGTAGACTCTGCTGGCTGTAACTAGAGAAAGCCCGTGCGCAGCAATGAAGACCCAAAGCAGCCATAAATAAATAAATAAATTAATTAATTAATTTTAAAAAAAGGCAGTGAAAAGAAGAACAATTTTCACCAAACCATGTGAAACACATAGAAATCTGTTTTTGCAGGCTTTAAATGCCTTCATTATTAAGGAAAAAGATAGATTAAAATTAAAGTTGGTGAACACTTGGTGATGTGGGGAGAGTGGCACACCTGGAGAGGGCACAGAAGCTCCATTCCTTTTCATCATCCCTTGTCCCATGCTTCTCTCCCATCTAGCTGTTCGTGAGTTATATCCTCTTATAATAAACCAGCAATCTACTGAGTAACACTGCTGAAGGTGAGGCAGGGTGAAAGTGGAAAGAGAAGTAATAATTACTATATTCCAATACAGGAAGCTGTGGAAAAAAAAAAAAAAAAAGGCTTTAGTAGGAGCCACAGTGATCTCCATAATGCTAAAAACTGAGGGGAGAGCAACCCAGGCAGGGGACTTAACAAACATAGTGGTAGGCTGTGTGAGACACTGCAGGGAGCAGGGAGGGGCCTGTTTCTCCCACCTTACATTTTGACAAATAGCTGGCCTCATTTAAAGATTCGTAAAGATGGATGGGACTTCCCTGGAAGTATAGTGCTTAAGACTCCGAGTTTCCATTGCAGGGGGCCTGGGTTCAATCACTAGTCAGGGAACTGACATCCCACATGCTGCACAGCAGGGCCAAAAAATAGAAAAAAAAAATAGTAAAGATGGAAAGGAAAAGCAAGCAACCTAAGCTCTCCAACTCCACCAAAAAAAAAGATCAAGAAAACAGTGGAAAAGTTCAGATAAATATAATTCTTTTGAATCTTAAATTATAATAATGTGATCTCTAAAAGAGAGCTCAGAAAAGAGATTTTAAGCCAACAGACAACACTTACAGAGTATGATAAAAGCAAAATGGCAGAGCTTTGGATAAAAAAGAAGATAAACTAGAAACGAAAGCCTCTTTAGTCATAATAAAAAGTAGACTAAACACAAAGCAAAATACAGTTGTAATAGTAGCTAGTCTTGAGGAGCCATGTAAAACCACATTAAAAAGATCATAAAAAGGTACTGTGATTGAAAAATCATACCTGAGAGATGATAGACATGAAAGACAAAAATAGATCTAACATATGCATAATTGTCATTTCAGAAGAAGAAACAGGAGTACATTTTTTTTTCCAAAGCCTTAACAGGAAAAAACCCCAAAAAACCCCTGAAATAAAAACTAGTCTGAAAATCAAAAGGGCAAACGGTGTCCCAGGAAGAATATTATAAGCCTAATCAATTCCACAAGACATTCTGATAAAATGATTTCAAGTTAAGATGGACGTTTTAGACAATTAGGAAGAAAAAACATATTATGCATAAGGGGGAAAATCAGGCTGGCTTCAAACTTCTTCACAGCTACACTTAAAACCAGAAAAGAGTAGGCTAGAAGTTCTAAGAGAGAAAAAGTATTGTTATGGGTTGAATTGTGTTCCCTTAAAACTTATATATTGAGGATCTAAACCCCAGTACATCAGTGTGACCTTATTTGGAGGTAAGATCATTATGGTGGAACCTAATCCAGTATGACTGGTGTCCTTTTAAAAATGCAAAGTTTAGACACAGAAAGAGGAAAGAAGACACAGGGAGAAGCTGGCCATCTACAAGCCAAAAGAGAGGCCTGGGACAGAGTCTTCCCTCACAGCCCTCACATAAAATCTATCTTGCCAACATCTTGATCCTGGACTTCTGGCTCCGGAACTATAAGACAATAAATTTCTGTTGTTTTAGCTTAAATAAATAAACAAACAAAGAAACTCAGAATTCCTCTGTAAAAATTAAACATAGGATAACAAACTAAATCAAAAGCTATCAGGAGAAGGAATTAATAAAGTATAACATTTTAGTGAAGATAGGTATAAAAACAATATTAAATAAAAACTATGGCCTCAATATAAGGTCAATAGAAAACTTTAAATAAAGATTGGATTCCTAAGAGTTACACAATGGATATAGACATTTTTGACAATGGGAAAATTAAAATAGACTTAATGAACAAAGTCAACAGAAAAACAATAGAGGATAATTCTTTGTTACACAGATGACATCTAAGTGGTTAGTGTCTATAAGCCAGGAAAAGCTTGTAGAAATTGGCAAGAAAATTACATAAAACCCAATGGGATGGAAAATCATACAAGTAGGAAATCTTTAGCAAAGCAAAGCAAATTGATCAAGAACAAATGAAAAGATGCCCAAATTCACTAGTTAGTCAGAGTAAAGAAAATTAGAATAACAACACTTCATACTTATGAGATTGACAAAAATAAGAAGTGGCATGATATCTAGTTTGGCAAGGGTGTGAGGAATTAGAATAAACATTATAAATGACAGCACATTTTAAGTTTACAAATTATATGAGAACATACCTAGACAATCTAATTAAATTTTACTAAAGTATGTTGGATTAAATAATGGACTTGATATTAGGTAAATATTGACAATAACAAGGTATTAATAGATGTGAAAATGCAAAAATAATGCCACACATAAAAGTGGCAATTATTCTAAAATATCTCAGAATGTAAGTACCCAGAAAGATTCAGGACTATGTGAAGCAACTGTTAACATTTCCTCAAAAATTATAAAAATAAGACCTGAAAAAAATGAAGATAAATCATTTCTTCTATGAAACAATCTAAAAATTAAAAATTCTTTACAAATTTAAAAGTAAAATAAATGCAATCCCAAAGAAATTCTCAGTGAAGTTTTTGTTGAACTGGACTGGAAAAGTCAATCAAGCTTTGTATGTGTGAAGTTAATCAAGCTTTGTATTCTTAATTATCTGAGGAACATTTATTATTTCAGGAAAATTATCAAAATCGGCTTTTTAATAATAAGCTTTACTAGGTAAGGTTGTTATTTATAACTCCAAGAAATTATACTGAATTTTGTTAGTTCTCCAAAAAAGTAACTTTCAGAAATGAAGCTAGTAAGTGCATTGCTGAGTCATTACATATATTGATGTAATTTTCAACTAACATTAATTTTCAATCAGTTTACATTGGCATATAACATTGTACCCAGATATTCTAATTGGAGTAATACATTAGAGCTACTTAATTTGTAACATGGTCTAAGATTCAGAGGACACAATTTAGAAAGATACTGGTTATGTAAATTATTAATTAGTTTAGTTGAGCACTTATGGCAACATTTACATAAATTCAAATAGTATTATAGATAATAATTTACCAGAGATCTATAAGCTTCATTTAATCTAGCATTTTTTTAATTAAAGAAAAAAGCCTCGGCATATACTAAAATCAGGACTAACTGTACAATTTACAGAGCCCTGGGGAAAGTGAAAATGCAGAGCTTCTTGTTCAAAAGTCATTAAGAATTCCAGGACCGGGCTTCCTAGGTGGTGCAGTGGTTGAGAATCTGCCTGCCAACACAGGGGACATGGGTTCGATCCCTGCTCCAGGAAGATCCCACATGCCGCGGAGCAACTAAGCCCGTGAGACACAACTACTGAGCCTGTGCTTTAGAGCCCGTGAGCCACAACTATTGAGCCCATGTGATGCAACTACTGAAGCCCATGTGCCTAGAGCCCATGATCCACAACAAGAGGAGCCCGTGTACCACAACGGAGAATAGCCCCCACTTACCTCAACTAAAAAGAAAGCCCACGCACAGCAAAAAAGACCCAACACAGCCAATAAAATAAAAAAAAAAATAAATAAATAAATTTATATATATAAAAAAAAAGAATTCCAGGACGGTTACAGCAGAGCATTAACCAAGTGTGAGACACTTCTGAACACACTTCCCTGTGCAACTGTATTGGTTGCCTGTCAACGAAGCGAGCATTGAGTAAAA
Organism: Hippopotamus amphibius kiboko; assembly: GCF_030028045.1. NCBI lineage: Eukaryota > Metazoa > Chordata > Mammalia > Artiodactyla > Hippopotamidae > Hippopotamus > Hippopotamus amphibius. Next base: position 156,224,449 of record NC_080188.1, read on the forward strand.
TGCCGTGTTTAAATGATTTTATACTGTGAAGCATCAGAGAGAAGATATGTAGCTTTTTTCCTCATTTCAAATTCACAAAATAATTTATTTATCAGAGTTTACCTTTACAAGTATGAATGAACTTGGATCATAATTCTTGCTTTAAAACACTTATTTCAGGAGTTTTCAAAGCCTTTAATCACATAAATTTAGGTTAAAATTTACCCTTTTGTCTTTTACAGAAAAAAAAAAGATATTTTCCCTTTAAACTTCTTCATGGTTATTAATTTATTGGCTTTTGTCCTTTTGATATCTTTATTTTTTGTCTTGTTACTCTGTACAGACACTGAAGCCATTAAAACAAAATTAGATTTCCCTTTTTCTTGTTCAGATACTTTTTAAAACATAGAAAATGTTTCAATTTTAGAAAATAATTTTTCAATTTGTCATTTAGATATTTTATGCATACTCTGGGTATTTTTTTTTACTTTGTCAAAATGTGCTACTACCTTTAACTAGTTTTAAACCCTTTAGTTAGTGGTATCTAGTTAAAGGTAGATAACTCAATTGAATAACATCTTTTTTGAATAAATTTCCAAGGAGAAAACAGCTCTGAGATAAAATTCTCTGATTATTAAATTCTATCCTATTTCATATATGAAGCTTACAGTGACCAGGTGACTGCAGAACCTTCACTTTCCCCCAGTATGTGAGTTTTCTTATAGGAATGTCACATAGAAAGAATTAGAAAGTTTTGCCTAATTTCCTATTTTTTTCAAGTTTTTATAGTCATTTCACATTTAGATTACTTAGTGACTTTCAATGCCAATTAAAATAGGGATTCTATCGTTTGAGACAGTTTTGCCTTTAAACATCAGAATTAACTAAAAACACACATACCAGTCTAGATAAAATGAAATCTTCCAGTCAAAATCTGTAAACTGGAATTATTTCATTCCTTGAGAAGCATAGACAGCCATAGTGCTTCATCATTAAAGGCAAGAATCTCTTTTTGGGGTTCTGGGAACCTCCCATTCTTCAGGGTGGATTTGGATTTTGTTGGGATAAAAAGATATACAACTGTTGGAAGGAGTGTTGCTTTTTAAGAAAACAGATGCAAAATTGTGAATTCAAATGTAGTTACTATCACCTTGGAAGGGGTCATGCAAGGAAAGGCCCCTGCGCATTAGCTTTATCGTTTAGTCAATAAACAATCTATAATACGAATAGAAAAGAGTTTTATTTGAGCCAAACTGAGGACTATGGCCTAGAAGACAACCTCTCAGATAACTCTGAGGAATTGCTCCAGAGAAGCGTGGTTTCTTGTCAGAACAAAGAACATTAAACAAGTCAAGGAAACATACCTTCAAGGTTTCAAAACAAAACCAGAAAAAACACAACAGATCAGCATGTACACACAGAGAGTCAGTATGGCCTTGGCACCTGGGAAGGGAGTCCTTTCGTTGAAGGAGTACTTGCCTTGGCATCCCAGGAAAAAAGGCATTTAATCTTTATTTTTAACATGGACATGGACATTCTTCTCGTCAATGTGCCCTTTTCCTAATAATTAAGGCGGATTACATATATGTTTGATAGGCCACAAATTAGCTGTTTTAGTCAGCATAAAATTCAAGTTAGCTCATGTATAATCCAGAATGGCTTCCTCATACCTCAATATGTGAAAATAAATAAAGAAATCCTCCTCTGGCCACTCCCCATTGCCGCTCATGTTGCCTTTCACAAAGGGTAGGGAGGAAATGACCCTTAAACCATTACTGCAGTTTTTTTTTTTTTTTTTCCATGGAAAAGAAAAAGCTGTACATATTCTGAACAAGTTTAGGAAGCAGATTAGTCATCTTTCCGCTTGCCTGCTTGACACAGGTTCAAGAGTGAAGCACATATTCAGAAGTAAAAATACACATAGCTTTCCTTTTACACAGCTGGCCTGAGCTTCCATTTCTGCTAATGAGATCTTCACCTGCATTGCAGTTTCACCCTCCAGATGGTGGCAGTTTCTTGTCGTGAACAACAGCCTTCTACTAAAGATAGGAGTTCATCAGAGCTTCAGCTCTGTACCCCTAGTCTACCTGTAGTGCTAGAAAACTTGGTCTACTGAAGCTATAGGTCTCACGAAGGAACAAACTTCTTACCTTGAAGTAGGTAATCCTAACCTAATCAGTCCTCAAACACAGAAATATCTATTTTTAAAAGGCAGATATTAAACACTCTTTCTCTCATTCTGATGCCAGCAGATCTCTTTCACTTTGTTGGGGAGAAAAAAATTTTTCTCCACCCTTCTAGCTTTTTTTCTGGCTGGTCTGAGAATTAAATTGACATGAGACAGGGTAACAGGAGAAAAATCATACAAATGTATGTATACCTGGGAGAGACTCAGGAAAACTGAGTAACTCACTAAAATGCTGACTCTCACTTTAAATACCATCTTCAGCTAAAGATCAAAGAGGATGTTGGGGTAGGGGTTTGGGGTTTCAAACAGAGGTTGGGGGCGCGGCGGGGGGGCAGGGGGTAGGCAATTTACTGGATATGGAAAAGCAAATGTTTAGTAAACAGAAGTTTGCTGGGCCAGGCAAAGATAATGGGACACAGAGAGGAATTTTAACAAAAAGGCTTTGCTAGGTTCCTCCCTGTCTATCATGCCTAGTACATACCATAGTTATCTATGGTGATAGCTTCCTTCCTGGAGCAGGTCCTCTATCTACATTCTTTTAAGCAGTTAGAGGGATGGTCAAATGTTCTTCCTGAGACTTTTGGGCCTTAAAAATAATCAATTTATCTTTATACCAAAGAGATAATTTGGGGTGGTGAATTTTGCTCCCCTAGGACTTCATTAAGTAAAGCAATAAATTAATTAAAAATTACATGCTGAATCCATTTATACTGTGGTTCCCTAAAGTAACATGGGTAGAAGCTACAAAAATATAATCTCTCAGTGCTTCTGATTTCCCATAGCATGGTGTCAATAGATTTTCTCAGCAGACACCTCATTTCAGGTGGTTGAGAAGAGTGTGGGGAGAAAACGCAAAGGAAGGCAGGTTCATTTAAAAGCATTTCCACTGGGTTTTGCCCTGTACTTCACAACACTAATTGTTGCTTTTTAATGGAAATAAAACAAAGACTTAAAAATCTGTGTTTGAATAAAGAATCTAAAGTGTAGTCTCAGGCCTTCCCTGAGTCACAAAAGCCTGGCTCAAGAATTAATGATTCAAGGGATGTGAACATGTAGTGACAAAAATAGCAGTTGGGCCAAGAGAACTGGTGCTAAAACCCCCACCAAATGGAAGACATTAACTACTTGATGACCTACTAGAGCCTGAGGATTGAAAATGTTAATCCCTGTGACACTATTCTGTTACTTCACCATCAGCCAAACACAGAATTGTGCACAAGCTAATCACATACCCTGTGACTCCCCTCCCTCAGCTTGCCTTTAAAAATGCTTTCTTAAAACCCATCAGGAATTTGAGTTTTTGAGCATTAGCTGCCCAGACTCCTTGTCTGGCACTTTACAATAAATGCTGCACTTCCCTTCAGCACAACCTGGTGTCAGTATATTGGCTGTACTGCATACAGGCAAGAGGACACCAAGTTTATTTCTGTAATGTAAGGGCTTTCCTGTGGTTCCACAAATAAGAAATAGAAATGGGATACTCTATAGCATTGATACTTATCAGTATGCTCTGCTGCTTCTAAAAGTAACTCCCAATTTCTACCCTCTTTTTTCTCTATAGAAGTCTGAAGCTGTGGCCACTATCAAGATTTTAAATTCATTTTAAAAATAGAAAGAAAACAATAATTATTATCCAAATATTGGCATAAGTAGTGAATACTTTATTAGTTCTAGCCCAACAATATTATCTTATAAATTATAACTGAAATAAATTAGCAAAAACTACAATCCACTTAAGTATCTTTTTTTAATAGCTTACAGAAAACAGGTTTATTCACCATTGAGTACATGACCAATAAATGCTTGTTATATGAATAAATTAATCAATCCAAATGAATGCATGAAGTAATCAATCAATCATCTAATCAATGCTTGACTATAGAAACTGGATTAAGTTACTAGTTCATGTAATATCTTTTTATTTTGTAATAGATCTTTGTAATTTGCATATTTGTGAATTAGGTACCATCTTAAAAATAACAAAGCTTACAGTCTTTAAATTATCACACACGTGTTTTAAACATTTTCTTGAACAAGTTTTAAACGTATATATCTTCTAAAAGCAGTTTTAAAATTTTATATTTTTATCCACTGTACCATCCATTTGCCCCTGGAAAAATAGATACATAGATTTTAAAAAGCAAACAAGATTAGCTCGTCTGTTTAAGAATATATCATAATAATCAGGACTTCCTAGGTGGTGCAGTGGTTAAGAATCCACCTGCCAATGCAGGGGACATGGGTTCAGGCCCTGCTCCAGGAAGATTCCACATGCCATGGAGCAACTAATCCTGTGCACCACAACTATTGAGCCTGTGCTCTAGAGCCCATGAACCACAACTATTGAGGCCATGTGCCATAACTATTAAAGTGCCTAGAGCCCATGCTTCACAACAAGAGAAGCCACTACAATGAGGAGCCCACACACCACAACGAAGAGTAGCTCCTGATCTCAGCAACTAGAGAAAGCTGGTGTGCAGCAACAAAGACCCAATACAGCTAATAAATAAATAAATAAAATAAATAAATTTATAAAAAAGAATATATTATAATTATTTCTTTCAATAATAGCTTTCATTTTTTATAATTTTGTATATTTTGTTTTATATGTATATTTCTGTTGAATTAATCTTTCATTTTAATGAATATATTTTCTTATAAGGAGAAAAATTCTTAACATTGCTTTTATGCATTTAAGCTAAGTCTCTTAAGAATTCATTTCAGATGCTTAATTATTCTCATTGCAAATTTGTATTAAAGTGAATAGAAAAAGCTTGAATGATTTCTGAACTGCTTTTGTACCTCTAGCATTAATTACAGCCTACCCACCAAAGTGTGAATCTTTGAGGTTTCATTATTTATATACTCCCAACACTTTATTTTGTTATTTTTTTCTAATGTCTATTTGATGTATAGAAGTGAATATAAGTTTATTGAGAAATGATTTGAGGTGATTTGCTTGATTTGAATCTTGTATTAGATGATTCCAAGATAATTAAATTTATTGTCTTTTAGTGCCAAATTGAAACATCTGGAAATTTTCTCAAATTTTGGCTAATATATTTCAGACATTTTTCCTAGCATTACATTGGTATTATCTGTTCAGATTTCAGTGAATTTTCAAATAAATGTTTCTAATGGAAGCCACTTTTATCAAGAAATAAATATAAAATTTTATGATAATTTCGATATGTTAATTCTAATTCTATGAAAATTATTAAATTATAAGGAATTTTACATTTGAAGTAAATAAAATACAAATTATATTTATGTCAAATAAAATTTAGGAATAGATTCAGTTCTGTGAGGGATCTTAATATATGATTATGGTATCATAAATTACAGTGTGGAAAATGTGGTTTATTAAATTAATAGCGGTGCAACAATGGTCAATTGATTGAAACAATAATGTTTGCTGTGTAATTTTTCCTAAGATTTATCTTCTCATTTTAGTAGAATATGTGCTGTGATAAGTGGTCCATAAACCTGGGTAGCAATGATAAGATCACATCAATATTATTTTTTTGAAGCTGTATGAAATATTTTACCTGAAAATTCTTCATTATTTTTCTATTTAATTGTATTGTTAAAATTATGATGGTTTATTTTAATTTGGTTCATTTATTTTATCTACACAGTGAAATAAAATATTTTTTCAGGAATTTTATTATTACAAATATTTTGAGGTAGTATTTATTTAATATGTTTTTAATTTTTCTTTTTGATGATCACGACTTTTCTCTGAGTATGTTTTAACAGAATATTTTAGTCCCATTTTGATGAAATATTTGAGTATTTTCATTTTTAAAGATAAAACTTTTGAGTGACATTTTCTCAGTTCTTTCCCTCCAAAAAACCTTCACACAAGATGCTAGTTTTATTCTGTAGCATTCAGTCTTAACAACTGTCCTGTACTGGTTTTATAAGATTTCAAATCCACTTATTTACAACTTAAGTGGAGTTGTTTTAATCCACTTATTTATGACAAATACAAAAGGTCGTTTTTAGAAGTAAAGTTGTTTTGGTGTAAGAATGAGGTCAAGAGGTCATCATCTCTTCTGTTGTTGTTGATAAACACTTGCAGCTCAGATGTTGAGGGGCCCTTCTGGGGGCTTACGGATAAGAACTTGTGGAGAAGCAGCTATGACGAGGGGACTTTACACTGAAGATACAGAGAGTTCGTGAGGAATATCCTAGAGTTTGAGTCAGGACAAAGCTACCCTTTGCTGATCTAGCTCGCTGAAGATCTTGAGATATTTACTTCTGCTGTGGCCAGGCTACTCTTGGTGGGCATTGGTAGTAAACCACGCAACCCCATGTGGCCGTTTCAGGGAGAGAAAGGACATCGGTTCCTGCCTGGTGAGGCACTGAGGCAGTGGCTCAAGCCGGGTGACAGGTGCCAGTGAAAACCCTGGGAACAGCTTAGCTGGCAGGCCAACAGTGGCACCTCAGTTCTCTAGCAACAGTGCCTAGCAACAAGTGACTTTTATTTTTGCACTGGCAGCTGGACGTTGGTTCTCTGTTAGAAACCAAAACTCTAGAACTAATTCTGGACTTTATTCCTCTCATCTCCCCTTGTCTGGAACAATAGTGTGATTAATTTATCATTGGTTTGGACTAGTATTGATTGGCTTATTATCGTACGGTATTGGCTTGTGAAATTCCTGCAGTGAACCTGTGTTAAACTAGTGGGAAAATGACATCAGTCTCCGAGCGTAATTTGTCTCTCACCCAAACAAAACAGACACCTCTGTGATCTGCCTGCCTACGCCTTCTTTCTACCCACACCTTTCACTTCTCTTCACTCTCTGTCTCTTAATTTATGCTTCATCGAAAGCACACTTTCACATCCCACACAGTGTTCCACACAACTTATCGTTTTTTGTTATTGTAATTATTTGCTTTGCTTAGCACTCAACTGTAAAGTCCATGAAAGCAGGAACCATATTTATCCTAGTCAGCATTGCATTTCCACCCCTTTCGATGTACTGATCCATTACAGGTGCTTAATATATATTTATTTAAGAAAAATAATCAAATAATGACAAAATGAAAAAATATATATATTTGTGATGTGATATTTATCTTGCTTTATTGTTGACTGAAAATTACAGTTTTATGGTTGAAATTATTAGTCTATTTAAATTCTTACAGTGGTAAGAATAACTCTATAAGCTAGTTTTGTGAGTTACAGGTTTTAAATTTTATAAGATTCTGAATTCTACTGCTCGTTTCCTGATAAACATCTCTTGCTTTATGTTTAGGGTTATCATGCTTCTTTTATAACTTATTCCTCATATTTCCTTTCATCCTCTGCTAGTGTGGAGTGTTCAACTAGCAGCCAAAATCAATCAAACAACTGATGGGCATTCAAATGCAGTGCTCATAGAGCTATTAAGGAAGACATTTTTATTTCTTCCTGGCTTTTAGAAATAGTCTACTTTAAAAGATGAGATAGTTCTCATTAAAAACATGACTGAGATGTATTTAACCTTTATAAATTATATTTAAAGGAACACAACATCATAAGAATGTTCAAAGACCATTTGCAACTTTTATGTAGGTTTTATCTCAAACTCTCTCTCCTTTTATCACATAGTGGCAAGTAATCCTCCAGGTTTCCAGCAGAGTTCTTATAGACGCCCTAGGGGAAAAAAGGGTGAGATCTTTTTATATTTAATAAAAAAACAAATAGAATCAATTGCTAATATTTTCTTTTTGCACATAATGCTTGTATATTTACAAAATTATCAGCCAGTGACAAAGGATTCTGCAAGGCACTCAGTAATTCCATAAGTTGGCTGTTTATCAAATTCACCACTTCAGAAATACTGAAGCCTTGTTATACATCCAGATAACCTAAATTAGATTGTCCAGTGGTGAGCAATAGAATCTGAATTTGTAAAAGATCACAGGTGACTCTTACATATAGCCAAGTACGAGAACCCCTGTTTTAAACCTAACTATTAACATATGTACAGAATGAGTAGCCAGATGTTTAGGAGTCTTCTGTTAAAGTCTGAAATATTCTGATATATACACCAGAGGTCTATCTACCACAGTCTCTGGGTACAAGATGCTGAATTACAGTACATTAGTATTTATGAAGTTACTATAATTAAGTTTGAAATGTAATTAATTTAATTTACATTTTTGTAGATTATTTCCCTTATGAGTTTCCTATTTCTTTAGTTTTTGCAGAATTCTTTTTTGCCAAACTTCTGAAATTCTGTTTTTAATATTGGATACTCCTAGCAAAGTGACATAGAAGAAAACATCATCTTGAGCAAATTCATTCAATAAAGCACGATCACAATTTGAATAAAATATCACTTTAATTAAAATAGGCTATTTTCTAAAAACTTACATTTGATTAACATTTGATTAACACCAATGCTTTACAATTATTGGGTTTTATTTTTCCTGACTTCTTCTTACAACAAAAGAAGTTTAATAGATGATTTTGATTGTTTTAGTTGTAGTTTTGTTAAGACCCACTTTTGGTAGTTTACAGAAATCAACTCAATGCATCTTAAGAACAATTGAGCGCATATGTGTGAGGGTATATTGTAAGGATTAAGGGTCACACGGAACCCACTGACAAGCATATAGTTGGCTTCAAACAAACAGTGGGATCTGGCACTGGAAAAGCAGTCAGAACTCTCTCTCCAGCTCTGCTGTGTGGTGGCTTTCTTTATTTTTTAATTAAAAAATTTTTTTTCTTTTGGTCTTTCTTTGCACAGATCCTCCTGCTACTTTGCCCATATGTGGCAGGAGAGATGAAACTAACAGTTCCCAGGTTTGGCATTTGTCTTAGGAGACACACCCAGACTGAAGGTGGAATCTCTTTGACTCAACCAAATTTTAGGGAAGGGATTCTGGCACTGATCAGTCAAGGGCCAATCAACCCTCAGGTCAGTCTCTATGGAAAGAAACATGAGGTCGTGATGCAACCATATGTCATCCCAACATCCAACCTGGTGACTTTACGGATCAGCTATGTCAGTTTCCAGGGAAGAGGATTCCTGGGCAGAAAATGTAATAGGTGTCATTTCCAAAGCCAACTTAATGCATGTAGATAAAGTTTTTTTTTCTTTGTTTGTTTTTTTTGGTTTTGTTTTGTTTTAAGATTCAGGTACATTTCATTATTTAACACACACATTGATGCTGAGTTAACTTTTAGAGAGAGAACTTTAACCATGTTACTCTTATTTTCAGAATTTTTCAATGATTTGAAGACTTTTCTCCATCTGTTTGCTCCTAGATTCTCCACAATTTTTTATTGCCCAATGTGCCTACTGTGCTATTCTTGGGTAATTTCATATCTCCTAGTGGCAGCAAAAGATGGCAGCATTGTTCCTACTCCCAATGCAATGGCTCTTTAGAACCTGTTTATGCTGATATAGATCTTCTTATCCCTGTGGTTTCCTAATATCATTCACTCATTTATTCATTGTTAGATATATCATTACTCATTACATTGGTTATCCATTGGGCTATCCATGACGTCGACATAAAAAATATTCACAACCTACCAGTTGAGAGTTATGTTTTATTCCGTGGGAATTTTTAGGACTTCAAGCCTGAGAGGCAGCATCTCAAGTCACTCTGAGAGAACTGCTCCAAGGAGGTGAGGTGGGGAGCCAGATTACATAGAAGTTTTGCAACAAAGGGCAGGTAGTTGGGAACATCAAAAGATTAGTGTAAATGAAACCAGATATCTGAAATTAAGGAATTTAGTGCTTTTCTATTATGGGAAGATGCGAGAGTCTGGGCTCACTGAAATCATTCTTTTGATATACACCTCAGCTATCTGGGCTGTGTTTTCACATCCTGAGTTTCCTCAGGGCTCACTGGTTCACGTTGGAGGGCTGCAATGGCTGATGACTGTGGTGACATCCTTTGTTTACTGATATAGGCAGGAAATATTCTATTTCTCAATGAACACTGGCTTTCAATGACCCTCAAAGTCCTCAACCGTGTGATATTGGCTTCATTGATGATAACTACAAATGCCAGTGTTATCCAGCCAGGAAAAACATAAGTGATACTTCATTTTCTAGTTGTGCAATATTTAGCATTTGGAATTTATTATATGTCTCAGCCTTGGACTCTTCACATCATAATCACTGCAATCTTGGAAAGGGATCTTTTTCAACATGGACTTCATCCTCGCCTTCTGTCAGCTGGAGTGAGTGAAGTGAAAAAGCAGCAGCCCATTGCTATGATGTCTGTCTCTTCTCCAGTGTGGTCTAAGACTGTCCAAGGACAGCACTATATCTCCACGTGGGTTGGATGCAAGAGAGAGAACTGACACGATCCCACTGGCTTTGTGGAGCAATAATCTAGAAGTTTCTGAGGGAGGGACAGAAGTGGCCACCCCTGAATAATGCCTTACACATGGACCAGTAGAAGAAGTGGGTGACTGTTCTAGATGCCATAAAGGGGGAAGCAGAGGATAAAGGACATCTGCTACCACTCTCACCATCCTCAGGTGCCATATTCTGGAGGTGCCAGAGGTGGCACCACAGTTGGAACAAATAGGCAAGAGCTGTCACAGGGTCCCAGACATATTCATAAACCTTAGGCGTGATGATAGTTTGTAACCCAGAGCTCTAAACTGGAAAGATGTAAATAATCTCCAGTAGATCTAATCCAAAAAATAACAGGCTCAGCTTCTGCAATACAGCATAATTGAAAAAAAAAGTTACATTAAAACTATACCAAAAATAATTGGATCTTTATTGATTAAGGAGGAGTTACAGGATGTAGTAGCACCTCAATGGTCATTTCATTGTGGCAGTGTTAAATTATCACTTGTAAGATGGCTGCTATGGACTGTTTTTTTCCTCACCAAACTCCCAACCCCAAATGTGATAGTACTTACAGATAGGGTCTTTGGGAGGTAATGAGGTTGAGATGGGGTCACGAAAGCAGGGGTCTCATGTCAATTAGTATCCTTATAATATGAGACAGCAGGGAGCATGAACATCTTTCTTTCTCTCTCTCTCTCTTTCTCTCTCTCTCTCTCTCTTTTTCTACTTCCCTCCCTCCCTCTTTACAGTGTGAGGACACAGTGAGAAGGTGGCCATCTATAAGCCAGGAAGAGAGCCCTCACCAAAAGTGACCATGCTGGCTGGCACTCTGACTTTGGCTTCTAGCTTCTAGAATGGTGAGAAAATTAATTTCTATTGTTTAAGTGACTCAGTCTATGGCATTTTGTTATGGCAGTTCAAGTTAATACAACAGCTAAGTACAGTATCAATATTTATTTTTCATACTGTGTTTGTTTATAGACTACTAGATAAAATCACTTTAAGTATATTTTAAAGGGAAATTTTGTATATTAATTTTTAAACTGAACAGTATAGTTGACCCTTAAACAACACGGGTTTGAACTGTGTGGGTCCACTTATGCGTGTGTGTTTTTCACAAAATAGGTGCTGCTGTACTACATGATCTGTGGTTGGTTAAATCTTTGGGTGCAGAAACCTCAGATCCAGAGGCCTGACTGCAAAGTTATATGAGGATTTACAACTGCATGGAGGATCCCTAATTCCCAGGTTGTTCAAGGGTCAACTGTATGTTGAGACCATTAGCAGTGTTACTTTGTGCAAGGTATTTAACTTTGTTCCCTCATTTAGAAACCTTACAGAAGAAGCTCGCAGGATTTTTATGAGTATTAAATTTGTCAATATTTATAGAATACTTAAAATAGTGCCTGGGACATAATAAGCTATGAGTTTACCAAATTAAATATAAGTAAATAAAAATAAAGCACATTTCTAAAGTTATTTATATGCATATTACTTGTTTAAATGCTATCTTTTTACTGTAGAAAACAGTTTAGGCCCAAATGCCTCCTGTGTTTGTTTTTCTCCTTAGGCCTTTTCAAGGCTATTAATTACAGGATTGTTGCTAATTAGTATGTTATTTTTCTCTATGTTGTAATTCATCAGTGACTCAGAGGCCTTTAAACCATAGATTTCCCTCCTCCTCATCTTTCTTAAAGGATAGAAAGCATTTATACTAGGACAGAAAGACATGTTCATTAATGATTTAGGTTTTTCTACACAGCTATGTGTATGTATTTTATTTCCCCTCTCATCAAACTGTACTGTTATCTTCAGCCAATGATGCTATAATGTCTTTTAATGTCAATATTTTTATTTGGAAGGCAAGATTTTCAAATAGAAAAAATATTTTAAGACTTGCTCCTATGAGTATTAATTTCTTAATCCCATGTAAATAATGGTTGTCTTTCCAAACAGCATCTTCAATGCATGCACTTAGCATTTTCATCTCATCTAAAGAGGGTTTTGTGGGACTTCCTTGGTGGGGCAGTGGCTGGGAATCCGCCAACAGGGGACACAGGTTTGACCCATGGTCAGGAAAGAACCCCCATGTTGCGGATCAGCTAAGTCCAGGAGCTGCAACTACTGAGCCCGTGTGCTGCAACTACTGAAGCCTGTGTGCCTGGAGCCCGTGCTCCACAATAAGAGAAGCCACCGCAATTAGAAGCCTGTGCAACTGCAACGAAGAGTAGCCCCTGCTTGCCACAACTAGAGAAAGCCCGTGCACAGCAATAAAGACCCAATGCAGCCAAAAATAAATAAATAAATAAATAAATAAATAAATAAATAAATAAATAAATAAAGATGGTTTTGCTGCTGTTTTATTCCTTTTGTTTCAGAGATAGGACATTTAAAATATTAGGAATGTTATCTTCATTTTTTATTTTTTTTGGAATTATGGAGTCTCCTCCCAGATTTGTATATGCATTCAGTCATCTTTTTAATACTAATACTATGGAAATTTCATCGTATTTAAGAGACATTATTGCCTTTCTATCAAAGAATTAGGCATATAAACTGATATTAATCAACTTTCCCTCCACTGAAACTGGGTTATATTCAGAATATATCAGGGTTATCTTCAAGATGATCATTTCACTTCTCAGGAAATATGCAGATCCTGAAACTAATCTGTTTCTAAAAGGCTAGAGCCATGAATTTCACTTGGATACCCCTTCCCCATTCAGGGAAGAAAGGACAACCATCTTCAGTGGTAGAATTTCATCAAATGCTTGGGCAAAGTGGAGGCTATGGTCATCCTTTTTGCCCAAAGAAAAGAAGAGAAAGAGATAACTAACTTTGAACCTGCACAGGTAGAGGCTGGCCTTGCAGTGGCCTTGCAGTGGACTACCCAAAGGTTCCTACTCACTGCCAGGAGTGAGCTTCTGGGCACCAGAACGTAACACTGGATATTTATCCACCAGGGGGTGATAGTGTCCTGCTACTAAGCAAAGTGTCTGGGGAGGTCAGAGTTTAGTCTACATAGCTCCAGAGCTCCACTGCTGTCCACTCGCACAGCAAAAACAAAACCTTACTTCTGGGCCCTCACTTTGCCCAAAGAAGGAAACCTGTTGTCTGCTTTAAATCAGACTAGGGTTCTAATCAGGTGAACTATCACACCAGAAATGTGGAATTTAGGAATTTAATCACCCATCCTAAATTTCGAAGGCTTGTAGACTTCATAAAAAAAAAAAAAAAAAAGTCTGGGTTCTGTGTATCCAACCTCAGTAACAACCAGGAACAGGGAGAGATGGCAGCAGACAGCCTTCCCTCTGAGCCCCAGGTGGAGGTTAATCTTACCTCTGTTAGCATACACCCCACCACAGCGTAATCATTAAACCCTCAAACAGTTGTTAATTTAAAATAGACATAGACTCTTTTTTTTTTCTTTTTTTAAAGATTTATTTATTTATTTATATTTGGCTGCATTGGGTCTTTGTTGCTGCGTGTGGGCTTTCTCTAGTTGTGGTGAGAGGGCACTACTCTTCTTTGCAGTGCATGGGCTTCTCAGTGTGATGGCTTCCCTTGCTGTGGAGCACGGGCGCTAGGTGCATGGGCTTCAGTTGTTGTGGCACAAGGGCTCAATAGTAGTGGCTTGTGGGCTCTAGATCACAGGCTCAGTAGTTGCGGTGCACGGGCTTACTTGCTCCACAGCACGTGGGATCTTCCTGGACCATGGCTTGAACCTGTGTCCCCTACATTGGCAGGCAGATTCTTAACCAGTGTGCCACAAGGGAAGTCCCATAAAATAGACATAGACTCTTAATTCTCTTCTTGAATAAGGAATTCAACAAAGCTCTGGATTTTTACTTTATCTTTTGAATAATGGGAATAAACAAAATTTCAAAGCTCTTCCCTAAAAATAAGACTCATAAGTATCTATATCTTTGATAAAACAGATACATGAATTTGAATATTATAACCAGGGCAAACATTATTAAAATAACCAATCAGAAGCCCATACTTTCAGGGGATATGTTGCAAACCATAGGATGACTTTTATGTAATATGGTTCTGAGAGTCTTTGTAGGAGAGATGGTGGGAAATACATTTGAACCAGATGGGCTTACGGTTAAGCAGCCAGTCCAGGCTTTCCCCTACTGAAAGTCCCATTTAGAGAAAAAGGCCTTTCACTAAGTTTAGGTAATTTAGGACAGTATGCCACACTGCTCCCAAGAAAACAGCATTACTTAGTGTAGGGGAAGGAAAAAAAAAAAAAAAAAACCCACTTAAAATCAAGACAAAAGAACTATTCATTGTAGAAAAAATATTGAAACAAAAAGCACTGTGTTGTCTTTAGGTTTTAGGAAAATTAGGAATCATCTAGACTTACAATTTCTGATAAATTTATAGTTTATCTTTGCTGATGCCTCCAAAAGAGGAACAAGTGAAATTGTTTATCTTCACCATCAGAAGTACAGGAATTATACTGAATTTGAGAGTTATTGTAATTTTCACAAGTCACTGTTTTGTATCTTTATACAATTATTTAAAACAAGATTTTTCAAAATATCATATTGCATAGCTAATGCATATATACTTTTCCATATGCAATTATTAGAGGGTGATGTACTTTTTCCCTTCTTTTAAAGAGGTAAGTGAATTTTGTCAGCTATGGTTACATCTCCCTCTGGTGGTAGAAGTATATTTCAAGTACTGGTACAATAAGGAAATATCTTATTTTCCTTATTTCCTATATTTCCACACTGTGAAACATCTGCAGTGCCGAATAAATAGGAATTACTGTGGTTGTTATTGGGTACATATCATTAGAGTCGCCACAATTTCTCTTGGTGTTATAAGGGAGGAAATACTATTTTCTGCTAAGTGATAACTTTATTTAAATTTTAGTTTCTTCCATTCAAATAGTAGCATCAAGTTTTTGAAATATTAACATGGTCTTTTCCTAAAAAATGCAAAATTCGATTCTAAAAACATACAGTAAAGATGCTGGTACTTCTTATTTATGTGATGAAGTCAATTAGCTATATGGCCATTGTATTAGCTCTGCCTTGTCCTAAATTTAGAGCTAAGGTTTGTTATTCACACTTCTCTTAAAAATAAAAAGTTCCAGGTATAAAATTTAAATACTTTTGTAATGACTCTTCCTCATTTACCAACTGAATCTTTCTGAGCCTTCATTTCTTTATCCATAACAATGTAAATAAACACTTGACAAATCTACAATACTTCCTGCATTTATACACATAATCTCAACTCTTCCTACAACTTTGCCAGGAAGATAGGAAAAGTGTTTATGACTCTGTTTTATGATGAAAAATATGTGGTGCAAAGAGATCTTATAACTTATCCAATCTCAATAAACAGGTAAATGGCAGAGATGGAAATTTATGGTAGATTTCCAGATTCAAAATCCTGTGCTTTTTACAAGACCTCTCCCCACTTGCAACTATAATGATTAAGTGAGCTACTATTCACACAAATGCTTAAGCCCAGTAGGAACATAAGTTACTATAAAATTACATAATAAAGAGAACAATGAGGTCCCTGAGTGTAAGAAGATTATGGGCAGTTAAGATAGAAAAATACTTCATAAAAGTACACATGTCAAGTTGAATTGAACTGACCATTAAAATAAAAAAATCTCCAAAAATTTGAGAAGCTTTAAGCGCATACAATTTATAAAAAATATATATATTTTTTCTACCTCCCCACTCTTTTCCTATAGCCATCCTCTTAAAACACTGTTGGATGATTACTTGCAGGTTAAGGTTTCTGCCATAAATTAGAAGAGTGCCTAGGTGAGCATGCTATATAGTTCAATAGACATTTGTTTATAACAGAAAAAAGAACAAAAGAAAGGAAGGAAGGAAGGAAGGAAGGAGGAAGGAAGGAAGGAAGAAGGAAAGAAAGGAGAAAAGAGAAAGGAGAGAGGGAAAGAAAAGAAAAGAGAGGGCTTCCCTGGTGGCACAGTGGTTAAGAATCTGCCTGCCAATGCAGGGGACACGAGTTCGAGGCCTGGTCTGGGAAGATCCCACATGCTGCGGAGCAACTAAGCCCATGCACCACAACTACTCTAGAGCCTGAGAGCTACAACTACTGAAGGCCTCACGCCTAGAGCCCATGCTCCCCAACAAGAGAAGCCATGGCAGTGAGAAGCCAGTTTACCGCAACGAAGAGTAGCCCCCATTTGTTGCAACGAAGACCAAAAATAAATAATAAAATAAATCTTTAAAAAAAAGAGAGAAAAAGAAAAGGAAACAAGCTAAGTGTTGATTGTATGTATAAGGCACTGGATGTAAGAATTGTGTGTAGGGAGGCTTGAGGCTGTAGAGAAGAGTAAGGTCAAGAACTTTCTCTTGAAAAAGTTCTTGTTTCCATCCTCCTACACTTCACTTTCCCATTTCACTATATTACCATCAAAGGAATTGTGACATATAAAACTATGAGACAATAGAAATGGAGGACAGAGATAGAAGCTGAGTCACATCTTCTTCTGTTCCCATCAAGTTTCTGTAACATCTCTGTACTTAGGGGTACCTTAGGAACATGCTGTATGTAGTTGTAGAAAAGTAGATTCTGAGTATACACTCTATGTAGAAAGGTAATTGAATTGCAACCTGAGTTTCTCTCAACTTCTGCTTCCTGCCCCGCTTCTTCCTACCCCATGCCCCTTTTAGAGATAATGAGACTCAAAACCCAAAGATCTAATCTCAAACTCAATCTCTCTTGTCAGCCATTTCTGAAAACAGTGGGGACTAGAATTACTTGTGGCCCCAATAATGCAACCAGGCATACGCAAGGCTAATCACAGATTTTTATTTTAGGACTAAAATTGAGTATGGACATTTAGAATTTCTTCCTTCCTATCACAGGTAATAAATAAGTACAGGCTAGCTCACATCTCTTTCTGCCCTTGGAAAGGTCTCATTATGTCTGGACAAATGACCTCTCAGCCAGAGGTTAATATTATCTTGTCTTTCACACATAGGCCAACTCGGAACATGTTCTCCAGCCCAGAAGAGCCTTTGGTTGTCTCTGGAAAGGACGTTAGCTGGGTGTTAGGAAATCAGATTCCAGCCCCAGCTGCTTACCTACCTTTCAGGACCTTAATGTCCTCTCTTGCAAATTGAATGAGTTAAAATGAAGACTCTCAAAACTTTCTTCTAGCATTAGTAAGCTGATTCTAGTGTTTAATCAAGAGCTGGAAATGAATTCCTGCCCGACATTTGCTTCAAAAGTCCCTGGTATTGGAGTGACTCAATTTTCTGAGCAATCCTTGCAGAGAATCTACTTTAAAAATAACTGAAGCAAGCTTGGTATGAGTTCTTCCAAGACAGGATCCTTCATTTCCTTTACGTTTAACATTTTGTCAGCAAAGTTAATCTTTTTTTTGCTAAGCGCCAAAAAGATAGACCCAAGTTCAGGGTTTTCTTTATCTGACTTTGGAGAATCACCATCATCATCACTGCTCTTCTTTTAGTAAACTCTAAACTAAATTTTAAAAATACACGTAAATCACAGATATTTGATTGCATTTAGCTTTTCTTCAATATCAGCTGGATTTTTTTCTTTAAGGGCTCTTCTAGAATCCTCCTCCAAAGGAGGAGTCACCCGTGGGATGGAACACTGCCCTCTGCTCTCAATTTGGCAACAGGCCCATCAAGTCTGTCAATGCTTAGGACAGGGGCTGCCTCTTTCCTAAAACTTTCCCTTACCCCTTACTACTTGCCTCTCCGAGGATCCTGGATCTTTCTGGAGAGAGGTTCCCTAAGATCCTGATATAGGAATCAGGCATGCAAAAAAATTACCCTCCCTGCTGTGTTCCTCAAGTTTCTCAGATTCATATCATGCCCTCCCTCCTCTATTCTCTCTTGTGTCCTCCTTAGGTAAATTGTCTAAAAATTTATCCAGAGTCCCAAGTTTTCCAAATGATTCATTCCTTTGCAGAAAGCAATGAAAAGTTCCTCCTCCTTAAGGGAAGTCTGGAGCAACCCAATTGCATAAGTGCCCAGCTAAGTGTCTCTAGGGATTTTCTTAAAGCAGAGAGGAATGGGGTGCCTCCAACTAAAGTCTCCAGTTAGGAGGTTAATCAGAGGCCCTTTCAGTTCTGCATTGCACAAGGCTTCTGGGAGACCCCACCCCTCGTGGCGCTACAAGCAAAAAGTGTGAGACTTCAAAGCTCCTACAGCTCTTGCCTCCTCCTCACAGAAGCTTCCCCTGCCCCTGCATCCAATTCTGCTTGGGCTCCAGATCCTGAGGCCGTCCCTGGGTGGTCCAATGACAGGTTCCCAAGGATGCCACCACCCACTCCTTCCTGATCCTCCACCCCCATTTGTAAGGTTTTGTTTCTTATGCTGTTTGCTAGATGTTTATTTTATCATTCTCTATGCATTTCTGTATATCTGAATTAGGAATGATAAGCAAAAAAATTTCAAAGGATCAGATCTGTTTCGTCACCTCCTACCTTAGTGAATTGAAACATTGCTTCTATGAGGAGATATTATTTCTTTTTGAGTTTCTTTTTCTAGTGCTATATTTTCTTATCAGCTTAATAGAGGAAAATTTAAAATAGCTACTAGTTTAGGG
The DNA here is from genome assembly GCF_030028045.1 of Hippopotamus amphibius kiboko. NCBI lineage: Eukaryota > Metazoa > Chordata > Mammalia > Artiodactyla > Hippopotamidae > Hippopotamus > Hippopotamus amphibius. Next base: position 156,243,520 of record NC_080188.1, read on the forward strand.
ATCATTTACATACTTAAATAATTAACAGGAATCTTGAGTCAAGTAAAAATGGTGAAATTTTGTCTTTAATTTTAAAGAAACTGACCTTAATACATACAAGTTTTTAATAAACTTTTAGCTCCCTTGGATTCTTTTCAGCAGATACTTATTCTGCACCGTATTTGTCTGGTATTGCATTAGGAGTCTTAGAGTGTACAAATCAAAATAACATGCTCCATGCCATTTAAGTACCTTATAATCTAATAAGGAGATAATAAATTCATGCACTAGCATCTAACATTCTTTTTGGAACAAACCATGGAATAAATAATACATTCATCAAAAGTTAAAAGCTACGATTCTGGAAATTGAGAGGGGGTATGATATACTTCTTAATACCACACATACATCAAGGCAATATGGTAGATGGAACTGACTTTTGAAACTTCCCATCCCACACAAAATAATTTAAAACACTGGATACAATAAACCCAAATTATCTGGAAATACCTAGCTGAACTCAAAACTTAAAATGAGAGATACCTAGGTAGAAGAAATGAATAGAATATTCAAAATCAATGTAGTGAGGAAGAGCTAAACCCAGTGACCCACGGAGGAGACAGAATGAAGTAAATCCCTATGGGGACCATGGTTTTAACACATACCGCAGGTCTGGACTTGAGCCCAAAGTCCCAGACAACATTGGCACCTAAAACTTGGCCCTTTTTTATACATCTGAGAGCCAGTCTATAAAATGGAAAGTAGGATACCCTGCCTACTAAGCCAGTGAGGCAGTAAAGAAGCAAAAGGGAGGAAAAAAAGAAATAGAAAGCCTACCTCTAGACCTTAGTGTGTTGTGTGAATTTGCATTGTCTTGTCTATATGGAAAACCCCAACTGATAAATTCTTATAAACACTGAAACCCATGGGGCCTTGGCAGAGTCAAATGTGCTCCTGTCCCACAGGGAAACCACAAAGTAGTACACGTCATTACTGTGGAAACAACTCCAACTGAAGAAGAGTGCCTAGTAAAAATGTATAACTCAATAGAGGAGACAAAGAACTAGGGATGAGGGTGGAGGGAGAGGGAGAGAGGGAAAAAGAGAGAGAGAGATAGAGAGAGAGCAATGAACTAGAGAAATCCTATCTATTATCTATCCCAGATAATAGAAAAATGTGAGCATGTCTTAAGAATATTTACTATGTTCAAAGAGAAGTGTGGAGTGGAAATTGTATTGCAAGAACAAGACATAATGAAGAGGATCAGACATGTTTAAAAAGAGCAAAATAGAAATTCTAAAAATTAAAAATATAGTAATTCATATTTCCATATCTGGCCAGAGATTATAACTAGTACCAGAATTGCCCTGCTTACATAAGCAACAAGTAAGTTGAATGAAACAATTGTTTTTAGACATTAAAAAACAGCCTGAGAAAAGGGAAACAAATTAGCTGACCCATACAATTGCTCTGGTTTCTATGTGGTGGTATATTTTGGATAACAACAGAGAGAGGGAATGCCCAAGCAGAGCACAGTGGGCTGACTCCTCACCATCTTTCTTCAGATGTTGTTTCCTCTGAGTGGTCTGCCTGCAGGATTGCTAAGGAGGCTGCTGGGGGTGGAGAGAACTACTTAATTCTTCATTCCTACTTCTTTTAATTTAGGGAAAAAATCAACAGGTCAGGAGAGGTGTTGTGTGCATTTAGTAGAGCATAAGTCAGGAGTTAGGGTAAATGTTACATAGTGATCTCAGGTTTTTTTTTTATGTTGCTTTTAAATATTTTATTGGAGAATAGTTGATTTACAATGTTGTGTTACTTTTCGCTGTACAGTGAACTGAATCAATTATACATATACATACATCCACTTTTTTTTAGATTCTTTCCTATATAGGTCATTACGGAGGATTGAGTAGAGTTCCCTCTACTATACACCAGGTCCTTATTAGTAATCTATTTTATTTATAGTAGTGTGTATATGTCAATCCCAGTTTTAATTAAGGTTTAAGGGGAACAGAAATGGACAATGTCAACATGGGTCTGTAGCAACTCTTTGCTGACAGTTTTAGTTGCCCACTTACATATACAGGCAGAGCAGGCTACAATTATTTTGATGCTCACAAAGATATAGATTATTATGAGCAATAATAATCCCATTTTCTTGAGGCCAGTTCTTGGCATTATGCTAGCTGTAGATGGAGCAGCTTATGTCACGGCTAGAGTCTGGTCATTACGCAGTTCACTTTTTTCATCTGGTGGCAGTTATAGTATCTGTAAAACAACTCAAGAAAGTGCAGAGTCTGTGACGCTATTGTCCTAATTATTAACTGCTCAAGCCTGCTCTTTTGTGACTCTGGGAGACTTCAGCTTTTCCACAAACAAGAGACAGGGGACAGAGAGGGATCTTTTTACTTGGGGAAGGAGCTGCAGCGTTCTGCTTGGTTCTATAACTATCACCCCTATCCGTTTTTAGAAACTATTCATCATCCCAAACAAAACTCTGTACCCATTAACCAATAACTCCCCATTTTCCCTTCCCTCTAGCCTTTGGTAACCTCTATTCTCTATTCTGTCTCTATGACGTTGCCTATTCTAGGTACATCATATAAGTGGAATCATAACAGTATTTGTCCTTGCATGTCTAGCGTCTTTCACTCGGCATTGCATCATGTTCCATCCATTGTGGCATGTGTCGGAATTCGATCCTTTTTTAAGGCTGTATAACACTCTAGTGTATGTATAGGCTGCTTTTTTAAAATTCCATTTTCTCTTAACAGACATTTGGATTTGTTTCCACATTTTGGCTGCTGTGAATAATGCTGCAACAAACATTGCTGTACAAGTATATATTGCAGTCCCTGTTTTCAAATTTTTGGGTGTGTCCCTAAAAGTGGAATTTCTAGATCATACAGTAATTCTATGTTTACTTTTTTGAGGAACTGCCAAATTGTTTTCCTCATGGGCTGTACCATTTTTCATCGTCATCAGCAATGCATGAGTGTTCCGTTTTCTTCATGTTCATTTTAAAAACTACTTAAGTCAACTTAATTTTAAAATCTTTCCAGCTCAGCTGTTGAAAATTCCTCTTTGTTTCTTCCTGTGTCCTCCACACCCACCTCAGGGCTCTACTGAAGTCCAAGGGAAAGGGTGTAGGGGTTTGGGCCCTTAAGTCACTGAAGTGTTCTTTGCTGCCGACTGACAACTTCAGGGTTGACAGCTGTCTGTTGCTTCCACTACCTTTATGACATGGGGCATTCTTGGAAGGCAGGGAATCCCAGGGTCTATGAGTTCTACTCCCTACATGTAGCAGGTAGACATTTTCCTCTGAGGTGGCACAAGACCCCAACATTGTCAGAAAACCCATCCTGGTGCCTGGTACTCTGAAATGCACAGACCTCTTTCAATCTCTAGAATTCATTTTGCCCTCTGGGGGCAAGTTTCATCCCCTCCTTTTGTTTCTTCCAAATACCCAGTTTCTCTTAAAAATTTTGCAAATCTTTACACCTTCAAACAAAAGACCGGAAATCCTGCATATAACTTCTGCTTTTCTGCGAACCACATACTTTCCCAGAAGCAAGGAAGGCCAGGGTCATAGTCAGTTACCTGATCAATTGAATAGGGGAAGGAAATGGGGAGATTTGGGGGGGAGGCATTGTTAATACTTTAAAGTACTATCCAGACAAATAAACATTTAGATTTAAAACAAAAACAAAATAAAAACTTATACACACTTATGGGGAAAATTTGAGGAATGCAGTAAATGGAAAGAAAAAATACAAATTATTTAGAATCATAGCACCTAAAGTTAACATTTTGAAAAGCAATCTCCCACAATCTTTTCTCTAAATATGGAAATGTGCTTTACAATTTTAAGTTCTTACAATATATATGTTACCTTTCAACGTTAGTCACTGTTTCTTAAATAACTAAATAAACTATGTTAAGCTTCTACTTCATATGATTTCCAGAAATCTAGTGCCCTGTCTACTAGTTCTGAGATTTCTGAATGACAGAGAACCTACTTCTGGTCACTTATTTTTCACCCACTATTTCTGGTTTTGTCTAAATACTACGTGTTTTAGACATGATATGATAACCACGAGCCACGTGTGGCTACTTGTTAAATTTAAATAAGCTGAAAATTCAGTTCCCCAGTCACACTAGCCACATTGTAAATATTCAACAAGCACATGTGGCTAGTGGCTATCTAGAGCATTTCATCATTGCAGAAAATTTTACTGGCTGGCACTGCTCAGGATCAACTAAACTCATCAGACTCCTCCTCTGCAACTGCTACCATTTCCTCTCCTCACTGAGCTCCCACTCCCACATTCCCCAAAACACCAAAAACACATTGCTGCTGGATGTAAGAAAAAAAGTATATTTATAATAGTTTAGTAATAGCAGAGGAATATTATTGCAAAAAAATAAGAAAATAACTTAAAATCAAATAACAGTTTTCACTATTGCTCAAGTTCACTAACCCGCAGGCCCACAGTATAAATCTAGCCAACTAGTTAACCAACCAACTAGTTAATCAGTTCTGCAATTGATGGGTAAAACAGCAGCATCTTTTAATCCAAATGTTAACTGGTTTTGAGTATTTATTATTCTCTTCTAATTAAAAACTCTACATAAATACAAATATATATGATGTAAAGTTAAAAATTAAGATCAAGTATTCATTTTTATTACAAAAGCAACTTTTCCTTAGTCCCTGACCTGTTGCTATAGTGTTGACCTTTTTGCTTCTCTTCTCTTTCCTGATCAAGTGCTCCAACCTTCTATCTTTTAGGCTGCCAATGCACAAACTTAAAACTCCTGCTACATTAATATGCTGAGCAATTTGGCTCCTGATTTTCTAAACCTCTACATACATAGACTGGCCCATGGCCTTCTCTTTCAGAGCCAGAGAGTGTCCTTCATCAACCTTTCCTAAACAAAAGAGCAGTTGTTCCCTAAGAATTTTGCCATTCTTTTAAAATGCTGAAGCAGCCACTGGGAAATTTGTTTTATAACTGACAATTTTTCTTTCTGCTTCATGCTGCTTGTTTCACTTCTCAATATTTCATCAGTATTTTCATAATTATTTTGGTAGATGTCTGTAATATTCCTTGGCTATATCTTTTACTTAGCTATCTCTTATTTTTGGGTATTTAGGTATTTTATTGGCTTGTTTTAATCTTACTACACATGCAGAAATCAGAAAATTTTGCACATACTTCTGATTATTTCTCTAGGCTAGGTTTTTAGAAGTAGAACTACTTGATCCAGAATAATTTAGCAAATATTCACTACCCTTGCACTGTAGATGAGTTTACAGCTCTATGCTCCACCCCACCTCCATTAACATTGGCTTTTGCCAAGCTACTTGCCAATGAAACTTTAGTACATTTGACACAAGCAGAAACCTTAAATGTGTTTCAGCAGTTGGGCTTACCCTCTTGCACGTCAATAATCTTCCATGAAAAGAGCACACTCTGTATAGCTGTTGACCTTCAGAGCTGGCAGCCCTTGACTCCAACCCATAGCCTGGAGCCAAGCCCAGCTGACTCCTTCTAAAGCAGAGACAGCTGGCTGAGCCGATCCTAGGTCAACCAAGCTGCAGCCTACCTGCAGAAGCATGAACATGAGAAAAAAATACTAGTTAAAATGGCAATGCCTTTTTAGGATAGGTAGTTACATAACATTTATTCCAGTGCTAACCAACTAATGTACTTCTCTTATTATGGTTTGCATTCAATAACAAGGTTTCCAAAATGTTCTCGAATCAGGAGTTTTAGCTGGAACTTATAGTTCTGATTCTAGAAAACTCAAAAGACAAAACCTTTACCATGACTAAAGAACTATACAACCTAGACCGAACCTTACCTAAAAGAGACTAAAATACTGTAACTCAAGACATTAACTTTATAGTTTCAAAATCTTGTGGAATTTAGCTTTTAAACCCCAGACAAGAGTCACTGTGATGATTTTCAAATGCACATTCTTAAAGGCTTTATCATTGGAGCACAATAGTAACTGTCCACATGATAATACCTGGGTAACTTTACTGCAGACTCCAGCTGCTTAGCACACACTGGCCACAGCTGAACAACTCCAAGCTCAGGACATCTGTAAACAAACATGACACGTGCCTCATGCAGCTGTGGAAGAAATGTATGTATTTCCATTTTTCATTGGCCCACGGAGCTAATTTTAATGGAAATAAAGAGACTCTAAGGACTATATTGTCCGTTGATTGATTCTAAATGCACTGAAGAGCATGGAGGAAGAAAATAAGTTAAAGGTGTTACATTCAGGTTAGTATAGGAACATGAAAACCATTTTGAATGCCATGAAAAAAATTAATCTTTTATAGACAAAGATTCAAAATTTCTGAAAAACACACCTACAGTCAAATTCTAAGGGTAGCCAAGTTACAGTGTAATAAGAAACATTTATTTTGAAGAAGTTTTAATGAACTTCCCAGAGAAATTATACATGCCGATTCTCATCAAGACTCACCTCCACCAGCTCTCATTTCTTCTAGACCTATAACTATTTCCAGATTCTATCACTTCTCAGGGCTTGGGTACATGTGTGACCTGGGAGGAGGTACCATATGCATGGAAAGAATTTCAATTTTCTTCTAATTTATATCCACAGAAATCTGGGAAATATGAATGGGAGTGAGTCCTAACACTGTTGGTTTAGGATGGAAGAAATATAATGTAATATTTTGCCAGATTTCACACTGATGCACTAACAAGAAATGTTGGATTTGATGTATTCACTTAGGTAACTGGGAGTGGCTCTAACAATTTGCTCCATTGGTTGACTTCAACCTAGACTTAACGGTGACCTATGCTGGATAAAATTGAAATGTTATAATTTCCTTGGTCTATTGTAGAGAAGGGTGTCTAAATACTAAGGAAATTTCTGCTTCCAGCAAAGACAGAGGAATAGGAACTGGGTTTACCCTTCCTTATCCTAAATGCAACTGCCATTGCAATCTACAGTTGAAGAAGCTGCAAAGAAAGAGGAAAATAGGGCTGATCCAGGTTTGGGGCTTTCTAAACACTTATAATAAGAAAGCAAAGAGGCAAAGGAGCATTTGTTATTGGCAGGAGTGCTATTGAATTTGAGCTTTGTAATCTCTACACTGATTAAGGAACTGAAGAAAGAGTGGGCAGGTGGCTTAGGAGGATAGGGAAGGGCAACAGAAAGTCCTGATGCGGTTAAACAAAGGTCAAGAGTGAGTAGTTAAGTAAGTAAGCTGAATATAGAGGAGATTATAGACAGAGAACAGGATGTTCGAATTAGTAATTTTGTGTGCAATATTGTGGTGCAATATTATGATGTAACAAGGTCTAGGGTGTTACCAAGGAAGTAACTTGTTGGGAAAACCTACTTGAAACCGTGCTAAATTTCAACATCACTCTTCAAAGTCAATATAATGACAATCATCATTTTTAACCCTGACACTTGGTCTTTATATCATAAGAAAAATAAATAAATCCACTAGGGATAGCTTTGCATGTTCAGTCTTTGAATCCATTCTCATAGACTTCATTTACATGTCTTCACCTGCTAGCAACCGTAAAATTTTATATTTAGAGAGCATAGTTCCCCTCAATGGCATTCAAATTTCTCTTACCCATTTACCAGAGTTTCCTAAGTCTGGTTTCACAACCTTGGCTGATCATCAGAATCACCTGTGGAGCTTTTTAAATTCATAAATTCCCAGCCTGCTCAAGGTTGACCAGATTCAGTAGTTCTCAGGAGGTGTGTGTGAATCTGTATATCAAACAAAAGCTACATTTGCAAGGGATGGTAACCATTGCTCTGAGGGATGGAGGAAGTATTCTGCCTCTGACTTATCAACTCCTCAATATGAACTTCTGGAGCTAGACATGTCAAGGGAACCAGCTGGAGTTCCATAGACTATAAAAAAATGGAGCCAAAATTCACATTTCATGGAGCTAATTTAGGTATTTTGAATAATTTAAAATACTAAGACATTCTGTTATTTTGCCTTCTGGCTGTCTTTAAGTAAGGAGAAGGGGATATTTCACAATTTCTCTATTATAGGAGTAATATCCAGATAACAATTTTATTGTAATATTATGTATAACTGTGTGATAGAGTTTACTGTAAAATGGTACAATTATTTGTGACATCGATTTCAAAGTTTTCTTTTTAAAAATATTCTCCTTCATATCTGATTTTTGGAGACTGAGAAAAGATAGAGGACTTGGGAAGCTGTTGTAGAAGACAGCATTAGAGATAATATATCTTGGTTCCTATTTTTGTGATGGACTCTACAAAAACTAGCAAAATGAATCCAAAGAAGAGAAAAAGTTGAAAGTGATTTATAAGATAGGATAGAGACAATTTGGGATTAAGCATAGTACATTCGGATTTCTACTAGAGTTCTAAAACAAACTTTGTATGAGTTATATCTTTAAGTGCCACAAAGTAGCACTTCTTTATTTTGATTTAAAGATTATACACTTGTCTTATTTCAAATTATATGATTATTCCTAATATTAGCTTATTTTTTAATCAAAAACAATCAGAGATTTAAAACGAACTTTCAAACACTCTTTAGCCTAAGAAGGACACTCTTTAACCTAAGAAGGACCAGAAAAAGAAGAATTGAGAAACAAGTGCAATGTACCTTGGTTCCTATTTCCTATGGGAAATGAGAGTTTGAGCTAAAACCCATGGGGGAAGGGAGGAAGTGAATTTAATTCTGTAAATCAGATCAACCAGAGAACAGCTGGAATAAAACGGTAACAAGACTTACCAATTCCAGGTAGAGGAAATTAAACCCTTTTAAGTCCACATGTAAGGAAATAGGGTTCAACAACTATGAAACACTACTGTGAAGCATATTCATGATCTATGAGGTTATGCTTAAGTTAAACTCATTTTATTTTTATCTTAATCCTTACAAAATAATTATTCCTTGTAATTGAGAGTTCACTCTAAATAGAAGCATGACTTTGGCCCTCTGGGTGACTTGGAAGAATTATTTATGGCTTGTGTATAAAATGTGTGATTGATATGAAGTAAGAAGGAAAAGCTAGAGCTTGTTGAAAAGATGAGGATCCAAAACAACATTGACCTAGGAAAAGTTTAGGTCACATGAAACATAAAGAATATTGTAAATATGACTCGAAACACTGGTACTTGATTAATTTTTAAAGCTTCTTCAACTGTTCAAATGTATACAATCAGTATGGGAACTAACATGGCTTAAGAGCAGCACATGTTAAAACAACTTCAGGATTTAATGAATTCAATATTAGATAATAAGGTGATGAAATAGCCTAAATCACTTCTATTATTTTGGAACACATTAACACAAGTATAGTGTTCAGGAAAAGAGAAATGATAATCTCATTCTTCTCTTCACTGTTTATACTGCACAATGTTGAGGTCAGCTTTGCCCACCATATTTTAGAAAGAGTATAATCAAACTGGGTTGTATCCAACTGTGAATGAAGACAACAGTACTGTAACTTGAATCCATAATATACTCAATTAAAGGAGCAAAATACTCAGTCTATAGAAAAGAAAGACATAGCTGGTGTCAAATACGTGAAGTAGCATTAGATTCATTCTATGTGGTTCCAAGTGGCAGGACTCAGAAAGGCCAGTGGGTGAAAAGAGCAAGTAAGCAAATTTTGTCTGCATGTCAAAATAAGTAAGAACAGAATGGCTTAACAAATTTCAAGCCAAGAGGGAAGTAGTAAAGCTCTTTGGGGATGATAAAAGTCTTGCATAAAGTATAAGAACAAAATGTTCAGTAGCCTTCAAAAATTGCCCTAATATTGGTGCCCAACTAACTACATCCAAACAATCACTTGGGAGATCATTAAAAACAAAAGTTCTAGATTCTTCACCTGGGGCTTCTAAGTTGTTTGGACTCATTTGGGTTGTGGCACAGGAATCTGGATTTTTCACATGCTCTTGGGTGACTGTGGTGAACGGCCATGTTTGGAAACCACTGAATTATATTATTTCCAGAAGTCTACTCCAGCTCTAAATGCTATAACTCCAGATGCTCAAAAAAGATCATGCTATTGGCCACATGGTCCAATGAAATATTCAATGAGGTTAAGGTTTAGTTTGCATTTATTAATTTGTCATTGGTTAATGTATATGGATATCCTAAAAACATGGCCTGGAAGAGAATTTGTAAGAATTAAGAAACAAAACCAAACACTACTTTTTTTCACTGTCTAGTCATTCCACTAGATTATTTAAGAACATAGGTGTTTGATAGATGTCATAGAAGTCCTGGTGTTACCAAGTCCAAGCTCATGCTGCTCACTGAGTGACAAGCCAATGAATTAGAGACTAGGTATTGAGGCAAGGAATTCAACTTTATTCAGAAAGCTGGCAGACCGAGAAGATGGCAGACTAGTTTTTGTCAAAAACCCATCTTATTGGGGTCTGGATGCCAGTTTATTTTATAGAATCAGAGAGGAAGTGGTGGGGAAGTAAAATAAAAAGGGTTATAAGCCTTGCAAAACATCTCCTGGAATAACTAGCTTTGGGGAAGGGATGTGTTAGTTTCACAGGTGGGTAGGGTTCCCCTAGGCAGGCCATTGTGTATGATTAAAGCAATGAAAAGCAAAGGTTAAAGTCAAAGAAACAGATCCAACATCGAGTCCAATTTAGCTTTTTCCTGCTACAATTCCCCACTATCAATGTCCATTCCACAATCTTGTGGTAAAAGGGGTGGCAACATTCTAACTGTTCCATCAGATGGATATTTCTGGGTGTGTCCACCATCGGTGTCAGTGTTCCAAATGTTGAGATTTGTCTTCCGTTCCACTTTGGAAGTGTCTACTTCCCACAGATTTAAAAATATTCACAACCTAAAATTTGAGGGTTATCAGGAATTTTGAGGGCTTCAAGCCCAGGAGCCTGCATCTCAAGTTAAGGAATTTAGCATTTTTCTATGTATGGGAAGATGCAAGGGTCTGGGCTCATTGATACCATTTTTTTTTTTTTTTTTGATATGTACCACAGCTCTCTGGGGCCTGTATCCTGTATTTTTATATCCCACGTTTCCTCAGGGTTCACTGGCTCATGTTGGAGGGCTGCAATTGCTGAAGACTGATCCTCTCCTCTTGGTCAGGAATTTGACCAATATTTGGAAAACATTTTCATGATCAAATTTTGTCCCACGGTGCTGGGAGGCTCATCCCAGGTCAGATGAAAATTCTTGATATGTCACTCTAGGTGCTAATCTCTGGATTAGGCCCCATTGATAATTAAAGATTCTCTGGATCCTCTGTCCAATTATGATCCAGGAGACATTTTCCCCTGTTGCTTCTTCCCATACCTAGAATCACATCACTACAATTATTTTGATTTATTTCTTGAAGATGTTTAGCCATAGAAGTTTTGTTGGAGTTACATACCGGGTGCTCTAAGAAACAACAATCCTATAAAATAGACAGGATATAAATAATGTAGCTAGTAACATTGACAAGGGCATAGTGCAGCAGGGAGACACAAAGCACTAACAATTTGGAAACAAAGAACATATTAAAACAATGATTAGCAGAATATCAAGTCCACAGGAGAGCCAGCTGGAAACACCAAATTCTGGCTGGATCAGGTAGAAAGAAAAAGATAAAGGTTTCATCTTTATTTACAAAGGCATATTTTATCAACTTGTTGTAGGTAATAGCATAAGAAAGAGTTTTTTTGTTTTTTGTTTTCCCCCAAAAACAAGGAGTAGAGCCAGCATATTTCCAAAAGTCATAAAGTTATAAAATCATATTTATCAGTTTTTTTAGTCCCATTAATTCCCATCTGGATGAAATAATCAGGTTTTCTATTAGTTTTGTCATTTGTTACCCGGTCCAGTGATATTATCTAAAGGCTATCAGAAACTTATATTTGTTAAAAAGTTCCTTTCTGTCAGTCTTCTTGAAATTCTTCACTTTGCAAAAGCATCAGGACAAAACTTAAAATAGCATAGTTAAAGATTTGAGTACAATGCAATTAACAGAAATCTTGGATATAACATTTTAGAATAACTAATATTATGATTGATAACCTAGCAGGATATATCAGATGTTAGGGATTCCATATAAATTTTGGAATATCTATATAAATGACATTTATCCATACACTATAACCTAAAGTTCATCTCCAATCACTTGACAATGTTTTCAAAGTAATTTAACATACCAAATAAACTAGTTTGACATTTCTCTCTGAGATGTTTCAAAGATGCTCTTTGGACGTATCCCAGAGTCAACTGGAGGCTAAAAAGCTTTAGTCAGGTGTTGATATTTGGAAAGTTTGTTAAAAATATCAAAAAGGAGGCTTCCCTCATGGTGCACTGGTTAAGAATCCACCCACCAATGCAGGGTACATGGGCACTCGGGCCCTGGTCCGGGAAGGTCCCACATGCGGAGCAACTAAGCCCTTGCACCACAACTACTGAGCCCACGTGCTGCAACCACTGAAACCCACGTGTCTAGAGCCTGTGCTCTGCAACAAGAGAAGCCACCATAATAAGAAGATAGCACACTGCAATGAAGAGTAGCCCCCGCTCTCCGCAACTACAAAAAGCCTGCATGCAGCAATGAAGGCCCCACACAGTCAATAAATTAAAATAAATAAATAATAAAAAAATAAATAAATATTATTTAAAAAATATCAAAAAGGTTTTAAAACACAACAGGATCATAGGTCACTGTTAAACAATACTTATTCATTTAACTAAAGTCACAAAATGATTGAAAGAAAACAAAGATGGATCACCTAAGGGCACAGAAACTTGTAAAATCTGTTATCAAAAAAAGGGCACTTTTAACAGATCAAATTCCAGTCTTGTATTAGCTTACTTAACAAAATCCATTTACTTAGTTAACGTCAATCTGAATTAGTTAATCCTGACCACGTACAAAACTTTCTCAGTAAAATGTAATTCTATTTCTCATACCTTCTTAACTGAAAATACACATTCTGCCATATTGAAGTGTTTTATTATTTTCAAGACCTTTAATTATGTCTTCAAATTAGAATCCCTGACTCTTTTTTTTTTAAACATACATTTTTATTCATAGCACACTTTCTCTTTAATGTGGTACAAGATGTGTGTTTATGAAACCCAAACATCTTTAGTTTGCCTCTTGGTCTTGTAAGAAGACAAAAGTAGGTACATTTAGATTTGTTTGATTTGTAAGTGCTTATTTTTTTAAGCCAATTAAATAGAGCTCCTTTACAAAGTAACCTCAGCAATATTATCCAAAGACAAAGACACGTATTGAGACATATATACATCCAGAAAAAGTGATCTCGTTTCATCTTTTTCCATTTCATGAATTGCATTGCAATCACGCTTATCAGTTTATGAATAACAGTCAAAACAGTCATATTTACATACTTGAATAGAAAGACTGAATTGGGACAAGAAACACGTCTTTTCCCATCACCCCAGAGAGGTCCCTGCATCTGGCCTCTTCCCACCACTCAGCGCCCTCTCCATCAAGGGTACCCTCAGGTCACATCGCGGGGTGGGGGTAGGGGAGTGCTCTGTGTGCCCAGACCCAGTAAGAGCAGCAGGGGAAATGCAGCAGGAGCAGGTGTGATGGTGGCCACGCTTCTACAAGCAGCCCAAGGACAGGTAAGCTAAGACGCTCAGAATGTGGTGAACACCCACCGATAATTGTGGGACCACAGCCAGCATCCCGCTCAGTCCTGAAGTCCTCAAAGGGCCTCAAAACCAGGCAGGTACATACAGAGATAGCATGCAGAGGTCAAGAATGTCCCTCTGTAGGAACCAAAAAACGCTGAAACGGGAAACATGCATGTCTGTTTAGGCTACATGGAGCCCCAAGGATACATTTTTGCCTTCTTAGCCAGGGGTCCGATTGGCAGGTGTCAGGGCAGTGGGGCTCTGCACTCCTCCTGGGCTGTTTTAGCATCAGGGTAATGGGAGCCCGAGCCTCCTGGTCCCCGGGCCCTAAGTCGGGGCTGGTCCCAGACTCACTCTTGGGAAACAAGGAGCAGATGACTCTCAGAGGGGAAGGCAGTGAGATACCGCCCCGCCCTGCCCCGCCCCGCCTGTTCCCGCCTGTTCATGGTGGGACCCAGGCGGGTGTCAGGGAACAGAAGCCCAGCCCCAACCCCCGCACCTGGGAGCAGCCTCCCTGGGCAAGCTCAGGGCCAGGCAGGGGCTGTCATCCTGGGCGGCCCTGAGCAGCGGGCGAAGGAGGGGTCCAGCTGGCCTGGACGGTGACTTCTTAACTAGCGGGGGTCTGCGCCTTGGACCTGGGCATCACTCGTGAGCCTCCCTGGCTTCAGATTCAAGCGAAATGAGGTTTCTGCAGAAACAGCTAGCGTTCCGCCGGCCGCACAGCGCCCACGCTGGCAGTTGTGGCCGGTGGTCTGGGCTCTGCTGAACGTTGGCCCCGCCCCCTTGCCCCTCCCGCTGAGGAAGAAGGAGCAGGCCCGGCTGCACTCCCCGGACATCAAACAAATCCATCTGGATGTCAATCGCACCTTCAGGAACCACCTCATGTTCCGGGAGCGCTTTGGCATCAGGTGGGTCCCTGGGGCCCCAGGGGGGTGGGGAGGCCCTGGACCTGGGTCTGGAGCTGGGGTAGGGGGTGCTTGATCACTGGCCTTGATATGCAGCCTAGGGGGCGCGAGTGGGCACGTGAGGAGAGAGGGTGGAGGTGAGGGGCACATGGGGTGGGGGAGAGGAGAGGCCGGGGCCCAGGGTAGAGAGGGGACAGGGCTGGACAGGCTCAACAGGCCCCAGAGGGCCCCCCAGGAGGAGAGGGGCTCCAGGCAGCAGAGATCAGGCTGGACCCAAGTCCACATGGACTGAATGTGGGTCGGAGGCCTCAAAATGATGCCCCATCTTGATGTTTTCAGTTATATTTTCTGCTCTTGTAGCCAATTTCTTTTAGATAATTTCTAAAAACAAAGTGTGATGAACCCCCAAATTCCATCACCAAGGCAGGTCCAACATGAGCGACCTTGTCCCATCCCTGTCTCCTGTGTTCACCACACACTTGACCAGCACAGGTGTTTTACAGCGAACCCAAGACATCTGGCCTCACCCCATCCCTAGGCTCTGGGTGTGCATTTTAAAAACAGAGATTCTTGGGAAATCCCTGATGGTCCAGGGGTTAGGACTTGGCGCTCTCACTGCCAAAGGTGGGGTTCAATTCTTGGTCAGGGAACTAAGATCCTGTAACCTGTGCGGTGTGGGGGGAAAAAAACCAAACAGTGATTCTTTGCTTACATGTGACCTCGAGCCTGTTGCTACACCTGAAGCACTTACTGTAATCCTCGAATATGCAGCCAGGGCTCGGGTCTCCTAACATGTCACTGCTTTCTGAACAACCTGTTCCAATCAGGGTAACTGGGTGTGGGGAGGAGACCCTGACAGCTGGGGAGACCATGTGGGCAGGCAGGAGAGCGGGTTCTGCTGCAGCAGATTTGGGGCGCGTGTGACTAGCCAGAAAATCAAGCTCGCTCTGGAGCAAGAGATGCTCTTCAGAGCTCTGACCCCGGGAGAAGAGGGGTCTGGCCAAGGCAGCGCTGAGAGCAGCAAGGCAGGCATGGGCTGTGCTGCTCTAGTGGTCTCCCCGGACCCCTCACACTCCTCTCACGACAAGATGTCTCTACCAAGGGAGTTGCAAGGGCCCCAAAGTGGAGTGCTTCACTGCTTTTTGGCTTACTTTTTAAACACACCTGCTCTGTCATAAGGGTTTGTCAGACAGTATGAAACTAACAGCATGAGTAGGACACAAGCCCCCCTGTGTCCCCCTCCCCAGGCAGCAAGTCCTGTTCCACGTGCTGGTGGCCTACTCGGTGTACGACACCGTGAGTATCCCCACGCCCAGGCCCTGCTCCTTCCATGGGGTCTTCATTCTGGTCAGGATGCAGGCACACAGGGTCACAGAGATGAGGCAGGGGGCTCCCCAGTCTCAGACTGAGACAGAAAGGCTGGGGTGCTGGCTCCACTTTTTAGGACAGAAACGCCACCTGACTCCTGGGTTGCGTGAGCTCCGTGCTTGGTGGGGCTGCCAGGCGGTCAGCTCAGCAGAAAGATTTTATAACAAATTAGCTCGAGGCCTAATAAGCATTGCTGTTGTCATGAAACTTGAGTTTGGATCCTGAAGATGCCATATTAATAGTCTTTGTGGGAAACTTAGCTGAGATGAAGGTTCCCAGTGACCCAGTCTCCAGTGGGCCCCCAGGGAGGTAACCCTCACCCCACCCGCTCTTTCTAGAGCATTCCCTCAAGGAACATCAGCTGACAGGCCCCACAGGCTGCCCACAATGGGGTCTTGGGCCAGGGCCCCTCATGGGCCCTCCCAGGCCTGCACGTGGCCCTGCCTGCCGTCACACAGACCGTGCTGGTCCCCATCACCCCCCACACCTCAAGCACCTCGGGTGGCCCCTGCAGGGTGGGGAGCCAGGCCGGGCGGGAGTCGTTCCAGGAGCTGAGGTGGGAGTGTGGGTGGGGGCAGGGGAGGCCTCCAGGTGGGTCCTCCACACACGTCTGGCTCTTGCAGGAGGTGGGCTACTGCCAGGGCACGAACCAGGTCGTGGCCGTCCTGCTTATTTTCCTGAGCGCGGAGGACGCCTTCTGGAAGCTGATCCAGCTGATGACGGACGAGAGGCATGCCATGCATGGTAGGTGCTGACCAGGGACTGCTGGGCAGGCCTCAGGGCCAGGGGACTCCCTGCAGAGGTCCCCTGGCAGCGGGGCTGGCGGGGACCTCGGCCCAGTCCATCTCCCCATCAGTGAAGGGCACTGGCTCCCCACACTGCCCTCTGGGCTCTGGAGCCACAGCCCTCAGTGCCAGCCTCGTCCACACAGCTCTCCCTTCCGTGCGGGTCCTTCTGCCTCACACCTGCCCCCCACCCAGCGCCCTCCGAGCCCACAGCCAGACGAAGCCCTGGCGGCAGCACCCCTTCCAGTGCCCCCAGACTGGCTGCCAAGCCCCGGAGACGGCCAGAGCACCCCCTAACACCCACCCCAGAGGCCGCATTCCCTGCCCCTCAGTACTGGGACCCCCATCCCCCACTGTGGCCACTGTGACGACGGCAGGTGCCAGGGTTGGACACCTGCCCATCCCTCAGCCCAGGGCACTAGCCGAGCCGGGCCTCCAGGAGCCGCGCCTCTGCCCCAGCCGCCCAGGCCTCACAGGCTGTCCTGCCTGAGAAGAGCGTGTCCAGCCGGGGCTAGAATCCCTGAATCTTAAAAACCTTAATTTCTAGTGAAAGCCAAGAGACAAGTAATAGTTAGCAAAATCTGAAGAAACTATTTTAGATGATTTTTTTAGAACATAATTATTCTTATAGTTTACCCAAAAGCTCTTATCTCATTTACATTTTTACTATAAAGTTTCATCATATCAAGTTATTTTTCTTGCTGACAAATTTGCAACAGATATAACAAGATTTCATTTAACTTCTATTAAACCTAGATGCATTGAAAATACTACACTTAATGTTGATGGCTCTAATGACATGTCTATATTAATTAGATCAACAAACTTAAACATTAATACCAGGTATTAATTTAATACTAAATGTGTCCCAGTTCATGTGAACCTGAAACTCATTTAGCTTAATTTCTCTGTATTTAGAATTGTTTGGTTGGTAAGAGCTTACTTTTCTTTAAGCCAATTAAATAGAGCTCATTTACAGATTGACCTCAGCAATGTTATCCAAAAACAAGACACATACAAACACACAAATAAACAGACATCGTAGTTCTCATTTCAAAATTTCAGCCCTGAGTCAGATACAGCAATGTAAAAACCCACCAATTTACAAAAGATTGGATTAAGATTGGGTTTCTGGCAGATGGAACAAATCAAGCCATCACTTATTTAAACGGCTAAACCTGTTTTACTAATATTCATGGAAAACAAGTCAAATTCTAAATAACTGTACCCTCTTTTTCAAAATTCGCTTTCTAAAAAGATGGCAGAGATAGGGTTTTTTAGAAAACCAGATAGGACATCCGCATCTCAAAGACACAAGCAAATTTATCCTGGATGACTTTGTTTCCCATTTGTTGGTTTCTGAGCAGAGGAAGCCATTGCAATCATTTGGACCATTGGCATATTTCTGAGTGTGTTCAGCATTTTTGGCCATATCACTTTTATTGAAAACTGAACAAGCCAATTGGACATTGGTGTCTAAGGACCAGCCTGATGTCTGGGGCAGACTGGGCTATGAACTGCTTAGCCAAAAGGGCCTGTCCCTCAGGGGAGGAAGGATCCATGTTTGTTTGGGGTCCATGGCCCTGTACAGTGAGTCCCCTAGTTGGCCTTTTAGAGATTGTAAGAACGAACGGTTTTGTACTTCTCCAGAAACTCCCATGACCGGGATAGACTGAGATGTCTTCTGTGTCACCTTACCAGTGTTTACCACAGAATACATGGCACCTGTATCTATTAGAAAGTCAGTCAACTTCTTCCTCACTGTCAATGTTACCCGGGGCTCCTGTGGGGAAATCAGAATTGGATACCTCAAGCCCAAGGGAGTCCCCTGGCCTCTAATAGGATATTGGGGCAAGGGAAATTGCCCTGCTGCAGAAGTGGCTCCCGGTCCAAATTGGGTGCCCTGTTGAGTCTTAGATGGTGATACTAAACCAGGTCCCTGTGCCCTAGGGTTAACATGGAAACCTCTATTTGATCCCCACATGTAGGGGAAACAGGAGGCGGTGAACATGCTAACAGCATGGAGGGGGCAGTTGGAATAACTGTTGGTGCAGCCTGCTTGGTCATTGGGGGAGCTGGAATAGGCTGAAGGGGGATTTAAGTTTTGAAATAACATGTCCCCACTCTCATTTTTTCCTCTTCCTTTGTAGAACAGGTTTCCCCTTCAGTTTCTTTTCAGACTGCTGCACCATAAGGTGATAGCCCTCTGATTCCTTATTCTCCTGATGCAATAGCATAAATGCTCCTACATACAGAATCTCATCTCTTCTCCTTGCTCTTTTGCAAAGCACTTTTAACTGCAAGATGGTATAATAATTGAATGAGCACTCAGGGGCCATCTTTCTTCTGATCCTCCAACCTATATTGGGTTCACACCCTATTACAATAGTATATTACGTCCTTCTTAGTCATAGGCTCATTGCTATGTTTTGCCCATTTATCTAATATATGCCCCAAAGGGCTCTCTTTCGGGATTGATGGAGTATTTCCCATTTTTATGGATTTTATAACACCAAAACACAAAAGACACAGACAGATTCCAATACAAAAGGCACAAACACATTTTAGCATCAATGCACACAAAACCAAGACAAAACCAAGACGGAAACCAACGACCTAGTAACCAAGGAATGGGTTCACCAAATCAGGTAGAGTCCAACTGCAATTCACCCCTCCAATAGAAAGCCCAGATTGAGGGGGAATATGTTCCCAGTGTGCACACTGAAGGGACTTACCCTCCAATCAAATTGAGTCCATTGACTCGTAGCCTCAGATGGAACCGAAGTTTCCCAAATGGAATTGAAGTCCCCCAAATGGAACTGAAGTTCCAGAATCAAATTGAGTCTGTTGACTCGTAACACAAAAGGATACACAAAACCAAAACAAGACAAGACCAAGACAAACGAACTGGTTACCGAATTGGGTAGACTTACCCTACAAAATCGAGTCCGTGAACTCACAGAAGTTGGTCGGTTTCTTACTTCAACTGCCAAGTGCTGGGGTAGCCAGTGCCACTTTAAGGAAATTTGAAGGGAAGATCCTCAGGACAAGTGGTCCTGGCAGCTGCTAAGTTCTTGCTCCAATATTCCCTGACTGGGGCCGGCTAGCCATGAGCAGCAAGGCTCCTGGCTGGAAAAGCCAAATTTGTTACCAAGTCCAAGCTTGCTCTGCTCACCACATGACAGGCCAATGAACTGATGATGAGGTGTTGAGGCAAGGAATCCGACTTTATTTGGAAAGTAGGCAGACCGAGAAGATGGCAGATTAGTGTTTGTCAAAAACCCATCTTATTGGGGTCTGGATGCCAGTTTCTTTTAAAGAATCAGAGAGGGAAAAGTGGGGAAGTAAAGTAAAAAGGGTTATCATTCTTGCAAAACATCTCCTGGAATAACTAGCCTTGGGGAAAGGACGTGTTACTTTCACAGGTGGGTAGGGCTCCCCAAGGCAGGCCATTGTGTATACTTAAAACAACGAAAAGCAAAGGTTAAAGTCAAAGAAACAGATCCAACATGGAGTCCAACTTAGCTCTTCCCTGCTACATTGGGGTCAAATATAATACTCCTTTACAATCCTGCAGAAAGCACGGGTCTTTTTAAATTTGTTATAGGGGTTTTCCAAAAGGGAGAAAAAGATCTTTTGTCCAAACAACCAACAGTATTGTCTACTATTTCTATTCATTTAAAATATATTAGAAAGAAAACTGCTATGATTAAAAGTTTCACAAAGCACAAATGTTCTTTAGTCAGCATGAACATAGGCCAGTAACACTCAGAAGTTGTTTCTGCAATATCTGTTATCTACTTCTGGATTCTCGTTCCACTGTGTGTACTCAAACATGTGGCAACCAGGATCTTGGATGGTAATTTGTTTCCTCAGAGCAAGGAGAGCTGAACTGAAAAAGCCAGGATACAAGCAGAGTTTTATGGGTGAAGCTGTAGACCTATTTTCAACAGATTAGTCCTGAAAGTCCTATGAGACTTAAAAATCATAACACACGAGACTTGAAACAGCTCTGAAACAGTATAGAGTGCAACCCCCTTTACGAACAAGAAAACAGAGGTCCAGAGAAGGAATGCAACTTGACTTAAGTCTTTCCCTTAGATAGTAATAGGACTGGGACTAGAATCAGGACTGTTGAAGAAGGAAATCCAAGATATTACTTTGTGGAAAAGGAGCCCCATATAAATGGAGACAGGAAGCTGTGATGGGAGATGTAATTAACACTTGATATGCTCTGTGATGAAAACCAGAACTGCATAGTGATCTGCTTTGCATGTAGGAGGCAGGTAAATAGGATGACAGTGAAGGGGGGAGGGGGAAATCAATAATTGTGCTAATTTAAGATCCAGCCAAAGAAAAGAACTGGGGGCTGAATTCAAGTTATTGGGTTGGAAATTTAATCTGAGATCTCTGGATTAGCATTTATAAGATGCCATTTATGATAAATAGAACATGAGAAATAGAAAAAGAACCATAAATTTAGTGCATGAAGAATTCAATCCTGCAAAGAAGAGAATTAGATGCATACAACACACTGTGGATTCTTTGGGGCTGGAGTGGGAGAGATAAGACCTAGAGAAAAAGCAATGGACTTCCCTGCACCACCACAGTAGCTTCACCCTATTCACACTAAAATAAAGTTCTAGAGCAATTTTAAAATTAAAAATGAGGTAAATGTTAGAAGGGTGTTCCAATAAATTAGTATCTAGGAGGGAATATTAGGAAAGAATATTCTAGAAGGAAGTTAGGATTTTGATTCACCTATCAAATTGGAAAACAACCAGGTATTGTAAAATAAGACTTTGTAGAAATGTTATAAACCTAAAACTTAACCAGCTGTCATACAATCTTTTTGGATAGGAGTCTGGAGTCATGGTTAAATTGGGTAAATGGTTAAGTAAATTTTGGAATGTGTTTGGTGAATATTATGTGAATGTTAAAGTGACACATATTAAAATTTTAGGAATAATTTTTTTAAATGTAAGACCTAGGATAAGTGAAACATATATCAAAGGGTTATTGTGAGGATTAAAATAGTTAACCTGATAGTAATTTTAACCAATAAAATGGCATTAAATATAAAGTATCATTATTATAACTACAGGAAAATATTTTTGCATTTGGATAAAGATGTTAAAAGACCATAGAATATACATAGCTGTTGTCTTAAGAAGAGTGGTTTATGGTCCTAATTTTTTATAAATTTGTTTAAATAATAAACATTTGTTTTAAACAGTGAAATTGAATTCCTTACCAAAAGTGGGAACTCACATGTAATGTATACTTCAGGGGCTTTGTAGAAGAAACTCAATGAATAAAATTCAGTTTTATCACACCACAAAATCTTTAGGAAAAATGGTGATTCATAAAAAGTAAACACAAAATATGTACTGTACTTATAATGATCTTTTCAAAAGTGAAGGAACTGTAGAATTTTTTAGTGAAACTTTTTCATGGTATAGAATTAGAAACTAAATCAGAGACCTATTGACTGGGACAACAAAGTTGACCCCCAAACTCCAAACTGGTTTGGAAAAGCTGCAAAAAAAAAAAAAAAAAAAAAAAAAAAAAAGACAAGATCCAGAATTTTCTGTGAGATAAACGGCAACTTCCCAAAACAGGTGTTGTCAGAATCACAAGGAAAGAAGTTTGTGTGCATTCTTGATTTTGCCAAGAGAAGTCTTCTGTCCTTGTCTGACCAGAATCCTGCCACAGTTAGCACTTAAACAGAAGTATCTGGTTTGTCTTAATTCTACCATGAAAACCCTATGCAGCTTGGGGATGACTAAGGACATTCTCTTTTTAAAAATTCTTCTCTAAGTCACAGACATATTGATGTTTCAAGTTTTTAAAACTGCATGCTTCTTTCATTGGCCCCTATCTTGATTTGAGTTGAGCCAGAAGCAAATTTGAATGCAAGTAAGTCTGAAAGTGAGGCTACTCCAGGAAATACTAATAGGAGTATGAGAAGATGAGACATGGAAGGGAAAGAAACCGAAAGTGAGCATCATCATACTCTGGACCACTGGAGAACTCTTGACAGTGAAGAACCCACCTCAAATTTACCCCAGCAGAGGGGCAGAGAAGGTGGGATGCTTTTCCACCAACTCCCCATTTGTCATTAGTTGAGAATTTCTTAGAGGAACAGGGCTTTCAAACAGTTCTGACTTGCCCTCTTTGGGCCCAATATTCCTTCATAGTAAGGAAAAAGCCCAAGGACAGAGGATCCCAGTGTTTACAGTATACAGCCTTAGGTATGAGGTGTTAAAACAACAAAGGGACCTTTAGCTATAGCATCATCTGCTACAGGCCTTTTCACATAGAGCAAAAGATAATCCCCTAAGACCAGCCTCTGTGCTTCTGCTCTTCTCTCTCTATGTGAATTTACTGAGAGACCTCATTATTACTTGTCACTTTGTACCTTTTCTGTGCTTCAAATTTTTAATCTATATTTCACATTCTGTCTTTCCTCCAAACCCTTGTTCTACATTCCTGGCTGTTTATAGCATAAATCCATTTGAATATCATCATCAACAAATATCCACAGATATTTACTGAACCCTAACTCTGGTGTCAGGCTTTGCCTAGGTAGTGAGGATATGCCAATAAATAAACTAAATTTGCCTTCAGAGATTTTAAAGCCTGAAGGTGAAGGCAAATAAACAGGTGATTTTAGAGTGTGAAAAGCCCTGGGATACAGGGCAGTCCAGAGTGCTGTGGGAGATGCTAGAGGGGCATAAGCCTGGGTGTGAGGAGTCAGGAATGTTCCTTGGAAGAAGTAGGGCCTGAATTGAGATCAAAGGATGAGTAGAAGTTAATAATCTTTGTCAAGTCTGTCTTCCCAAGACTCAGCTCAGGGCCTAGAGCAGAGTAAGTTCCCAATTAATGTTTGCAAAATGTGTGAATAAGGAAAAAACACTTCAGGCAGAGATAAAAATATGTAGGAGACTCAGTGTTTTAAAAGAAGTCATTTTGCATTTGGGAAATGGTAGTAACATTGTATGGATAGAAAAGGGATGAATCTCCATCTGTGATGAATAATACTGATGATAAAAGACAAGTATTCATTCCAATAGGTAGAAATGTGATTGCAAGCTTTTAAAAGTGCATTTCCTCCTATGCACTGTGCACTTCCTTCTAGCTCCAATAACACTGAGAATAAACAGTACAAAAGAAGGATCCCCAGAGGATGTGAGCTCTAAGTCTGAAACTAGAGAGATGAGTATTGTCCAAAAGAGGGGTAGTGGTAATAGTCATGGAAAAGGAGTTAGAAAAATATCCTATGCAAGGGAATAGCTTGTTCAAGGATGAATGCTTAGAGATTTGGCAACTTTAGGTGGTAAGGCAAGTGATTCAGTAGTGCGGAAGGAAAGAGGAGCAAAAAGACCAAAGGACCCTACTCATAAGTCTTATAGGTCATGTGAAAATATTTGGACTTTACTTGAAGATAATGATAAGTCAAAGATTTTACTTATGATCAGGTAGCAGGAAAGGGTAAGGTATTGAGAAAATCTGACTGGCTGGCAACCCAGATGAGGTTTCTCGAGGTTTCTCAAGTTTACTGTTTGTGTTCCTGCATTGCGAGGCCTAATCTTGGACTTCACAGTTTCAGAAATTGGCTTTTTTCAGCATAAGGACAATGGTTGTCCCCTGGTGGATAGTCTCACACTAACAGAACTTCCAAGGAAATTTTTCTATCAATTGTATAAATTTTCTGGTGACCAATATATTCATGACTCCTACACGGAATCTCTCCTCCCTTCTCTGTATCCAAGTATGGACCACAGAAAGTCACTTCTTAAGTTAGAATCAGAGAAAAGAGACAAGTAAAGTATGTTGAGGGATACCTTGCCCAATTTTACATCAGCCCATGGCTCTCAACCCTGACTGTACATTAGAATTATTCTGAGAGGTTTTGAAAAATTACTATTGTCCCTTATAGGACAATTACATAAGACTCTCTGGGAGTGAGCCCCCGTTTACTTTTTTTTAAGAATTTTTATTGAGATACAGTTAAAATACAATAAACTGCATATATTTAGAGTGTGCAATTTGATATTTTTTTCTTATTAGTAATGTATATATGGCAATCCCAATCTCCCAATTCATTCCCTTCCAACCCTCCCCACTTTCCCCACGTGGTGTCCATATGTTTGTTCTCTACATCTGGGTCTCTATTTCTGCCTTGTAAACGGGTTGATTTGTACCACTTTTCTATATTCTGCATATATGTGTTAATATAGGATATTTGCCTCTCTCTTTCTGACTCACTTCACTCTGTATGACAGTCTCTAGGTCCATCCATGTCTCTAGAAATGTCCCAGTTTCATTGCTTTTTACAGTTGAGTAATATTCCATTGTATATATGTACCACATCTTCTTTATCCATTCATCTGTTGATGGACATTTAGGTTGCTTCCATGTCCTGGCTATTGTAAATAGTGCTGCAATGAACATTGTGGTACATGTTTCTTTTTTGATTATGGTGTTCTCTAGGTATATGCCCAGCAGTGGAATTACTGGGTCATATGGTAACTCTATTTTTAGTTTTGCAAGGAACCTCCATACTGTTCTCCATAGTGGCTGTATCAATTTACATTCCCACCAACATTGCAAGAGAGTTCCCTTTTCTCCACATCCTCTCCGGCATTTACTGTTGTAGATTTTCTGATGATGGCCATTCTGACTGGTGTGAGGTGATTCCTCATTGTAGTTTAGATTTGCATTTCTCTAATGATTAGTGATGTTGAGCATCTTTTCATGTGTTTGTTGGCCATCTGTATGTCTTCTTTGGAGAAATGCCTATTTAGGTCTTCTGCCCATTTTTGGATTGGGTTGTTTGTTTTTTTGATATTGAGCTGGATGAATTGTTTATATATTTTGGAGATTAATCCTTTGTCTGTTGATTCTTCAGCAAATATTTTCTCCCATTCTGAGGGTTGTTTTTTTGTCTTGCTTATAGTTTCCTTTACTGTGCAGAAGCTTTGAAGTTTCATTAGGTCCCACTTACTCATTTTTGTTTTTATTTCCATTACCCTAGGGGGTGGATCAAAAAAGATCCTGCTGTTATTTACATTGAAGAGTGTTCTTCCTATGTTTTCCTCTAGGAGTTTTATAGTGTCTGGCCTTACATTTAGGTCTTTAATCTGTTTTGAGTTTATTTTTGTGTATGGTGTTAGGAAGTGTTCTAATTTCATTCTTTTACATGTAGCTGTCCAGTTTTCCCAGCACCACTTATTGAAGAGGCTGTCTTTTTTCCATTGTATATTCTTGCCTCCTTTGTCAAAGATAAGGTGCCCATACATGCTTGGGTTTACCTCTGGGTTCTCTATTCTGTTCCATTGATCTTCCTTTTCATTTTTGTGCCAGTACCATACTGCCTTGATCACTGAAGCCTTGTAGTATAGCCTGAAGTCAGGAAGCCTAATTCCACCAACTCCATCTTTCCTTCTCAAGAGTGCTTGGCTATTCGGGGTCTTTTGTGTTTCCATACAAATTGTAAAGTTTCTTGTTCTAGTTCTGTGAAAAATGCCATTGGTAATTTGATTGGGATGGCATTGACTCTGTAGATTGCTTTGGGTAATATAGTCATTTTCACAATGTTGATTCTTCCAGTCCTAAAACATGGTATGTCCCTCCATCTGTTTGTGTCATCTTTGATTTCTTTCATTAGTGTCTTATAGTTTTCTGAGTACAGGTCTTTTACCTTCTTAGGCAGGTTTATTCCTAGGTATTTTATACTTTTTGTTGCAATGGTGAATGCGATTGTTTCCTTAATTTCTCTTTCTGATCTTTCATTGTTAGTGTATAGAAATGCAAGAGATTTCTGTGTATTCATTTTGTATCCTGCAAATTTACCAAATTCATTGATTAGCTCAAGTAGTTTTCTGATGGCATCTTTAGGATTTTCTATGTAGAGTATCATGTCATCTGCAAACAGTGACAATTTTACTTCTTTTCCAATTTGGATTCCTTTTATTTCTTTTTTCTTCTCTGATTGCTGTGGCAAGGACTTCCAAAACTATGTTGAATAGTAGTGCAGAGAGTGGACATCCTTGTCTTGTTCCTGATCTTAGAGGGAATGTTTTCAGTTTTTCACCGTTGAGAATGATGTTTGCTGTGGGTTTGTCATATATGGCCTTTAATATGTTGAGGGAGGTTCCCTCTATGCCCACCTTCTGGAGAGTTTTTATCATAAATGGGTGTTGAACTTTGTCAAAAGCTTTTTCTGCATGTATTGAGATGATCATGTGGTTTTTATCCTTCAATTTGTTAATATGGTGTATCACATTGATTGATATGTGTATATTGAAGAATCCTTGCATTCCAGGGATAAACTATACTCGATCATGGTGTATGATCCTTTTAATGTATTGTTGGATTCTGTTGGCTATTATTTTGTTGAGGATTTTTGCATCTAAATTCATCAGTGATATTTGTCTGTAATTTTCTTTTTTTGTAGTAGTTTTGTCTGGTTTTGGTATCAGGGTGACAGTGGCCTCATAAAATGAGCTTGGGAGTGTTCCTCCTCTGCAATTATGTACTGAGGTACTCCTATATTGGGTGCATATATATTTATAATTGTTATCTCTTCATCTTGGATTGGTCCCTTGATCTTTATGTAGTGTCCTTTCTTGTCTCTTGTAATATTTTTTGTTTTAAATTCCATTTTATCTGATATGAGTATCACTACTCCAGCTTTCTTTTGACTTCTATTTGCATGGAATATCTTTTTCCATCCCCTCACTTTCAGTCTGTATGTGTCCCTAGGTCTGAAGTGAGTCTCTTGTAGACAGCATATATATGTGTCTTGTTTTTGTATCCATTCAGTCAGTCTGTGTCTTTTGGTTGGTGCATTTCGTCCATTTACATTCAAGGTAATTATCGATATGTATGTTCCTATTACCATTTTCTTAATTGTTTTTGTAGGTCCCTTTCTTCTTTTACGTTTCTCACTTAGAAAAGTTCCTTTACCATTTGTTGTAGGGCCGGTTTGGTGGTGCTGAATTTTGTTAGCTGTTGCTTGTCTGTAAAGCTTTTGATTTCTCTGTCAAATCTGAATGAGATCCTTGCTGGGTAGAGTATTCTTGGTTGTAGGTTCTTCTCTTTCATCACTTGAAATGTATCATGCCACTCCCTTCTGGCTTGCAGAGTTTCTGCTGAGAAATCAACTGTTAACCTGATGGGAGTTCCCCTGTATGTTGTCATTTTTCCCTTGCTGCTTTTAATAACTTTTCTCTGTCTTTAATTTTTGTCAATTTGGCTACTATGTGTCTAGGCATGTTTCTCTTTGGGTTTATCCTGCCTGGGACTCTCTGCACTTCCTGGACTTGGGTGGCTATTTCCTTTCCCATGTTAGGGAAGTTTTCAACTGTAATCTCTTCCAATATTTTCTTGGGTCCTTTCTCTCTCTCTTCTCCTTCTGGGACCCCTATAATGCGAATGTTGGTGCATTTAATGTTGTCCCAGAGGTCTCTTAGGCTGTCTTCAGTTCTTCTCATTCTTTCTTCTTTATTCTTTTCTGCATCAGTGATTTTCACCATTCTGTCTTCCAGCTCACTTATTCGCCCTTCTGCCTCAGTTAATCTGCTATTGGTTCCTTCTAGTGTATTTTTCATTTCAGTTATTGTGTTGCATCTCTATTTGTTTGTTCTTTAATTCTTCTAGGTCTTTGGTAAACTTTTCTTGCAACTTTTTGATCTTTGCATCCAGTCTGTTTTCAGAGTCCTGGATCATCTTCACCATCATTATTCTGAATTCTTTTTCTGGAAGGGTGCCTATCTCCTCTTCATTTAGTTGTTTTCCTGGGGTTTTATCTTGTCCTTTCATCTGGTACAAAGTCCTCTGCCTTTTCATTTTCTCTATCTTTCTGTGATTGTGGTTTTCAGTTCCACAGAATGACATACTGCTCACACTGCTTGATACTGCTGTCTGCCCTCTTGTGGAGGAAGCTATCTAGAAAACTGATGGGTGTTTCCTGATGGGAGGGACTGATGGTGGGTAGGTCTGGGTGGGCAGAGCTCAGTAAAACTTTAATCCAATTTGGTATGTGGAACTCAGTAAAACTTTAATCTGCTTGTCTGCCAATGGGTGTGGCTATGTTCTCACTTTGTTGATTGTTTGGCCTGAGGCTACCCATCACTGGAGCTTACCCACTCTTTGGTTGGGGTTAATGGCAGACTCTGGGAGGGCTCACCCAATGAACACTTCCCAGAACCCCTGCCACCAGTGTCCCTGTCCCCTCAGTGAGCCACAGCTGACCCCAACACCTGCAGGCAACCCTCCAACCCAGCAGGTAGGTCTGGTTCAGTCTCCTATGGGGTCACCTCCCCTTCCCCCGGGTCCTGGTGAGCACATTATTTTTTGTATGCCCTCCAAGAGTGGAGTCTCTGTTTCCCCCAGTCCTGTGGAGGTCCTGCAATCAAATCCCGGTGGCTTTCAAAGTCTGATTCTCTGGGCATTCCTCCTCCCTTTGCCAGATCCCCAGTATGGGAAGCCTGACGTGGGGCTCAGAACCCTCACTTTAGTGGGTGGACTTCTGTGATATAACTGTTCTCCAGTTTGTGAGTCACCCACCCAGTATTTATGGGATTTGATTTTAACGTGATTGTGCCCCTCCTACCATCTCATTGTGGCTTCTCCTTTGTCTCTGTATGTGGGGTGTCTTTTTTGGTGAGTTCCCGTGTCTTTCTGTCAATTGTTCAGCAGTTAGTTGTAATTCCATTGCTCTTGCAAGAGGGAGTCTAATTTACTTTTATTAACCTCCACATGATTCCAATGTGCAGCCACTGTTCTAGGCCCTGGTATAACCTGATGAGACAATTTCTCTGCTGAGTAGATGTTTGCATCCCCCCCAAATTCAGTGTTTGCTCACTGGTCAAGACAGGATACATATTGCCAACTTTTCTTGTCTCGGACCCCAGGTTTTCTAGCTTCTGGACCACCTCTTTTCCATTGACATATACTTTCTTTTTCACTTTAAAATATCTCAAATATCCAGGAAGAGTATAATAATGAATAACTGTGAATCCAAAACTAAACTTTGTCAAATTTAACCATTTTGCACACTTGCTTCAGATTTTTTTGTAAAATTACAGATATGAATTTTAGTCTGCTATACATCCTTGTCCAATCCAATTTTCCTCCTTCTCTCTTTAGAGCTAACTGCAATCGCTAAAGTGGTATTCATTATTTCTTCTTTTTTTTAACTTGCAAAACATATTTATTGTATTAAGGATGACAAGTGAGTTAGCAAAAGATAGGCTTTATTAGCACAAACACATGAAAAGATGCTCAACATCACTAATCATTAGAGAAATGCAAGGCAGCAGAATGGCCATCATCAAAAAATCTAGAAACAATAAATGCTGGAAAGGGTGCAGAGAACAGGGAACCCTCCTGCACTGTTGGTGGGAATGTATATTGGTACAGCCACTATGGAAAACAGTATGGAGGTTCCTTAAAAAACTAAAAATAGAGTTACCATACGACCCAGCAATTCTACTACTGGGCGTATACCCAGAGAAAACCATAATCAAAAAAGAAACATGTACCACAATGTTCATTGCAACACTATTTACAATAGCCAGGACATGGAAGCAACCTAAATGCCCATCAACAGATGAATGGATAAAGAAGATGTAGCACATGTATTCATTATTTCTAAGCATATCCTTTTAACAAAAATTGATGCATTTTTAAATGTATGCAAATACAGAACTGTTTTGTGTACTTGTAATTTTTATATAAATGGCATCATCCTTCATTTAGCCTGCAATTTTCCATGATTGATCAAGAGCATGCTTTGGAGAATTATTTATGTTAATACATTTAACTTCAATTCAACCCTTTTCACTGATGTATAAACTATATGAATTTGTATAAATGTAGCTTCCATGCT
This sequence comes from Hippopotamus amphibius kiboko, assembly GCF_030028045.1. NCBI lineage: Eukaryota > Metazoa > Chordata > Mammalia > Artiodactyla > Hippopotamidae > Hippopotamus > Hippopotamus amphibius. The sequence continues at coordinate 156,274,114 of NC_080188.1, forward strand.
AGAGTTTCTCTTGGGTATATATATCTAGAAGTGGAATTATGCGGTCAACATATATATATATATATCTTTAATTTTCCTTGATGTGGCTAAATTATTCTCCAAAGTTCTAATTTAGTTATCCACCAGCAGGGTGTGAAATTTCCCTTTGTGTCACATCCTTATCAACACTTGTTATTGTTGCCAATACCATCTTTAAAATTTTCCCAATCTAATGAGTGTAAAATAATATTGGTTTTAATTTGTAATTCCCTTATTACTAGTGCGATTAAGCATCTTTTCATATATATTGGCTGTACAGTTTTCCTTTGCTTATGAAACAAGAGTGAAATATTTTTATCCAGCATAGAAAAACTTAATCATATTCTTTAGGAGAAAATATTTCAAAAATATGTTCATCAATGGAAGTGTAGTACAAAATACCTGTTTGATCATGAATTATTGTAAATAATGTAGAATTATAGGAGGAATATATATATTGTCATATAAAAGCAGAAAGTGGAACAATATGTAATTAAATGGTTTACGTAAGAAAAGGATTGGGATAATACAATGGAAATTATTTAAAGGAAGAATTTCTCTATCTCATGGGCAAAGAAGATTGACCTTTCATTGTTTTTATGAAACCCACATTTTATCTATCAGAGAATTCAGTCTCATTATGGATAAGGTAAATAAAGGGGATGTACACTACCACTTTCCATAAGATGTAGTGCTTCTTAGAAAGGAGAGATTTCAGTGATACTGAAATCTTTTGGGATTTAAAACATGTATGGGATCATTTCATTATTCATAGATATTTGAAGCTATCCTTTGGGATCATTTTTAGTAACACGAGCATGAGATTTTTTTTTTTTTTTTTTTTTTTTGCTCAGCGATGAGAATAATGCCTGGCCTACACCATTCTTTCAATAAGGCTTCGTTGGATGAATGAATGAATGAATGAATGACAAAATAAATGAATAAATTGATGCTAACTTGTAAAGATATCATTGCCCTTGTCTGTGATTTCTTTCTGAAAATATATTCTATCTCCATGTCAGAACCCATAGGAATATGGCTCTTTAATGGCAGAAGAAGGGAGCTGTATATGCTAGTGAGGTTGACCAGTTCTCTTAGAGAATCGGCATTTCAAACTTTTAAAAGGATTTCTAGCCCTTTCAACTATCACAAAAGCAAAGATAAGTACAATATAAACTGAATTGCACTTAATAATGAAGGTAGAGTTTATATGTAGATTTTTCACAAAATAGAAGTCCCTTTAGGAAGTCTTACCATAGAGAAGCAGTGGCCACTATGTTTTCAAAGAAACTGCAACCTAGATACTAGCAGCCCATTCTCCACCATTGCCCATAACCCCTGGAAAGTTGAATGCTACAGACACCATTATTATCCATTCATTTTTATCAGTTCTATAGCAAAACATTAAGCTGCTTGATAACTACTCAAAATTCTTCAAGACTTTCCCTTCTGTAATTGTTAATACTGGCAGAAATAGTTCATAAAGTGGTAAATACAGAGGAGAAGAACTGAAAGCACATTAACTGTGGGAAAAGATGTTATGGAAGGAAGAAACCATGTGGGGTATTATCACATGTTGAAACTAGGGAACCAACTTCTGATTCATTGGAAGGAGTATCTTTAGTTTTCCAAACAGACTTCAATGAAGTGGGGGACTCACGACAAAATTTACTCACAATCAAATGAATTTTTAAGAGTTGAAGAAATTAATGTTAAGAAATTAATGTTACAGGTCAAAGGTTAATGGTAAAAGTCCAAGGAGAGAGATGCAATGCAGGAGCAATTCTGAATGAATGCAGCAGAAGGGAGAAATAAACAAGCAAACACCACCACCACCACAACAGGACAATTTACTGAGGCTTTAACAGTTCCAGCATGTGATATGCAGTTTGCTCCACCCAAAGCTAAAGTAGAGACTGAAGTTCAGTCCAAGCCACATTCGCCATCACATGGCTCTTTTTCCCTAGAAGGAGCCCTGTTCTAGAGGCTATTGCAAAGTATGTCACACATTTTCGTGACTGCTGTTAAACTTTCAAAATCACCAATGAAAAAAGCAGCAAAGGATCCTAGCAGGAAAAACTGCATATTTCACTTTGCACAAGCTCACATTTTATTACTTATTCTACTTCTTAAAGGTGTTTTGAAGAAGTAAAATTTTAGAAGTATGAGGTACAATAGACCAAGGAATTATTATCTATAACTTGTGGTGGCTGAAAACATCCTAAATGTTAAAAGATAAATGGTTGCTAAAGGGAGGAGAAAATATGTTTAGATGCAGTGTGGTTCATTAACATTTTCATGCATTATTTAATTTTGTTGCATGAACTGTCTCCTAAAACTTCTGAAGGAAGAAAGATTTTATTTTATTTTATTTGCTCTATATTACAATGGAACTTGAAATGGCTACTAATTACGAGTTAAAATTATATGTTAACTGGAAAGAATTTATAGACTTTCTGGGAGATTTAAGTTTGGGGGGATGACAGATTTTCTAAGTTTCCTATCTTCTGTCACTGCTAATTTTATGGGTCTTTGCTCCATAATAACTGGAATCGAAATTGAGATTGTATACATTGTGTGCTTTGGAATATTGACTCTATTGTCTTGTGATTACAAGTTATAGACCCTTTATGAACTTTGACATTTTCATCTACTTGCTACATTTGCAGATGTTAGCTATCTACTTCTACCAAATATGTATAAAAATAGCATAATTCTAAATTGTTTTGTATTACCCAATGATCTTGCATGTTTAAAAAGGGATCTTTCATAATCTCTAGGTCCATCCAAGTTGCTGCAAATGGCATTATTTCATTCTTTTTTATGGCTGAGTAATATTCCATTGTATATATGTATCACATCTTCTTTTCCATTCCTCTGTTGATGGACATTTATGTTGCTTCCATGTCTTGGCTATTATAAATAGTGCTGCAATGCACATTGGGATGCATGTATCTTTTTGAATTATGTTTTTTTCCAGATATATGCTCAGGAGTGGGATTTCAGGAGTGGGAACTCTACTCAATATGGTATTTCTATTTTTAGTTTTTTAAGGAACCTCCACACTGTTCTCTGTAGTGGCTGTATCAATTTACATTCCCACCAACAGTGTAGGAGTGTTCCCTTTTCTCCACACCCTCTGCAGTATTTATTGTTTGTAGACTTCTTGATGATGGCCATTCTGACTGGTGTGTAGAAATACCTCATTGTAGTTTCGATGTGCACTTCTCTAATAACTAGCAATGTTGAGAATCTTTTCACATGCTTTTTGACCATCTATGTCTTCCTTGGAAAAATGTCTATTTAGATCTTCTGCCCATATTTTGATTAGGTTGTTTGTTTTTTTGATACTGAGCTGTATGAACTGTTTTTATATTTTGGAGATTAATCTTTTGTCAGTTGCTTCATTTGCAAATATTTTCTCCCATTCTGTGGGCTTTCTTTTTTTTTATGGTTTCCTTTGCTGTACAAAAGCTTTTAAGATTAATTAGGTCCTCTTTGTTTATTTTTGTTGTTATTTTCATTACTCTATGAGGTGGATCCAAAAAGATATTTCTGCAATTTATGTCAAAGAGTATTCTGCCTATGTTTTCCTCTAAGAGCTTTAGAGTATCTAGTCTTACATTTAGGTTTTTAATCCATTTTGAGTTTATTTTTGTGTATGGTGTTAGAGGATGTTCTAGTTTCATCCTTTTATATGTAGGTGTCTAGTATTCCCAGCACCACCTATTGAAGAGACTGTATTCTCCATTGTATATTCTTGCCTCCTTTGTCATAAATTAATTGACCATAGGTGCATGGGTTAATTTTGTGCTTTCTATCCTGTTCCATTTATCTATATTTTTGTTTTCATACCAGTACCATACTGTTTTGATTACTGTGGCTTTGTCATTTGCAGCAATGTGGATGGACCCAGAGATTGTAATACTAAGTGAAGTAAGTCAAACCGAGAAAGACAAATATCATATAATATCACTTATATGTGAAACCTAAAGAAATGATGGAAATGAACTTATTTACAAAACAGAAACAGACTCACAGACTTCAAAGTCAAATTTATGGTTACCAAAGGGGAAAGGTGTGGGGAGGGATAAATTTTGGAGTTTTGGATTAACACATACACAGTACTACATATAAAACAGATAATCAGCAAGGACCTACTGTATAACACAGAAACTCTACTCAATAATCTGTAGTAACTTATATGGGAAAAGGATTTGAAAAAGGATGGATATATATATATGTATAACTGAATCACTTTGCTTTACATCTGAAACTAACACAACATTGTAAATTAAATATACTCCAACATAAAATAAAAATTAAGTTAAGAAAACTTTCAAATTGTTTATAAAATTAAGGTTTTATTATGTTTATTGTTGCTGTTGCTTTTTATTGCTTTTGAGTTTAGAAAAATTGCTTTTATTTTAATTTTCAAATCCTATGAACTCAAGTGAGCGTACCAATTTGGAGCTTTTACAGAGGTGTTAAAATTGCTCTAAAAAGTTTATCAACTTTTTATGTATATCATTACTCTTGTCATGAACAAATTAAATTTTTCACTGGGTTAGTTATACTACTTGTCATATTAATTACTAATTTTAGAGATTATAGATTTTGATGGAAATTCAAAACTACCTCACTTGATTACTGTCTTATTTCTAGTGTTGAGAATAATTCTTTCAATTCCTTTTAATACACAAACTGAACTCCAACTTATAAAAATTTTTTTCCTGGTGGAATACCAAATATTCTTTGGCTTATAAAAATGCCTTTTTAAACTCATACTTTGTTCTTCATAAGCTTGTATATATATTTCAACTAACTACTAATAAACTGTATGATTTGGTGCTGTCTTTCCTCAATCTTCAAATCTTCAGTGAAAATCTTAAAAAATATACTTGATTACTGAGTGAATTAGGGAAAATGATTTTTTGAAAAATAAAGTTATGTCTTAGGTGTTTGGAATTTAAATTAGTGTCATCAGTAAATTAGTTTGTTAATTATCTTTTTAAAGTGAACTCTCTGAGGATTTCTTCATGTCAGGTAGAAATGGGAGGTAATGAGCCATGAGAGTCCTGTGTCTTCTTGAAACCAAAGATCTTTGTTTAAATGAAAATTTGGATAAACCCCAAGTAAGAGAAACAAAGGAAACATTAAGAAGTGTTCAGAAGTCTGGAAGGAGTGTGAAAGGACACCCTCCTCCATTACTTACTGTACCCTCACTGCTTCTCTTACTCAGGCCACCTCAGGAGGCAAGACAGGATGACACAAAGGACAGCAGTCAGTCTCCTTTCCCAGGAGCTTCAGGAGGAACATTCAGGGGTTCTGCACTTCTGAAAACTATAATTGGTCAAGTCTTTGCTTCTGTAACCCATAAACACAAGATCTGGAATAGGTTAAATATAGCAAAATATGATATGCAAATCCACGAGTTTTGCAGGAAGATAGATCCAAATGGTAGCAAAATCTCCTCTGCCTTGATTTTAAAGGAATGGAAACAGAAATGGTGATGAAGTGAATGTCTATAAAGAGTTAGGTAGCCTGTAAAGCCCCTGTAAATGCCCCTGTCCCCTAGTCTCCTGACCACCCCACACCATTAGCACCATTAACACCATCACCTGACCTCAAGGGTCTGAACTGCAAATTGATGTTTGACCATTTTCATGGACAGTTCATTCGTTGAACATTCATTGATATCAGCATTATGTGATAGAAGTATTCTGAGGCAACTTAGTATAGGAGATGCTAGTTTCAAACCAGCCACTCACTGAAATAATCAAGTGGTTTGGGAGGGGGAAAGGAATTGTCCTAGCCAGAATCTAGACATTGATTCTACTCAGTCTGTAACTACATTAATTCTGCTTTCCAAAAGAGAAAAAACATTCTTCCTTATGTGACTCCTGAATGAACTTCTTTTACTATTGAGGGTCCAGCATTCCACACCCCCAAGCCAGTGTGGAAACTCCCCAAAGGAGCAGTTCCTCTTCTGCTTTTTAAATGAATTGATCATAATATCTTTTTTTCCCCAAGAAATCCCTAGGGATTGATTTTTTTCTTTCTTTTTTCTTCTTTTTTTTTTTTTTAACACACATTACTTTTTTGTTGTACTCAAAAGAACCACATTCCAAGTAATGTTAATTTAATTAATTAGATGTTAAAAAACATTGAAACTGTTTTAAAACTCCATATTAATGTCATGACAGGATTAGTGTCATGACAGATTTTTTTTAAACAAAGTTGGGAAAAATTAAACTTCATGGAGAATGATTTTCTTCTCTTGTAGCTATCTGGGTGCTCTCTACCATGCCTATCTGCCCACTATACATGTGTTCTTGGCAATGCCCCAGGATGTTCACATCCCTGACCCTGTCACCACTGAACATCACAATATGCAGATGTGGTAGCCACACTCTTATAATGGCAATTGCTCCATGCTGGAGCCAGGAGCCCATCCAAACCTAAGGTAACCTAAGCATAAATATAATTTTGTTGTAGGAAAGGGGGACTGGAGATAGTTTATGATGACTTGATATCACTCTCTTTTACAATTCACCAGAAGTTTGGAAGTTCCAAAACTGATCATAGTCATAGATAAATATCTTTGGGTAAATCACAGACTGGGAGGCATTTTGCAAGGGACTTCTGGGTTCGTTCATTCAACAAACTTAGCAAGTCTTCTTGATCCATCTGTACATTTCAAATATTCACCATTACTTTTATTTTTATCTTTTCCTCTATTTTTGATCACTCTTATTAGTTATCTGTACAGATAGACTTTATAAAGAACCCAACTTTTATTTGTATTCTACTTGATTGATTTTTACTCTTATTTTTAGTATTGCCTTCCTTCTACTTTCTTTGGATTTCTTTTTCTAACTTCTTGAAACAGGTGCTTTTCAGACTTTTTTTCCTTTCAATATATCCATAAAAGACTTTGAATTTCCTTCTGAAACCTGCATTAGTTTCTTTTTTCTTTTTCTAACACACATTACTTTTTGTTGTACTCAAGAGACCGACATTCCAGGTAATGTTAATTTAATTAATTAGATGGTAAAAACAATGAAGCTTTTAATATGATTTTAAACAGATTTTAATATGATTATTCTCCTTAAGGTTCAGTTTGAAATAAATACTAATATACAAGGGCGAGTCAAAAATTATCTGCACTCTGGCTGTAGAATTTAATTAACTTTTAGAAAAGACAAAATACATCATTTTTTGACATAATCTCCTTGCTTTTCAATACACTTTGTCCATCTATCAACAAGCTTTCGTATTCTCTCATTAAAAAATGTTTTAGGCTGAGCTGCGAGCCATGATTGCACGACTGTCTTCACTTCTTCATCAGAAGTGAATCTCTGTCCTTCTAGGGCTGCTTTCAGGGGACGAAACAGGTGAAAATCTGATGGAGCAAGATCAGGATTATAGGGAGGATGCTTTAATACCTCAAAATGAAGTTTTTGCAGAGTGTCACCAGTGTGGGCAGAAGTGCGCGGAAGTGCATTGTCATGCAAGATCACAACACCTTTGGATAGCAGTCCTCTGCATTTAATACAAAATTTAAACTTCAGCTCTGCCCACACTGTCAACACTTTGGAAAAACTTCCTTTTGAGGTGTTAAAGCATCCTCCCTATAGTCCTGATCTTGCTCCATCATACTTTCACCTATTTTGTCCCCTGAAAGCAGCCCTACGAGGACAAAGATTCACTTCTGATGAAGAAGTGAAGACAGTCATGCATTCGTGGCTCGCACCTCAGCCTAAAACATTTTTTAATGAGAGAATATGAAAACTTGTTGACA